>NC_139686.1:7746750-8346750 GCF_964106915.1 Podarcis gaigeae | reverse complement strand
GAAACAAACGCCGTGTTCTGGACAGAACAGTTTTTGGCCAGGCATCTGATTAGTCTAATACGGTGTAAATGAAAGATCCCAGAAAGAGAAGGCAAATTTGTTTTTTTTTTTTTAAAAATGAGTGTTAAAATGCAACTCTAAAATAGGTCCCATTCAGTTCCATGGGATATACTCGCCAGTAGAACTGCAGTCCACAGCTTACTTCCTGGAGAGAACTTGCAGATGCCCCTGTAGCCCCTGATGGTTGACGGTTTTGAATCCTCTGTTGCTGGCGGTATTTAAACCCCTTTAAAGAGGCAAAGCTTTCTGGAAGCAACTAGGATCTCACTTGGGGATGTCTTTAAACTGCTGTGGCCATTCAGTGGGGACTGAAGCAAAGGTCCTCCTAATCCAGCGTCCTGTTTATCTTTGGTGCCCTACAAAATGCCCCCTGGGTGCCGTCAAGAAGAATATGGGCCAACAACATTTGGTATTCAGGCGCTCCGCACAAAGCTATTAATATGGACTGTGCAGTTGTTCTGCCGTGTGTGTGTGTGTGTGGCGCATGCGCGTACGTACACACACACAATCTGAAGAAGTGTGCATGCACACGAAATCTCATACCAATAACAAACTAAGTTGGTCTCTAAGGTGCTACTGGAAGGAATTTTTAATTTTTTAAAATTTTATTTCATTTTCAAAACGTTGGCTGTCAACAAGGCCCGTCTTGGTACCATGCACATCTGAAGGCAGCTGGTCAGGTAGCATCCCTCTGCCATGTGGTCTAGCTTTTAACGAGCGCAATTCAAAGTGTTGGTGCTGACCTTTAAAACCCTAAATGGCCTCAGGCCAATATACCTGAAGGAGCATCTCCACTCCCATCATTCAGCCCGGACACTGAGGTCCAGCTCTGAGGGCCTTCTGGCAGTTCCCTCGCTGAGAGACTACAGGGAACCAGGCAGAGGGCCTTCTCGGTAGTGGTGCCCGCCCTGTGGAATGCCCTCCAATCAGATCTCAAGTAGATAAACAACTATATGACTTTAAAAAGACATCTGAAGGTAGCCCTGTATCAGGAAATTTTTAATGGTTGAGCTTTTATTGTGTTTTTCATATTTTGTTGGGAGTCGCCCAGAGTGGCTGGGGCAACCCAGTCAGATAGGTGGGGTATAAATTATAAAATTATTACTGTATTTAACACAACACCTTTTTGGGGAGGGGGCACGAGGTTCGGAGAGGCTGATTTCAGCTGGCTTCCTCCACAGCCCAGGGAAGTCTGCCATCTGCATAAAACTCAGCAAGAGAGCAAGCCATTTCAGGGCTTGCATTACGGATGCATAAATCTGTCCTCCTAGCTTTTGCCTGACAAGAGCACGGGTCTTTCTTTCCGTCGTAATAGCTGAGAGAGCCCTCATGCCTACAACAACACGAAGCACGGGTCCACGGGGGTGACACCATTTTTCGCCAACTACGGGAGGCATCCCAGAACCTTCCCGGGTCTGGACACAGTGCGGGAGGGGGAGCCACAGGGAGCAGAGGACGTGGCAGCGGAGTTGCAGGAGATCCACGAGCAGCTCAGGAGGCAGTTAGAGTTGGCAAAACAGGCTTACAAAGTGCAGGCAGATCGACACAGGAGGGTTGGGGAGGACATCCAGGTGGGAGACTGGGTCTGGTTGGCAGCACAAGCAGTTCCAGCCAGATCGTTAGCCAAGAAGAAACTAGGGCACAAGCAGCTAGGGCCTTACCAAGTAGAGGCGCAGATCAACCCAGTGGCCTTCCGGTTGACACTCCCGGAGGGTTCCAGAATGCACTCGGTCTTTCATAGATCAGTGCTCACGCCCTACAGAGAGCCCCACAGGTTTCAAGCACCGGGGAAGGCGCCAGACCCGCTCAGGGAAGCGCCCAAAAAAGGGGGGTCGCCGAAAGGGGAGCCACTTAATGAAGCCACTGAGATTTTAGACTCAAGGTGGGGGGAGGACGGGATTGAATATCTTCTTGCCACAGAGGACACCCCGGCCAGCGCCAACAGGTGGGTGCCGGATTACGCAGTGGAAGAGCAGTTGCTCAAGGAAGAATTCCACACACTTTTCCCGCACAAGCCTATGCCGGCGGGCTTTTTCGAGGATTGTTTGTTCACACCCACACTCTCGGCCAGCACTTTCCGGGGTTTCTCGTCAGCTGAGGACTCGGCTCCGGGAGGCAGCTCCCCGGAGGGATCGCTTTCAGGTTTTGGCACGGGGGGATCTTATTGGTGGGAGGACCAACCCGAAGTGGGCTGGCGCAGAGACATGCCGAAGGGGCCCTGGGAGGTGGACCCCCATCAAGCAACAGGGGGAGGAGGGCTCTTGGGTGATTTGGGGTCGAGCTCAGATTTCGAGCACACCGCGCAGGAGATGGAAGCGGAGGAGGTCGTCGTCGACGAGCCCATGGGGGACTTCCCGGACTTATCTCGATGGTTGCAAGCCTCAGGGGACGAGCTGTATCCTGGACTCACCCCTACAACAATGGAGCACCCGGAACCCGCACCGGAAGAGGGGGAGGGGGGAAGGGGGGGCTTCGAGGGGGGGATGGATGTCAGGGGTTCAGAAGGAGAGACACAGGAGGGGGAGCAAATGGAGAGTGAGGAGGAGGAGTACGAGGGGGGCGCAGGCAGTGACAGTGGCCAGAGTTATTCCACAAGCCTCTCTAGCGAATCGGAGGACTCACAGAAGGGAGCGCCGGTGGCCAGAGCAAGGGAGATTCCAAGGGAGAAACCTCAAGAGGGAGGGGCCAGCGGGGAGTCCCTGAACAGCAGCTGGAGATCAGGGCCAGCGTCTCCACCAGAGCGCAGTGGGGAGGGGGAGTCCCAGGAGTCGGGACCAGTGTCCTCACCACCAGAGGGAGGAGAGGAGTCAGGTTTGGCAACACCCACATCAGGAAGCGGGGAAACGGTCAGAAGGAAAGTCACCGGCTGGGCGCGCGCGCCAAGTTCAAATGTACAGGAGCGCGGCACAGCGGGGAGCCCGGGAAGGGAGCCAGGTCCTAAAGCCCGCCGGAGGGAGGGGCAAGACTCAGGAGGCTCCGCGTCAGAGGAGTCCAGGAAGGAGGGAACCCCAGAGGGCAGAAGGACCCAACGCAGGAAAGAGCAGCGCAAGAGGTGGAGCCGGGCTAGAATCTTAAACTGGTGTGGGTGGAGCAGTGAGTCAGAGGGGACTTAGCCGGTCTAGCGTTAAGACGTGGGGCTGCGCGCCCAGAGCTTGGAAATGGAAACTAAACTTCAATAAAGACTTTTGTATATAATATCCACTGGGCGTTGGTCCTCTGTGAGCTGGGACCTCACCTTTTTTCACCAATTTTGCAACCTCGTGGAGTGCGGGAAAGCAGCGAGGGGTGAAGATTGGTGCTTCGCGAGCTCACGAAAAACAGGGAAATGACTACCGAAGAGAGGATAGCGAGTTTGCAAAACGCAGTGACGCAGTTGACTGCAGAAATTGCGGCTTCCAGAAAGAAAGAACAGGAAGCAGCTGCTGCCTGCCAGGATCTGCGAACCAGGTTAGAAGTGCTAAGTACACAGAGGCTACCGGCCACCAGACCAGAAGGGATTGGGCTGGGAAACAGAGGAGGGAGCCTGGTTTCTCACTTCAATGGGGACCTGCAGGAGTATCCTAACTTCAGAGCAGATGTAATTTATGCATTGCAGCTGCTGGACAAAGACTTTAAAAATGAGGAAGAGAGAGTGGGATTTATTATTTCGCATTTACGGGGGGAGGCAAAATCGTGGCTGCGCAATCTATGGAGAGACAAGGATCCAGCCCTCCAAAATGCGGCTGCCTTCATTAAAGTGATGGATGCGTGTTTTTTATCTGAGATTGATGTGGATATCGCTAGGAGGGAGATTCACGGACTAAGACAAGGTAAAGCCACTGTGAGGCAATATCATTCACGTTTTTTCGGATTGGTGAATGTACTAGCCTGGGAGAAAGAATCGCCTGCCGTCAGAGACCTGTTCTGGGAGGGGTTGAGCGGAGCTGTGAAAGACGAGATCGCAAGGGGGGGAAGACCCCAAACCACCAAGGACGTGGTGGAACGGGCACTCTCCATTGGGGTTCGGTTGGAAGGACGCCCTTGGGGCAAGGAGGAAGGGCATTTGGGACGCACGCCAGCGAGAGGACTGCCTCCCTTCCCCAAGGAGGCGGCGCGCGCTCGATCCATGCCTCCGCTGGGAGGGGGAGAGGAGCCGATGGAGATAGGTGGTGCTAAGGCTCACTCCACAGTCGGAGCCCTAACTCCGGGAGCAGTCAAGATGAAGCCTCCTAGAGGAACCAGGAAGTGCTACATCTGCGACAGTGCTCAGCATATGGCAAAAGAGTGTCCCCAGCGGTTTCACAAGCATACTGCAGCCGCAGCGACAGTAACAGACGCAATTCAGCAGAGGGAGTCGCAGCAGGAAAACTCCACTGTCTGGCTGGAGATGGCGTCTCTGGGGACCAGCCAGACAAGTCAGTGAAGCAATCCCCAGGGATCTTACAGCCCACCGACCCCCTCCCACCCAAACCAGTAGTGCAGCTCACCGCATCCCTTCAGCTCCCCAATGGGCTACTTGTGGAAATTCCCATCACCATCGACTCGGGGAGCAATGCAGATTTTATAGACATGCAGTTCATCCAGCAACATGGCATAGCCCTTCTGCCAGCGGCGGTACCTCTGAAAGTCGTCACAGTGGACGGCAGGGAGCTACTGGGAGGGCAAGTACTACAGCAGACGCCGCCAATGGTGATGCGCATTGGAAACCACCGTGAGGTCATCAGCTTCAATGTCACCCGCCTGTCAGACACGCCCATAGTGTTGGGAATGAGTTGGCTGGATAGGCACAGCCCGGCATTAGCTTGGTACCAGCGGCAACTGACCTTCGGCTCCTCTTACTGCGCAGAACACTGCATCCTGGCGGACTTGGAAGATGAGGGGCACGAGGATGGACCACAGCTGAACTTGGGCATGTTGCAAGCGGTGCCTAACAAATACAAGGAGTTTTTGGAGGTCTTCTGCGAGAAAGAGGCGGATAAGCTGCCTCCCCACAGACCCTACGACTGCAAGATCGACCTCCTGCCCGGGGCGATGCTCCCAACGGGGAAACTGTACTCCATGTCTGAGGATGAATTGCAAGAGCTCAGGGAGTTCATAGATCACAACCTGAAGCGGGGATTCATCCGGGAGTCCAAGGCGGCAGGGGGCAGCCCTGTATTCTTTGTAAAGAAGCGGGACACGCCCCAAAAGAGGCTGGTCGTTGATTTCCGCTTCTTGAACCTTAAGACCAAGCCCTCAGCCTTCCCTATGCCCAAGATCGATGACCTGCTGGCGACGGTGAGGAAGGGTCGCATCTTTACCAAGTTGGATCTGCGCGGAGCGTACAATCTCATTCGCGTACGGGAAGGCGACGAGTGGAAAACAACCATGTTTACGCCGCTGGGCACTTATGAATACAGAGTTATGCCTTTTGGATTAAAAAATGGTTCCCACTGCTTTCAAGCCTTCATGCATCATGTCTTGGCGGGTCTCCTCTACAAGAAGTGCGTCTGCTTCCTGGATGACATCCTAATCTTCTCGGAATCGCCGGAGGCTCACGAGAGAGATGTTAGGGAAGTTCTGCAGAGGCTGCGGGAGCACAGGCTGTACGCCAAGCTGGAGAAGTGCCAGTTCGAGGTGGATTTCTTGGGCTACAAACTGTCCGACAAGGGACTGGCTATGGACGGTGCCAAGGTATGTGCAGTACTGGACTGGAAGAGCCCACGCAATAGGAAGGAAGTACAGAGGTTTGTCGGTTTTGCCAACTTTTATCGCAAGTTCATCAAGGGTTTCGCCATGCAGACAGCGGCCATCACCGACACCCTCAGTTCCAAGAAGAAGAGGTTCATCTGGACGGAGCAGGCAGAGCAGTCCTTTCAGAAGCTCAAGCAGCTCTTCGCTTCCGAGGAGAACCTACTGCACGTAAATCCCAGCAGGCCCATGAGAGTGGAGACGGACGCCTCAGACAGGGCCGTGGGAGCCGTTCTGTTGCAGCAAGACCACCAGGGGGACTGGAGGCCGTGCGCTTTCTACTCGAGAAAACTCAGCAAAGCGGAGCAAAACTACACCATTTGGGACAGGGAGTTGCTGGCCATACATGCAGCCTACAAGGCGTGGCGGCACTTCCTCGTCGGAGCCAAGCACACGGTGCAGGTCCGCACAGACCATAAGAACTTGGAGTACTGGCGCACGGCGAGGTTCCTGAACCAGCGACACATCCGCTGGGCGGAGTTCTTTGCAGATTTCGACTTCAGAATTGAGTACATCCCAGGAAACAGCAACGTCTTGGCGGACGCGCTGTCCAGAAAACCGCAGTATCTGGAGGCAGAGGCACCGGCGGCGGCCAAGCACATTTTCACACCACAGGCGTGGGCATGCGCGTCAGCCACGGTGGACCTGGACGCGGTGCGCCGCGCGCTGCAAACGGACTCGTTCGCCCGAGCCAAGATGGAGGAGGTGTGCAGTGGCAAGGCGAGGGGCGACGAATTCCAAGTGCGCGACGGCCTGCTCCTACGCAAGGGAGTCCTCTACGTACCAGGAGACAGCCTCCGCGCGAAGGTCCTGCAACAGCTGCACGACGCGCCCAGCGCGGGGCACTTCGGCAAGGAGAAGACGGTGGACTTAGTAGCCAGAGACTTTTGGTGGCCTAAGATGCGGGGGGATGTCGCGGACTATGTCAATAGGTGCGACACCTGCCAAAGGGCTAAGCCTGTGCACCAGCCGCTGGCGGGCCTGTTGGAACCGCTACAGACACTGTTCGTACCGTGGGAGAGGGTGGCCCTGGACTTTGTCACAGATCTACCCAGCTCAAGGGGCAAGACGGCAGTGCTCGTGGTAGTGGACCTGTTCACCAAGATGGCCCACTTCATTCCGTGCGCGAAGGTGGCCACGGCCGAGCAGACCGCTAAGATGTTCATAGACCACGTGTTCAAGGTGCACGGCCTACCACGGTCTATTTTGTCCGACCGGGGGCGCCAGTTCATCTCCAACTTCTGGCAAAAGCTGATGGGATTCCTGAACGTCAAGGTCAGCCTGGCGTCGGCGAGACACCCGCAAACTAACGGGCAGGCGGAAAGGGTCAACGCCATCATGCAGCAGTACCTGAGATGCTACGCGAACCAGCAGCCATCGACCTGGGTGGACTATCTACCGTTGGCCGAGTTTGCCTACAACAACACGAAGCACGGGTCCACGGGGGTGACACCATTTTTCGCCAACTACGGGAGGCATCCCAGAACCTTCCCGGGTCTGGACACAGTGCGGGAGGGGGAGCCACAGGGAGCAGAGGACGTGGCAGCGGAGTTGCAGGAGATCCACGAGCAGCTCAGGAGGCAGTTAGAGTTGGCAAAACAGGCTTACAAAGTGCAGGCAGATCGACACAGGAGGGTTGGGGAGGACATCCAGGTGGGAGACTGGGTCTGGTTGGCAGCACAAGCAGTTCCAGCCAGATCGTTAGCCAAGAAGAAACTAGGGCACAAGCAGCTAGGGCCTTACCAAGTAGAGGCGCAGATCAACCCAGTGGCCTTCCGGTTGACACTCCCGGAGGGTTCCAGAATGCACCCGGTCTTTCATAGATCAGTGCTCACGCCCTACAGAGAGCCCCACAGGTTTCAAGCACCGGGGAAGGCGCCAGACCCGCTCAGGGAAGCGCCCAAAAAAGGGGGGTCGCCGAAAGGGGAGCCACTTAATGAAGCCACTGAGATTTTAGACTCAAGGTGGGGGGAGGACGGGATTGAATATCTTCTTGCCACAGAGGACACCCCGGCCAGCGCCAACAGGTGGGTGCCGGATTACGCAGTGGAAGAGCAGTTGCTCAAGGAAGAATTCCACACACTTTTCCCGCACAAGCCTATGCCGGCGGGCTTTTTCGAGGATTGTTTGTTCACACCCACACTCTCGGCCAGCACTTTCCGGGGTTTCTCGTCAGCTGAGGACTCGGCTCCGGGAGGCAGCTCCCCGGAGGGATCGCTTTCAGGTTTTGGCACGGGGGGATCTTATTGGTGGGAGGACCAACCCGAAGTGGGCTGGCGCAGAGACATGCCGAAGGGGCCCTGGGAGGTGGACCCCCATCAAGCAACAGGGGGAGGAGGGCTCTTGGGTGATTTGGGGTCGAGCTCAGATTTCGAGCACACCGCGCAGGAGATGGAAGCGGAGGAGGTCGTCGTCGACGAGCCCATGGGGGACTTCCCGGACTTATCTCGATGGTTGCAAGCCTCAGGGGACGAGCTGTATCCTGGACTCACCCCTACAACAATGGAGCACCCGGAACCCGCACCGGAAGAGGGGGAGGGGGGAAGGGGGGGCTTCGAGGGGGGGATGGATGTCAGGGGTTCAGAAGGAGAGACACAGGAGGGGGAGCAAATGGAGAGTGAGGAGGAGGAGTACGAGGGGGGCGCAGGCAGTGACAGTGGCCAGAGTTATTCCACAAGCCTCTCTAGCGAATCGGAGGACTCACAGAAGGGAGCGCCGGTGGCCAGAGCAAGGGAGATTCCAAGGGAGAAACCTCAAGAGGGAGGGGCCAGCGGGGAGTCCCTGAACAGCAGCTGGAGATCAGGGCCAGCGTCTCCACCAGAGCGCAGTGGGGAGGGGGAGTCCCAGGAGTTGGGACCAGTGTCCTCACCACCAGAGGGAGGAGAGGAGTCAGGTTTGGCAACACCCACATCAGGAAGCGGGGAAACGGTCAGAAGGAAAGTCACCGGCTGGGCGCGCGCGCCAAGTTCAAATGTACAGGAGCGCGGCACAGCGGGGAGCCCGGGAAGGGAGCCAGGTCCTAAAGCCCGCCGGAGGGAGGGGCAAGACTCAGGAGGCTCCGCGTCAGAGGAGTCCAGGAAGGAGGGAACCCAAGAGGGCAGAAGGACCCAACGCAGGAAAGAGCAGCGCAAGAGGTGGAGCCGGGCTAGAATCTTAAACTGGTGTGGGTGGAGCAGTGAGTCAGAGGGGACTTAGCCGGTCTAGTGTTAAGACGTGGGGCTGCGCGCCCAGAGCTTGGAAATGGAAACTAAACTTCAATAAAGACTTTTGTATATAATATCCACTGGGCGTTGGTCCTCTGTGAGCTGGGACCTAGCGGCAGTCCTGACACCTGGTTTTAAAAGTAGAATTCCTTAGCAATAGAACATTAATCCTCCGTGTGGCAGCATTAGATGTGTCAAGAAACATTCCCCCCCACCAAAATAATAATAAAAAAATGAACCACCCCAACCTTCAACCAAAGTGATTTCATTGTTGTTGATCAAGAAGCCTTTATGCCCATCATGGGAACATGTTGAACCCTTAAAAATAAAATAACATCTTGTTTGTTTTCCTCTCCAGTTCCAGTTACTTGCTTCAGCCCTCTTCAAGTCCAGCTCTGACCTGAGCACTCTGGGTGAGTATACTTCAGATCAGCAGGAATTGGTGCTTTTCAAAAGCCTCTGTCCTAAATCCCCAGAAACGCCATGGGGATCAGTTTCAGGCTGTCGGTACTCCAGACATGGGACGGTGGTGTTAGCCACACAAGCGTGGAGGGACCAGTCAAAACAAATTAACTTGTGCCATGTCACCCTGGCAGCCACCACCAAGCCTTGCCTCATGGAGGCGGGGGCAGAGACTGACGCTCTGCCTGCTGTGGCAAAGTGTGTCACTCAAGTGCATGAGCTCAGGCTATTCTTCCCAATCGTGGGCACGTTTCTCTCCTTGGGCAAGGAAAACAAAGTTTTCAAACTTCCCAGAACCAGAAAGTCTGGCGTTGAGCTCCCAAAACTATAATAATCCTCTGTTCGCATTCCCTCTGCCGTGACCCCCTGAAGTGACCGCTTTTTATAACAGCAACTTGAGTGATAGCTGGGCCTCTTGCCGGGGGGAGAGAGGTGAGACTCCTGCTGTAAAAGCAGGGTTTGGACTGCGCAAACCGCATCTTCCTCCCCTCCCATGAATTGCTAATCTGCAAGGTAGAGAGCAAGACGAGCATCAGAATCGAAGGCTTGTTGGCAGTGCCGGATTTACATATAAGCTAAACAAGCTATAGCGTAGGGCCCCAGTCTCTTGGGGGCCTTCCAAAAAATTAAAGAAAAACAACAACCTGGATGTACATTTCCAAAATATAAGATAAAAAACAAAATAAAACCTACATACAGCAACAGTGTTTTGTGTTGTGTAGGCTCCTATTTTGTTAATGTGCAAATGGCTTTAGATACCTATTAGGTCCTTAAATTACCATATAGCGTATATTCAACACAGAAAAAGCGACATTTTGTTGTTGGCAAAGGACAGCTGGACATATAAAGGGCCCCATTACCTTTAGTAGCTTAAAGTAAAGGTAAAGGGACCCCTGACCATTAGGTCCAGTTGTGACCGACTCTGGAGTTGCGGCACTCATCTCGCTTTATTGGCCAAGGGAGCCGGCGTACAGCTTCCAGGTGATGTGGCCAGCATGACTAAGCCGTTTCTGGTGAACCAGAGCAGCGCACGAAAACGCCGTTTACCTTCCTGCCGGAGCGGTACCTATTTATCTATTTGCACTGGCGTGCTTTTGAACTGCTAGGTTGGCAGGAGCAGGGACCGAGCAATGGGAGCTCACCCCGTCGCGGGGATTCGAACCGCCAACCTTCTGATCAGCAAGTCCTAGGCTCTGTGGTTTAACCCACAGTGCCACCCGCTGTGGCTTAGGGCCTCATCAAACCTAAATCCGGTCCTGCTTGTTGGCATTGTACCTTGAAATGGAATGCGAAGACTAGAGTCAGCCTTCGAAGCTCGATCCCTGTTGGGGTCCTCATTCCATCAGGCTCTGTTTAAAGTGCTGTGGGAACTGCTGTCCCTTGGATTCACCCCACTGTGCTGTTGCCTGTTGTGTTACGAAAGCCTGCAAACTGCTTAGGTGGAGCACAAAGCCCTCACCTCTGGTTCTGGCTGGCTGACATTTGGCCTTGCTCCTGTGGCTGCAGGGCAATTGCGTTCCACTGTTCCATCTTGTGGGATGAACCGGCAGGATGAACTTGTAGCTCTTACGTTTGGCTGCAACTCAGCCTTCCCCATCCTGGCCTCTGGATATTTAAGGCTACAGGTTCCCCTTCAGCCCCGGCCAGCATGGCAAACCATTTTGCAGTCCAAAAATACAATAATCAAAATCCGGGAAGCCTGGTTCGACATTTCAAGGGCATCTCACAGAGTCCAATGATAGGTTTGTTTACAGCATTTGGTCCCTTGTGTGATGTACACAATGTGCAATGGCACTTTGTTGGCCTGTCATCCAGCTGTTCCATCTTAATTAATATTCCACTCCCCTCCCCCTCTATTTTTGGTGGCGGGGAGGGGGGTAAAAGTGAAAGTTTAGTCCTCTTTAGACAAACTCTTAGGGAAGGCTCCTAAGCATTTATTTGGACCCAACAGCTTGTAAGCTTTTACAAGCATAGTTGCATAGTTTACAAGCATGGTTGCATAGTTCTGGTGCACATTCCTCTGGCTACAAACTATGCAGCCTTTTGCTAACTCAGCAGTAGATAAAAAAGCAGTTACGATTGTGTATAAAACCCATAATTTGTTGGACTGTGCAGGATATGGGTGGCGCTATGGTCTAAACCACAGATCCTAGGGCTTGCTGATCAGAAGATCGGCGGTTCGAATCCCATAGGGTGAGCTCCCATTGCTCTGTTCCTGCTCCTGCCTACCTAGCAGTTTAAAAGCATGCCAGTGCAAGTAGATAAATAGGTACTGCTCCGGCGGGAAGGTAAATGGTGTTTCCATGCGCTGCTAGCTGTACACCAGCTCCCTCGGCCAATAAAGTGAGATGAGCACCAAAACCCCAGAGTTGTCTGCGACTGGACCTAACAGTCAGAGGTCCCTTTACCTTTTTTTACAGGATATCTTCCTAACAAGCCATAATATAATTCCTTCGGATTGTATCCAAGAAAAAATATAGCCATATATCTTAAAAAATCTAGAAGCATTTACCCATCTTTGGCTCTGAGGAGCCCAAGTTGCATATATGAGGCTGAATGTTCTCTTTTTAAAAAAATGATTTTTGATTTCAAGTAGCAAAACATACTCTTGCAAGGAAACAGAGCTTAGTAGTGTAAGGGAAAGAGACAGAAACAGCTCTTGATGGCTGTAGTTTCCGATGTTCCAAGAAAGGCAGTCAGATGAAAGTGTCTCTCCATAAGGTTCCATGAGTCGATGTAGGGTGAAAACCATGTTTGATTGTGTTAACAAAGTCAATAAAAGGATACTGTGTTGTATAAAAGGTGTGAGTCTTCCTGCCCCCCCCCAATCAATGTTTCTTTCGTTAAATGCTTAATCTGTCCATAAGGACCATGTCCCATACTTGTGAAATCCAGGCTTCAGAAAGATACGTGTTTAAAGTTTTCCCGTTTTTTTTTCAACTGCTGATCTAGCTGCAGTTAATAAATGCTGGATGAAGTCTTTAATGGCTCTGTTCTTAATCTGAGATTACAGGGCTAATTTAGGCTCCGGTTCTAGTGATTGTCCCATCGTTTGAATGGGGCTGTATTTTCCATCTTTGCAGTTACCTTGTGGGGGGTAGGCTAGGGCAAGTGCACGTGTCCCAAGACAACCAGTGGGCTGCATGGCTGAGGAAGGGCCAAAAACCTTATACGCAGAAGATCTTGGGTGTGGCTGGGATCAGTCCTTGCCTGAAACCTTGGGGAGCCGCTGCCGGTCACTGGGGACCCAGGGTGGGGAACATCTGAGCAAACAGGTCCCTCCAAGCCTGCCCATTTGCCCTTCCCCCCAGTCATTTTCAGGGTGTCACGCCCACTACATGGTTTAAAGGAGAAGCACAGAGGTTGTTTGTGTTCGTGTGTTTGAAGGAACGCTCCCTCTCTGTCAGCTGATGGGTGATAGGAAGTGTTTGAATGCAAGGATGTTTAGCAAGAGCTTTTTGAACACCCTTTGCAGTCCCAGCAGTTGGGATTTTGAAGCGGATCATCACCTGTTGGCAGGTGGGCAGCACTCCCACCTTTGATCCTCCAGGAGCATGGGAGATAAACATCTAGAATACACCCCTGGGCCATGTTTCCAACGATTCTTCTCTTCTTCCTCATCTCCAGGGTTTTCTGACGTCGACCATATCTACGCCCAACGGACTCAGCTCTTTGATACCTTAGTGAACTTCTTTCCCGACAACATGACGCCGCCCAAGGGCAACCTGGTAGACCTCATCACCCTGTGACAGGGGCACTGGCTGGACACGTGGAAGGAGGAGGGGAGGGCAGCAGGGTGGGGGCCGGGAGAAGGACATTTTTTGCTTTTCAGTATTTTTAATTTGTGTGTGTGTGTGTGTGTGTGTGTGTGCGCGCGCACGCCTGCCTTGATTGACCGAGCGACTGGCGGACTGCACTATAATAAGAGTAACGTGGTTTCAGAGCAGGGAGGGGAGGTGGCTTCACGGATAAATACCAAATGGGCTAATAAAAGGCAACTGATGTACTTCTGATGGAAATACATACATAGATATATTTTCTGACCTTGGCTTTTTAAAAAAGTGAATGAACGTTGATGAGAAGAAAGCAAATCACATGGTCACCTGAGTTATGTATACCTACCAGTACCCCTTCCCTCCCACCACTTGTTGTGTGTGTATGCAAAATGAAGTCTTGGAGAATTTTTTTGGGGGTGGGGGTGGGGGTCGTTTGGGTTTTATTTGGGGCCTCATTGTAATTTTGTCCCAACGTTTGTCTGGCTGAGTTTAGCGTTACTTCTCGGCGTTTGTGAACACCGGCAGTGGGTTCTGGTGTACGCAAGGGGTCCGTGTGTGTGTCTCTCTCTGTGTGGGCTTTGATCATAAACTGCAGCCGTGACCTTGTCGGAGGAAAAGCGAAATCCCAGAAGGAAGCTTAGCCCCCTCTAGTGGGCAACTTTTAGATCTTGTGAAGAAGAAACAAATAGGAGCATAAACACAGTTCCGGGAGGGAACTACTCTTGAAACGCGAACTCGTGTGACAAAATGACAACAGCCCCACTTCTGCTGGGAAGAAGATACGAGTGGGGAAGTGGGTGGCGCTTGAATTTTCCCCCACTGCCACAGCTTTTGTGCTAAAAATACGCACACAGATACCGCCTTCCAGGTACATGTTGGTGGAGATAAACATGTTGATGGAGGGAAGTGGGATTTGGGGCAGTTTTCAGCAGAGGGCAGGGGGGAAAGTTTGAGCAATTTGCTCCCCTTCCGAAGTAACTTCCTTCCCCCTCGTTTTTAAACAAGAAGCAGCCGCTGCAGTTTTTGCATTCAGTTCATGTATGATGAGTAGTTCCACCCCTTGGTTGGTGCTACCACAGTTGCCTGGCTTCTGGGGTTTTTATTGCTTTTTGTTTTTAATGCAGTCTGATCTCACCTTAGCCACGCGCCATCCAGAAACCTCAAAAGTGAAGAACACTGGCCACACCTGCATTTCGTGAGCTTTGTATCCATTCTGTTTTTCAAACAGAATCTTGTAAGTAGGCATTGGGCAGAGCTTGGGGCAGGTGTCTGCTGACCTTCCAGATGTTCGGGGCAACATCTTCCATCATCCTTACTAAGCGTTGGCTTGGCTGACTTGGGGTTGATGGGAATTGTAGTCTGAAACGCTGGCTACCCTCTGGTTTAGAGCTTCTATCTTCTACGCCCCATCTCCCTGCAACTTGCACAGGTCCATCCTAAGCTCTGTTGCATTTGCCTCTTTGCAAACACAGGTTGTAGAAAAAAAAGGTTTGCTGTTTTTCACACACACACAAAAAGTTTGCTGTTTGTATTGATATAGGCTGGTTGCTTTTAAACCCCTCCACCTTGTTCATCCACTCAGTGACCTGTTTCCACAGGAAATGCCTGAGTTAATGCCTTAGCTCTGGCCTGAAAAGTTGGGGGCAGGCATGGGGCAAAAATCCCACACCAACAGGCAGTCTTTGCAGACAACGTAGCTCACGTATCTCCTGTAGTCGTAATGCTGGGTGAGTTGAAGGGGGCTGTGCACATGTTGGATGTGCATTTACCTCCTCTTTAGATGCTCATGCAGGTTTGCCTGTCTTTAGACACTCTTTTGATAACATAAGCACATGAATTTGAAAGCAGCTTATTCCTTCCCTTCCACCTCCCCCAGGCCTTTACACTAAAACTTCAGTACTAAGGAGTGTATTGCTAGGTTTTGGGATGCTCGCCCCATCGGTAAGAACGCGATCCCCAAATACATGCAGTTTAAGTAGACAGGGTTAAAGGCACGCACATGCTTTAAGAATAAGTTAGTGCTCGAAATTCCCCAGCGGCCAGTCACATTTTGAGACTGGCAACCGACCTTTTGCGAGCAAGTGGAGATGTCTTGTCGCCAGGTTTGGCTACTGACAACTCTTCTCTAGTTGGATGGCGCTGCTGCGATGCCACATCAGCTGGCTTGCGGGGCAGTGCAGCACCAAAGGAGACACCTCTTTTGGTATTGAACTGCCCCACAAATCAGCTGGCTCGCAGAGCACCAAAAGACATGCCAGCTGATTTGTGCAAAAAAGAAAAGAAAAGAAAGAAAGACGACGACTAGATATTCGGTTGTGGCGCCCATAACATAAGTTTAAGGGGCCATTTGGGGAAGAGTCTGCAAATCTGAGTTTCTAATACTGCTTCTACCTCCCCCAGGTTTTACACCAAAACATCAGTACCAAGATGTGTGTTGCTAGGTTGCAGGATGTTTGCCTCCCAAAGTAAGAATGTGATCCCCAGATAAATGCAGTTTAAGTAGACTGGGCTCATGGCAAGCAAATGCTTTAAGATTAAGCGATGTGATAGCTTGGGAGGATGAAGGTAAAAACCAGATCACAGTCCCCACCACCACCTGTTTCAGCAACAGTTCTCATGATGGGAGGACCATCTTGGTGAACAGGGCAGAAATGAAAACCTCATGCCCAGAAGCCTTTGAAATGGAAGCTTCAGAAGGTTAAGATGGCATGTTAATTCTCTGTGCTGCACCGTGCAGCCCTTTTGCACGGGGGAAATGTGGGGAGGGAGGGGGCTGGGGAAAACGCAAGGGGGTTGATCTTTAACTATTTCTAGGTGCTTGTATCCAGCAACTTCCTAGGCCTCTAGAGCCAGTGTGGTGTAGTGGTTAAGAGTAGTGGACTCGTAATCTGGTGAACCGGATTCGCTTCCCCGCTACTCCACATGCAGCTGCTGGGTGACCTTGGTCCAGTCACACTTCTCTGAAGTCTCTCAGCCCCACTCACCCCACAGAGTGTTTGTTGTGGGGGAGAAAGGAAAAGGAGATGGTTAGCTGCTTTGAGACTCCTTCGGGTAGTGATAAAGCAGGATATCAAATCCAAACTCCTCCTCCTCCTCCTCCTCCTCCTCCTCTTCTTCTTCTTCTTTCAAATTATGCTGGTCTTCACAAACAATGCACTTCCCCGACTTAGTTATTTGCATCACCCCCCCCCAACATAAGTTTTTTGAATTTTTCCATTTGTTCCGCCCTTCAGCCTGCATATGTTCAATATTTTCAGCTCTTGGGGAAGTTGGAAAGTTGGAAAGGACCCCAAAGGCCATCTAGTCCAACTAAAGAATCTCTGGCAGATGGCTGTCAAACCTCTTGTTTAGGAACCTCCAATGAAGGAGAATCCACCACCTTCTGAGGGAGTCTGTTTCACTGTTGAGCAGCTCTTGCCATCAGAAAGTTATTCTTAATGTTTGTTTAGTTGGAAACTCCTTCCTTGTAATTTGAATCCACTTGTTCAAGTCCTACCTTTTGGAGCTGCAGAAAACAAGTGTTCCACCTGACACACTTTTAGATATTTCATAGAATTGTAGAGTTGGAAGGGACCCCGAGGGTCATCTAGTCCAACGCTCCACAATGCGGGAATCTCAGCTCAAGCATCCATGACAGATGGCCATCCAACCTCTGCTTAAAAACCTCCAAGGAGGGAGAGTCCACCGCCTTTTGAGGGAAGCCATTCCACTGTCAAACAGCTCTTAACTGTCAGAATCTCCTTTCTTATAACTTGCCTCAAGTCCCACCTTCCAGAGCAGTGGAAAACAAGCTTGTTCCATGTGACAGCCCTTCAGATATTTGAAGATGGCTCCCATATATCCTCTCGGTCTCCTCTTTTCCAGGCGAAACATACCCAGCTCCTTCAACCGCTTTTCATAAGGCTTGGTTTCCAGACCCTTGATCATCTTGGTTGCCCTCCTCTGCACACGTTCCAGCTGGTCAATATCCTTAAATTGTGGTGCGCAGAATTGGACCCAGCATTTCAGGTGTGGTCTGACCAAGGCAAAATGGAGTGATACTATCACTTCCCTTGATCTGGACACTATGCTTTTGTTGATGCAGCCTAGAATAGCATTAGCTTTTTTGCTGTTGCATCACATTGTTGACTCAATATTAAGCTGGTGGTCCACCTAGACCCCTAGATCCTTTTCACATGTACTGCCAGTAAGCCAGACGTCCACCATCTTGTATTTCAGCACCTGGTTCTCCATGCCTAAGTGCAGAACCTTACATATGTCCCTGTTGAAATTCGTTTGTGAAGATGGCTAGCATCTCAGCCTTCTCTTCCATCTATATCAAGCTCCCTCAATCGTTCCTCATAAGCACTTCCCAACCACATCAGGTTTGTAAAGTGTAGGAAACCAAACAGCACATCAATATCAGGCTTTCGTTCCATAAATTAAGTGATTGAGGCTATGTAACGGGGAGGGAAGAGGAATATATAATCTGTATTAACCTGCTCCGTGGTATTTGCAATATCATAAACATGGCTCTTAAAGGTTTCTTTTGTGTTGGAGGAAATGTATTTTTGCCTCCACAGATTTCCCCCTTGGAATAGTGAACAGTAAAACGCCTACAGGTCTCGAATGATTAGGATTCTGTTTGTGCACGTTGCTCCGTCGTCATGAAAACACTACAGCTCCCGGCTTGCTAAGGTGCTGCTGCTTCATTGAACCTCACATGCACACACCGGTGTGGATGCTTGTGTCAAGATCTTGTCTTACTGTCAGCTTGAAATCGGTGTTGGTTTCTTAGACGTGCGTTGCACGTTGGCTGGGTCTGTACTAGTTCAACTCTTCTGTCAACCCTCCTCTCTCCCCAGAGAAAATGTTAAAAGCTGAAGTCCCAAGTGGTGGGCAGGGAGGCAGTTATTTCCAATTCTAAACACTACCCCAACACCACTTCTCAATATTCTTTGGAGGAAACTGCCATTATGAATGAAGTGGCATGAAGTTATCAAGGCTTCTCCTTGTACCTTGGGAGAACTTGCCCATCAGTGAATCTGCTTGGTCCACTTTTATGGTCTGCTATCTGAGGGCATGACCATAAGGGAGGTGTAGGGGTAGAAATAATAATTATTAATTATTATTATTAAAACGTCCTCCAAAGCCGCTAAAGCAGCTTGTGTACTTTTGGGAAAGGGATCCTGCTGGATGCATTTTAGAGCTAGGATGGGCAAGAGGTAGATGGGGAACTGTTGGCTCTGGGTGATTTTTCAGTAGAGGGGGAAAGGGTTTCTGACAGCAGCAACGAGAAGGCTTCCCTCTCCAAATTAGGCTGCTAAGAACACAGGAAGAGCCCTGCTGGCTGTCCAGGTCAACATCTTGTTTTGCACAATGGCCAACCACATGCAGGACACAGCGCCCCTAAGAAGAGTTGTGGGAAAAACAGAACTGTGTCTCTGCCCGAAAAGACTGGAGTCAGCTCTGAGACCAAAAGGTATTTTGTGGTCTGTGCAGATGTTTAGCAGACCCTTGTTCCTTCATTCTAAGCGTATCCCAGTGTAGATGGCTTACACCTGGCTTTAGAGACTCCCAATTCTGGTATGGATGTGTATATATGTATGTGGAAGAAAACGGATACTAAAAAGAAAAAAACCTGAATTGGGGAGCACTTTGGAATCAGAGACAAGGTGACCCCAAGACATGGTTCCAGAGGCACAAAAAACCCCCAAGCACTGCCCTCTCACATGTGCCCATCTGGATTGAAATTTACCACAGCCCCACAAACAGCTGGTGATACCATTTTTTTGGGACTGCAGCTGCAGGTATGCTGTCTGGGGCTGAAGGCAGCTGTAGCCAAAAACATCTGGATTCACCAGCTTGGGAAATGCCAATCTTCCAGGAAGTTCTCTTGGAGAAACCTCACTGGAGTGGACAGAACAAAGTTTAAAAAAATCCTTCCAGTAGCACCTTAGAGACCAACTAAGTTTGTTATTGGTATGAGCTTTCGTGTGCATGCACACTTCTTCAACTCCGATTCATTTTTGTGCAGTTGACGGAGGCAGGCAAGGGTATATATGAGTCTGTGCCCCAGTGGAGTCAGAAATACCCATTTCCTACCCTGTTCCCCGTAATCTAGCTCCCAATCAGGCCGTCAGCAGCGATCAGAGGCAGCGGTTTGGTGACGCCTGTGGCTAGGGATCTGGACTACTGATTCTGCCTCCATTGCGGGAGGTTGGGCTAGATGACCCTTGAACAATTCTATGATTCTGCCTTCCACGCCAGGAGAAACCTGGACTGCTCTTAACACGGGACGTTTTGCATGACTCGAAATCTTCCGCCGGGTGAGCCGAGAGTTAAATCCTTCCTTCCTTCCTTCTACAGTGACGTCTTCAGGGGAGGGTGGGATTTTTGGAGCTGAGTTGTGTCATATACTGTGCTCACTGCTGTTGGCTGTTTTCGTGTACTTCCTCCCCATTTTCTCAGCCTGCAGTATAAATTTCCCCTCGTGTTCTCCCCCCATCCTCCCTCCTCCTATAAGGAAAATGGTTGTGTCCCCAGGTTGAAGTATTAAGGATTGCTTTGGAATGATATGAGAGCATTTACCAATGTAGAATTATGCTGTATGTAATGTATATACGGAGAGAGAATGTATTTTGTTCATTTTTTTTTCTTAATAAAAACAAAAATCAATGCCCATCTTGTCACGGGAATCACTTCTTGCAGTGCTTCAGTAGAAATTTTGGTTTTGCTGCTTAGTTACCTACCTAGCGAAATTTAAAACACGGACCTCAATTTCAGAGGTAGAGAGAACTAGCCCCGCTGTACATCGGGGAGGGCTGTGTGGAGAGAGTCTCTTCCTTCGAATTCCTAGGAGTTTATCTCAGTGAAGACCTTACTTGGAAAATAAATACAACCCAGGTGGTTAAGAAAGCCCAACAGAGACTCCATCTCCTCAGATTATTGAGAAAGAACGATGTCAATCAACATTTGATGATCTCCTTCTACCAGTCCACAATAGAAAGTGTCCTTTCATACTGCATCACGGTGTGGTACGCTGGTTTGACATCAACTGATAGGAAGTGCCTACAGAGGGGGGTGAACATAGCACAAGATATTATGGGCTGTCCCATGAATCCGCTGGATGAAATGGCGGAAGAACATTGCCTCAGGAGAGTGAGGAAAATTCTCAGGGATGATTCATACCCTGGCCGGCACTTTCTTGATCTCCTGTCCTCGGGCAGAAGATGTAGAAGCAGGATTAGTCGCACCAACAGGGTAAAGAACAGCTTCTATCCGTGGGCTGTTAGGCTGCTGAATGAAAAGATAACAACAGGGCAACTAACTTTCGGGTTTGGTGGGTGTGTGTCAGTAAAAGAGGGGAATTAAGACTAAGAGAGCTGAGTGGGGGGTGCTCGTGTAATCTCACTGTATACAAGTTGTACAAGTGACAATAAAGTATTTCAATATTTCAATATGTAAATGTATCACAAATCCATCCAGTTGGCTCTCCTCTTGCAGCGACTGCTGTCCAGTGTTAAAAGTCACTTGAGTGTGCATCCATTGAAATGACTGGACGAGAACCTTTCTCAGGCTGAGGGCCACATTGACTTCTAGATCATGTGATAGGGGCCACTGGCCAGAGGGAAGCAAAAATAGGTGAAGCCATGGGGTAGAAATTTTATATTTGCATATCAGGCCCCTTTTTGTAACCACACGTCCTTGCCCACATGTACATTCTGTTCCCCCCACCCCTTATAAAAGGAATCTTTCATTTCCAGACATCTCACTTCCCGGTTTTGAGATCCAGGTATAAACCGGCTTAATTGGGCAAGTTTAAAAACTGGAAAAGAGATTTTGCAACATGAGAAAGTCGTAAGAGTTCCCAACCACCGCCAACTCGTGTGACCGTGGGGGGAAAAGAAAAAGAGGGGCCACCAGCCCTTCACAAAAGAAACTTTTATTGACAGAAATAAGTGGTGTCTTCAAAATATACTTTGTAGGAAAATGCAACGATAATCTTTACAATCCAGTTCCTCTGTTAAAATCCCAGTGTATATCAGACTCCTGTTTCAGCGCAGCTAAGTGTGCGCTGAGGAAGCTGCACAGTGCATAAAAAGTAGCATTCAGATGCATTATCACAACCGAAAGGGGCTAGGCACACATTGCAGTCCATTTGCAAACGAAAACTTGCATCGAGGACCCGCAGAATACAGTTGAAAACACATTGGCTCTGGATGTGGGAGACTCGGTGTCAAGTCTGGGGGTGCTCTGCCTTCTCTCCCCCCACTTTTTTAAAAAATAAATTTTTATTAACTTTCTTTTCTGTCATTACAAACATATCAATAACATAGATATTACACATCTTCACACCTCTCTCCCCATAACCTGCTTCGCCGTGTGGTTTTAAATCATAAGGACATCAGAATCCCGGAGCCTCTCGTACACCAGAAAGTACGATTTAACAAAAAATAGTAAATTGCAGTAGCAGCAATAAAAAACAAACTGGGTAATTGGATGATCTAGCAGTGTTCCCAAGTTGCTAGTACCTTCATAGTGCCATGTTGAAGGGGTAATTAGTATTTCCTGTTAGGATTCTCAAAATTTAAACTCTGCGGTCGCTTTGGGGCCCTTGTCTTAACCAGAAGTTCACATCTTTCATTTGCATGAACCGGGTTTGTGTGTGTGACTTATTTTTGCAATCTCAGTCTCCTTTGCAACACATTAAAGCACCCTCCTATCCCTTTCGAGTAACAGCACACCTGAAAAATAGCTGGAGCAGAGCAACTAACATAACCAAATAACACAATCTAACTTATTTTGGCACTGAATTGTTGATGGTCTAGTTGTAGAGGAAGAAAATTGGGGAAGTGACAAGAAATTCTATTCTCCTGCCCCCCCGTCCCCTTCAGATTGTCTTATATCTCCACAGACTAGTAACTCGGGGGGGGGGATCTATTTGCAATACTTTTGTATTTTGTCTCCCTGACCCACTATCAGAAAGAGGTGCATATTTTTTGGTTGTTTGAATAGGTCTGCTCTACATTATATTAAAAAGAAGGGTTGTAAGCCAATCCCTGATCTCTTGACTTACTCTGCAGATCTGACAAACAGGCAAAGGACTCTCTAACGCCCTCCGTTTCCATGGTGACAATAGCAAAGTGCCCTTTGTCCTTTGGTGGAGCCCTTTGCCCTTAATGTGCACCACAGCTGCTCCCAAGGCACATAATACAATAGGAAGGCTCTCCTCTAAGGATGGAGACTCAAAAACAAAGAGTGCAACCCTATGCGATACAGGAATCTCAACACATCCAATGTGAAACTATGCCAAATCCTGCTCAGCTTTGCAAATGTGCGAGCTGTTTTATTGCTGCACCTTTTATTGCTGGGGGCGGTGGGCTAGATGACCCTTGGTCCCCCCCAAAAAACACTACAATTCTATGTTTCTATGACCTTTGGACCACATCAGCCAGCCTGAGGGTGGGCGCCTTGTCATCTGGGTAGCCCATGACCTCCATGCACACTGCTCAGGTTTCTGTCCTGGGGAGGTCATTTTGGTGCGGCTAACACAGCCGTTTGACTTCACCCCCAGAAGTGCACTCCATTGTCTCTCAAGACAAGTCGGGTGCCAGTACCAGCTAGGAGATAAACCAGTGGCACATCTGCTGGACTCCAGCTCCCATCAACCCCAGCCTGCAAGGGCAATGGTCAGGGATGATGGGAGTTGTAGTCTTGCAACACCTGGAGGGACACATTAGCTTTGGCTGCTTTGTTGGGGAAACGACGCTTTCTCTGGAGGGTGAAGTAAGTGGGCTACTAATGTCACTGCCCCAGCCCAGAGCTGGTACCCACTTGAAAGATCTGAGCTGCGCACAAATACACTCTGATCTCCCCCATGCCATCACTACCTCGGTCCAGTATATCTGGAGAGTCTCCACCCCCATCGTTATACCCGGACACTGAGGTCCAGCGCCGAGGGCCTTCTGGTGGTTCCCTCGCTGCGAGAAGCCAAGTTACAAGGAACCAGGCAGAGGGCCTTCTTGGTAGTGGCACCCACCCTGTGGAATGCCCTCCCACCAGATGTCAAAGAGAAGAACAACTACCAGACTTTTAGATGACATTTGAAGGCAGCCCTGTTTAGGGAAGCTTTTAATGTTTGAGGCATTACTGTATTTTAATATTGTGTTGGAAGCCGCCCAGAGTGGCTGGGGAAACCCAGCCAGATGGGCGGGGTATAAATAATAAATTATTATTATTATTATTATGATACCTCTTGACACACCTGGCTGAAGAGAACAGGTTCGTCTCCATCCAGCCATGCACTAAGAATCAAGGGTCTCAGAAGCCCTTTGCTTGGAATGGGAAGAGTGGGCGAGTGATGGAGGCAGAGTTTGGGATAAGGGGATGTATTGCCATATTTGGTCCCCTCAAAGCTTCCAGTTGCCAGTCTCTTAAGAAGAGACCTTGGTGTGAGCGTACAAGACAACACTAATTTTCTTACGGCTATAGCAGTATGCCAGAAATAGTTTCTTTAAAAATAATAAATCAGTGTGGCACAGCCACACAGTCACTCTAGTATTTATCGATGAAGATAGGAAAATGTTACGCTGATCTTTTCTGCAAAGGCAAGGTATTTAATAGGAGCTGCTAGAAGCCCCTTGTTCCTGGAATCTCCTTGCAGGAAGATGCAAGGACTGAGCACTCTGACATTCGAACGCTTCCTTCCTCCTGTGCTGAACTCAAGCCGGGCCAGTGAGAGACTCTAAATTTACAGCCTCTAAGTTTACATCTCCTGCCCAGAGAGTGGCTTTGCCAATGTTTGGGAGCTGGGAGTTCCTGTTCAAATGGATTAGGAACCTACAGATTTTTGACGGCGGGTTCCAAAGTTATATTTGACCTAAGATACAATCCAAACAGCTGTCATAAATCTGCTTTTAAAAAAGAGGGAGGGAAGGAAATATCGAAGGATCCACCCATCTTCCCTTTGTCTCTCCTCAGAGGTCCCGCAGCTGAGGGAAGACAAAGGGGCAGATTCATCAAAAGCCATCACATTGTCATTTATTAATGGGACTTAAGGCATGTTTTATCTCATCCTTAATCTTTGCCTTCTGAATAGGACTATGACGGGGTCTCATTTTTTTTTAGCTGTTTCCATTCCTATAACTTATCTCGAAAAGCATGATGAGATGTTCTCAACAACTTTCCTGTATCAAATGTGCAAGAAGCAACTTACGATGGCTTCAGAACAGTTGTAGGGTTGGTTCCTTCTGCCCACGGCGATTTGTGTAAAGTCCTTAAGAACATCTCTTTTGATGATTATGAAATCCAATAACTAGGCTTAAATTAATCGGTGCTTTGGAAAGGTCATGCTTTCCAAAGCATGGCAAGAACAATGTGGTATTTTTTTAAAAAAGGGCAAATTTGGGAGCAGGAAAGAGCCGAACGAGGCTTTGGGCAATTCCCTTTCCACAGAGATACAAGCTTCCCTTTGCAAACGTTCCACTGTTTCAGACCCCACAGCTAAGATCCCCTATTGTACATGCAAGTTAGCTCACTCAGTAGCTTTACACCCTAAATTGCACCATTAAATGGGTTTATGGATCAACCATGCATGTCAAAGGCACAAAACCCTCCACCTTCCTTCTCTTTCAATAAAAGCAACAGGTGGCTGTTTCACCTGCATTGGCCAAATATTGCTATAGCTATTATTAAGAAAAAAACATGAGATGCTCTTGGAAGGGGGAGTGCGCAGATTAATGCTGATTCCTTTAGCTCAATGCAAATTATATCCTCCCCTCTGTTTTTCTTTTTGATATTTAGCCTTGGAACAGTTTTCAAAGTGGGCCTATAAACCTTGCTGCGAGCCTTGCCTTGCTCCCATGTACAAGGCGACGGCCCACAGCTTAGCGGTGGGACACCTGCTTTGCATGCAGAACGTCCCAGGTGCGATGCCCTGCATCTCCAGATAAAACTGGTCAAACGCTGGAGAATCACTGCCGGCCAGTGTAGAACAATATTGAGCTACATGAGCCCAGTGTCTTCTAGTCAAGTATAAGGCAGCTCCTATGTTCCTGCATACAAATCTCTTTCCTGAAATCTGAAGTTGTGCCGCTGGGCTAATGCTCCAGTCGTAGCCCATTTGGGTTTTGCGGTGCTTCTTTCTTACACACACACACATAAAACCCCAGCCCCAAATTTGCATTCTACAGGAAGAACGCAAAAAACAAAAAAACCTGAATCCTCCTTGCATGGCTGGCACAGATTCACTGCAGGCGCCAGCTGTTGCAAAAAGCTTACGTATGGAACGGGCTAGTTAATGGCCTGATCCTGACCTACGAAGATCGGGAGAATGTTTTTTAATGCATGGAGAAAAGAAGTGGAGTGATAGGACGACCTGGGGTGGGGCAGGTAGAGAGAGACAGCCTTTTTTAGCTGTGCCCTGTTGCCAATATTCAGAGTCTCCTGTACGCTGGAGCCCAATGCACCTTGGGTTTTGCATATCTGGTTGAGTTTTTGCATAATGCGCCCCCCTGCGGCCGCTAACCGTGAGGGAGCGATGCCATGTCAAGCTGCCTGCAAAGGGCAGAAGTTAAGCTCCAACTCTGAACAGGCGCTCCCACCTTGTTCTCTGCAGCCATGAGGACTATAACCTTGGCTCCTGTTAAAATGAGCAGTACATCCAGCCTTGCTCTCATGGTCCCTTGGCATCTGGAGGGAGAAGGGAGCGGGAGAATCTCCTGTCTGCCCTGCTCAACACTTAAATAGGAGGCACAGTCATTAAAAATATATATATATGTACACATATACACACACCAACACATAGAATTTGCTTAGAAAGCTAATGGGATTTTAGAAAACAAAACCAAACAAACAAAACAAAAAGGATTTGGCCACAGCAGATGCCCCCTTGACAAATCCTTTCGCCAAATAACCACCAGGCTCCTTCTGCATGTCGGCACTTGTGGCTTAAAGTTTTGAGTTTTCCGTGTTTTCGAAAATTTTGCTTAGCACAAAGTTTGTTCTCTCTTTAAAAAACGAAACAAAAAGCCCCAAACAATTATAAATGTGTGTCCTCTTCGTCCTCCAGATCCTCTTTCGTTAGGCTGTCCATGGGGACGATCCAGCTGTCTCCAAGCTCCCCGTTCAGGTTGACCTTCTTCTCCTGCATCTCTGAGGAGGTCTCCATCACCTCCAGGGTCGGGTTGTCGTGGTAACCGTTCTCCATCGTCTGAAGTTCCTCGGTCAGGCGCTGCTGTAAGGCGGGGACCGGGGAGTTTGGGTAGGAGACATATGAACAGGGACTGAAAAAAGCTGAAACCATAGAGTTGCGGTAAGGTAAATGTAAAGGTTTTCCCAGTAGTGATGTACGGAAGTGAGAGTTGGACCATAAAGAAGGCTGATCACCGAAGAATTGATGCTTTTGAATTATAGTGCTGGAGGAGACTCTTGAGAGTCCCATGGACTGCAAGAAGATCAAACCTATCCATTCTGAAACAAATCAGCCCTGAGTGCTCACTGGAAGGACAGATCCTGAAGCTGAGGCAACTATGGGGTTGTGGCGGTCATCTCGCTTACCGGCCAAGGGAGCCGGTGTTCGTCCACAGACAGCTTTCTGGGTCATGTGGCCAGCATGGCTAAACCGTTTCTGGTGCAACGGGACCCCGTGAGAGAAGCCAGAGCGCACGGAAACACTGTTTGCTTTCCCGCCACAGTGGTACCTATTTATCTACTTGCACTGGCATGCTTTCGAACTGCTAGATAGGCAGGAGCTGGGACAGAGCAACAGGAGCTCACCCCGTTGTGCGGATTTGAACCACCAACCTTCTGACCGACAAACCCAAGAAGCTCAGTGGTTTAGACCACAGCGCCACCCGCATCCAATAGAGTTTACCAGAGTTGAAAGGAACCCAGGGGTCACCTAGTCCAAACTCCTGCTGGATGTAGAGGAGCGGTAGCAGGCAGAAGCTGGGGAACCCCCAAGGGAAGAAGGCTCAGAGTGGTGGTGGGAATGATGAGTGGTCAGAGGGAGAAGGCTGGGAGGAGGAGGTGTCAGAAGCTGGCGAGGCAACAGGGCTTAGTGAGCAGGGAGAGTCTGTGGCAGAGAGATGTCCAGAATGAGAATTAGAAGCTGAAGAGGCAGAGATGAGTCAGGCTGGTGAAGATGCCAGGAGAGTCTACCCTCCTGCTACGATCAGCTCTGCTCCTCCCTGGTCTCCCAGGACCAGAAGAGGTATGAAGAGGGCAGAGCAGAGACAAAGTGATGAGTGTAGTGGAAATGCGGAAGACAATTGTGTTGGGAATCTGTGTACGTGCAGCTACTCACACAGAGTCAATTAAGGTTTGGCAGACAGCCAGAAGGCAATCTGAATGAGCAAGTCTGCCTGGTGATAACAGAGACATGGAGACAACTCCATGATTGGTCAAGCTCTCTCAAGGGAGTGATAATTAATGGCCTACTAAGTGGAATGTGTTAGTTCAGTATTCAGAGGTTCAGAATTCTGTGTGTGAGTGTAGGAGTTGTGAGTCATGTATGAGAAGGCTAGCAAAAGATCCATGTTCTGTTCCTATAAATACAGTCGTGCCCCGCAAGACAAATGCCTCGCAAGACGGAAAACTCGCTAGACAAAAGAGTTTTCCGTTTTGGAGGTGCTTCGCAAAACGAATTTCCTATGGGCTTGCTTCGCAAGACGAAAATGTCTTGCGAGTTCCTGCGGGTTTTTTTCCCTCCCCCCTTTTTCTAAGCCGCTAAAAGCCGCTAAATTGCTAATAGCGCTAATCCGCTAAGCCGTCAATGGGCTTGCTTCGCAAGACGAAAAAACCGCTAGACGAAGAGACTCGCGGAACGGATTCTTTTCGTCTTGCGAGGCACCACTGTAGTCCACTGTATAAACACCTAACTACAAGTTCCTGGTTCCTGCTTCGTCTATCCTGTCTGCAGCCAAGTTGCCAATTGCTTCCGTGGATTCTGCGTTGACTCTGCTAGGTCTGGCTAAGGTCCTGCAACTAGACAGAAAGTTGTGAAACACCAAAGGAAAGAATATTCAGAACCCAGCGGAGATTAGGAAGTGTTTCCAGAGGTATTTTAAACAACTTTATACACAGGAGAAGGAGAAGGAAATGGATATTGATCGATTTCTGAAAATAAATGGATTACATAAAATCTCTCAGGGAAATCAGTTAATGTTGAACTACAAAATAACAGATCAGGAAGTGGAAGGGGCCATCCAGAACATGCAATTAGGTAAATCTCCAGGACCGGATGGACTGACTTCAAGGTACTACAGGTCTCTGAAAGAATGGTTAATACAACCATTGAAGGAGGTCTGTAACAAAATATTGGAGGGGAAAAGGGCACCAGAGTCGTGGAAGGAAGCCTATATTACACTTATACCGAAAACAGAGACTGAAAAGACACAGCTTAAGAACTACCGCCCCATATCGCTGCTTAATGTGGATTACAAAATTTTTGCAGATATATTGGCTAAAAGATTAAAAAAGGTGTTAATAGAAGAAATTCATAAAGACCAAGCCAGCTTTCTCCCGGGCAGACATTTGTCTGATAATACGAGAAATATAATTAATATTTTAGAAAAATTACAAGTGAATATTAATACTAAGGCAGTTTTGATTTTTGTGGACGCAGAGAAGGCCTTTGACAATATCTCTTGGAGCTTTATGAAGAAGAATCTACAGGGGATGGGGGTAGGTCAAGGTTTTGAAAATGGTATAGGTGCAATTTACTCAGAGCAAAAGGCAAAATTAATTGTGAATAATGTAGTGACAGAAGAGTTTAAGATTGAGAAAGGAACACGACAAGGTTGCCCAATTTCTCCATTGCTTTTCATATCGGTCCTGGAGGTTTTGCTAAATATGATCAGAAAGGACCAATTGGTTAAAGGCATACAAGTGGGGGCTAAACAGTACAAATTGAAAGCATTTGCTGACAATTTAGTATTGACTTTGCAGGAGCCAGAATCTAGTACCAAAAGGGTACTGGAATTGATTCAAGAATTTGGTCAGGTAGCAGGTTTTAAGTTGAACAAGATGAAAACTAAGGTTCTAGAGAAAAATTTAACTGTGAATGAGAGAGAAGTTCCAGGAAGAGACAGGATTAACATTGGTTAAGAAAGTGAAATATTTAGGGGTTAATATGACTGCTAAGAATGTTAACTTGTTTAAAGATAACTATGAAAAATGTTGGACTGAGGTGAAAAAAGATTTAGAAATATGGTCAAATTTGAAGCTATCATTGCTAGGCCGAATTGCTGTGATAAAAATGAATGTATTGCCAAGGATGTTGTTTTTGTTTCAAACTTTGCAGATTTTGGACAAGATGGACTGTTTCAAGAAGTGGCAGAGAGATATTTCTAGATTTGTCTGGCAGGGCAAGAAGCCTCGAATAAAATTTAAGATACTAACTGATGCTAAAGAAAGAGGTGGATTTGCCCTGCCAGACCTTAAACTTTATTATGAATCAGCCGCATTTTGTTGGCTGAAGGAATGGCTGCTTCTTGAAAACACTGACGTATTGGATTTGGAAGGGTTCAACAATGTATTTGGTTGGCATGCTTATCTGTGGTATGATAAGGTCAAAGCACATAAAGCGTTTAAAAATCATATTGTTAGAAAAGCATTGTTTAATGTTTGGATAAGATATAAGGATTTGTTAGAAAACAAAACCCCAAGATGGTTGTCACCAATGGAAGCGAAGGCACAGAAAAAACTCAATATGGAGGCCAATTGGCTGAAATATTGGGAAATTTTGGAGCAAGCTGGAGACAGAATAAAACTGCAAACCTTTGAAAAATTAAAAAATAAAGTGCGAGATTGGCTCCATTATTATCAAATAATGGAGGCATATAATTTGGATAAAAAAGTTGGCTTTCAGGTTGAAAAATCAAAATTGGAAACAGAATTGCTAGATCCTAAAATTAAGAATCTGTCAAGAATGTATAACTTGCTGTTGAAATGGAATACTCAGGATGAAACGGTGAAATTTGCTATGATTAAATGGGCACAAGATGTTGGACATAACATTATGATGGCTGACTGGGAACAGTTATGGACCACAGGTTTGAAATTTACGGCATGTAATGCCTTAAGAGAGAATTTAATGAAAATGATTTACAGGTGGTACATGACACCAGTCAAGCTTGCAAAAATTTACCATTTGCCCGATAATAAATGTTGGAAATGTAAAGAGACTGAAGGTACATTCTTTCACCTTTGGTGGACGTGCCCAACGATTAAGACTTTCTGGGAGATGATCTATAATGAAATGAAAAAGGTATTTAAATATACCTTTCTGAAGAAACCAGAGGCCTTTCTCCTGGGCATGGTCGGCCAATTGGTGCCAAAGAAGGACAGAACATTTTTCATCTATGCAACAACAGCAGCAAGATTACTCATCGCGAAGTATTGGAAGACACAAGATTTACCCACCCGGGAAGAATGGCAGATGAAATTGATGGACTATATGGAACTGGCGGAAATGACTGGCAGAATCCGAGACCAGGGAGAAGAGTCAGTGGAAGAAGACTGGAAAAAGTTTAAAGATTATCTACGGAAATATTGTAAAATTAATGAATGTTAGAAAAAAGGTGGAATGAAGCTATATGGCTTTGGCAGAAATGTTAGAAGGAACTAGGTATAGATAGATTGTTAATGCATTAAAAGGGAAAAAAACTAGGTTACAATATGTTAAAATTAACTTTAAGATAGAAAATAGATGAAGATGGAAAGGACTTGCTGAAATAGTTAATTGAAGTAGAATACTAAAAGGGAGGCGTTGAGGAAATCAATGAAACAAGTGTATGAAAGTTAAGATTTGAAAATATTGGAAGTGTTTTTAATTGTTTTTGTTTTGTTTTGTTAATTTAATGTTTTATGTAGTGTTTTTGTTTTCGTTTCTGTCTTTGCATGTTCAATTTTTCTTTTTTCTTTTTGCAATTTCCAAAATCTTAATAAATATTATATATATATATATATAAATAAAGTTGCGAAACACCAAATAGGTTTTGCCAATAAACTGTATTTTGAGGAGTTAGGCGGCATGTCCCTTTCCCTTTAACATCCCCAGTTTGATTCTTGTGTTTCACGCACCTGTCGGGAGTTTCTTGGGTTCTTCTGTGTTGCAAGTGCTGGCTGGATGCCCGGCTGCAGGTAGTGGGAGACTCTCAGCCGTTTTGTATTAGTTCCATCTCAGGGTCCTGGGCTAATCATGAGTAATGCCTGGTGCACTTGATTACATCAAGGCAGGCTATAAAAGCCATAGGTGGGAGGGGCCCAGAGAGCTTCTGCCCAGATCAAAGGCCCTGATGCTGGGAGACCGACGGTCGGGGTCTTTCTCCTGCTGCTCTACCTGGGGCTCCGGGCAGCTGAAGGGGAGATTGGGTAGCCCCTGTCGGGTATGTTTTAGTTTATGCTTTGCATGCCTGCTGTTTATTTGTTAATAAAACTGTTCCCCTTCCACTTCCTCATTCCTTTTGTCCTGATATTCTTGGAAAGAACTGCTGTGTTTGGCAGTACATGAGTCTCAGATTGCTTGGGAAAGACCTAGGTGAGGAGACGACTCTGGAAAGGCAGAGACTTTTGGTCCTCGCCACTGTCCATTGGGGCAAAACCAACTGGGAAGAGCTGCTGCGCTCACGGGGCCTGAGCTGTTTTGTTTCGCTGACGCATTGCAAATTGTGGCAGATAGGCTACTGACACCCAAAATTGACACTCTGCAATGCAGAGGGTTAGGGTAAGCACTGCCAATGTCTGCAAATGAAGTGGGATATGGGAGACCCCGGCCATAGCTGTCAACTTACAGATTTGAAAATAAGGGACCAGCAGCCTCGAAAATAAGGGATCAGCAGCCAAAATAAGGGATCAACAATTACTTTGATAAAATACATATTTTGTTGCATGCAAATGGCTTTAGATACCTATTAGGTCCATAAATTACCATATAGCATATATTCAACACAAAAAAGTAACAATTTGTTGTTGACAAAGGACAGCTGGACATAGAAAGGGCCCCATTGCCTTCAGTAGCTTATTTAAGGGACATCATCAATAAGGGACAGCAGCGGGACATGGCGCTGGGATAAGGGACTGTCCCGCCAAATAAGGGACGCTTGACAACTATGACCCTGGCTCAGAGCGGATAACTCAAGGGTTGGGGTGTGTTAAGCTTGGCCCTACAACTCCTGCAAGGTCCATTTTAATGGCGCAAAAAGCCTGTTTACCTGGTCCTTCCTTTGGGAGAGGCGCTGGTGGCAGCAGCCGTAGATGGCAGCGCCAAGTAGCAGAGAGGCAGCCATGCAGACAATGGTGATGATCAGGGGCATGCTGAAGCGGTCCTCTATGTCGGGGTCCCTGCTCCTGCCGCCGTGGGTGATGTTCTTCACGCCAATCTGTCAAAGGAAGAAGGGGGTGAATGGCTGGAAGCAGGGGAGTCACCACGGAGAGAGGGGCATTGGCTGGGCTACTGCAATGCAAGCTACGTGGGCCTGCCCTTGGAGAGTTACCTGAAAACGTCAACGGGCGCAAAACGCCGCGGCCAAATTACTGACCAGGGTTCCAAGACAGCAAAAGCCCTGTTTCAAAACACCTACGCTGGTGGCCACTTTGTCCCATGGCCCGATTCAAGGTGATTAAATCCCTAAAAGACTTAAGCCCCCAATATCTGAAATGCCATCTGCATGGCTAATGACCTTCCTAAGGTGGGCAGAGGGGCTCTGTGTCTGGTTCCTGCCCTTGGAAGCGTGGGGGATAATGGCCTGGGAGAGGATTTTCTCTGTGGAAACCCCTAAATTGTGAAAACTCCGCTCCACATCAGTGCATTTAGCATCTTCCTCGTACAGCTCTGGAAGAGCGCTGCAAACACACATCAGTTATCTTTGTTTTGTGGGACCCTCCTCTTTTACAGTACAATGCCGTATTGTTTTTAACACTCGATTGGAAGCCGCCCAGAGTGGCTGGGGAAACTCAGCCAGATGGGCGGGGTATAAATAACAAATTATTATTATTATTATTATTATTATTATTATTATTATTATTATTATTAAGAGTCCCATGGACTGCAAGAAGATCAAACCTCTCCATTCTGAAGGAAGTCAGCCCTGAGTGCTCACTGGAAGGACAGATCCTGAAGCTGAGGCTCCAAGACTTTGGCCACCTCATGAGAAGAGAAGACTCCCTGGAAAAGACCCTGATGTTGGGAAAGATGGAGGGCACAAGGAGAAGGGGACGACTGAGGACGAGATGGTTGGACAGTGTTCTCGAAGCTACCAGCATGAGTTTGACCAAACTGCGGGAGGCAGTGGAAGACAGGAGTGCCTGGCGTGCTCTGGTCCAGGGGGCCACGAAGAGTCGGACATGACTAAACGACTAAACATCATCATCATCATCATCATTATCATTATTATTATTAATAATAATAATAATAATAATAATAATAATAATAATATTATATTTTACTGAATCTGTCGTGTCCTGTCCTGGTTGCTGCTGTTTTTCTTACTTAATTGTAACTCATTTACTCTGATTTCTGAAGTATTAGAGAGATGATGATGATGATGATGATGATGATGATGCGCCCCCTTGGATTGGCACCCTGTGTGCAGTCACCACCACCCTAAATTGGACACTGGGGGGGGGGGGAGAACCAACTGGAGCTCCCTGGAAAGAAAGCTAGCATATAAATGCAATGAATAAATACAATTTTCAGGAGTGTTACACCCCAGAGGGAGTGGGATTTTACTACTTTCAGGAGACAGCGGGCGCATGTCCCTTAAAAGACTTTTCAAACATTATTAAATAAAAAATCAGGCTGATCATCTGACTTAGAAGATGAGATGACTGAAGGGAAGTTACTGTGTTCGTCACAGTTTTTTAAAAAAAGGTCTATTGTGGTTGCTCACACAATAACCCCATCAAGACTCTCCACTCTGCCAGCTGCGTTTCCTTGACCAGCAGGAAGGGACAGAATGTGCCTTGTTCCCAGGGCATCCTGGCCCAGGAAATGCAAACTTGATGGAGGGGGTCTGCTGTGGTTGCTGCATGAGCAGTTGCAATGGGTGCAGCAGTGAAGAGCGTTGGACTGGGACTTGGGGAGACCTGTGTTCAAATTGACACTCAGCCCTGAAGCTCAGTTGGTGACCTGGGGCCAGGCACTGCCTCTCGGACTAACCCACCCCGCAGGACAAAATGACTGGAGCGAGAGAGCACTTTGCACTTCTGGGAAAAAACTGGGATGCAAACGTATTAAATAAGGCTCTTTTTCATTTTTAAGTGTGTGTGGAGAGGAGGGGAGAAACGCCATTGGGTGTTATTCAACTAAGTTTTGCTCAAGTGTAGGCCCACTGAAATTGACAAACATGAGCTAGGTCCATTAATTTCACAGGGCTTAAAAAGGTAAAGGGACCCCTGACTATTAGGTCCAGTTGTGACCGACTCTGGGGTTGCGGCGCTTATCTCGCTTTATTGGCCAAGGGAGCCGGCGTACAGCTTCCGGGTCATGTGGCCAGCATGACTAAGCCGCACCCCAGAAATGATCTCTTTCAGCTTCTGCCTTCTGGAAGAAGGTACAGGGTTATAAAGACTAGGACTAGCCGCCTGAGAAACAGTTTCTACCCAAATGCAATTTTGATTTTAAACGCAGTGTAAGGTCTCTGTGGGAGTATATTGTATTTAATTATGGGGTATCAGAGTTTTTAGGGGGCTAACCAGGCTGGGATAGCTGGGATAGCAGGCTTGTTGGTTTCTGAATGTCTGATGTAGATTTTTCGTTGTTCTGTAGAGAACAATGACAATAAAGATTATCGTATCGTATCTGGGCAACTGCTTTGCTTCCATGCCTCCTTCAGAGAATCACTCAGCAAAGCATTCTTCATCCTAACACACCTTGAAGGGCTGTCCTTGAACCCCAGTTGGCGACGGCCAGTTGCCAAGCAACACTTCAAGCTAAAGATCTGAAGATGCCTGACTGAAAAGGCGACAAACCGAAGGAATGGGACTTCCGCAAACATCCTCCTTACCTTTTCCAGCTCTTCCATCTTCGCCGCCAAAGACTCAAACAGCTCCTTATCCGCAGAGTTTGCTAACAGAAGGAAACAAAAGGTGAGGAGAATAGAAACTATTTATTTAGCTTTTTAAGGCGGTGCAGAAAACTGTGTGGAATAGCAACACACTCGGCTCAGTCGTTAAGAGCATGAGACTCTCTATCTTGGGGTTGTGGGTTCGGGTCCAACGTTGGGCAACAGGTTTCCTGTGGGCTGGTGTGGGGGACTCCCTGGTCCTGAATGGGGTAACTGTGTCCCTGAAGGAGCAGGTGCGCAGCCTGGGAGTCATTCTGGACTCACAGCTGTCCATGGAGGCGCAGGTCAATTCTGTATCCAGGGCGGCTGTCTACCAGCTCCATCTGGTACGCAGGATGAGACCCTACCTGCCCACAGACTGTCTCGCCAGAGTGGTGCATGCTCTGGTTATCTCCCGCTTGGACTACTGCAATGCGCTCTACGTGGGGCTACCTTTGAAGGTGACCCGGAAACTGCAATTAATCCAGAATGCAGCAGCTAGACTGGTGACTGGGAGCAGCCGCTGAGACCATATAACACTGGTCCTGAAAGACCTACTTTGACTCCCAGTACGTGTTTGAGCACAATTCAAAGTGTTGGTGTTGACTTTTAAAGCCCTAAACGGCCTCGGTCCAGTATACCCGAAGGAGTGTCTCCACCCCCATCGTTCTGCCCGGACACTGAGGTCCAGCGCTGAGGGCCTTCTGGTGATTCCCTCACTGCGAGAAGCAAAGTTACAGGGAACCAGGCAGAGGGCCTTCTCAGTAGTGGTGCCCGCCCTGTGGAACGCCCTCCCATCAGATGTCAAAGAGATAAACAACTACCTGACATTTAGAAGACATCTGAAGGCAGCCCTGTTCAGAGAAGTTTTTAATGTGTGACATTTTAATGTATTTTTAATCTTTGGTTGGAAGCCGCCCAGAGTGGCTGGGGAAACCCAGCCAAGTGGGTGGGGTACAAATAATAAAGTGAGAGCTGGACCACAAAGAAGGCTGAATGCCAAAGAATTGATGCTTTTGAATTATGGTGCTGGAGGAGACTCTTCAGAGTCCCATGGACTGCAAGAAGCTCAAACCTCTCCATTCTGAAGGAAATCAGCCCTGAGTGCTCACTGGAAGGACAGATCCTGAAACTGAGGCTCCAATACTTTGGCCACCTCATGAGAACAGAAGACTCCCTGGAAAAGACCCTGATGTTGGGGAAGATGGAGGGCACAAGGAGAAGGGGACGACAGAGGACAAGATGGTGGGACAGTGTTCTCGAAACTACAAACATGAGTTTGACCAAACTGTGGGAGGCAGTGGAAGACAGGAGTGCCTGGCATGCTCTGGTCCAGGGGGTCACAAAGAGTCAGACACAACTAAACGACTAAACAACAACAACAACAAATTATTATTATTATTAGACTGGTCTGCAACTACCAGGCAGCAGAGAACAGGTATGTAAGTTCCTAGTTCTTACTCATGGGAAGACATCATCATCCCAGTGCACTCCATATGTTCTGGACCACAGCTGCAGCCAGCACATCTGGAGGGTGTCAGATTAGCGAAGGCTGCCCTACGGGCTCCCAACAATGAATGTGGTACCTACTCAACACGGCCACCTCGAGGACAGCCAAGTACTTGGGGTCGTCTTTGGAAGCCAGCCTCGCCAAACACCCATCCCGGCTCTGGTTGAAGGTGGGCTTCACCGCTTTGCAGAGGACATTCAAGAGAGGCTCCTTCACGGCGCTCTTCTCCAAACTGTTCTGTAGAAAGGAAGAACAAAATTTGCCATGGTTAGGGCTTTGCCTAGGGCAAACTTGCTGGCGGCTGCCACCCTGGTGGGAATTGTTTCCTAACACGGGGGCAGCGTCAATCATGATCTTCAAAGCAGAGAAAAGTGTGGGGTTCACACAGAAACCGGGGCGGGGAATAAATGGAATGAGAAGCCTCCAAGTGACTGTAGCAGCTCTCCAGTCTCCTAGCTGCCGCAGGAAAATCTTCTTTCCAATGCATGGCATGAGAAGACTCGCAATGTTAATGCTGTGAGCCTTTCTTTTTTATATAAATATATTTTTTTATTAAATTTTGTGTTTTGCAATTTAAAATACTCATTTTACATCCTTAAGATATCAGTGACTTCCCTTTTTCTCTTTCCATGGTTCATTTTACATATCATAAATCCCTGCATCTTTTACAAAAACTATACCATTCAGTATTCCATTATTGCTTCCATCTAAACTTGTTTATAATAATAATAAAAAATAATAATTTATTATCTATACCACACCCATCTGGCTGGGCTTCCCCAGCCACTCTGGGTGGCTTCCAACAAAATATTAAAACACAGTAATGCATCAAACATTAAAAGCTTAATGTCCCCTCACTGCAAGAAGCGAAGTTACAGGGAACCAGGCAGAGGGCCTTCTCGGTGGTGGCGCCCACCCTGTGGAACACTCTCCCAGCAGATGTCAAGGAAATAACTACCTGACATTTAGAAGACATCTGAAGGCAGCCCTGTTTAGGGAAGTTTTTAATGTGAGACATTTTAATGTATTTTTAATCTTTGTTGGAAGCCGCCCAGAGTGGCTGGGGTGACCCAGTCAGATGGGCGGGGTACAAATAATAAATTTATTATTATTATTATTATTATTGAGAGACAATGGAGTGTGCCTCCAGGGGTGTTAACCACTGTGTTAAGCAGAACCAAAGTGACCTTTCTAGGGGGGAAAGGTCTGTTTTCCAGCGATATCTCCCCTTGTTCTTCAGGCTGCTTAGTCCAGGAGGCAGTGAGGAGTTCAAAAGCCGCCTCTTTTCAAAACCACAAGCCGGGTCAGGCTTGGCCTCTGTCTCTCCGCCTGGTCTCCTGCCTTTCTTTATCTGAAGCCTGTAGCTGGGAGATTGACAGGAATAGTAACTCCCACAGGGTCTCCTCGTGGGACGAGGGAGGGGCTCCTTTCTGCCACCCCTGCAAAGGTCGCATTTCCACCCCCTAAAAAAGGAATGCAAGAGAGGGCGTGGACCCCCACTCAGTATCACAATAAACCCGACTCTCCCTTCCTCCGTCCACATGGTAACAGCCTGGCCTCAAGGAAGCTACAGTTCTGAAATGGTCCAAGGATGCTTGTTTCATGTATTAATAATAATAATAATAATTTATTATTTATACCCCGCCCATCTGGCTGAGTTTCCCCAGCCACTCTAGGCAGCTTCCAATCAAGTGTTAAAAACAATACAGCATTACAGCATTTAACAATCAAATGTTAAAAACAATACAGCTGCTTATTTCCTTCACATCTGAAGGGAGGGCGTTCCACAGGGCAGGCGCCACTACCGAGAAGGCCCTCTGTCTGGTTCCCTGTAACCTCACTTCTCGCAATGAGGGAACCGCCAAAAGGCCCTCGGCGCTGGACCTCTGTCTTCAGGCTGAACGATGGGAGTGGAGACACTCCTTCAGGTATAGAGGACCGAGGCCAGAAAGTCAGAATGTAAAGTCAGAACGGATCCTCACCCTCCACTGCCTTGCAGAATATCTTTGGACCCCATCAGGCAGGCCTAGAAAGGGGTCTTGTCGTCTGGACCTCCATGCACACTTGCCCAGGCTTGCGCTCCAGGGAGGTGCTTCTGACGCACCGGTTTGACTTCACCCCCTGAGGCGCACTACAATGTCTCTCGAGAACCACAGCCTGTCAGACGTATCAATTAGTGGCAACTGAGATGCCAATTGATCCTACAATGACAGTGAAGCGAGGGAGAAGAGGAGTTTGGATTTGATATCCCGCTTTATCACTACCTGAAGGAGTCTCAAAGCGGCTAACAATCTCCTTTCCCTTCTTCCCCCACAACAAACACTCTGTGAGGTGAGTGGGGCTGAGAGACTTCAGAGAAGTCACCCAGCAGCTGCATGTGGAGGAGCGGGGAAGCGAACCTGGTTCACCAGATTACGAGTCCACTGCTCTTAACCACTACACCACACTGGCTCTCGATGTACAATATCTGGACACATTAAAAAGGTAAAGGACCCCAGGATGGTTAAGTCCAGTCAAAGGCGACTATGGGGTTGTGGCGCTCATCTCGCCTACCGGCCAAGGGAGCCGGTGTTTGTCCACAGACAGCTTTCTAGTCATGTGGTCAGCATGACTGAACCACTTCTGGTGCAACGGGACACCATGACGGAAATCGGAGCACACGGAAACGCCTTTTATCTTCCCGCCTCAGCGGTACCTATTTATCTACTTGCGCTGGTGTGCTTTCGAACTGCCAGGTTGGCAGGAGCTGGGACAGAGCAACAGGAGCTCACTTCGCAGTGGGGATTCGAACCGCCAACCTTCGGATCGGCAAGCCCAAGAGGCTCAGTGGTTTAGACCAGAGCGCCACCCGTGTCCCAGACACATTAAAACCCGCAAGGTTGTACCAGCATCACGTAGCTTCAGTTAATAAGAACATGAGAAGAGACTGCTTGACCAGGATAGCGGCTCATTTAGTCCAGCATTCTATTCTCGCAGTGGCCCCTTTTTGTTTGATTGCACAATTTCTTTTATTTAGCAGGATTTATACCGCTTATTATTATTTTTTTAAACCCTTATGTGGTTTACATAAAACAGTACAAACTAGTGATCAAGACAGACGTTTGAAACAGCAGATTTAAGATGATATTAACAGACAGGATTGTAAGTTTTTATATGCAGTGACAGCAGCAAGAATATTATTGGCACAAAAATGGAAGCAAGAAGAATTACCGACGAAAGAAGAATGGCGGATGAAATTGATGGACTCTGCAGAACTGGATAAATTAACAGGAAGGATTCAAAACCTGTGGGACCAGAGATTCTTAGAAGACTGGAGTAAATATACGAACTATTTGAAAAGTAATTGTAATGTACGGATTACGCTAGTAGGATTGCAAGAAGTTTTGTAAGGATGACTATTTGAAATATTGCAAGAAAGACCATGAGGAGAATTATTAGTTAATGATAATTAAGAGTAATAGAGAAATTAAGAAATGCAGAATAAGTGATAAAGAACAGAAAATCATCAGAGGTGTTGATGGAAGTCTAAAATATTGTATACGACAAGAAGTTATGTTGGAAATGATATGTTAGAAAAACCCCAATAAAAATGTATATACATATGAAACAGCAGATATAACAGAATACAGTGGTACCTTGGGTTAAGAACTTAATTCGTTCTGGAGGTCTGTTCTTAACCTGAAACTGTTCTTAACCTGAGGTACCACTTTAGCTAATGGGGCCTCCTGAAGCAAAGTTCTTAACCCGAGGTACTATTTCTGGGTTAGCGGAGCGTCTGTAACCTGAGGTGTCTGAAACCTGAGGTACCATTGTAATAAAAAAATAGATAAATGAATAGTTTTCAAAATAAATATATGCATAAATTTATCTGGGTAGGTATACAAAGAAGTGTTCAGAAGGCACCGACAACAGAACCAACCAAGGCAACTGCGTAATGTTAAGAAGCTGGGAGTTGCAAAAGATAAGATGGGACCACACTAAAAGATTGGTTTTTTTCTTTGCAAATGCAGAGCTCACTTTATGTGGTAGCAAGTTACGTCTGCGGGCAAAATGTCTGTGTCCTTCCTCCCCAGTTGAGGCAGCTGAAAGCAGAGCAAAGCTTTTTCTCCCTTTCTTTTCCTGGGTGGGTGGGTAAGGCCGAAGGGGGAAACCGATGTCCTAGATTGTTCACTGCTTTGTCTAAATATTTGGAGAAAGACTCCTTGGAGGTGCTAAGGGACGGGGACAGGACGCCGTGGCCTGCCAGACAGGAAGGAACGGTCCCTGGGCGTGGAGCGGCATTGTTAAGATGGATTGTTAAAAGGGGAGGGGGTCAAGGTCTCCAGGAGAAGAGAGCTGCGCCTGGACATTGCCTCCCCTCACTCAATAAAATAAAATAAAATCTAGATCATATCCCTTTTCCTTTCCACAGTCAAAACGGACTCACTGTGGCAAATTTAGGATTTTAAACAAAGCTGCTCAGGGACAAAATGTGAGGATAAGGACAAGGGGTTGGAAGAGGACAGGCTGAGATGGAAGGGGGTTTGAGGAAAACCAGGTTGGGGAAGGGGTGGGAAAGGTCTCTTTCTCTCTCTCTCATTGATTTATGAGGGAAAGCACTTTGCGCATGCTCAGAATTGCTACTACCAACTATTTAAAGGATTCTCCTGAACAGTGGGCGTTTTTGCTCTTTTTTATTTAATAACATTTTATTCTGCACTCTGTGCTTGCTCAGAATTGCTACTACCAACTATTTAAAGGATTCTCCTGAACAGTGGGCGTTTTTGCTCTTTTTTATTTAATAACATTTTATTCTTTTTTCCATACATGAAAGTTACATTTGTTACTCGACAATTGCCATATTTTCCTGTGTATAAGATACGCCCTTGTATAAGACGACCCCCCTCTTTTTTTTAACCCCAAATTTAAGAAATTAAGTTGTTTAGCTTTTTTGGGTGGGGGAGGTCGCTTCCACCAATCATTCGCCCGCCTGCCCACCACTGCCGATCGCTTGCCACAGCCACTGCCAATCGCATACCTCGCCGCAGCCTCCAATCGGCCGCCCAATTGCCACTGCCAATCTCCTGCTTGCTGCCACCATTAATCGCATGCCCCCCCCCCCGCATTCACTATCCATGAATAAGACGACACCCAATTTTTGCCTAATTTTTTCTTAGCAAAAAGCACCGTCTTATACACGGAAAAATACGGTATATTCCAATGCAACAAAACTAGAGACTTCCTGCTCAGCCAGCACCGATGTTTCTAACTCAAATGACATATAGATACATTTTAAGGTTCCTTCTTGTCTAATTTATTCCTCTCTAACATGTTTGCTTAATACATTCTGCTATTTTCTTACACTGCTGTGGTCCTCAGGTATGGGAAATAGCCTTTTTATATAGACTAGAAAGGGTTTCCAGTTTTCCTGAAAAGATTCTAAATTTGTCTCTTTAAATTCTGCCACCTCTGCATATTCCAAGATTTTCATCAACTGTTGTCCCTTTGAAGATGTTCTCTCCTCCTCTGATTTCTATGCACAGAGAATCCTTGCTGCTGTGGCCACATACATAAATGCTGTTGAAGCTTCCTTTGGGATTGCGCTGACTGGATGAGGCCAGTCCGGTTCACTCACGGGGTACCCTCCCCCCACCCCTTCCTCCCCCCCCAATCCACTTTGCACCCCTCTATGGCCTTTCAAGCATTGCACATTCTTTGGCGAGACTTAACAGGCCTGGACAATCTGAGCTAATCGAATTCCCACACTAGCAGGAATCTAAAACTAACATCCCTGCCCCAGAATGAGGTAATGTCACTTGAATCAACAAACCGAGCACCAAACACATGCTGAATCACACACATACAAACACACACACAGAGAGAGAGAGAGAGAGAGAGAGAGAGAGAGAGAGAGAAAGTTTGGGGTGGGGTGGAAGGAAGAAAAACCCCCACACTGACCCCAAACAGTCAGACGTCAAACCCCAAGCATGTTGGAGTTATAGCAGGAATTTGGTTCCTGGGTTTTCGGACTGGGTTGGTACATTAACGGCTCAGGAGACAACTCTCCCCCAGCAAGAAAGAGAGAATCTTACTGTGATATCTCATGTTATGTTTGCTTCATGTTACGTTTTTTTCTCACGGCGACCTAGAGCTACCGGAAGGGGTTACTTTCGGGTTTCGCCGCTTGCGCATGCACAGTAGTGATAAATCGTGCTTTGCGCATGCACACAAGCGCCAAATCGCACCACACACCTGCGCAGATACGGCACTTCAGGTTGCGGGCTTTTCACGTTGCGAACGGGCCTCCGGAATGGATCCCGTTCGCAACCAGAGGTACCACTGTAATCTGCGATTCCCACAAATTTAAGGCTGGAACTAAGCAGCCTTTAGCTCGGCTAAAGACGCACGTGAGGTACGATGGCAAATTGGCATAAGGGGCATTTGGTGATAAGAAACAGCTGGTACTAAGAAAGAGGCATACTTCACCCTCACCCTCCCTCCTTATCTTCTTTATCTATCAGGGCAGAGTTTGGAGGAGAATAAGAAAACTTCCAGAAAAAGGCTCTCTTGCAAATGTCCACTCCAAACCCAATTTTGGGCGTCACTAGGCAAACGAGGGAAACCATTGTAACTTTGCCATTTCCTGAAGAGAAAAGTATAGTGAAGGCAGGTGTCAACAGGCAGGGAGTTCCAAAGTGTTAAGTGATGCCACATGAAAAGACTGAGTCCTTACAAATGCAGAACAGGGATTATGTGACGCGGGTGGCGCTGTGGGTTAAACCACAGAGCCTAGGGCTTGCCGATCAGAAGGTCGGTGGTTCAAATCCCCGCAACGGGGTGAGCTCCCATTGCTCGGTCCCTGCTCCTGCCCACCTAGCAGTTCGAAAGCACATCAAAGTGCAAGTAGATGAATAGGTACCGCTCCGGCGGAAAGGTAAACGGCGTTTCCGTGCGCTGCTCTGGTTCGCCAGAAGCGGCTTAGTCCTGCTGGCCACATGACCCGGAAGCTGTACGCCAGCTCCCTCGGCCAATAAAGCGAGATGAGTATTGCAACCCCATAGTTGGCCACGACTGGACCTAATGGTCAGGGGTCCCTTTATCTTTACCTCAAATGGGAGCTGTTGGTTGGGCATATATTGGGCAAGGCAATACCTCAAGTAAACTGCGCCCAAGCCATTAAGGACTTTATATACCAATAGCAACCCTGGAAAAGACCCTGATGTTGGGAAAGATGGAGGGCACAAGGAGAAGGGGATGACAGAGGACGAGATGGTTGGACAGTGTTCTCGAAGCTACCAGCATGAGTTTGACCAAACTGCGGGAGGCAGTGGAAGACAGGATTGCCTGGCGTGCTCTGGTCCATGGGATCACGAAGAGTCGGACACGACTAGACAACTAAACAACAAAGCAACCCTATGCATTTACTAGGAGCAGGAACGCTGCAAACGCATTGGCAACAAGTGTTGAAAATGACCCCAAATGGAAGGTGTGTTTGTGACCCTTGTGAAGCGGAACTTGGAATGAGGCAAATGGGTCGCCTAAGCCCTTGAGGAATGTGTTGGGAAAGACCCAAATCCGGGTTTGGTTTTCTTCGCTGACCCATCCACCGAAATTGCTTCTCACCGATCAGCATGATCTGCAGCTGCTTTCAATGCGGGGTAGGACTTGGGGGAAGGGAGGAAAACTGGCTCTGTTTGCATTTTGCCGTGAACCCAATTTGCCCTTCCTGGAACAACACAGGGGCTGAAATGCAACTATCCTTCAGAACGAACACTTTACCGAAATTTTGCAATGCGCATGTCCAACCACATTTCAAGAGGAAGTGCGCATAAAGGTAAAGGTAAAGGGAACCCTGACCATTAGGTCCAGTCGTGACCAACTCTGGGGTTGCAGTGCTCATCTCGCTTTATTGGCTGGGTCATGTGGCCAGCATGACTAAGTCGCCTCTGGCGAACTGCAGCAGCACATGGAAACGCCATTTACCTTCCCGCTGGAGTGGTACCTATTTATCTACTTGCACTTCATGCTTTCGAACTGCTAGGTTGGCAGGAGCAGGGACCGAGCAACGGGAGCTCACCCCTTCATGGGGATTCGAACTGCTGACCTTCTGATCTGCAAGTCCTAGGCTCTGTAGTGCCACCCGCATCCCCTCAGATTGATGAAAATAACAAAAATGCATATTGCAAGCCAACGTGCACAGAAAAATGTTTATGTGAGGGGAAATGCACACTGAGGCATTTTTTTTTTTAAAAAAGACAAAACACATTACAAAACTGGCACCTATATGTGGAAAACTAAAATTAAGACTGGAGAAACCCAGAAACTGAGAAATTGACATGTTTGTCTACTCCAAGCATCAGAGGGTCTTGTTATCTGTTGAGAACAACCTGGGACCAAGGAAGGTTATTTTATTCATTTCTCCTCCTCCTGAGAGGGAGATTCTGCTCCTAAGAGAGGCCTGACGGAAGACACCCATTATTTCACAGCTGCATCTTTCCCTGCAGGGCAGCGAAGGAAGGTGAGGGAGAGGAAATTGCTATTGTGGTTGTGGGAAGAACCCCAAAACACCCCAAGTAACTGTGGGGTTCGACAGTTCTGGAGGATTTCACGAGGGTCTCTTTCAAAATGTAATTGGCCCTTGTCGTTAGCGATTATTTCCCACAACGGTTATGTCCCTGCGCAAATCAGGCCTGCAGACTTCCTGACTTGGCTGCCGGAAAAAATGATATCACAGCTGCCATAATGAGCTGAAAGACACTCACTGGCTAGATTCACACGCTTGCAACTCAACTCACAAGGGACAAGGGTAGGAGGGAGGGTACTGGAAACTAGGGGCCCTCATGACTGTACTTAACCTGCTGTCTATTTTTAGCTGAATTGTAGGACTAACCTGCTGGACGTTGCATCAAGCACTTTGCAGAGTGCACCCTGCAAACATTAAGTCTTAAAAATCCCAGCTGGATGGGGTTTTTTTAGTGGATGCTGACAATTCAGAGCTTGTTCTGGCGGCTTTCAAACCACCCATTTCAAGTTAAAATGTGAATCTATTCCCATATGCAAATACAATGGCTGAGATAGGTAGCAGGCCACTGTAACCACACCCAGCTGGACTGCTGCAATTGTGTGGCATGCGGGGCAATCCTTGAAGAGTGTCTGGAATCTGCAGAATGCCACGAGCAGTTTGCTATCTGGAGCGGCGAAGAGATGGGACCTCGCTAATTCAAGGTGCTAGCATGAACAGCTTGGGACCAACTAGCCTGAGTGTTAAAATCCACTCAGGAGGGTTTGCTGGTGTTCAGGCATAATCAGTAAGCTTTGTGTATTGATTTCCACATTAGCTGAACTTTTAAAGGTCACTTGTAATAATATGCATAAGGTTTTAAAACTGGATAGTTAAGAGTGTAAGATTCTGTGGACAAGTATAAATAAGCTAAAAAAATAGAACCAGGAGTTGGAGGGAAGTCAATTAAGATGTATGATTTTGATTGTGATGTTCTTTGGGGGTTTTTTATTGTATTTTTGTTATCATAAAATTAATAAATTGTATCCAAAAGAGAGAGGAAAAGTTGCTTTTTCCAGGGTAGTGGAGATGGCAAAGAAGGGAATCGTGGCCATGTGGCGGCAGCAGTGAGTAAAGTATGAGGCCAACAGGGGAGCTATCACAGCCTAACAATTTCAGGAAACTGAACGCTGAGCATTGTTTAAACTTGAGGGTCTTCAGAAAATGACGGCTCCAAAAGGGAAAGCACTATTTATCACCCCAGGATAAATAGTGCTTTTTTCCCCCCAAGGAGAGAAGCTCCATAAAATTCTAATCGTATGAGACCACCAATAAGAGACTCCTTGGGAGGTACTTACACATGGCGTGGATTGGTTCAAGGTCAAAATGATTGCCTGGTCTTCTGGTGGCACCGCTTTTTCACAGACAATCTAGGAAAAAACCAGACAACAAAAAGGCTGAACGAATTCCCATGGAATGGGGGGAAAAACACAGCATCTCTAACAAAAACAAAGGCTGTCCACAAATGCAAACCTCTGGCCTCACCCTCGTTCAGCTCTGCAGGGAAATAACACAGCTGGAGCCCAGAGAGAAAAGTCCTGAGAGCTCTTTACTGAGCAAGCGGAACAAAAACGGTGTATAATTTGAAGGGGGAAAGGAACGGAAAGGTTTCACCTGTCTTCCTCCCGGCCTTGTACGTAGCAGGGAGACCTTCAACCAAAGCACTCAGGGGGAAAACTCCCTCAGAAGGAAGCAGAAAGTTAGAGGATATACTGCTTTGGGCTGAGCCCTGGGTACCTTGGTCTGGGCTATGAAAGAAGTATCGGGAAGCGCAACGGGGGGCTGCGGAGAGGCTGAGGGGGTCTTCCTTGTGACTGAAGTCCCAGAACTTGAGCTGGGCGGTGGTGGAACTGCTCCCGCCGTATGTGTGGCTGTGGTGCCCGCTGTCCGCCCAAGTTCTTTTGTTGTCGCTGTTCTCGTGGTTGACTCGGCTTTCTTTGGCTTCTCTGTGGGCGTTGCAGCAGGGACAACGGCCTTGTTTGTAGATTTCTCTGTTGTAGAAGCAACAGTGGTGACACTTCCTGAACCTGGTGTGGTGTTGGCAGCGCCTGCACTCTTCCCTGTTTAAAAAGAAAAAAGCTGAGGTGAGGAAAATCAGCACTCCCTCCTAATTATTATTATTATCTAATTGATTTTTGATTTTTGAATTTTACTGTTATTCATGTTTTTATACTGTATTTTATGCTGCTTTTATAATTAAGTGTTTTAAAGTGTTTTAAATTTGTTGTTAGCTGCCCTGAGCCCGGTTTTTGAACTGGGAAGGGTGGGGTATAAATAAAAAATTATTATTATTATTATTATTATTATTATTATTATTATTATTATTATTATCAAAACCACGACTTCTATGGTCAGTTTTCTTTTTCACCCGAGAACGAGGCAGGGATTTTCTGAATAAAGCACCTTGCAGTGTGGGCTCACAGCCACCTTTCACACTGGCATCTCTTCCGCTGCACCTGTTGAACTCTCAGCTTGATGGGAGGACATTCCACAGGGCGGGTGCCACTACCAAGAAGGCCCTCTTTTGACGAAGGGTGGTATATAAATTTAACTAATAAATAACAACAACAACAACAACCACTGCTGCCAGCCAGTGTGGACAGCACTAGACTAGATGGGCCAAGGATCTGGGTACAGTACCTGGAGTGGCAGCAGCTGAACTGCCTGGCTTCAGAGTCGAGGCACTTGTCGCCACAACGCCAGAGTGTGGTGTCAAGGCCGCCGCTTTTGACCCAACGCCTGTCAAGGACGTTGTCGTCTCCCGGGGGGCCGCAGGTGTAGTTTTGGTCGACGCCGGTACAGTTGGTTTGGGGGTGGTTGCAGCCACTGACGTAGCTATGGCGACAGGAGATCCCTTGACCCCACTTGAAGTTGTGTCTGTGGGTTTATTAGTGGTCCCCGCAAGCGTACTCAGTGGGGGGCTTCCTGCAGTTGTCGAGACACTGCTTTTGGCTGTAGTAGCAGAGACGGTGGTCTTCAGGGTCGGCACATTTGCCGGTGGAGTAGCGGCGGTACTTCCGGGGGTTAAGGTGGTGGGCTTAGCACTGCTTGTGGTCGTCACCGACGTGCCACTCATGGTTCCAGCTGTGGTAGTTCCTAAAAAGACCCAGAGAGTTAGGCATGTTTTGGAAACGGTAAACTTGTTCTCTTTCCCCCACCCCCACAACCTTCTGAAGGACATAATCATCGCAAACCCCCTTTTACTAAGCAGAGGCTGGGTGGGCCTCTGCCATGCATGGTTCAGTCGAGATTCCTACAGAAGATCCTTGCAGGGTCAGGCCAATGCCCATCTAGAATCATGGAATAGAATAGAATCATAGAATCATAGAGTTGGAAGAGACCACAAGGGCCATCGAGTCCAACCCCCTGCCAAGCAGGAAACACCATCAGAGCACTCCTGACATATGGTTGTCAAGCCTCTGCTTAAAGACCTCCAAAGAAGGAGACTCCACCACACTCCTTGGCAGCAAATTCCACTGCCGAACAGCTCTTACTGTCAGGACGTTCTTCCTAATGTTTAGGTGGAATCTTCTTTCTTGTAGTTTGGAACCATTGCTCCGTGTCTGCTTCTCTGGAGCAGCAGAAAACAACCTTTCTCCCTCCTCTATGTGACATCCTTTTATATATTTGAACATGGCTATCATATCACCCCTTAACCTCCTCTTCTCCAGGCTAAACATGCCCAGCTCCCTTAGCCGTTCCTCATAAGGCACCGTTTCCAGGCCTTTGACCATTTTGGTTGCCCTCCTCTGGACACGTTCCAGTTTGTCAGTGTCCTTCTTGAACTGTGGTGCCCAGAACTGGACACAGTACTCCAGGTGAGGTCTGACCAGAGCAGAATACAGTGGCACTATTACTTCCCTTGATCTAGATGCTATACTCCTATTGATGCAGCCCAGAATTGCATTGGCTTTTTTAGCTGCCTCGTCACACTGTTGGCTCATGTCAAGTTTGTGGTCAACCAAGACTCCTAGATCCTTTTCACATGTACTGCTCTCAAGCCAGGTGTCACCCATCTTGTATTTGTGCCTCTCATTTTTTTTGCCCAAGTGCAATACTTTACATTTCTCCCTATTAAAATTCATCTTGTTTGTTTTTTAGATCTAGATCCTGGTTCCACAGCGGCCAACCAGGCATCCCTGTGAGCAGGACCTGAGCACGACAGATCTCTCTTGGCGTGCGATTTCCAGCAACTGGTATAAACACTTGGCTTACATGCTGGCAGCTACCCTGGGATAACCATTGCTCCCAAGCTCTAATTGGTTCATCTATTCAACATGTGAGCTAGAGACTGAAACAAAAAGCTATGAGTCAACGCACAGTCAGTGCAAGGAGAATCGTAAACCTTTTTTCTGTCTGAGGGCCACATGGACAAGCACCCAAGGGCCACACATGCCAGGGGTGGGTAGGGCCAGAGGGGAAAAATGGGCGGAGCAATGGATGCAAATATTGCATACACAACTCTTGGAGGATAAAGAGTGGTGTATGCAATATTTGCATCCATTGCTCCGCCCATTTTTTATCTAGCCAAGCAAGGAGCATGTGCACATTCCAGTTAGGCAAAAAACATTTGGGGTGCAAAGGAGGGTCAGTGGGGGGCCAGTTAGATGGGCTGGGAGGATCAAATTTGGCCCCCTGGGCTTTAGTCTCCTAAGCTTTGTGCTTGTACTTTGAATTTGATCCAGGCCTACGAGAGGCACAGATTTCCTCTAGTTCAGATTGAGATTCTGAACTGTTGGTCATGAGTCAGGATAGAGCAGTTATACCAAGAGGCAAGCTTTCACTATTGGTTTGTTTGGGTATTTTATTAGAACAATCTCATTCATAAAGAAATAAGTGATAAAGGAAAAGGAAAAACAAATTCTGAAAAAGAAAGGGGCAAAAGTGATACAGTAGGTAAAATCTATACATTTTCTATAGAGAAAAATATTATACAGTGGTACCTCGGGTTAAGTACTTAATTTGTTCCGGAGGTCCGTACTTAACCTGAAACTGTTCTTAACCTGAAGCACCACTTTAGCTAATGGGGCCTCCTGCTGCCGCCGCACCGCTGGAGCATGATTTCTGTTCTCATCCCGAAGCAAAGTTCTTAACCTGAAACACTATTTCTGGCTTAGTGGAGTGTGTAACCTGAAGCGTATGTAAACCAAGGTACCACTGTACTCCTGATAACAACTCTGGTTAGTCATAACGTATTACATTCTGTATAAACTCATTCCAAATATCTGTACAGTGGTACCTCGGGTTACATACGCTTCAGTTACGTATGCCTCAGGTTACAGACTCCGCTAACCCAGAAATAGTACCTCGGGTTAAGAACTTCAGGATGAGAACAGAAATCATGTGGCGGTGGCACAGCAGCAGCGGGAGGCCCCATTAGCTAAAGTGGTGCTTCAGGTTAAGAACAGTTTCAGGTTAAGAACAGACCTCTGTAACAAATTACGGTAAGTACTTAACTCGAGGTACCACTGTATTATAAATATTTCTATTTAAGGCCATATTGAAGCAGAACACCAAAGTCTTAAAAACAAAACAAAAATGAAAGCAAGAAAGGAAAAAGACTCGTCTCATTCCTTCCGTCCCTCCTCCACCTTCATCTGAGCCATTTAGGGGGTCCTCTGGTATCGCGTTCCTGATTCTTGTCTCGGGGCCATTTCCTATCTGGGCAACTTCCTTCTACGTCCAGCCACCTTTGGTGACACGGCGCTTAAGGCTGGCTCAGAGTCTATTAATAGCAGGAAAGGGAAATGCAAAAGAATAACTTCGGGAGGAGCAGGAGGGGGACACACCCAGCCCACCCTGTCCTGAGCCTGCTTGCGCCAACGTCAGTGGCATGGAGCCATAGAGGTGGTGGGATGCGAGGCAGGGCTGTCTGAGGAACCACTGACACTCCTGAGTGTGGGGACTGCAAGCCGGGCTTTGGGAAATCCCTTTTTACCTCTGCAGCCTTTTCCGATTAAGTAGGAGCAAGGGGTTAAAGGAATTCAAAGGCTTCTTCGCAGACTCTCTCAAGGGCAGCTGAGTTATGAGGGAGACTGTGAAGAAGAGAAGGTCCCAGAGTTGTATTTCTCCACTCCTGGATTTTTAAAAAAATTGCTCGCCATAAGCAAGGGAAGCAATGAATCTCACCGAAATCAAAATCCGGTCAGAAGCGGAATTTCCCTGCTGTTGCAAACAAACCTCCAAGTTGTTTGAAGATGCCTAGTTTGCTCAGCACAAATTGCCTATGTAAAAATGCATCGTTTGAAGGGATATTGCGTGGCAAAAATGTATGCGCTAGCGAAAATTGCAGGGAGAAATGGGTGTCTTAGGAGAATTTTGCACTAAAATGGTGACTACTTTTCAGGAGGACTTTAAAACGGCAAATAAATCACAAACCGACGTGGAAATGTTAAGGACTGGAGCTAAGGTCGGAAAAACGGGAAACCAAAATTGAGATATTCAAGTTTCGTTCCTCCCTTGACGGGTCACCAGGGCAGGGTTAACTGACGGTGCTTTGACCTTTGAGCTGAAGATAATAAGCGCTTGTCTTTGCCACCAGGGAGAGGTTAAAACCATTCTCAAAACCCACACGCAGTTCTTGCTCCCTATCGCACACAAACCTCCGAGGGGACAAGCTTGTTTGAGGATGTGCTACTAGCTCCACTCCCAAGGCGCTGGCTAGATAAAAATAATTTTCTGGCTCGGGCCAAGCGGATGGAGGAACTTTGCCTCCTGCTCTTATCAACCCGGCCCAGACGAGGCCAAGAAGGGTAACAGGTTCGTGACGGGCCTTGCTCCACGAGATTGCTGGGGCGAAGGCTTCTAGCCTAGTCTGGGACGGGATCGATGGCTGGCAGGGAAATAAACATTCACGAAAAGCACCATATGGTAGCCTTGGAAACCTAGGGCCCGTTCGCCAGGCACAGAGCTCTCATTCTCAGTTGAAAATGTCTCGAGGAAGGGCCTTAGTGGTCGAGCATCCCCCAGCATCTCCAATTAGAGCTTGGGACCATAAAGGTAAAGGGACCCCTGACCATTAGGTCCAGTTATCGCCGACTCTGGGGTTGCGACGCTCATCTCGCTTTACTGGCCGAGGGAGCCGGCGTACAGCTTCCGGGTCATGTGGCCAGCAGGACTAAGCCGCTTCTGGCGAACCAGAGCAGCGCACAGAAACGCCGTTTACCTTCCCACCGGAGTGGTACCTATTTATCTACTTGCACTCTGATGTGCTTTCAAACTGCTAGGTGGGTAGGAGCAGGGACCGAGCAACAGGAGCTCACCCCATCGTGGGGATTCGAACCGCCGACCTTCTGATCTGCAAGCCCTAGGCTCTGTGGTTTCACCCACAGCGCCAACTGCGTCCCTGGGGACCATACCCTGTCCTTAAAACCCTGGGAAGCTGCTTCCAGTAGTCACGTAATGTCAGTGTCCTGTCAACATCTAGGAGCCTGTAGGTTCTCCATCCTGACTTGAAGGACCATCAGCTTGCAGGGCTTGGAGAAGTCTCTGCTTTGAGAATGGGAAGAGTCGTGGTGCATCAGAAGGGACAATACTGATGGTCTTTATAAAAGAGGCTGCCTTATCATGAGTCAGAACATGGATCCAGCTAGTTCAGTATCTCCCACACCTATTGGCAGGGGATGTCCAGGATTTCAGGCAGGGGAGCCTCTCGCAACCCAACCTGGAGATACCAGGAGTTGAACTTGGAGAGCCAGTGTCGTGTAGTGGTTAAGAACGGTAGACTCATAATCTGGTGAACTGGGTTTGCTTCCCCGCTCCTCCACATGCAGCTACTGGGTGACCTTGGGCCAGTCACACTTCTCTTAAGTCTCTCAGCCCCACTCACCTCACAGAGTGTTTGTTGTGGGGGAGGAAGGGAAAGGAGATTGTGAGCCGCTTTGAGACTCCTTAAGGGGAGTGAAAGGTGGGATATCAAGTCCAAACTCCTCTTCTTCATCTTGTACATGTCAAAAGAGATGCTCTAACACTGAACTGCGAACCCCCAGCAGAATTGCAGTGTGGCCTCTTCCTTTAATGGCAGCGCAGTCCCTACTGATTTTCGGTTCCAACAAAGCTTAATTTATGTTCCTATCCTATAAATTATCGCTGGGCAGGGCTGAGGCCCGAGGCTGAACAAAGAGACCCTCTTTTTTTTTGCCAACTTTTTCCAGGCTGCCAGAAACAGATTTGCAAAGGTTGAGCACACCGTTTAATTTGAGGGATTTGAACCACAAAAGATGCCCTTTTAGTACTGGGTTAGCTTCTCGCTCTGCATACCTTTCGCTTCAAACCTGAAAGCCGGTGGGGGGGGGGGGGAGAAAGATTACTGTTTTTAAAATGAAGCTAACTATTGACTTGCTAGTGAGCCATGCCTGTAATATCGGCCCTAACATTGACCTCGTATATTCGAGTCCAAAGAAAAAAACCTCTCAGTCATGAGTCTTGAGACAATTGAAAATATACCGTAGTAAAGACCAGATGTTTTGGCTGGCAAATTCATAGTCACGTAATAAGTTTGCCCCTTCCTCATTTCAAGCAAAGTTAAAGCTCTGGTTTTCCCAGTAGTGATGTATGGAAGTGAGAACTGGACCATAAAGAAGGCTGATCACCAAAGAATGGATGCTTTTGAATTATGGTGCTGGAGGAGACTATTGAGAGTCCCATGGACTGCAAGAAGATCAAACCTCTCCATTCTTAAGGAAATCAGCCCTGAGTGCTCACTGGAAGGACAGATCGTGAAGCTGAGGCTCCAAGACTTTGGCCACCTCATGAGAGGTGGAAAAGACCCTGAAGTTGGGAAACATGGAGGGCACAAGGAGAAGGGGACGACGGAAGACGAGATGGTTGGACAACGTTCTCAAAGCTACCAGCATGAGTTTGACCAAACTGCGGGAGGCAGTGGAAGACAGGAGTGCCTGGCGTGCTCTGGTCCATGGAGTCATATAATAGAATCATAGAATCATAGAGTTGGAAGAGACCACAAGGGCCATCGAGTCCAACCCCCTGCCAAGCAGGAAACACCATCAGAGCACTCCTGACATATGGTTGTCAAGCCTCTGCTTAAAGACCTCCACAGAAGGAGACTCCACCACACTCCTTGGCAGCAAATTCCACTGTCGAACAGCTCTTACTGTCAGGAGGTTCTTCCTAATGCTTAGGTGGAATCTTCTTTCTTGTAGTTTGGATCCATTGCTCCGTGTCCGCTTCTCTGGAGCAGCAGAGAACAACCTTTCTCCCTCCTCTATGTGACATCCTTTTATATATTTGAACATGGCTATCATATCACCCCTTAACCTCCTCTTCTCCAGGCTAAACATGCCCAGCTCCCTTAGCCGTTCCTCATAAGGCATTGTTTCCAGGCCTTTGACCATTTTGGTTGCCCTCCTCTGGACACGTTCCAATTTGTCAGTGTCCTTCGTGAACTGTGGTGCCCAGAACTGGACACAGTACTCCAGGTGAGGTCTGACCAGAGCAGAATACAGTGGCACTATTGCTTCCCTTGATCTAGATGCTATACTCCTATTGATGCAGCCCAGAATTGCATTGGCCTTTTTAGCTGCTGCGTCACACTGTTGGCTCATGTCAAATTTGTGGTCAACCAAGACTCCTAGCTCCTTTTCACATGTACTGCTCTCAAGCCAGGTGTCACCCATCTTGTGTTTGTGCCTCTCATTTTTTTTTTGCCCACGTGCAATACTTTACATTTCTCCCTGTTAAAATTCATCTTGTTTGTTTTGGCCCAGTTCTCTAATCTGTCAAGGTCGTTTTGAACTGTGAGCCTGTCCTCTGGGGTGTTAGCCACCCCTCCCAGTTTGGTGTCATCTGCAAATTTGATCAGGATGCCCTTGAGTCCATCATCCAAGTCGCGAAGAGTCGGACACGACTAAATGACTAAACAACAACAACAACAACATTTCAAGGAGCGCTTTTTCATGAAGGGTACTTCCTGATAGGAGTTCGTTGCGAAATTGGTATCTATTTATTTTATTTAATTCTTCTGTATACAGTCATACCTTGGATCTCGAACGCCTTGGCTCCCAAACAAACCGGCTCCCGAATAATCGAAACCTGGTAGTGACCGTTTTAGTTTGCGAACTGTTTTTGGAAGCCGAACATCCGACCGGGCTTCTGATTGGCTGCAGGAGCTTCCTGCAGCCAATCAGAAGCCACGCTTTGGTTTGCGAACATTTTGGAAGTCAAACGGAGTTCTGGAATGGATTCCGTTCAACTTCCAAGGTACGACTGTACTGCCTTTCACTCGTAGATCTCAGGGCAGTTCCCAACATAAAATTACAATACAAAAACCACAAAATATGTAATAAAAACAATAACTACAGCAGCAAATCAATACCCTCCCATCACACAAAACATTTAAAAGGGCATAATTATCAAAATGCTAAGGCGTACTCATTTCTCATTTCAACTGGATTTCCCCTCACCACACAAAATCCAATTAATTCAAAATAACCCGCTATGCATCTGCATGTTTGCTAAAGGTAAAGGTAAAGAGACCCCTGACCGTTAGATCCAGTCGTGGCCGACTCTGGGGTTGCGGTGCTCATCTCACTTTATTGGCCGAGGGAGTCAGCTTCCAGGTCATGTGGCCAGCATGACTAAGCCACTTCTGGCGAACCAGAGCAGCGCACGGAAACACTGTTTACCTTCCCGCCGGAGCGGTACCTATTTATCTACTTGCACTTTGACATGCTTTCGAACTGCTATGTTGGCAAGAGCAGGGACCGAGCAATGGGAGCTCACCTCGTCGTGGGGATTCAAAACGCCGACCTTTTGATCGGCAAGTCCTAGTCTCTGTGACTTAACCCACAGCGCTACCCGCGTCCCACAAGTTTGCTAGTGAGCTTTAATTTCATATCTTTGGTGGGGGGTGATGTTTTGTTGAGGGTTCTCTGGGAAGGGACAGATAAGTCAAGCTGCAACATCTGTTTTGGACCGGCCATCCCTTCTCTTCCTGCCTTATAGTTCCTCTCTCATTTCCTGAGCTCTGTGAGTTGGTTTTTTCCATCTCTCTCACCGCGGATGATTTTCCAGGTTTTCCCGGAAATTTGTTCATGGAGAAGAGCTTGCGGGTGTGGGGCAATAGGTGTATTTATCCAGCATGCTCCTTTGCACAGATGTGCGAGGAGTAGTTCTTCTTCTGTGTGTGCTGGACAAGCTTTTTGGGCCGCCCCACCCCAACCGCTCCATTGGGTGGATTTCAGATGCCACCTTTCCCTGCTGGAAAAACGATTTGCTCTGTCACCTTGCCAAACTTCACCTTCCCCTGCCTTACTATCTCACGGAGTGAAATGAAGCAAAACAAAATTATCGTGAGGAAAGAAAGCAGCTCGATGGAGAGAGGCTGCAGCCTTGAGGGCTTTTTAGTTCAGAGAAGTTCGTCAGATTATGCCTGGCCTGGAAAAAGCGGACGAGTAGAAGTTTGTCTCCCTCTCTCACAACGCTAGAAATTGTGTACGTCTCATGATGCTGAACGTCAGAAAGATCCAGGGCAGTTAAAATAAAGTCCTCCTTTATGCAGTGCGTAGGAACTGCGGGTGGCGCTGTGGGTTAAGCCACAGAGCCATGGACTTGCCGATCGGAAGGTCGGCGGTTTGAATCCCCGCGAAGGGGTGAGCTCCCGTTGCTCGGTCCCTGCTCCTGCCAACCTAGCAGTTCGAAAGCACGTCAAAGTGCAAGTAGATAAATAGGTACCGCTCCATCAGGAAGGTAAACAGCGTTTCCATGAGCTGCTCTGGTTCACCAGAAGTGGCTTAGTCATGCTGGCCACATGACCTGGAAGCTGTATGCCGGCTCCCTCGGTCAATAAAGCGAGATTAGTGCCGCAACCCCAGAGTCGGTCATGACTGGACCTAATGGTCAGGGGTCCCTTGACCTTTACCTTTAGGAACATGCTCCCACAGGAGACAAAGATGGCCACCAATTTAGATGGCCTTGAAAGAAGATTAGACAAATTCATGGAGGACGGGGCTACAAGAGATGGCTGGGGAGACCCGGCTGGATGGGCAGGGTATAAATGATAAAATTATTATTATTACTACTATGCTCTGCCTCCACAGCTGGAGCTAGTACTGCTTTCACCCAGTGAGCTTCATGACTGGGTGGAGATTCGAACCCTGATCTCCCAGGTCCTAGTCCAACACTCTAACAACACCACCACCCTGGCTTCCTAGAGTCCTTCTGCTGGGGGGGGGGGCAGCTCCATAAATTGAGCAGGTAAATAAATACGGGGAAAGCAAAATGTCACTTGGAGAAGGATGTGAAATATTTTCCTTGAAGCTTGAATCTGTTTTATTCTGGATTGTTTAATCTGATGATTTAAATGTGTTATAAACTGCTTTGAGGTTTCTTTTCTTTAAAATATAAAGCAGTACAGACATACTTCGGGTTACAGATGCGCCAAAACCCAGAATTACTGGAACTGGTTACTTCTGGGTTTCAGAGGTTGTGCATGCGCAGAAGCGCCAAATTGCAACCTGCGTGTGCACAGACGTGGTGCTGCAGGTTGTGAACGCTGTGGGTTGCGAACGTGCCTCCTGCACGGATCACGTTTGCAACCTGAGCGTCCACTGTATATAAATGAAATAATGAAGAAGAAGAAATTTCACTGAGAAAAAAACAGTGCCTAGATATTCTGTTGTGGCCACCGCAACCTAGGTTTAAGGTGCCATTTGACAATTAGCTAATACAGTGGTACCTCAGGTTATAAACGCTTCAGGTTACAAACGCTTCAGGTTATAGATTCTGCTAACACGGAAGTAGTACCTTGGGTTGAGAACTTTACTTCAGGATGAGAACAGAAATCATGTGGCGGCAGCGGGAGGCCCCATTAGCTAAAGTGGTGCTTCAGGTTAAGAACGGACCTCTTAAGGACCCTCGTACCTACGGGACCGCCTCTCCTGGTATGCCCCACAGAGAAACCTACGGTCTGCAAATAATAACATCCTCAAGGTCCCAGGCCTCAGAGAGGTTAGGCTGGCCTCAACTAGAGCCAGGGCCTTCTCGGCTGCGGCTCCAATCTGGTGGAACGCTCTGTCACAAGAGACTAGGGCCCTGCGGGACCTGACATCTTTCCGCAGGGCCTGCAAGACAGAGCTGTTCCACCAGGCCTTTGGTCAGGGTGCAGCCTGACTCCCTCCTCTGGCAACCTGCACAGAATTCTGCTTAATCGGTTGCCATAAATTTGATTTTAATTAATTTTTATAATGAAATATTTTTAGAATGTGTGATTATTTGACTGTTTGATTATTTGATTGTTGTTAGCCGCCCTGAGCCCGGCTTCGGCTGGGGAGGGCGGGATATAAATAAAATTTATTATTATTATTATTATTATTATTATTAACCAGAGGTACCACTGTATATCTGAGTTTCAAACACTGATGTGCTCTAACAGTGCTTTCGAATCCCTTGTGGGGCAAACTTGACCACCAACCCTTCACAAAACAGTGCAACTTATTTTTGTGTTCTGCAGAGTCCTGTTCCAAGACAATGCAAGGGGAACAATACAACGTCGCCTAGTTATGCAATCATATCTCTGCCATTGGCTCAAAGGCTTTTTGTGCGAGATGGTCTTTAAATAGCTTTGAATGGGAGAAAGGGGGGAGCGCTGGCGTTCTCCACCCTTAAAAGAATGGGAGACTCCCCCCCCCACCTGCCAAACCTTCCTTCTCGTTCGTGGATGCTGGGAAGCTCCACCGTGAATACCCTTTGTTTAAATCAATGCAATTCTAGGACAAATGAAAATAGGAGACCCGGTTGTCAAAGGGCAAGGTGGAGACCCACAGGGGCTGATACGACCTCTTTCTCCCAACCTAAAGGCAGTCTAGGGGTTCCCCAATTTGGGACAGAGGCACAGGGCTGGTAGACAGGAATAATTCTCTTCCTCATAGTGCCCCCAACAATTTAAATCCCCTTCCAGTTGGGCAACGGGACAGGGAAGATAGGTGCAATACTGGGATGAGAAATCACAGAATTGCTCACTCGGAACAGGCTCCGAGGGTCAACCCCCTGCAATGTGGGAATCTCAGCTAGAACATCCCTGACTAGAGAATAGAATAGAACAGAATTTATACCCTGCCCATCTGGCTGGGTTTCCCACGTAGAGCACATTGCAGTAGTCCAAGCAGGGGATAACCAGAGCATGCACCACTCTGGCGAGACAGGCAGCCTGCGCACCAGATGGAGCTGGTAGACAGCTGACCTGGATACAGAATTGACCTCCGCCTCCATGGACAGCTGAGAGTCCAGAATGACTCCCACCTGGTCCTTCAGGGGCACAGTTACCCCATTCAGGACCAGGGAGTCTCCACACCTGCCCGCCATACTTGTTTCACCTTTACATATTTGAAGATCAAGAAGGGCATGGGTATCAGGCAAGATTCGAGCTCTGTTACTTATGAAAAGTAACAGAGGGGCTTATGAGAAAGGTAGCTTATGAAAAGGTAAAGGCAAAGGACCCCTGGACGATTAAGTCCAGTCAAAGGCGACTCTGGGGTTGCGGCGCTCATCTCGTTTTCAGTCTAAGGGAGCCGGCGTTTGTCCACAGACATCTTTCCGGGTCATGTGGCCAGCAGGACTAAACCGCTTCTGGCACAATGGAACACCAGGATGGACACCAGAGCGCACGGAAACGCCGTTTACCTTCCCGCTGCAGTGGTACCTATTTATCTACTTGCACTGGTGTGCTTTCAAACTGCTAGGCTGGCAGGAGTTGGGACAGAGCAATGGGAGCTCACCCCGTTGCAGGGATTCAAACTGCTGACCTTCCGATCGGCAAGCCCAAGACGCTGAGTGGTTTAGACCACAGCGCCACCCGCTTAGGCGTTTCCCCCCAAAGTCATTGTGCAGCCGAAATCCTATGCTTATTTATTTAATGGGACTGGCTTCCTAACAACCCAGTCCTCTGCAAAGGTGTGCTGAAGCACATGCAGAATCCTGCAATCTCATGCTCAATGACCTCAGAATATGTCCCACTGACCACAATAGGGCATAGAAAGGTAAAGGGACCCCTGACCATTAGGTCCAGTTGTGACCAATTCTGGGGTTGCGGTGCTCATCTCGCTTTATTGGCTGAGGGAGCCGGGGTACAGCTTCTGGGTCATGTGGCCAGCATGACTAAGCCACTTCTGGCGAACCAGAGCAGCGCACGGAAACGACGTTTACCTTCCCGCCGGAGTGGTACCTATTTATCTACTTGCACTTTGACATGCTTTCAAACTGCTAGGTTGGCAGGAGCAGGGACTAAGCAACAGGAGCTCACCCCGTCGTGGGGATTCGAACTGCCGACCTTCTGATTGACAAGTCCTAGGCTCTGTGGTTTAACCCACAGCGCCACCCGCGTCCCACAATAGGGCATACACAGGGAATAATCGTGGTATCAACATAGGGACGAATTATAAGGCCAACCAGCTACAGCCTCTCTCTGCTGCCTTCAAGCTGGAGTTTGTCAGAGAGGTGGAAGGCCACCAAATGGGGGGGGGGAGAGGAAGGAAAGGGAACATCGGTGCCCCCCCCTTTCATTTTTCCAGCTCTGAACAAAGGATCCCATCTGGCCCTTGTTGTTGACTCATGGCTCAAGGTTGGGGGCGACTGGTGGCACAAGCTTCACGAAAGCATCTGAGCAATGTGGCTTTGGGGATGCTCAGCGTTTGGTTCCCACCGCTCTGCACAGCAGTGGGATGTTGACACAGTCTGAGTTTGGGCATTTCCCGTCTGAGGCTGGAAGGAATGTAGGGGGCAAGACTCTGGCAATGCACTAAGGGAGGGAGAAGGGGAGGGAGGCCGCAGAAGAGTTGCCGCGGCAGATGTCAGCCCAGGCCAAGGTGGTCTTGGAAAAAAGCACCCCTGGTGGAGTTTGCAGAAGGTGGCAAAGTCCGATGAGGACTGCGCACCCATAGGACGTATAATCTGGGGACTGCATCATCCAGGTAGGGCAAAATTACTGGGTGGAGAACATTTTTTCCCCTGGTCAAGGGAATAAACAATTCTGAGCACCTTCAGCTAGAACAGGTTGCAAAACCTGCAAGAGATGCTCTTTATAGCAGCACGGAAAATGTGCCTCGTTATAAGAGGGGGATATTTTACAAACCGGTTTATCCTAATGGCATATAAATCACAGGTTCGGACAAATATCAGCCTGGCTTGTTCAGCGACGTCTAGGCAACACGATGACCATGTACATACTCAATAGACAATCTTTATAGAATTCCTTCAAACCATAACAAGTCCAAAATGAAATCTTTAGTCTCAAAGTCTCTCTGAAAATCTTTAAATGAAGCGAGGTACCATACTCTGTGCGATGAAAGGCAAGCTATGTAGCTTTGTGTATTCAGCAAATATGATGTCCAACACTGAACAGTGATTCCGGATATTGACTACTGTTTTGTAGAATTCTTCGTCAGCGTGGTGGGAGGATATAAAATTGCTTCATAAACCCATCTTATTTCAAATTAATGTATGTAAATAAAAATATCAAATGCTGTGGAGCAGTGCTCATGTAATAATGTAGTCACTGCTGTTCAGAGGTCTGGTTCAAACTTAAGAGTTTCAGTCTAATCAATCATGGTTCATTGGCCTGCAACCTATTATAGTATGGTTTATTCAATTTGTATACCGCCCTTCATCTGAAGATCACAGAGGGCTAGAGCATGGGATTCTTGATCTCACGGAAATGGGTTTGAGTCTCATATTGGGCAAAAGATTTCTGCATTGCAGTGGGTTGGACTAGATGACCTTTGTGGCTATCACGGCCTCCTGTGGGAGCCTTCTGAAATATTTCTCTCTGTTGGTACCTTGGATGGATTCAAACTGATTTCATGTACAGTGGTACCTTGGGTTACATATGCTTCAGGTTACATACGCTTCAAGTTACAGACTCCCCTAACCCAGAAATATTACCTCGGGTTAAGAGGTTTGCTTAAGGATGAGAACAGAAATCGTGCTCCGGCGGCGCAGAAGCAGTGGGAGGCCCCATTAGCTAAAGTGGTGCTTCAGGTTAAGAACAGTTTCAGGTTAAGAATGGACCTCTGGAACGAATTAAGTACTTAACCCAAGGTACCATAGACTTGACTCCTTCCTTTGCTGTGCCTTCTGTCGTCAGGTGAAGACTGTTTTATTCCAGCAGTCTTTTGGGGACTGCCTGTATTTTAAGGAAAGGGCTTTTAAATAGTTCTGCGCTATTTTTACTCTCTGTATTTTAACAGTGCTTTCATATTGTTCTAATTTAATTTTAAATACTTTTAAGCAATATGCATTCAGCCTTCTGGATTTTATCTCTGTTGTTTTAAGATGAGCAAGGTGCCTTGAGTCCCAGTCTGGGGGAAAGGCAGGATATAAACAAATATAACAATATCATTTTTAAACATTTTTGTTTTTATGATTTTTTAAAACTGTTTTTTGTATAAAACACTTTTTTTGTTTAAATGATTTTATGTTGTTAGATTTTAAATTGCTTTCAGTTGCCTCGCAGGTAGGGCTGGGCGATATAACAATATATCGTCCAAAGCCGGTTTGAAATCCATATCATGATACTGGTTTCATAATTTTTGACCTGGCAATATATCATGAATCATGGTGTGTGTTTGTGTGCTCTGCAAAAATCACAATGTGGGGAAAAAACCATGAAGCCACCCATTGCCTCTACATAAGGTAAAGGTAAAGGTACCCCTGACCGTTAAGTCCAGTCGTGGCTGACTCTGGGGTTGCGGCGCTCATCTCGCTTTATTGGCCGAGGGAGCCGGCGTACAGCTTCCAGGTCATGTGGCCAGCATGACTAAGCTGCTTCTGGTGAACCAGAGCAGCTCACGGAAATGCTGTTTACCTTCCCGCTGGAGTGGTACCTATTTATCTACTTGCACTTGACACGCTTTCGAACTGCTAGGTTGGCAGGAGCAGGGACCGAGCAACGGGAGCTCACCCCGTCGTGGTGATTTGAACCACTGACCTTCTGATCGGCAAGCCCTAGGCTCTGTGGTTTAACCCACAGCGCCACCCGCATAGCACCGTCCTTATTTCAGACATTGTGATATGATATATCAGTACATCGCAATGTTTAGGCTGGTGAGATATCACAATGTTGAAAACCAGGTATCGCCCAGCCCTACTCGTGGGAAACCATTCATAAATGAAAATAAAGTAACAATAACTTATACACCCCCCCAACCTGAATTGGAGGGGGGTGGACTAGATGGCTTCAGAGGTCCCAACTCTAGGATTCTACGCTTTGGAAGCCTGCCTGTCCTTACAGTCCACACAGATGCTTTCAATCAACGTGAAGCGTGCTCACAATGGTCGACTCTTGCAATACACACAACAAGCCAGACACACACTCATCCCAGCTCCCCAAGCACTAACAATCTCACAAAGGCTCCACCAGCCCCTCTGCACTGTACAGGAGCTGATAAGAGGAAGCAAACACAGTTGCGCCCCTGGAGAGCCTTGTTAATTTGGGCTTGCTGATTTTCTGTGCAGACAGCAAGATAAGCCCTTCAAAGGCTGCTGGCTGAGCTGGATCAGAAAGATGCCCGCCCCTTAAAAAATAATAATAATTAAAAGGGGGGGAAAGCCAGCTGGCCACCAGTCTCATAGCCTTCCTACATCCTAGACGCCAAGAGGCTGAAGACGAAATCGGCTTAGCGCCCGAGGCTAATGAGTCCTCTTCCCAATAAGGCCAGAGGGCTTGTTCCATTCCACACGTCTACAGACGAGGAGGGAAACTGAAGCAGGAGAAGTAACCCCAGGAAAACAAAGAGAAAATCCAATTCCTTCTGCCCTGCTTCAACACACACACACACACACACACAATATGGCTGGCATCTCTTTTAGTATTATTGCTATCGTTTGGCTTGGATATCCTAGAGCCATTGCTAAGGTAGGAGGCGATTTGCAAAGGAAGCGTCGGACCCCAGAGTTGTGCAATAATAAATAAATAAATAAATAAATAAATAAATAAATAAATAAATAAATAAATATTTATACCCTGCCCATCTGGCGGCTTTCAACAAAATATTAAAATACAGTAATGCATCAAACATTAAAAGCTTCCCTAAGAAGAGCTTGCCGGCTTTTCCAAGTCCCTGCAAAAGCTAAGCAGTTCTGGGTGGCAGCCAATGCTGCCTGCACTGACTGGCAGCAGCGCTCTAGGAGTTTCAGGCAGGGAGTCCCTCCCAGCCCTGTACATGGAGAAGCCAAGACTCAGCCAGGCACCTTCCACATGAAAAACAAATGCTCTGCGCATGAGCTACGGTCCTTCCAGGGCCTTGATAATGTGTGCATGGAAGACAGATGTGGTAAGTCAGACCACTGGTCTACCTAGCCCAATATGGTCTACTCTGACTGGCAGCAGCTCCCACTAGTGTCTCCAGCACTTCCCAGTGGCGTAGCATGGGGGGTGCAGGGGGGGCGGCCACACCGGGCGCAACATCTGGGGGTTAGGGTTAGGGGGCGCAAATCCACGGGGTAGGGGGCACAAATTACTTGCCTTGCCCTGGGTGCTGACAACCCACGCTACGCCACTGGCACTTCCTCCTTTATTAATTTTTGAAACTATAAACATACAACATCAAACAGTACAAAATCCAAATATCGAGATTACTCTGAATCTCTTGACCTCCCCACATCCCTTCCATGGGCCTTTTAATTCTATTTTCAACTGCATACCAGTACTTCTCCAATTTTTCACCTTCCTAAGTTATCTATACGTTCTGTTACTTTACAAGTGTATGTAAAATCCTGCTAATGTAGGCCAAAATAAATAATAATAATAATAATAATAATAATAATAATAATTTATTATTTATACCCCACCCATCTGGCTGAGTTTCCCCAGTTAAAAATACAGCATTAAATATTAAAAACTTCCCTAAACAGGGCTGCTTTCAGATGTCTTTTAAAAATAGGATGGCTGCTTATTTCCTTCACATCTGATGGGAGGGCGTTCCACAGGGCAGGCGCCACTACTGAGAAGGCCCTCTGTCTGGTTCCCTGTAGCTTCACTTCTCGCAGTGAGGGAACCACCAGAAGCCCCTTGGCACTGGATCTCAGTGTCCGGTCTGAACGATGGGAGGGCCGCAGGCTGGGGCATAGCTGTCAAGTGTCCCTTATTTGAAGGGACAGTCCCTTATTCCAGCGCCATGTCCCGCTGCTGTCCCTTATTGATGGATGTCCCTTAAATGTCCCTTAAATGATGTCCCTTAAATTTCAAAGGAAGCAGCAACTCTCCCTCCCTCCCTGCTCACCCAATAAGAAGTCTAAGAACGACTGGGGGGGGGGTGGAGCTTGCATGCCTTGTGTGTGGCTAGTTAATGCAAGCTGAGGGGTTTTTTGAATGCTGGATGCCATTTTGTTGCACGTGCTGCTGCAAACTTTGCAGTGCAAAGCCAGGCCGGGGAGCCATCTTAAGTTGAGGCTGCATAGGCCTTGTGGTGCATGTGATTCAGATTCTATTCAGTTGAACCTCTGATTACAAAGTTGGTTGGACAGTGTTCTCGAAGCTACCAGCATGAGTTTGACCAGACTGCAGGAGGACAGGAAGACTGGAGTGCCTGGAACAGGTGAGGCTGCAGGTCCCTTATTTTGGCTGCTGGTCCCTTATTTTCAAGGCTGCCGGTCCCTTATTTTCAAATCTGTAAATTGACAGCTGTGGGCTGGGGGTGCCTGCTGGAAACAGTTAAAAACATTGGCAGGATTCTAATGCAACACTTGCAATGTAACTAGAACTATGGTAATTAAGTATTAAAGAAAATAGGAACAACATTATAAGATGCCGTTGGAAAAGAGTAACGATGGAAACGACAGAAGTTGGGGAGGGAAGTCTGGGGATTTAGACAATCCTATGCATATATGGTTTGACCAAACTGCAGGAGGCAGTGGAGGACAGAGGTGCCTGGCGTTCTCTGGTCCATGGGGTCACGAAGAGTCGGACACGACTAAACGACTAAACAACAACAACAACAAATGCGTATATGATTATGATTTATTTGTGATGATATTTGAAAAGGGAAAAATGAATTAAAAATATTTTTTTTAAAAAAAGAAGAAGTACAGAGAGCAAAATGAGGGGAACGGGAAGCTTTGCAAGATGGAAGTTAATGCAGGATAACTCGCTTGATCAATGCCACCCCCCCCCCAATCCCCTCACATGAAACCTATCTAGGTGAGAATCGATCTTCCCTCTTCTGTTTGCTTACTTGTATGTACTTTGCTGGGTTTGCAGAAACAAGACGTATTAATGCTGGCACTCATCATGTGTGCACTTAAGCCGCGAGGAGGGGAGAAAGGGGCTCTCTGAATAATTCAGAGGAAAGCGCCAGAATGACCAGCTAAGCAAAGAATCCAAGACAGGACAGAACCTCCCCTTGACCTGGGAGTATTCGCTAATGTGTCATCAATATCTAGCAATGGCTAGCCAAGAGTCTCGGTCAGCCCCTTTGGCCTCAGACAGCCCAGTCTCTCAGCAATTTTATTTCACGGGCTTAGGTCTTCCTCCACCCGTTAGGATGGTAAAGGTAAAGGGACCCCTGACCACTAGGTCCAGTCGTGGCCGACTCTGGGGTTGCGGCGCTCATCTCGCTTTATTGGCCAAGGGAGCCGGTGTACAGTTTCCGGGTCATGTGACCAGCATGACTAAGCCACTTCTGGCAAATCAGAGCAGCTCACGGAAACACTGTTTACCTATTTATCTACTTGCACTTTGATGTGCTTTCGAACTGCTAGGTGGGCAGGAGCAGGGATTGAGCAATGGGAGCTCACCCCGTCGTGGGGATTCGAACCGCCGACCTTCTGATCGGCAAGCCCAAGAGGCTCTGTGGTTTAACTCACAGCGCCACCCGCATCCCTTGTTAGGATGGTACAGAGGCTGAATGGTGTGATTGTCTTAGCTGGACACGGCATTATGGCCGCTAGGCTGTATATCAGGGTTCTCCAAACTTGGGTCTCCAGTTTTTGGCTTACAACTCCCACATTCCTAGGCTAGAAGGACCAGTAGTGAGGGATGATGGGTATTGTAGTCCAGAACCAGCTAGAGTAGAGTCCCTAAGTTTGGGAAAACCTGGTCTAGATCAAGGCATTATGGACCCCAACTCCAATCAGCCCAAGCAAGCAGTGCCAGTGATCAGGGATGATGGGAGTTGTAGTCCAAAACCTCTGGAAGGCACCACACCGGCTTCCCTGTTACTGGGCATTACAACAAGGAAACCACAAGTCATTATTGCTTAAAACAATGGAAAAGGGAAAAAAAAGAGAGGGGGGAGGGAGAACAGACTTATGGCTGAGCACATGCAGAAATGGCATGGAAAAGGAATAGGTGGTCCAGCCCATCACTTATGCAGACTAGGGTTATAGCAATAAAGTGGTACCTCGGGTTACAGACGCTTTGGGTTATATACGCTTCAGGTTACAGACTCCACTAACCCGGAAGTAGTATCTCAGGTTAAGAACTTTGCTTCAGGATGAGAACAGAAATTGCGCGGTGGCAGCAGGAGGCCCCATTAGCTAAAGTGGTGCTTCAGGTTAAGAACAGTTTCAGGTTAAGAACGGACCTCCAGAACGAATTAAGTTCTTAACCAGAGGTACCACTGTAATAACTCTGTACAGTGGTAGCTTGAGTTACAAACGCCTCAAGTTACAAACACTTCAGGTTACAAACTCCGCTAACATGGAAGAGTTACCTCGAGTTGAGAACTTTGCCGCAGGATGAGAATGGAAATTGTGTGCCAGCGGTGCAGTGGCAGCAAGAGGCCCCATTAGTGAAAGCATGCCTCTAGTTAAGAACAGTTTCAGGTTAAGAACGGACCTCCAGAACAAATTAAGTTTGTAACTAAAGGTACCACTACAACACTACTAAACAGCCAACGAAAAAACCCTCACTTTGGGTACCTAGAACATTAAGGAGATTCTCTTGTGCTGGTTGAATTCAGAATTCATCATGCGAAAGGCTGGGCTGGATGAATTCCAAGCCGGAATTACGATTGCCGGAAAAAATATCAACAACCTCAGATATGCAGATGACACAACCTTGATGGCAGAAAGTGGGGAGGAATTAAAGAACCTTTTAATGAGGGTGAAAGAGGAGAACGCAAAATATGGTCTGAAGCTCAAAATCAAAAAAACTAAGATCATGGCCACTGGTTCCATCACCTCCTGGCAAATAGAAGGGGAAGAAATGGAGGCAGTGAGAGATTTTACTTTCTTGGGCTCCATGATCACTGCAGATGGTGACAGCAGTCACGAAATTAAAAGATGCCTGCTTCTTGGGAGAAAAGCAATGACAAACCTAGACAGCATCTTAAAAAGCAGAGACATCACCTTGCCGACAAAGGTCCGTATAGTTAAAGCTATGGTTTTCCCAGTAGTGCTGTATGGAAGTGAGAGCTGGACCATAAAGAAGGCTGATCGTCGAAGAATGGATGCTTTTGAATTATGGTGCTGGAGGAGACTCTTGAGAGTCCCATGGACTGCAAAAAGATCAAATCTATCCATTTTGAAGGAAATCAGCCCTGAGTGCTCAGTGGAAGGACAGATTGTGAAGCTGAGGCTCCAAGACTTTGGCCACCTCATGAGAAGAGAAGACTCCCTGGAAAAGACCCTGATGTTGGGAAAGATGGAAGACACAAGGAGAAGGGGATGACAGAGGACGAGATGGTTGGACAGTGTTCTCAAAGCTACCAACATGAGTTTGACAAAATTGCGAGAGGCAGTGGAAGATAGGAGTGCCTGGCGTGCTCTGGTCCAGGGGGTCACAAAGAGTCGGACACGACTAAACAACAACAACATTGTGCTGGTTATTCATCCTAGATCGGCCATTTTGTTTCTCTTCTAAAGTTAGCATTTAGATGGGTTTTCTTTTTTTAAAAAAAGAACAGCATCGCTTTCATTGTATTCAGGTGCGAGGAAGGGTGGGGCCCCGCCTCAAGCCCCTTTGGCCTCTGGCGGAGGGAAAGGCATTATTGTCTCTGTGTTCCTTCTCCGTCGAGACTCCTGGCTCCCTCTCTGACCTTGGGGAGTAGAGCCAGTGCTTTCCTCCTGGGCCTCCGCCTTTCGCTGGCTATTAATACTGGACGCTCCAAGTCGGCCCATTTCCTGGCTCCCTGCCCTCGTTCAATTGTAGGCCCTTACTTACCGGCAGCCTGTTACTCACAAGGAGACCTTGCTTGGGCCCAAGGGCTCATTTAAGGCCACTGCAACGAGGGTCAGATGACTGGGGCGTATGGAGGGGCAGATCTGTCAATTTTGGGGGGGGGGTTTCCTCCCCAGTCTTATGTCCAATTTCTACATCCACATCAGCTTGAGAACTCTTCACCCCCTAAAAATAAGGTCCCTGTGAAAATTCACCAGCTTTTGACTGCACACCTCTCCAAACACATTTCTGCAAAGCAGTTTTCCTGAACATAATGCATGTTTATATGCTATTTTACATTAATCCCTGCAATTATATGCACACTTTCCTCTAGAATACAAGGTCCGTTCTTAACCTGAAACTGTTCTTAACCTTAAGCACCCCTTTAGCTAATGGGTGTGCTATGCCAGACTCTGGGGTTGTGCGCCCATCTCACTCAAGAGGCCGGGGGCCAGCGCTGTCCGGAGACACTTCCGGGTCACGTGGCCAGCGTGACATCGCTGCTCTGGCGAGCCAGAGCCGCACACGGAAACGCCGTTTACCTTCCCGCTAGTAAGCGGTCCCTATTTATCTACTTGCACCCAGGGGTGCTTTCGAACTGCTAGGTTGGCAGGCGCTGGGACCGAACAACGGGAGCGTACCCTGCCGCAGGGATTCGAACCGCCGACCTTTCGATCGGCAAGCCCTAGGTGCTGAGGCTTTTACCCACAGCGCCACGGACTGTAGGGAAAGACAAAAAAGCTGAAAAACATCTTCATGTATGCGACAACGGCCGCAAGAGTCCTAATAGCACAAGGATGGAAGACTAATTCCAACTAAAGAATCATTGCAAGAAAAAATGGACTATGCAGAACTGGCAAAATTGACACATAAGTTACGGGACAAGGATAACTGTCATTTTAAAGATGAATGGGAACCCTTTACAAAATATTTGAAGACGCAACAAAGTGAATTGGACTCCTTGGCAGGTTTTGAATAAACATTCACACACTTTTTATTGACAATAATTAGTTAAATAATTTAAGGATCTATACAACTTTGTAACATGCAGAGAACAGCAGTCTCAGAGAAACCAAAGACTGGAACTGAGGGAAGTCGGGGGCGTGGGGTTGGGTGGGTTCTGTGTGGGAGGGTGGGAAAACAGGAAAAAAATTAAGGATGATATGTTTTGGATAATATGTTTTGTTTAAATTTTCAATATATATATTTTTTAAGATACAGAGCTGGGAAACTGCTTTACACCGGTGTCAAACTATTTGTCAATCTAGCCCAGGGGTAGGCAACCTAAGACCCATGGGCCGGATCCGGCCCAATCGCCTTCTCAATCCGGCCCACGGATGGTCGAGGAATCAGTGTGTTTTTACATGAGTAGAACGTGTCCTTTTATCTAAAATGCATCTCTGGGTTATTTGTGGGGCATAGGAATTCATTCATTATTTTTTCCAAAATACAGTCCGGCCCACCGCATGGTCTGAGGGCGGTGGACTGGCCCACAGCTGAAAAAGGTTGCTGACCCCTGATCTAGCCCTCTGGCCAACTCTGACTGGCAGTAGCTATCTGGGGACTCAGGTAGAGAAGAGCCTTTCCCATCTCCTGCTATTTTACCTTTTCAATCTGAGATCGGACGGACTGTATATCACAGATCTTCTGCATGCAATCCATGCGCTCTGCTACTGAGATAACGGCCCTCTGGAAAATTCTGCCAGGAGATGTTAAAATATCCACATGGCGCAGTAAGCAATCGCCTGCCTTCTGCAAGGTCATTAGCAACCACAGGGGTTTCTGTAGCAGCAGAGGTGGAAAAGGACTCTGCAGTATTTTTCAACTTTGGCTCCGCAGGTATCCTATCATATTTGACCACTGCCGTCGCTGGATGGCGATTATGTGAGCTGTATTTTTCCAACAGTATCTGGGGACCCACGTTCGAAGAACCCTGTGCTAGAAGAACCCTGTCTGGGAGAAATCTGACTCTTGGACAAGCTAGTCGAAGACCTTAGAAGGCTACTCAATGTTGGGAAGTCCAGATCAGGGAGACAGGAATCAGATACCCTCCAAAAGTTGTTCATTTGCGGATCCCATTATTCCTGACAACTGGCCAGGTTAACTGGAGTCCGGTAATATCTGGAGGGACACAGGTTCCCCCACTCCTGGCTTAAAAGAAGCATTTAATTAAATAATCATCATCTGAGAAATGGTTTTTTGAGAGAAGGAGACTGGCTGCATGTTCTCAGCTTTTGTATTTGATCTTTAAAATCACTCTTTGCATTGTACTCCCAATTTACCGCCGGGTGTGTTTTAATTGGCACTGTTTTGAAGCTGCAAGCAGGCCCAGGTTAGCGTTCTGCGCAGCCATGTGGCAGGCTGTTTGCTTCAATAAATAGGCCAAATCAAAGAGAAATCTTCTGGGGCCTCTGCGGAAAACAGATCCCCAGAACAAATGGCCTAGGTCCTGGTGCAGACTATGACTTCTGGGAGTTGCTGGGAGAGGCTGGTCAGAGGGGGTGCACGAGAAGTGAAAGAAAGTCTTGGAAAAGCTACTTGGTGTAGACCAATTTCACAGATCAGTGAACACAGTGGCCTCCTTTGCTGCAGGAAAAATACGAGAGAAGCCGAGCATCAGCCCTGCCTAGGCTTCATGGTCCACTCCTGCTAGCAAACTCACGCAACCGAGTCATTCCATGGGGAAATGGGGAACCAGAAATGATTCACTCTGAAGTCAACGGTACTGCAGAAAATACAGCGATTGTGCGGGATGGGTGGCTGGAGTCAACGGTTCCAAATACAGTGGTACCTCGGGTTACATACGCTTCAGGTTACAGACGCTTCAGGTTACACACTCCGCTAACCCAGAAATAGTGCTTCAGGTTAAGAACTTTGCTTCAGGATAAGAACAGAAATCGTGGTCCGGCGGCGCTGCAGCAGCAGGAGGCCCCATTAGCTAAAGTGGTGCTTCAGGTTAAGAACAGTTTCAGGTTAAGAACGGACCTCCGGAACGAATGAAGTACTTAACCTGAGGTACCACTGTATGTTGAAGAAGGCATTTATACGTAAGGGGTGCATTTGGGCATGGGGATTATTTAGCTTTCCTGGCCACAACGCTAGCGGTTCTGTTATTATAATTTCCAACATTCCTTTCCCACTGTGCTACCCATTTTGTGATGAAACAGAGGCTTTTGGACCGACCTCCCAGCATGCTGTGCTACCTTTCAATCAGACCAGTGGGTGTACCGTGGCACAACGAGGAACGTGATTGGACGACAGTGATCTCCTCCATCCTTCCCACACCTGCGGGCTTCTGTTCCCCCATGGCTCCTCCATGAAAATGGCGAGAAAGGACTCCTCCTTCCGTGTAGCCATTAAGAGATGAGAAGCGTCTGCACTTATCCCACTATGTCAACCTCTTTCAAGCTTGAGTCCCCAGGTGTTGTTGGACTACATCTCCCATCATCCCCAGCTAACAGAGCCACTAGTCAAGGATGATGGGAGTTGTAGTCCAACAATGTCTGGGGACCTAAAGGCTGCTCTATGCAAATGTTCAGCAACATTCAGACTATATGGGGCTACCTTTGAAGGTGTCACGGAAACTACAACTAATCCTGAATGCGGCAGCTAGACTGGTGACTGGGAGCGGCTGCCGAGACCATATAACACCGGTCCTGAAAGACCTACATTGGCTCCCAGTATGTTTCCGAGCACAATTCAACGTGTTGGTGCTGACCTTGAAAGCCCTAAATGGCCTTGGTCCAGTATACCTGAAGGAGCCTCTCCACCCCCATCATTCTGTCCGGACATTGAGGTCCAGCTCTGAGGGCCTTCTGGCGGTTCCCTCGCTGTGAGAAGCCAAGTTACAGGGAACCAGGCAGAGGGCCTTCTTGGTAATGGCACCCACCCTGGGAAACGCCCTCCCATCAGATGCCAAGGAAATAAACAACTATCTGACATTTAGAAGACATCTGAAGGTGGCCCTGTTTAGGGAAGTTTTTGATGTTTGATTTTTTTGTGTGTTTTAATATTGTGTTGGGAGCTGCCCAGAGTGGCTAGGGAAACCCAGCCAGATGGGTGGGGTATGTATTCATGTATGTATGTACAATGGTACCTCAGGTTACAGACGCTTCAGGTTACAAACTCCGCTAACCCAGAAATAGTACCTTGGGTTAAGAACTTTGCTTCAGCATGAGAACAGAAATTGTGCAGCGGCAGCAACGCGGCAGAAGGCCCCATTAGCTAAAGTGGTGCTTCAGGTTAAGAACGGACCTCCGGAACGGATTAAGTTCTTAACCCGAGGTACCACTGTATGTATAAATAATTATTAACACTAATAATTCATTTTATGCTCCGGTTTTGAAGGATTTACTTCCAAACATGGTTACACTTCTTGTGCCTTCAAGGAGCAGCCAAAGTTGTTCTTTTTTTAAAAAAACAAAAACCACACACATCCTAAATACAATAAACAGTAAGGTCCTACGGTCGTTTTTATTTAAAATTCTCAACTTCCACTTATTTGGGTCTCCAAGCGGGAGAGGTCTCTTCCCCCCTTTCCTGCTTTTTAGCCTGGAAGGGAAACTCCCTTCCGACTCAACTTCAGAAAGAAACTCATCTGGGCTTTCAAAAAAAGGAGAAGAATGAATAACAGCTGAACCATCTCAAGAGTGTTCTCCCTGATAAGGGCCCTTTGACAGCACAGAGGCGTCCTTTGATCTAGGAGTAGTTTTGACCCTGACACAGCAGACTTCCACAGTTCAGTCCTGCCTGAGATCGCCTTGCTTAGCTAATTGGGAGAATAACCCGCGGCACTGAGTCAATATCCCTCTAAACAAAGGATGCCAAAATCCTCCTTAATCTCAACCGAAAGACCAACCCCACCTCCGACCCCCCACTCCCAGAAATTCACATCCTTTGAAATCAGCCATGGGAAGAGTTGCTTCCCCTACGTTCAAAGTACGTTCCAGCTGAGAAGAGCGTTATATCTGTCAGACTTGGCAGGGTTGCACACCATCTCAATGGGCCAGGTTTGATCATGACACAACGCCGTTTCTCGCTGCGTGTTATTTGCTTCTTGGGGTGTACAAAGTTTAGGCCCAGCGCCATGACCTACCGACGAGAGGATGAGCGAATGTGTCCATTTTGGCTCATCCCCACATCTTTGTTTTGCAAGGCTCAAGTTCAGCTCACCTCACTTCCACATACGTTGGCAAATTCTTTTGTTTACAAGCCACCACGAAAACTCAAAAACTGGGGTTTTTTTGCACGTTAATTCCCACTAAATTGTGCACACTTGCTGTGTGCGCTTTTCACTGACAGACGCAGTTGCGCACGCATGCTTAGGTCGCACAACCGTGTCGCAAAATGTGGAGGATTCTGGCCACTGTGAGAAGAGGATGCTGACTAGCACATTTAAGGTCCCCATCCCTAATTTGTGGGTTGCCATCTGATTAGATTTCACTTTGATTCTGATTTGATTTTAGGATGCATTTAAATTGATTGCTTAATTTTATGGTAATAAGTTATACAGTGGTACCTCGGGTTACATATGCTTCAGGTTACATACGCTTCAGGTTACAGACTCCGCTAACCCATAAATAGTGCTTCAGGTTAAGAACTTTGCTTCAGGATGAGAACAGAAATCGTGCTCCGGCGGCGTGGCAGCAGCGGGAGGCCCCATTAGCTAAAGTGGTGCTTCAGGTTAAGAACAGTTTCAGGTTAAGAACGGACCTCCAGAATGAATTAAGTACTTAACCCGAGGTACCACTGTATATTCGATGTTAGCCGCTCTGAGACTGGTTTTGGCCGGGGAGGGCGGGGTATAAATTTATTATTATTATTATTATTATTATTATTATTATTATTATTATTATGGCTGTTGGCCTGGTCCAGCAGGCCCTCTTCACATTCCCAAGTTCAAACTGCAAATTCGGCCCACAAAGCGTGAATTTGTTAGGCTCACATTAAAAAGTGAATTGTTTTTTTATATATATAAATATTTATTAAGATTTTTATAAGAGAAAAGCATAAGTAACAAACAACATTGCTTGTATCACACACAAAATTTCATAACTTGTTTGGACTTCCTCACGTCTCCTGCTCCCACTTACATTGTTAAAAAGTTTTTTCAAGCAAATTATCATCTTGTTTACAATCTTATATCCACTCGTTTAAATATAATCTAATAGTTCTCCCAAAGGGTTTGTCTTTTCCTTAATCTCACTTATCATCTAATTCCAATCTAGTTTAGTGGTGGCCAATTATTTATGATCAAGCATCCTTCTTAACATTCAATCAACACATTAAAAAGAGAATTGGACGGATTTGTCCCCCGCTGCCAACACCAACCTAACATCACCACCAACCAACGGGATGGAGTGATACTCGCATGAGGAAAGACTGAAGCATTCAGGAATTTGGAACGTGTGCAGAGGAAGGCAACTAAGATGGATCAAGAGTCTAGACACTGTGACCATGGGATGGTCACCTCCAGACTTGATTACTGTAACTCACTCTACGTGGGGCTGCCCTTGAGACTGACCCAGAAACTCCAGCGGGTGCAGAATGCTGCGGTGAGACTCCTTACGGGGTCCTTGCCGCAGGATCACATTCACCCAGTGCTATACCAGCTGCACTGGCTCCCAGTGGAGTACAAGATCAGGTTTAAGGTGCTGGTTTTAACCTTTAAAGCCCTATACGGCCTAGGAACCTCGTACCTACAGGACCGCCTCTCCTGGTATGTCCCATGGAGGACCTTGCGGTCTTCAAACAAAAACATCTTGGAGGTCCCGGGCCACAGGGAGGTTAGGCTGGCCTCGACCAGATCCAGGGCTTTTTCAGCCATGGCCCCGATCTGGTGGAACGCTCTGTCACAAGAGACTGGGGCCCTGCGGGACTGGACATCTTTCTGCAGGGCCTACAAGACAGAGCTGTTCCACCAGGCCTTTGGCCAGGGCACAGTCTGATCCCCTCCTTTGATAATCCTCACAGAACTCTAGCCCAATGGTTGCCATTAATTTGATTCTGAATTGATTTGATTCTGAATTGATATTAGAATGCTGTATTACTTTTATTGTTGTTAGCCACTCTGAGCCCGGCTTCGGCTGGGGACGGCGGGATATAAATAATTTATTATTCTTCTTCTTATTATTATTATTATTGAAGCCAAGCCTTACGAGGAACGGTTGAAGGAGCTGGGTAGGCTTAGCCTGGAAAAGAGTAGACTGAGAGGAGATAGAATAGCCATCTTCAAATATCTGAAGGGATATTTGGGAACAAGCTTCAAAGGCTTCAAATTAAAGGCTTCAAATTAAAAGCAAAGGAGATTCTGACTCAACATAAGGAATAACCTTCTGACAGCAAGAGCTGTTCGACAGGGGAATGGCCCCCTTGGGAGGTTGTGGACTCTCCTTCCTTGGAGGTTTTTAAACAGAGGTTGGATGGCCATCTGTCATGGATGCCTGAGTTGAGATTCCTGCATTACAGGGGGTTGGACTAGAGGACCTTTCGGGTCCCTTCCAACTCTGCAGTTCTATGATTCTAACCCTATCCAAGAGCACCAGTCTCTCTTATGCAAAGGCTGCCTCCAGCTGCTGTGATTCCAGTGAAGTCGCCGAGAATATATACTGTTCTGCAAGCCTGCGGCGTTTATTGGAAACTGCAGAAGGATGAGTTTCTCCCGAAAGGCTGATTCCTCCGGGAGATTAGTTACAGGCAACTTGAGAGGCAACCGAAGGCAAAAAATGCAACCTAGGGGGAACGGAGACAGGTTGGGGTCGCATTGTGGCCTGTTTCTTTGCAGCAGATCCTGCAATTTGAAAGTCACAAACGTTCTAGCTCAGTGTCTCTGGAGAGCAGAGATGCCCACCCAGGTATTATGTGACCTTTTCTCCCGCTTAAGCTGAAGCCTGAACCTTGTCCTTGCCAGGGAATTCGTTTGCCCGCGTCCCCAGTGCCGAAGAGAGAGAGCAAAAGCGCTGCGGGCACCAAAATGACTGTTAGAACTCATTTTGCACTCTTGCAGAAGCCAGAAGGACTCGGCCATCAGAGCTCGTCTAATTATGCTGCAGGCACTCACTCTGCTGTGAGAAACTATATATATATATATCTGCATATCTCCATGTAACCCAAATAGCAAAACAGAACTTCATGAGACAAAACAGCTAAAAACTAAACCCAACCAAGTAAAGGCCAGTATTGGACGTTACCTGCTGCCGAAAACTTTACAGTGGTACCTCGGGTTAAGAACTGAATTCGTTCTGGAGGTCTGTTTTTAACCTGAAACTGAGGTACCACTTTAGCTAATGGGGCCTCCCACTGCCGCCGCGCCATTTCTGTTTTCATCCTGAAGCAAAGTTCTTAACCTGAGGTACTATTTCTGGGTTAGCGGAGTCTATAACCTGAAGCATTTGTAACCTGAAGCATATGTAACCCGAAATTCTTAACTTGAGGTTAAGAACGGACCTCTGGAACGAATTAAGTTCTTAACCAGTTAAGTTCTTAACTATATAGTGGTACCTCTAGTTACAAACTTAATTTGTGATGGAGGTCCATTCTTAACCTGAAACTGTTCTTAACCAGAGGCGTGCTTTCACTAATAGGGCCTCTTGCTTCCGCTGCGCCGCTGGCACACAATTTCCGTTCTCATCCTGGGGCAAAGTTCTCAACTGGAGGTAACTCTTCCAGGTTAGCGGAGTTTGTAACCTGAAGTGTTTGTAACCTGAGGTACCACTGTACAGAATTATTACAGTGGTACCTCTGGTTAAGAACTTAATTCATTTTGGAATTAAGCGAAACAGAACTTCATAATGTTCTTAACCTTCATGAAGTTCTTAACCTGAGGTACTACTTAGAAGAGTCTGTAACCTGAAGCGTCTGTAACCCGAGGTACCACTGTATTTGGGTCTTCTTAGTTTCTACGCTGTTGCGGGGCTCAAGTCTGCTCAAAATTAATTTGGAAACTCAATGCAAATAGAGATTATTTTGGGTGAGCAGTAGAGCAGCTGTTCAGTCCTGGGATCTCCAGTTAGGCTGGGAATGTCCCCTGCCGGAAACCTGGAGAGCTGCTGCCAGTCAGAGTAGACAACATGGAGTTAGATGGAGCAATGGATCTGACTCAGTAGAAAAGCAGCTTCCTAGATTAGGAGTAAGAGATCATGAGAACCTTCCCCATGTTGAACATGGGAAGGGAAAGAGAAAGAGGATACACCTTTGCAGGTAGCGGTGGGATAGCCTTCTCTCCTCAGAGTCAATGACAAGCAAGGGCCACATCCCAGAGGAGGTGGGAGAGAGATGTTGAGTGGACCACCTAATTAATAATAATAATAATAATAATAATAATAATAATAATAATAATACTTTTATTATTTATACCCCGTCCATCTGGCTGGATTTCCCCAACCACTCTGGGTGACTTGCAGTACATCTAAACATAACAGAACACCAAACAATAAAAAATTCCCTAAACAGGGCTGCCTTCAGATGTCTTCTAAATTGTATCTGAAGAAGTGTGCATGCACACGAAAGCTCATACCTAGAACTAACTTAGTTGGTCTTTAAGGTGCTACTGGAAGGAATTTTTTGTTCTAAAAGTCAGATAGTTGTTTATCTCTTTGACATCTGGTGGGAAGGTGTTCCACAGGGCGGGTGCCACCACCGAGAAGGCCCTCTGCTTGGTTCCCTGTAACTTGGCTTCTCGCAGTGAGGGAACCACCAGAAGAACCTCGGAGCTGGACCTCAGTGTCTGGGCTGAACGATGGGGGTGCAGATGCTCCTTCAGGTATACAGGACCGAGGCCGTTTAGAGCTTTAAAGGTCAGCACCAACACTTTGAATTGTGCTCGGAAACGTACCGGGAGCCAGTGAAGATCCTTTAGGACTGGTGTTATATGGTCTTGGTGGCTGCTCCCAGTCACCAGTCTGGCTGCCGCATTCAGGATCGATTGCAGTTTCCGAGTCACCTTCAAAGGTAGCCACATGTAGAGCGCATTGCAGTAGTCCAAGCGGGAGATAACCAGAGCAGGCCACACTCTAGTGAGACAGTCCGCGGGCAGGTAGGGTCTCATCCTGTGTACCAGATGGAGCTGGTCAACAGCTGCCCTGGACACAGAATTAACCTGTGCCTTCATGGACAGCTGTGAGTTCAAAATGACTCCCATGCTGCACACCCGGTCCTTCAGGGGCACAGTTAGGGGCACCAGGGAGTCCCCCACACCCGCTCAACCTCTGTCTCCCAAAAAGAGTACTTCTGTCTTGTCATGATTCAACCTTGCCACTTCCCCATTGTTCTGCTCTTGAAGCGACCAAAGGAGCTTGTGGGGATCAGCTCTCCAAACCTAAAGAAAGCTACCCGGGGCTCGGCCAAATCCTTGCATCACAGAGCTCACTGCTTGTAGACCTGCCTTGCTTATTATATAATAGCGCTCAAGACATTGGCCTGGGTGTGTGTGTGCATAGGGAGAGAGGCAGCAGCGAGGAAGAAAACCCAATTGACATGGATATTCCAGGATCTCAGCAACTCAAGAAAGCTCAAGAAAGTAGGTCACTCTTCTGAGAGAAAAAGAGAAGATTAAGAGGCAGCCTCAGAGAGGTCACCGAATTCACTGGAGATGAACAATTTGTGAGAGAATCCATTAAAAACAACAGCGCCACATTCTGCAAAGCGAACCCTTTTTAATATGTAGTAGAGAAATAGCAGACAGCCTGGGAGATCCAGACCCCCTCCCTCCCCAAAGAAAACGGCTCATTACGGAAGGAAAGGAAATGGAATAAGCACTTATTAATCAGAGCTGACCAAGCCTTTCCTGAAAAAGGCCGATAAAAATAACACTTTGAAGTATCCCAAAGTATACGTGCAAAAAGGTTACAGATATATTCTCTCGATTCTGGAAACAGTCCTGAAAGTCATGGACCACATCCAATGCTACTCCTGCTCAGAGTAGACCTACTGAACTAAATTAAAGGTGACTAACTTGGGTTCATTCATTTCAGTGAACCTTTTCTGAGTAGAACTTTACTGGGCGCAGCACAACGTTATTCATACTGAAGAGCCAACTCCCAGAAATTAATAGACCCAAGCCAGTCATCTATGTATGCAGCCAATTGGTCTGCCTGGAGTAGAATTTGGTGCAGTGAGATTCAAACACTTGCTCCTACGCGTTTAGCCCAGCATTCTGTTCTCACAGTGGCAGACCAGATGCCTTGTGGGAAACTCACGAGGAGGATCTGAGCACACGTTGGCATTCAGAAGCATAGCCATCCTGGCTGGCAGCTATCAATCTCCTCCATCCATTAATCTGATCCTCTTTTAAAGCCATCTAGGTTTAAACCTAGACAGCATCTTAAAAAGTAGAGACATCACCTTGCCAACAAATGTCCGTATAAGTTAAAGCTATGGTTTTCCCAGTACAGTGGTACCTCGGGTTACATACGCTTCAGGTTACATACGCTTCAGGTTACAGACTCTGCTAACCCAGAAATATTACCTCGGGTTAAGAACTTTGCTTCAGGATGAGAACAGAAATCGTGCGCTGATGGCGTGGCAGCTGCAGGAGGCCCCATTAGCTAAAGTGGTACTTTAGGTTAAGAACAGTTTCGGGTTAAGAACGGACCTTCGGAACGAATTAAGTACTTAACCCGAGGTACCACTGTAGTGATGTAGGGAAGTGAGAGCTGGACCATAAAGAAGGCTGGTCACTGAAGAATGGATGCTTTTGAATTATGGTGCTAGAGGAGACTCTTGAGAGTCCCATGGATTGCAAGAAGATCAAACCTATCCATTCTAAAGGAAATCAGCCCTGAGTGCTCACTGGAAGGACAGATCCTGAAGCTGAGGCTCCAATACTTTGGGCCACCTCATGAGATGAGAAGACTCCCTGGAAAAGACCCTGATGTTGGGAAAGATGGAGGGCACAAGGAGAAAGTGGACGATAGAGGACAAGGTGGTTGGACAGTGTTGTTGAAGCTACCAGCATGAGTTTGACCAAACCGCGGGAGGCAGTGGAAGACAGGAGTGCCTGGCGTGCTCTGGTCCATGGGGTCATGAAGAGTCGGACATGACTAAACGACTAAACAACAACAAGGTTTAAACTAAACACTATGAGGAACGGTTGAAGGAGCTGGGTACATTTAGCCTGGGAAAAGTGAGAAGAGATGGAGTGAGAAGAGATACGATAGCCACCTTCAATTATCTCAAGGGCTGCCCAATGGAAGGTGGAGCAAGTTTTCTCCTGCTCCAAGAGGGTAGGATTTGAACCAATGGCTTCACGTAACAAGAAAGGAGATTCCCACTCAACGTCAGGAAGAACTTCATGACAGTAAGAGCTGTTTGACAGTGGAATGGAGGTTGTGGACTCTCCTTCCTTGGAGGTTTTTAAGCAGAGGTTGGACGGCCATCTGCCAGGGAGATTTTATCCGAGATTCCTGCATTGCAAGGGACCCCTGGGGTCACCTTTCCAACTCTACAATTCTATCATTCTAGGTTTGTGGCCATCACCACCTCCTGTGGGAAATGATTCCTGTATAGTGTATTTATTTCACATCTTTTGTAGAAAATGGGGCAGAACGGAACGCACGGACCACAGACATGGCCCAGAAATAAGACTGTTCTTGTCAATCCCTAGGCAGCTGCATCCTGAGACGTCAGGAGGGAAAGGATGAATGTGTCACCCAGCAGGTGACAGCTGAGCAATCTGTGGGATCCCAAAGGAGGCAGGAGAGAGCCTGTTACAGCCCATCACTCCTGAGGGGCAAGCGGAGTTGTTACAACAGGACTACCAGGCATGGGTTCCCTGCTTTTTTGACTCGCCCTTCTGCTTTTTCAATCCCAGCAGCTTAACACCTGGAACCTAAGCAGATGAAACCTCTTCCACAGATGGAAGAAGAAGAAGAGTTTGGATTTGATATCCCGCCTTTCACTCCCTTTAAGGAGTCTCAAAGCGGCTAGCATTCTCCTTTCCCTTCCTCCCCCACAACAAACACTCTGTGAGGTGAGTGGGGCTGAGAGACTTCAGAGAAGTGTGACTGGCCTAAGGTCACCCAGCAGCTGCATGTGGAGGAGCAGGGAAGCGAACCTGGTTCACCAGATTACGAGACTACCGCTCTTAACCACTACACCACACTGGCTCTATTGAAGCTGTAGCTCAGCGCCAGAACATCTGTTTGGCATGCAGAAGACGCCAAATTTAATCTCCAAGTAAAGCTGAGCGTGAATCCAGTCTGAATTCCTGGATAGACCAAAGTTCTGCCTTTGTATTATTATTATTATTATTATTATTATTATTATTATTATTATTATTTTGTCCCCCCCCCCAAAAAAAAGCTCAACAGCCTTTCTGTCCGGAAAAGTTCCACTGTTTGAAATATGACAACCCTACTTTACCAAAAGGGATGTGGGTGGCGCTGTGGGTTAAACCACAGAGCCTAGGACTTGCCGATCAGAAGGTCGGCGGTTTAAATCCCCACGACGGGGTGAGCTCCCGTTGCTCAGTCCCTGCTCCTGCCAACCTAGCAGTTCAAAAGCACATCAAAGTGCAGGTAGATAAATAGGTACTGCTCCGGCGGGAAGGTAAACAGCATTTCCGTGCACTGCTCTGGTTCGCCAGAAGTGGCTTAGTCATGCTGGCCACATGACCCAGAAGCTGTACGCCGGCTCCCTCGGCCAAGAAAGCGAGATGAGCGCCGCAACCCCAGAGTCGTCTGCGACTGGACCTAATGGTCAGGGGTCCCTTTACCTTTACCTTACTTTATCAAAAGGTCCCAGGGCAATGTACAACATTAAGAACACATTTTACAGAGCATAATGATAAAAACATATTGCAAAACATAACAATAGCATATTCATAAAGTAATCATAATAAGTCCCCCCCAAACCCCTAACTTTAACAGGCTATAGGTTATTTAATGGCCAAAGGCCTAGATAAAGAGGAATGTTTTTTGCCTGGTGCCTAAAGACATGTAATGATGGCTCCAAGGGAGAGCATTCCACAATTGGGGAGCCACCATAGAAAAGGCCCTGTTCTCGTGTTGGATGGTTTGAAGAGAGGATTGGACAAAGTCATGGAGCAGAGGGCTACTGAGGGCTACTAGCCACAATGGCTGTGCTCTGCCTCCAGAGTTTCGAAGCAGCAGTGCTCCTGAATACCAGTTTCTGGAAAGCACAGGAGGAGAGAGCGCTGCTCTTGTGCTCAGGTCTGGCTTGAGAGTTACCCACAGGCCTCTGCTTAGCTAGCACCCTACAAAAGCTTTGAACTACAAACTCCCATCACAGCTGGGAACTAGCTGACACAGCTCAGTCGGTAGAGCATGAGACTCTTAATCTCAGGGTTGTGGGTTCGAGTCCCACACTGGGCAAAAGATTCCTGCATTGCAGGGGGCTGGACTGGATGACCCTCGGGGTCCTCTCCAACTCTAGGATTCTAAGCCACACTGGCTGGGCCTGACAGGTGCTCTAGTCCAAAACCCCTGGCGGGCACCCACTTTGCAAAGACTAATGTAAGTCTTTAAGCTGCCACAATAACTCTCTGCTATCTGCAGCTGTTGGGGAAACATGCATGGCCTCCCCTCCGCAAAAAAAAACAACAGGTTTCACTAGCTGCAAACCTCTGGATCATTACAGAGCAATCCCTGCAGCACTGCACTGTGGGAAGGAATGAAAGAATTGCCTTTGCAGCGTCAGGAAGCAGGCACAAGGCAGCGCCCCCCCCCCCCATGCAGCAATATCTGAGTGAGATATTCCTCCATATTCCTTTGCCCTCTGGCATCTCCCTCCTGGGCACTCTCTGCAAAAGGACATCAACATGCATCCCACACAGCTGTGGCTGCCCCTCGCTGGCTGGCACAGAACCGAGCTGTCAGTTCTGTCTGCCGGGCGACAGAATAAACAGACGGCTGCAGATGTTGGGAGTGCAAAAAAGGGCAGCAGGCGGGCCTGTGTGAGCAGACGCCCAGAGACTCCAGCACCCTTGAGCAAATAGCCCGGTAGGAGCCCAGCACCAGCGGAGTCGAGGGTGGGGGTGAGCCCCCCCAAAAGGCTAGCCTGGGTGGCACAGATGCTCCAAACGTATGATTTTTGGCGTTCATGCAGTTGCCACAGATATGATATGTGATCTGTTGGTGAATTTAGGGAGACCCAATGCAAAAATCCTGAGGATCCATGTGGATCCGTGCTTTGTAACTACGTTTTTGTGCATTTGCAGCCCTACGAATCAGTGGATGCAGGTTTTTTTTTAGTGCAGGCTGTAGCCATGGACATGCTATGTAATCTGTATGGTGAATTTTGGGTGACCCAATGCAAAAATCCTGAGGATCCATGTGCTTTTACCTCCCCACTCCCAGGCAGCCTCCTTTATCGCTAGAGTCCTTTATCTCCCTCCTGATCGCTTGCCGATCAGCTGCTCAGCGGCTTCGTTTCAACACCCCCTTCCCTCTTTCTATATATAAAAAAAGCATGATCTGGGTTTTGCCCCTGGGCAATTCAGCTCCAGGGACCACGCATTCGCTCCATAAGAGAGACAGACATTTCCCCTTACTTTTTAGGAGGAAAAAGGTGCGTCTTATGGAGCGAAAAATACAGTGTATATATAAAAGTGGCCTATTTCGACCACCTTTTCTCAATGGCAATACAGACCACTCAAAATGTGAAGACAAACGACAACAGTTAGCTATAACCTTGTTCACTGCTCCTGCTCAGACCGTACAGGAAAAAACGTTTTGGTTCCTGAAATTCATTGTGCAAATAAAATATAACGGATAGAATTCTCCAGGATGGGGTAATAGTGTGTGAAAGCAGTGAAGATCTAAGGATCCGCAGAAGGTGGAGATGTCAGGTTATACTATTTTGTATATGTGCTGTAAGCTGCCCAGAGTGGCTGGGGAAACCCAGCCAGATAGGCAGGGTATAAATATTATTATTATTACTTGGTCACTAGTGGCCGATAGTCAGGTGTAAAAGTGTGCCTGGATAATTTTGAACACTGCTCCTATGAGAAGTGGTAGGACACCTGCTCTGCATGGAGAAGGTCTCAGGTTCAGTCCCCAGCATCTGTAAGCAAGGCTGGGAGAGAATGCAGTCTGAAATCCTGATTGAGGGCAGCTACTGCCAGTCAGTGTTGACAACAGTGAACTCGATGGTCTGTGGCTCAAGCATCTTCCTACAGTCCTAACTGCAAAATTATCACTAAGGTTTTCAAGGTACCACATGATGCTTCTGCATTAGAAGTGGCCATTAAGAACAGTTCTAGCATTTGATTGACGTTGGAGTGAGACTGAATTGAGAAATAAGACTAAGAGCACAAATTGATACAGGAATGAATTAATGTAAAGAAATATACAATAATAAGAGTACATTCATTTGTAAAAAAAGGAATATACAACGGGAAAGACAGGAAGTCTAGTGTGTTGGTATGTATACGATTTTTTTGGGGGGGGATTATTTTTGTTTTTTCTCTTTGTTCTTTTTTTTTGTTTCATTTTCTTTCTAGGTATATAAAATTTGTATATAATTTTCGTATACATGTTGGAAATTATATTATAGTTAGTTCTGTAATGTAATATGACAACGTTTACCGGTGTAGTATAAGAATGCTAACAAATAAATAAAATGCAAATTAAAAAAAAAGAACAGTTCATAAATTAAGCCTTAAAATGGCCCAGCTAAATGTCATCTTGTAGGCATAACTGTGATACGGCTCGCAAACTTAAGCGAGATGCCGAAGCCAGCGGTGAGGAGATGGGAAGGGAAGCGATGTTAAGCCCTTCCCAAAGGAAGCAGAAGGTTTGCTCTCATCTTCCCTACGATTGTCGAATTTGCAGAAAAAGCCTGGCGTGCCTTTGCAAGGTCTCGCTAGCTGGGGGCTGTGCAACCGCGATGTAGAAGAACGTTCACAAACATTCCAATTGCTGAGGCTGAGAAACAGCAAGCCACGCATAGCCAACGCAGGGTGTAGCTCTTTCAGGAATGATAAAAGGTCAGTTTGATGGGGCAGAGCACCTCGTGGGAAGCCTAGGGGCAGGAAGAGCTGAACGCTACAGAAAGTTAAAGGGAGGATAAGAAATCACACACGGGCCTGGGGACAGGAAGGTCTAGGTCAGAGGAGGGAAGCTTTTCCAGGTCTGGGGCTGCATTCCCTCGCGGTGGGAAAGTAGGCAGAGCCACCCACGTCCTGGCTTTGGACTAACATCATGCAATGTTAAATGCGCATTTAGCATGTGGGTTTTAAAAATTAGTCAGCTGTAGGGAGGCTGATAATTAACAGGGTCAGAGCAGGTGTGAAGGGAGAAATTTAGACATTCCTTCACGGCTGTCATCTTGAGGAAAACCCCTCCCTTTAGGTGCTATTTGTATTGAGAGGGAATTCCCGCACTGGAGCCATTAGGAGATTTCTCCCCCAAACAAACACGTGCTTTAGAAAGCTGGTGCCCAGAGCCGATGCAATTTGCATTTTACAACAAATAAACAAATAAACAAATACCCTATGCTAAGTGCAAGGAGGAATTTAACTTGCAACTTAGCCCTCATTTGCCAAACCATGATCTGCATATCAGCATCAAGCCTGGGTTGGTGGCCACTTGCAAACCATAGTTTATCCGATGCTGTCAGCTCAGGTATCATGGCAAACCGTGGTTTGGTGCTACATTTGAACTATGTTCATGCTTAATTCAGATACCATACCGAATACACCATCTTCAGAAAGGGTTTTTTTTGCATGAACGTTTTCTGGTCTGTGCCTGTTCTAATACAGTTAATCATCAGCCTCACCAGAGCTGATGTAATTTGTATTTTACAATGAAACACTTCTACGTTAAGTGCAAAGAGGCATTTAACTTCTCCTGTACTTTGGCCCTCTGTCACTCATTTCCCCAGCTGAAAAAGATCCCAGGCAGTAGGACTTAGAAAAGACTTCCTGCCAAACACAGATGCTATCAGTTCAGATATCTGGACAAACCATGGTTTGGCAAACCATCTGAACCATCCTCATGCTCAGTTCAGACACCAGACCAAACCATGGAGGTGCCGTTTTGCAACGACCATACTTTAGAACCGAAATTACGATATCAGTTTCCAAATGTACAACAGGAGCGCTATGGTTGAGAACAGCTGACCTGGCTGCTTTCCTTTTAATTTATCTCAGCCCTCGTCTTTGTGAACACTCATCACTCTGCTTCGCTCTCATTCCACCAAGCAGTAGCCCCCTGACTTATGACTTATCCATGACATCGCACAGAGAAGTGTCTGCAAACCCACCGCAAGCCATGGTTTCCAAGTTAACAGTCAACTGCAAACCACGGTTTGTTGATTCAGACATCCTTTCAGTTTTAAAAAAAGACTATTAATGCCTTTAGTGAGCACCCGTGCGGCTTAAAATTATGGCTGGGGAAGACACACAGGCAAGCCAGGCCCCAGCATGCACGAGGCTCGTCTTGGACTTCCTCGAGTGGGAATGGACCTCCTGATTAAAGGTCCTGATGGACCTTTAAAGCCCTAACGGCCTCGGTCCAGTATATCTGAAGGAGCGTCTCCACCCCCATCGTCCAGCTCTGAGGGCCTTCTGGCAGTTCCCTCACTGCCTGGGAACCAGGCAGAGGGCCTTCTCGGTGGTGGCGCCCTCCCTGTGGAACGCTCTCCCACCAGATGACAAAGAGAACAACAACTACCAGACTTTTAGAAGACATCTGAAGGCAGCCCTGTTTAAGGAAGCTTTTAATGTTTGATGTATCACAGTATTTTAATTTTTTTTTGGAAGCCGCCCAGAGTGGCTGGGGAAGCCCAGCCAGATGGGTGGGGTATAAATAATAAATTATTATTATTACTGATTATCTAGAGTGGCATGGGCTGGTTTCTCATCATCACTCTCTCCACCATGGCCCACTACCCAAGGACCCCATCGAACATAGCACCTGGCTGAGCTGGCTTAACAGTGTGCATCACAGTGGTACCTTGTTTCTCAAACGCCTTGGTACTCAAACAACTTGGAACCCAAACACTGCAAACCCAGAAGTAAGTGTTCTGGTTTGTGAACTTTTTCCAGAAGCCGAATGTGCTCTGTTTTGAGAGTTACGCTTCTGATTTGAGTGCCACACTTCCATTTTGAGTGTTACGCCGAGGTCTGTCTGTCTTTGCTATTTTGCCTCTTTTTTTGTTGTGCCTCTTTTTTTGTGACTGTGTAGAACCCAGTTCAGCTACTGATCAGTGGCGTAGCGTGGGGGGTGTAGGGGGGCCGGCCGCACCGGGCGCAACATCTGGGGGTTAGGGTTAGGGGGCGCAAATCCACGGGTTAGGGGGTGCAAATTAATTGCCTTGCCCCGGGTGCTGACAACCCACGCTACGCCACTGCTACTGATTGACTGATTGTGTGACTGCAGTACATTGTTTATTGCTTTCAGCAATGGTCTCATTAGATAGTAAAATTCGTGTTAAATTACTGCTTGAAGGGTTGTTTTTAAAAGTCTGGAACGATGAAGATGATGGAGTATATGGAACTTGCCAAACTGACTGGGAGACTCTGAGACCAGAGAAAAGAGACGGTGGAAGAAGATTGGAAGAAGTTTAAGGAATATTTGAAAAAATAAGTTAATATTTAAATCTTAGAATAGCTTTGGAAGTGGATATAGGCTGTAGGCTTAGAAGTAGAAAACAGTGTATTTTAAAACAGTATTATTTGAAAGTGATTAAATGTGAAGATTTTTATGGTTAAAGTAAGCCTGATTTAAAAAATGGTAAGAAATTATGACATATGTAAACTGCTAAAGATGAGGTAAAATGAAAATCAGATAGGGGGGACTTGGGGAAACCCACCTAGCAATGTTTAGAAAAAATAAGGATAAGACAAGAATTTGTTTGTATTGTTTGTTTTTCTGTATGTGTTGTTTATTTGTGTTATAAAATCAATACTTTTTTTGAAAAATAAAATAAAAAGTCTGGAACAGATTAAGTTTGAAAGTCAAGGTACCATTGTACAGTGGTACCTTGGGATACAGATGCTTCAGGTTACAGACGCTTCAGGTTACACACTCCGCTAACCCAGAAATAGTGCTTCAGGTTAAGAACTTTGCTTCAGGATGAGAACAGAAATCTTGTGCCAGCGGCGTAGCAGCAGTGGGAGGCCCCATTAGCTAAAGTGGTGCTTCAGGTTAAGAACCATTTCAGGTTAAGAACGGATCTCCGGAACGAATTAAGTACTTAACCTAAGGTACCACTGTATGTGTATTTTAATGAACTCAATAGAGCAAAAGATTATTAGTCGTGAGGGCATGGAGAGTGTGTGTAAGAACTTAAGCTTGTTGGCATCCATCTGTCTTAAGAGACCATGGAGTGTGCTTCAGGGGGTGAAGTCAAACTGCTGTGTTAGCAGCACCCAAGTGACCTCCCTGGGGCGCAAGCCTGGGCGGTGTGTCTGGAAGTCCTGGGCTGCCCAGACGACAAGATCCTCATCTCCTGATGGACTTTTCGGAGCTAGCCGACCTGACTGGAAGAGTCCCCGACCAAAAGGAGGAGGAGTACCAGGAGGAATGGATGAAATTCAAAGACTATTTAGTTAAATATGCTAAGATAACTTAATTGGAAAAACTTGCAAATACCAGGTAGGCCTAGGATTTAAATATGTGATGTTAGAGAATAAGATGTTTAAAGTTAAAATGAAAAGGAAGAAAGATGTTAAGTGATTAAGTTAATTTTATGAGAAAATTGGTTTTGGAAAACTGTTACAATGATATACACTGAAATTCAGCGAGGGGGATTTGAGGAGGTCATTTAACAATGTTACTAAGATTGGATTAAGTACAGTTAAGATGTAGGTTTGTTTGTTTAAAAATTTTGGAAAATCAATTAGAAAAAATTGGGAAAAAAGAGACAAGCTCCTCATCTCCACCTCGCTGATGTGGTCCAAAGGAAAGCAGAACAAGATGGTTGACAGTGGCTTGGACGCAAGACTTGCTGGAAGGAGGCGCATTCCAAACATCTTAGGGCCTCGTCTGTGGATTTTTGTAGGGTTTACTCCTGAGCCTTTTCTTCTCCAGAAGATATCCCCCAAGGCAGCGGTGGTTTAGGACCAGGGATTTCCTTTTCCTAGATGGACTACCTTCGCAGGTTGACAAGCCCCATCTGCCCCCATAAACTTAATGCTTGGCTTATCCCCCCCCCCCCCCAGTTGCTATTCTGTTAATGTTGTTTTATAGATTATCAATGCCGTATTGATTTGTTAATGATGCAATATGACTTGGGCTGGAGATTTAGCTCATTATTTATTTCCCGCTTTGTTAATACTGTTTTATAGATCACAATTTTTAATTGATGATTTGTAACTGCTTTATTGATAACTTGTTAATCGTTTTATATGATTTGTGCTGTATCTATGTGATGTTCTGTTATGTCCTATTGTTCTGTATTGTTTGCAAGTCGCTTTGGGATTCATTTGAATGAAAAGCAGCACAGAAATACAGTTACTCACCACTATTAATCTTTGCATGTTGAATCTGGGGGGGGGGGGTGAAGGGAGATTTGCCTGTGATCAGGGGCAGAAGAAAGGAAAGCCACTGGAGATTTGGAGGCGAGCGAAAGATGCTGAGAGGTGCAAGTCTCACTTTCTCTAGGGCAAAAGGGCTGTGGGCTCCTTTGAGGGTGAAGACAGCTCTAATAGTTACTACGCACACAAAGCAATCTGGATTAATCTTTCTGTCTGGCGGGATCACTTCCATTTACAGCTTCTCGACAGCGAATTCAGCATGCGTCAACAGATGGCCCGAGCTTTGTGAAAACAAGCAAGCACAGAGAAGGAGAAAGGGTGGAGATTTCCTTTTGCGCTGCCCCTCCAGGGGAAAAATAAAGTCGCTTCCCTCAGTCTGCATGCCTTCCCTGCTACGGTTTCTTGTGCCTTTAAGAACAGTAAGGTAAAGGTAAAGGGACCCCTGACCATTAGGTCCAGTCGTGGCCAACTCTAGGGTTGCGGCACTCATCTCGCTTTATTGGCCGAGGGAGCCGGCATACAGCTTCCGGGTCATGTGGCCAGCATGACTAAGCCGCTTCTGGTGAACCAGAGCAGTGCACGGAAACGCCGTTTACCTTCCCGCTGGAGTGGTACCTATTTATCTACTTGCACTTTGACGTGCTTTCAAACTACTAGGTTGGCAGGAGCAGGGACTGAGCAATGGGAGCTCACCCTGTTGCGGGGATTCGAACCACCGACCTTCCGATCAGCAAGTCCTAGGCTCTGTGGTTTAACCCACAGTGCCACCCGCATCCCTCTTTAAGAACACTATACAATGCAAAAGAAAATAAGAAATACAATCCAACAAGAGCAGCTTATCCCAGCATGGATAACACCGCCTGATGAATTTCGGCCTGACATGCAACTGTTCTCATCATGAGCCAATCAGGGAAAAGAAGAAGGTGGCAACTCTGAACAGAGTTGGGGAAGGTGGAGGAATCTTGCCTCACTTCTGGAGTTTTTGTGTGACAAATCACTAAATGCAGCCAGAACTCAATTCTTCCCTGTCTGACTTGCCTCATTGTTACTGCTCTACAAATGCCACGTCGCATCACCCTGAAATATGTGCCTAACCACAGGATCCATAAACTGCCTTGGAAATCTGTGCCCAACCATCAGATCTAGTAACTTACTTTAATTTAATAAATAATCAAAACAACAGGGATCTCGAGACATTAGCAAGCAGCTGTCGGCTTCTCAAAACACCCTCAAAGGTCTTATCCTGCAACGTGCAGTGGCTCCTCACATGTTACTGATGCTACTAATAAATGCTACTTTTTATGATGTGGCAAGAATATATACGGCCTTTCATGAGATTCTTTTTCAGCCTGCCTTTCCTCTGTGCTGGGATGCAGGTGGCGCTGTGGGTTAAAGCCTCAGCGCCTAGGGCTTGCCGATCGAAAGGTTGGCGGTTCGAATCCCTGCGGCGGGGTGCGCTCCCGCTACTCGGTCCCAGCGCCTGCCAACCTAGCAGTTCGAAAGCACCTCCGGGTGCAAGTAGATAAATAGGGACCGCTTACCAGCGGGAAGGTAAACGGCGTTTCCGTGTGCGGCTCTGGCTCGCCAGAGCAGCGATGTCACGCTGGCCACGTGACCCGGAAGTGTCTCCGGACAGCGCTGGCCCCTGGCCTCTTGAGTGAGATGGGCGCACAACCCCAGAGTCTGTCAAGACTGGCCCGTACGGGCAGGGGTACCTTTACCTTTACCTTTATGGCTACTACGAGGATGAAATGGGGGAACCACATGTGCTACTTTGAGGTCCTTAGAGGAAAGGTAGGATATAAATGTAACAAAGGTATAAAAAATAATGTATTCCCTTCCAATAGAGCTGCCTTGCCATTAGTTGCTTTCCCATGCTCTGGCCAGGTTCTCAAGATGCCCTGCAAGTACATGGCAATGAGCTGATGTGAGCACCTTTACCTTTTACCTTCCTCTGTGCAAGCAGATAGCAGCAGAAATGTTTAAAGGCAAGAGGAACATTTTATGGGAGGTTGGTGGTCAGTAATCAGACATCTGGAAGGGAACTTGTGAATGGAGACAAGCAAAATAAGGACACAACTCTGGGCAGCATTTAACGAAACCATTCTCAGAGTAGGCCTATAGGAATCAACTGACCTACTCCAAGTAGGACTAGTTGCGGGTCATCCTTTATCAGCCTGAGGAATTCATAGCTCTCCAGATGTTACCAAATGCCGAGTTCCATCAGGTCCAGCCAGACTGATGGAAATTACAGTCTAGTAACATTTGATGGGTGGCGCGGGTGGCGCTGTGGTCTAAACCACTGAGCCTCTTAGGCTTGCTGATCGGAAGGTCGACGGTTCGAATCCCCATGACAGGGTGAGCTCCCATTGCTTGGCCCCTGCTCCTGCCAACCTAGCAGTTCGAAAACATGCCAAAGTGCAAGTAGATAAATAGGTACCGCTCTGGCGGAAAGGTAAATGGCATTTCCATGCGCTGCTCTGGTTTCATTGTGCAGAAGCGGCTTAGTCATGCTGGCCACCTGACCCAGAAGCTGTCTGTGGACAAACACCGGCTCCCTCGGCCTATAGAGCGAGATGAGCGCTGCAACTCCAGAGTCGTCCACGACTGAACCTAATGGTCAGGGGTACCTTTACCTTTACTTTAAACCACAGAGCCTAGGACTTGCTGATCAGAAGGTCGGCAGTTCGAATCCCCACAACGGGGTGAGCTCCCGTTGCTTGGCCCCTGCTCCTGCCCACCTAGCAGTTTAAAAGCACATCAAAGTGCAAGTAGATAAATAGGTACCGCTCCAGCGGGAAGGTAAACAGCGTTTCTGTGTGCTGCTCTGGTTTGCCAGAAGCGGCTTAGTCATACTGGCCACATGACCCAGAAGCTGTACGCCGGCTCCCTCAGCCAATAAAGCGAGATGAGCGCTGCAACCCCAGAGTCGTCCACGACTGGACCTAATGGTCAGGGATCCCTTTACCTTTACCTTACCTTTCAGCTTCTGCCTTCTGGAAGAAGGTACAGGGTTATAAAGACTAGGACTAGCCCATGAGAAACAGGTATTTATCCAAATGCAATTTTGGTTTTAAACGCAGTGTAAGGTAGTCTCTGTGGGAGTATATTGTATTTAATTATGGGGTATCAGAGTTTTTAGGGGGTTAACCAGCCTGGGATAGCAGGCTTGTTGGTTTTTGAATGCCTGATGCATATTTTTTTCCAATTTCATTGTTCTGTATGGGACAATGACAATAACGATTATCGTATTTCATAAAATTACGAGTCTGCAGGGCAGGTTCCAGGCAAAGGCTGGGGAAAACGAGAAATTGTAGCAGAATCAAAACGACTCCTCCAAGGTCACGCAGGCTCAAGGAGGAAAAACAACCGAAAACTCCTGCCGCAAGCCACTAGGCGATCCTTCCTCACATTTTCATAGGGGGCGGGAGCCAAGCTTGTTAAAAAGGGATGAAAGGGCCCTTTGTTGTGGTTCGGTTCCCAGGCATCGCCTTCAGGTATTCAGGAGTGACTGTACAATATTGTACAGTCAGGGCCGTAGCTCAGCGGTGGAGCATCTGCTTGGCATGCACAAACTCCCAGGCTCAATCCTCGTCCTCTGCAGGTAGGCTGGGAAAGATGCCCCACGTGAAATCCCAGGCAGCCACTCCCATTGAGCAATAATAATACCATTTGTTTGGCTTGGTATAAGGTAGCTGATGTCCCTATCTTCCTATATACATAAAAATGTAAGGTTGTCGTCACGTTGCAGTTCACTGGCTGCACAAACTCCAGTGTGATGACAAAATGGTAGGCAGACGAGCAAGCAAGTAATGTGAGGGGCAGATGGCCCAGGAGAGCTATTTAACGGGGGGGGGGGGGAGAGAGCTATTTAAAGGGGGCAAGCTGGGAGGAAGGGGTGGGTGAAACGCAAAGGGAGGAGGGGTTGGCCAGGTGTGGGGGGACGGGGGTAGGTGAGTGGAGCAACGAATGGCGGCAGACCCTAATATTCCTATGGAATGTTTTTTAAACATGTCTTCAGGTTGATTTTTTAAAAAAACAGTGAGGCAGATTCAAAACGGGCAGTTCAATAGCATTTGGGCAGTGCAAATAATTCAAATCGTGGAAAAGTTGTATTATGTTTGGTTATGTACATATTAGAAATTATGTTTCTAATATGAAGGAAATAATTCTAGAACAATGGAGTCTCCTTTCCAGGGTTCTGATGGAGGTAGCGATTTCAAAAGTTTCCAATTTGACATGCTAACATGAATATTGTTGTAGTAAAAGTATATGGAACAGTTGTGCCTGAAAATATAACCACCTGTTTTGACAGATTTTTAGGAATACCCGGAACATGGAACGAGGGTTGTACTCATTGGAAACAGCAAATGCTGGGCAGGCAAATGATCCAGGGTTCAAACCCTGGCATCTCCAGGTTGAGGAAACTCAGGTGGAAGGGCTGAGGAAGACTTCTCTGCCAGAGAGGGTGAAGAACTGGCGGCATGTTATGTGGGGGAAAGCAGAGTTGTTAAAGTGGGCAGGAGAGCTTTGGACACCAGAAAGTAGGGAACTGAGAGACACAAGAAAAATATAATCAGGATGCTAATGTGAGGCTTTGCAAATGTTCGTCTCAAAACTCCTCTCAGCATCAGCCAGTACTACAACTAATCCAGAATGCAGCAGCCAGACTGGTGACTGGGAGCGGCTGCTGAGACCAAATAACACCAGTCTTGAAAGACCTACATTGGCTCCCAGTACATTTCTGAGCACAATTCAAAGTGTTGGTGCTGACCTTTAAAGCCCTAAATGGCCTCGGCCCAGTATACCTGAAGGAGCATCTCCACCCCCATCGTTCTACCCGGATGCTGAGGTCCAGTGCCAAGGGCCTTCTGGTGCTTCCCTCATTGCGAGAAGCCAAGTTACAGGGAACCAGGCAGAGGGCCTTCTCGGTAGTGGCACCCGCCCTGTGGAACACCCTCCCATCAGATGTCAAAGAGATAAACAACTACCAGACTTTTAGAAGACATCTGAAGGCAGCCCTGTTTAGGGAAGCTTTTAATGTTTGATGTATTACAGTATTTTGATATTTTTTTTGGAAGCCGAGCAGTGTGACAACTCATGACTTCTGGAGGGCACCACTTTGCCTACCCTAGGCAAAGAGATGTGGTGGGAAACTGGCACATCTGCCTTGGCACTGGTGCAGTTCATCTGTGGCCCTCCAGATGTGATTGAACTGCAGCTCCCACCATCCCATTCCGTTGGCTGGGGAGGATTATGGAGTCCTGAGTGCTCACTGGAAGGACAGATCCTGAAGCTGAGGCTCCAATACTTTGGCCACCTCATGAGAAGAGAAGACTCCCTGGAAAAGGCCCTGATGTTGAGAAAGATGGAGGGGACAAGGAGAAGGGGACGACAGAGAATGAGATGGCTGGACAGTGTTCTTGAAGCTACCAGCATGAGTTTGACCAAACTGGGGGAGGCAGTGGAAGACAGAAGTGCCTGCGTGCTCTGGTCCATGGGGTCATGAAGAGTCAGACACGACTAAAGGACTAAACAACAACAAAATTATAGAAGTTCCTCTGGGCGGGGGGGATGGGAGTCTAGCTTGCTGTCCTGGGCAAAGAATTTCCAACCAAAAGCACCACCTCATCACCCTCCAATCAATAGCAATGGAACTATCAATTAGGCAGCCTCTCCTTCACACTGCTCAGCAACAGGATTTCCTCCAAAAACAACAAGGGCTGAAGTCGGCTCCTAATTCAGGGGGATGTACGGAGAGCAAAAGGGGAATCAGTCAATTGCGCTACCAGCAGCCCTGCAGAAGGGGCAGGTTTCAGCAGGAACAGATGACAACGTTTGCCCTGGGCTCCTTCGGCAAGCCGATGGGATATACATTTAACAAACAAGCAAAGTCTCAACGCTGCAGAGCTGAGAACAGCTGCATCAGCCAAAATTTCCTCTATGCAACATTTGAATCCTGCCATCTATTGCATCTGTTCATCTTATTATTTTTGTAGATGGTGGGGGGAGGGGAGAAAGGGCCATTCTGCACATCCTCCACCCCCACTTATTATTCGTAATCAGCAAAATGCCCTTTGTTATATTGGGTGCTGTGTTGGGCATGCAAATGAACTGGAGTTTGTGTATTCAACAGATCTGGGGTGGTGGGAGAGCAAACCATATTTCTGTGGGGTTTTGGTGCAGAGAAGAAGAGTTTGGGCTTGATATCCCGCTTTACCACTGCTGTCAGATGGCTAAGGTGGTTGCTCGTGAGCAAGCAGGCAGGACTCCGACCTGACTTTTACAGGTTTTTTTTGGTGCAAAACTATTTACAGTGCAGAACCCCAAAGTTTATGTCTGCCTCAAGCGCTAGCAGAATCCGGGAGTGGCCTTTTTCTTCCTTCTTTGCGCTTTACCCCTCTGCGCAAGGTGGGCAACGGCAGAGGCGTGCTTCCCTCCTGGCTGGCTTGACCAGGAGTGGTGCTGGGGCTCCCAGCAGCATCCCCTTATCCCTTCCCCTCTTCCCCACTGGAGTCGTGGCTTTCCCCACCGCAGGAAGAGGAACTGATTCGCAAACCTTTCGGAGGATCCCTGTGTCCTCTACCTCCCTTCCCTGTTCCGATGACAGTTCCCTGGCAACTACCCTAAAGAGCCTCAAAGCGGCTAACATTCTCCTTTCCCTTCCTCCCCCACAACAAACACTCTGTGGGGTGAGTGGGGCTGAGAGACTTCAGAGAAGTGTGACTGGCCCATGGTCACCCAGCAGCTGCATGTGGAGGAGCGGAGACGCGAACCCGGTTCACCAGATTACGAGTCCACCGCTCTTAACCACTACACCACACTGGCTCTCCCTACAGAATCCCGAGCAAGAATGATGGCTGCTGGTGGGTAAACTTTGACCTCCTGTGCTGCCTTCAATACAGTGCTTCTACGTAATCCCTATAGGAGTGAACAGCAATTTCCCCCTTATATGGGATGTAACTTAGGGTCACACACTTCAGGGAGGGACCCTGGAGATGCAACGTGCTCTTTGCGGACAGGGATCCACTGCTTTCCTTATCCTATGGTATTTCTGTTTGTGGAAGGCAGGGTAAGGGTAGCTCTGGTGCAACCCCATACAGAAATGAATCTGAAGGCAGGTGACCCAGCTACTCAACTTGCAACCCAACCCAAGAGCTGAAATCAACAGTGCATAGAAAGTTGCCAAATCAGACCACTGCGTCCTACTACTGTCTACAACAGTGTTTCCCAACCTTGTGCCTCCAGCTGTTTTTGGACTACAATTCCCATCATCCCTTGCCACTGGTCTTGCTAGTCAGGGATGATGGGAGCTGTAGTTCAAAAACAGCTGGAGGCACAAGGTTGGGAAACACTGGTCTACACTAGGCTTCCTCAAACTCAGCCCTCCAGATGTTTTCAGCCTACAACTCCCATGATCCCTAGCTAGTAGGACCAGTGGTCAGGGATGATGGAGATTGTAGTCTCTATCTGGAGAGCCGAGTTTGAGGAAGCCTGGTCTACACCGGCAGGCAAGGGCTCTCCAGGGTTTCAGGCACCGGGTATTCTGAGCTCCACCAGGAGATGCCAGGATTTGACCCAGGGACCTTTGGAATGAAAACAGATGCTCTGTCACTGAGCTATGACCCTTCTTCCCCAGGATAAATAATTTGTTTTGGTTGAGAAACTGTTGACAGGCTTTTGCATAGTCAGTGTTGCATTCACTTCTTACAAAAAGGGAAAAAAATAAAAATTACCAGGAGATTTACAATAGCAATGGGCATTCAGGTCAGCAAATTGTGAGCAACGGTGACCAGAACCACCCATGCAAACGCCTCATAGGGATAAATCACGCGTGCAAAACGGTGCGTCAAGAGTTGTGGAAATGGGCTACGGGTGGAAGCAAAAGAAAACAAGGTTTTCAAAAGCTGAACAAACATAGTCGGTGTGAGTAAAGAGGCTGTTTTGGCCACTAATGAAGCAAGAGTGTAGCTGGTGACCACAATATCTGGGGTTGGACACTACAATAGGCCTGGGGAACCTGTGGCACTAAAGATTGCTGTTTATCTCCAATGTCCCTCAACCCTAGTCAGCATGGCCAACGGTTAGGTAATGGTGGGAGAAACAGATGCCCTTGATTCCTGCTCTGCGCTTGCAGACTGTCCCAAATCACAGCACGCTTTGCAGTCTAGCAAGCCCCAGGCTGAGCATGCTAGCCTCTGCATGTTGGAAAGCGACTTTTAAAACTAGAGATAGATGAAGAGTGGTGTGTAGAAGCAAGATGGTCAAGCTTCATCACAAAAGACAGGTTCTAGAGAGAGCAACAGAGCTCGGCAACCCACAAATCCTGTGCAGACAAACTGACATCAATAAATCCGAGCAGATATAGTTTTGTCCAACGTAACTAGCAGGTGCTTTGCCCAGCAACACTGGGGCCCTCTTTATCCCAGATACCCATTATTATTTACTGATTTCTACCACGTGGGTGGCGCTGTGGGTTAAACCACAGAGCCTAGGGCTTGCCGGTCAGAAGGTCAGCGGTTTGAATCCCCACGACGGGATGAGCTCCCGTTGCTCGGTCCCTGCTCCTGCCAACCTAGCAGTTCGAAAGCATGTCAAAGTGCAAGTAGATAAATAGGTACCACTCCGGCGGGAAGGTAAACGGCGTTTCTGTGCACTGCTCTGGTTTGCTAGAAGCGGCTTAGTCATGCTGGCCACATGACCCGGAAGCTGTACGCCGGCTCCCTCGGCCAATAAAGCGAGATGAGCGCCGCAACCCCAGAGTCAGTCACGACTGGACCTAATGGTCAGGGGTCCCTTTACCTCTAGGTAAAGGTAAAGGTACCCCTGCCCGTACGGGCCAGTCGTGTCCGACTCTAGGGTTGTGCACCCATCTCACTTAAGAGGCCGGGGGCCAGCGCTGTCCGGAGACACTTCCGGGTCACGTGGCCAGCGTGACGAAGCTGCTCTGGCGAGCCAGCACCAGCGCAGCACACGGAAACGCCGTTTACCTTCCCGCTAGAAAGTGGTACCTATTTATTTACTTGCACCTAGGGGTGCTTTCGAACTGCTAGGTGGGCAGGAGCTGGGACTGGAAGACGGGAGCTCACCCCGCCGCGGGGATTCAAACCGCCGACCATGCGATCGGCAAGCCGTAGGCGCTGAGGTTTTACCCACAGCGCCACCCGCGTCCCCCCTTTACCTTTACCACGCTTCTAATGCACAAAGCCTGAAGACTTTAGGGCAGGGCTGGGGATGTTTTGGCCTTCGGATGTAGTGGACTACAACTCTCCCAGCATCCCTGACCATTGGGCATACTGGCTGGGAGCTGCAGAAACACCTGCCGCAGCTGCTTTAGGGTCCAGGTGAACACAATCACATCCCTATTGGAAAGACGCCGTTAACCAAGTTATATGCACGTTGTGAGAAAGGCAGGGGTGAAAGAATCTGGAGGGATCTATCACTGCTGCAGAGTGCCAAATGCAAGACAACAGCAGCAGCACCATGTGTTTGCAGAGCAATAACAACAGACTGCAAGAGGATATCGCTGTGGTACCCATATCCGACTCTGACAATCTGACAAACTGGAACGTGTCCAGAGGAGGGCAACCAAAATGGTCAAAGGCCTGGAAACGATGCCTTATGAGGAGCGACTAAGGGAGCTGGGCATGTTTAGCCTGGAGAAGAGGAGGTTAAGGGGTGATATGATAGCCATGTTCAAATATATAAAAGGATGTCACATAGAGGAGGGAGAAAGGTTGTTTTCTGTTGCTCCAGAGAAGTGGACACGGAGCAATGGATCCAAACTACAAGAAAGAAGATTCCACCTAAACATTAGGAAGAACCTCCTGACAGTAAGAGCTGTTCAACAGTGGAATTTGCTGCCAAGGAGCGTGGTGGAGTCTCCTTCTTTGGAGGTCTTTAAGCAGAGGCTTGACAACCATATGTCAGGATTGCTCTGATGGTGTTTCCTGCTTGGCAGGGGGTTGGACTCGATGGCCCTTGGGGTCTCTTCCAACTCTATGATTCTATGATCCATGCAGCTCAGACCAGTTCCTTAGCCAAAGGATGCTGTGCTGTAACGCCAAAGGAGGCTGCTGCAAAGCAATAGGCCAGCCCGAGGCAGGATGCAACCTGGCACATGGATTTGGCAAAATATATCTCTATAAAATTAATACTCCAAGACATAATTGTCTAAAACCTAGCTATTATTATTATTATTATTATTATTATTATTTACATTTATGTACCACCCTTCATCCAAAGATCTCAGGGTGGTTCACAAGAGAAAAATACAAGATAAAATAACAGGATAACAGAGACTTATACTGTCCCTCCTTTATGTTTCACCTGGGGATGGTGAGCTCTGCTCAAAAGTATCAGCATATTTAAGTGAACCAATACCCCCTATTGCCCACGTTGGTTTCAAAAACGTCCCCTTGGCACGTGCAAGGCAGACAATCAAGACACCCCAATCCCTGCTCAAAAGGAATTAAGCTGAGGAATTGTAAAACGAATATTACTGATATGCCTTTAAAGCGAAACAAGCATACCCTTTCCTCCCGGTCTCTAACCTGCATGTCAGCTGTGGAAACTCACTGCACATGCTCAGAAACACCCTTCCTCAAGAAACACTTTCGGTATTCTAAAGTGGAACAGTGAGCAGCAGCTAGCTCCTACGAGGCCCATTGACTTCAACCGCCAGAATTTTGCGCTGGGTAAGAGTGTTGCTGTGGGTCCCAGAACTGGATCAAATGCATAGAGTACACCAAGGTCCACAAGTGTTTGCAGATTTACCCATTTCTGTGTATCGGGAGGAGAGTTCCTCACAAATACAGCTCTAAGGACAGGTGACCCCATCCTTGCCTTCCCAGCCCTTTGACACCTGCGGGTCAAGTCACTGGGGAAAAGGCTGTGAGTCAGCGGTGGAGCTCGCACTTGGTGTGGGAAAGGTCCCATGTTCGAATCCTGGCGTCTCCAAGTTGGGATGGGCAAAATCCTGGAGAGCAGCTGCCAGTCAGTGTAGGCATTACTAAGCTAAAGAGACCAACTCTTTGACTGATGAGAAAACAGCTTCCTATGTTACTATCACAGCCTGGGTGGGTGGGTGGGAAGAAGCCTTATACATAGTCAGACCATCTACCTCTGCACTGCCTTCACTGGCTGGCAGCAGCTCTCCAGGGTTTCAGGCAGAAATCTATCCCAGCCTTCCTGGGGAAGCCGGAAACTGTACCTGGGACCTTCTGCACGCCAAGCAAGTGTTCCACGCTCCTTCCTCTCCAAGAACTGCGCCCGTTTGGAGGCGATGCCAACGTGCTCTCCCCTCCCTGGAAACCAACAACCCCGCACGCTCGCGGGCCAGGAGCCTCGCGATCCCCTGCCCCGCCGCCCCGCTTCCCCTTGGATCCCAGCTGGCAAAGTGCCCTTACTCACCCCTGCAGGAGGAGATTACGCCGAGCAACAGCAGCGGCAGCAGCGCCGAGCGCATGGCGAGCGCTGCTCCGGGTTCCCCTCTGCGCACGGGAAGAGCGCGGACCCGCCGACCGGGATGCCTCGTCGGGCAAACTTTGCCGGAGCTCCGACCCCCGGCAGGATCAGTCCTTTCCTGGAGGTGGAGGAGGAGGGAAGCAGAAAGCGGGGAGCTGGTGGGGCGACGCCAAGCGCACGTTGCCTTCTCCTTTCCCCTCCTTTGTTGTCCCCGTTTCCTCGGGATCCCCCTCGCCTCTTTTCCCGGAGATCTGCTTGGCAATGGGGGGCCAAGATCCGGGACCCGCAAACCAGCCGATCCTGCGCTTCCAGCTGCAAAGCGAGCCCGGCGCTGCACCACCAATTACCGCAGAGCGCTCGGCTTCCTTTCCTCGCGTCCGCCTTTGGCTGACTGCGCACGCTGCTAGTCCCGACTGCGCACAGCTGCCTTTGTTCGCGGACGCATCAGACGCCTTGGCTGCTGCTGCTGTTGTTGCTGCTGCTGCCCGGACTGCGATCCCGCAAGCTGGGACCCGGCTACTACGATCGAACGCCGGGGAAGGAGACGGCGCCCTGATTGGTCCGGAGCTCTCCAAGCCGGCTCCCTGAATGGCTGGGGGTTTTCCCGAGCGGCGATTGGCCAGAGCGCCTGCCTGTCCGTTGGATCCCACCCACTCTCTTTTTTTCTCTGCAAGGGAGTGGGTTTCTCTTGGCCAAGCTTGAGGGTCAAGCTGCAGATTCTCCACCCCTTTCCAATTATTATGTCGGTGAGCTGAATCATAGAATCGCATGCCCTCCAACAGTTGTCCAATTAAAATAGTAACGTCCTGTTCTATTATTATTATTATTATTATTAATCATTATTAATTATTATTATTACTTTATCCTGCCACTCTGTTTGAGATGCCCCAGCCACTCTGGGCAGCTTCCAACATATATATAAAATATAATCAGACATTAGACATTAACAAACTTCCCTATTCATAGCTGCCTTCAGATGTCTTCTAAAGGCTGTATAGTTGCTTATCTCCTTGGCTCAGGGCTTATATAACTCCATACCCTCCAACATTTCTCTGATGAGAATAGGGACATCCTAAGGGACGCAGGTGGTGCAGTGGGTTAAACCACAGAGCCTAGGACTTGCTGATCAGAAGGTCGGCGGTTCGAATCCCCGGGACGGGGTGAGCTCCTGTTGCTCAGTCCCTGCCCCTGCCAACCTAGCAGTTCGAAAGCACGTCAAAGTGCAAGTAGATAAATAGGTACCACTCCAGCGGGAAGGTAAACGGCATTTCCGTGAGCTGCTCTGGTTCGCCAGAAGCGGCTTAGTCATGCTGGCCACATGACCTGGAAGCTGTACGCCGGCTCCCTCGGCCAGTAAAGCGAGATGAGCATTGCAACCCCAGAGCCGTCCGCGACTGGACCTAATGGTCAGGGGTCCCTTTACCTTTACCTTATGGCAGTGGCGTAGCGTGGGGGGTGCAGGGGGGGGGGCTGGCTGCACCAGGCGCAACATCTGGGGGTTAGGGTTAGGGGGTGCAAATCCACGGGTTAGGGGGTCAAATCCATGGGTTAGGGGGCGCAAATTACTTGCCTTGCCCCGGGTGCTGACAACCCACGCTACGCCACTGCCTTATGGAAAAGCAGGACACTCTGGGAACCAGGATGGCTTCTGTAAATCTGGGACTGTCCCTGGAAAATAGGAACATTTGTAGGGTCTGTCTCACACCAAGGGGCTGGGTTAAGCACTTAGCACCCTCCCCTCTCTCCTGGTTCTCAACGCAGGAACATAACAATCAAATACTGTTGTTGTTGTTTAGTTGTTTAGTCGTGTCCGACTCTTCGTGACCCCATGGACCAGAGCACGCCAGGCACTCCTGTCTTCCACTGCCTCCCTAGATTAATACTACCCTAGACTAATCTTTGAACTGTGAAGCTTGAAGATCACCATTGCTGAGGAAAACACATCAAACAATTTCACTGCTTGTGCATTTTGACATGTCCTTATTCTTGCAACATCCTGAATGCTGGGAAGAAATTGCCGCCGGAGATCATTTGGATGGAGTTGGATTGCGCTGTTGGTTGAATGGGAAGCAAACTAGTTTGTCTTGTAAAGGGACAGACGTGAACTGGAATCAATTCCCTTTTGGATATGCTGAACTTGAACTCGACCCTCTGTTGCCGCTAGAACTCCTAGGAAGGCGATATAGTTTTAGCTTTATGGCACAATCAAAACATGTTTCTCAAATGCAGCCGAGTCAAGCCTTACAAAGGCATAGGCAACCTCGGGCCTCCAGATATTTTGGGACTACAAGTCCCATCATCCCTGACCACTGGTCCTGTTAGCTAGGGATCATGGGAGTTGTAGTCCTAAAACATCTGGAGGCTGAGGTCTCCTATGCCTGCCTTTCAGTTTAATTACACCATCCAATATCACATGTGCAACCACCAGCTGCTAGCAATGTCCTTGAGCTGTGCGTGTCCTGGCCGAAGAGGACAGTCATTTTCCGTGAGAACAAACGGGCATGAAGAACTGAAATTGTGGGAAATGCAGAGATCAGCCTGAGAGATCTCCAATGTAACTGGATACTTTTCAGGGTCCCCGAGGAAAGGATTTCTTCACACTGTGCCTAATTGATTTGTGGCATTTGCTGCCACAAGATGTGTTGATTAATGGCCATTCGCTTAGCTAGGTTTAAAGGGGGGGGGGGTTAGACAAATTAATGGTTTGCTAATGGCTTCTGGTCCTCATGAGGAAAGGCTAGAAGTGATTGCAGCAACTGGACCTGCTGGACCAAAAGGTTGCTGAATGAAGCACTTCCATTTAGGAGACCATCCATTCATCTCTAAGCCCTTTCCTAGGATATTGCATTCTGTCATATTAACCCCCCTTTTTTCTTTCCATCTCCTAACACGATACAAGTCATTGCTCCCAGTACGTTTCCAAGCACAATTCAAAGTGTTGGTGTTGACCTTTAAAGCCCTAAACGGCCTCGGCCCAGTATACCTGAAGGAACGTCTCCACCCCCATCGTTCTGCCCGGACGCTGGGGTCCAGCACCGAGGGCCTTCTGGCAGTTCCCTCATTGTGAGAAGCAAAGCTACAGGGAACCAGGCAGAGGGCCTTCTCGGTGGTGGCACCCGCCCTGTCAGATGTCACCCTTCCCATCAGATGTCAAAGAGATAAACAACTACCTGACATTCATAAGACATCTTAAGGCAGCCCTGTTCAGGGAAGTTTTTAATGTGTGACATCTTAGTTTATTTTTGGTCTTTGTGGAAGCCACCCAGAGTGGCTGGGGAAACCCAGCCAGATGGGCGGGGTTCAAATAATAAATTATTATTATTATTATTGCAAAATTGGGGGGCACTGTGGCAGAATCCTTCAGAGCAGAATACTCCTGTTCAGGGTGTCAGCCAGCCAGCTATGCCCTGTTCCAGGACACTCCATTCCACTCCCCGTTCTTTTGCTTTTCGTCCTCCAACAGATATGTGGCATTCTCTGACTGCTGACCACGCTCAGTCCCCATGTGGCTCTTTAGCAATCCCACTGCGAACACAGACCGCTATGTCTTGCACCACAAGGTACAAGTAGGCACATTAGAAATCTGTTCTACCTCAGCACTCTCCATATCAGGCTTCCTCAAACTCGGCCCTCCAGATGTTTTCGGCCTACAACTCCCATGATCCCTAGCTAGCAGGACCAGTGGTCAGGGATGATGGGAATTGTAGTCCCAAAACATCTGGAGGGCCGAGTTTAAGGAAGCCTGCTTCATATGGTGATCATTTTACCTCACCCCTATATCTGAATAGAAACCTAGAGAAGAAAAGGGACTAGTAATTGCCTCTTCAATACCAATAACCAGCTTCTCCAGCTGCTAACACGTGGCCTGGTCAGCCACCTGTGGCTGCTTATGTTCACTGCTGTTCCCATTTCACAGGTAGTGGGACTGAGGCCAAGAGATGGCAACTTGTCCTGTCCCAACCGAGAGAGCCCAAATAATACAGCATTAAATATTAAAAACCTCCCTAAACAGGGCTGCCTTCAGGTGTCTTCTAAAAATCAGATAGTTGTTTATTTCCTTGACATCTGGTGGGAGGGCGTTCCAGAGGGCGGGTGCCACCACTGAGAAGGCCCTCTGTCTGGTTTTCTGTAACCTCACTTCTCGCAGTGAGGGAATCGCCAGAAGGCCCTCGGAGCTGGACCTCAGTGTCTGGGTAGATGATGGGGGTGGAGACACTCCTTCAGGTATACTGGACCGAGGCCGTTTAGGGCTTTAAAGGTCAGCACCAACACTTTGAATTGTGCTCGGAAACGTACTGGGAACCATTGTAGATCTCTCAGGATCATCTCTAGCTAGCAGGACCAGTGGTCAGGGATGGTGGGAATTGTAGTCCAAAAAACAGCTGGAGACCCAAGTTTGGGAAACCCTGGTGTAGATCATGGGGTAGGTAACATTGTGCTCTCCAGATGTTGACCACAGCTCCTGTCAACCCCAGCCAACCCAGCCAATGGACAGGAATGATGGGAGTTGGAGTGCAACACCCTCTGGAACAGGCACCCCCAAACTCAGCCCTCCAGATGTTTGGGGACTACAATTCCCATCATCCCTGACCACTGGTCCTGTTAGCTAGGGATGATGGGAGTTGTAGTCCCAAAGCATCTGGAGGGCCAAGTTTGGTGATGCCTGCTTTGGAAGGCTTCCTATTCGCTACCTTAGGTGTAGGCAATATCGAGCTACAATGGATCAATTATCTAACTTGGTACAAGGCAGATTTCCACCTCCCTTAGCTGTGGATTCAACCCAATAAGAATCCAGACCTTCCCGGATGACCAGCTGTCTGGCCAGTATTGCACAGCTCAGATGAAATGTACAGATAGAAGCAATGCAGACCCGTGGCTGTGAATTGGGCCCATTGTCTTCCTAGCTGTGCCATATTGTGATGGGGCATTTAGGCCAGATGTTGATCAGCTACTGATTTAAGCTTTGCCAGTGGTACCACTCAGTATCAAGGCATTGGTGTCACCAGGCTGGAAGGCTCCCAGTAGCTGCCTCTGACACACCGGATATTGAGTAGCAGCCAAACTACATGTTACATACAAACACGCGAGGAGCAGAAAATGTTCTGCTGCTGTATTTTCCCACGGAGCACTTTATCATGTCTCAACCCCACCTCCAGCTGTTTCATGAAATTAATGCAGATCGTAATGCGTGGATCAAAATGTTAGGCCCAGTTAAAATGGGCAGGGTCAAAGTTCTAATTGGCTTCCCCCAGTTTAGAGAAATGGCAAAGAGGTTTTTAAAAATATGCATTTTATGGAGAAAAGGGATAGGGAATAGTATTTCTACCCCTCTCTTTTTAAAAAAAGAATAATTTTATTAAAGATTTAAACAAAACATATTATCCAAAAACATGTCATCCTTATTCCCCCCCATTTTCCTCCCTCCCCCCCACCCTCCCACCCCCCCCGACTTCCCTCAGTTCCAGTCTTTGGTTTCTCTGAGACTGCTGTTCTCTGCATGTTACAAAGTTGTATAGATTCTTAAATTGTTTAGCTGATTGTTGTCAATAAAAAAATTGTGAATGTTTATTCAAAACCTGCCAAGGAGTCCAATTCACTTAGTGGCGTCTTCAAATACTTTGTAAAGAGTTCCCATTCATTTTTAAAGTCACAGTTATCCTTGTCCCGTAGCTTATATGTCAGTTTTGCCAGCTCTGCATAGTCCATCAATTTTTCTTGTCACGATTCTTTAGTTGGGATTTCTTCAGTCTTCCATCCTTGTGCTATTAGGACTCTTGCAGCTGTTGTCGCATACATGAAGATGTTTTTCAGGTTTTTTTGGCAGGTCTTTCCCTACAATCCCTAACAAAAATGCTTCAGGTTTTAAAACAAATGTTAAGTGGAACATTTTCTTTAATTCATTGTATATCATTTCCCAAAATTTTTTGATTACATTATTTTTTAATTACATTATTTCTCCCTCTCTCATAACTTTAGAACTCAGGGACATAAAGCCCTGGGATAGCTCAGTCGGTAGAGCACAGGACTCTTAATATCAGGGTCGTGGGTTTGAACCCCATATTGGGCAAAAAATTCCTGCGTTGTAGGGGTTAGACTAGATGACCCTTGTGATTCCCTCCAACTCTACTATTCTATGATTACTTGGCTGGAGAACTGCATTGCAAAATTCAGAGAAGTGTAATTTTTTTCCGAAGAACGGGATTGTTTCGGTTCACACACTTTTTCAGAAAGTCTGATTTTAGAATTCTATTATTTATATGGTGCCAATTTGACTTGGTTGCCCCAGCCGCTCTGGGCTGCTTCCAGAAAAATATAAAAACACAATAAAACAGAAAACATAAAAAAAAACTTCCCAGTACAGAGCTGCCTTCAGATGTCTTCAGAAAGTTGTGTAGTTCATTATTTTCTTGACATCTAACGGGAGGGCATTCCACAGGCTGGGCGCCACCACCGAGAAGGCCCTCTGCCTGGTTCCCTGTAACTTCACTTCTCACAGTGAGGGAACTGCCAGAAGACCCTCAGAGCTGGACCTCAATGTCTGGGCTGAACGATGGGGGTGGAGACACTCCTTCAATTTTGGGGTGAGTTGACCTTTAAATGTGTATCAAAGTTATTCCTATTAGCCAGGAAGCTCCACTGGAAACAACAGGTTAAAATGCATAGGATTGCACTGATAGAAATCTCTGTCCAGGTTAGAAGGTGTGCTGGAAGATACGTACATGAGTCACATCACATAAATTTTACCTTTTGTTTTCTGCTGGTGGTAGCATTTGCTGCTCTGCATACTTGCCCAGAACGATCGCCGGAGCCATCAAGAGAAAATAACAAACAAACCCTCTACGTTCTGCAAGTCCTGGGACTTGAGGTTGGGCTGCGATCCAGGCATGGCTCACTTAACCGCCTGTCTGAGTTCCCCAGTAATCCTATGTTATTGAATGTCATCACCTCCCCAGTTAGAGCAGCGGGGCCCAAAGTAATAATGTTTGGAATTCAAACGTGGGATTAAGGCAGGAAGATGATCACAAGGGCATCAGCTACTTACCTATGCAGCAAAACAAACAGGGGGATGAATAAGGGCTGCCTGCAGGGTCAAAATATATGGGAAGGAGAGATGGGTGGAAGAAGAAGGAAGAAGATGAAGAAAAAATACTTTCAGGCTGACGTCTACCTGGCAGATTCCTCCATCTTTGAAAGGTGAAGGAAGAGGCCAAATGTGGAATGAAGTTTTTAAAAACAGAGTGGGGGGGCAGGGAGAGGAGAAAGAACACACCAAAACTCGTGGAGATCCAATACAGTGGTACCTCAGTTAAGAACAGCCCTGTTTACGAACTACAGTGGTACCTCAGATTACAGACGCTTCAGGTTACAGACTCCGCTAACCCAGAAACAGTACCTCAGGTTAAGAACTTTGCTTCAGGATGAGAACAGAAATCGTGTGCCGGCGGGAGGCCCCATTAGCTAAAGTGGTGCTTCAGGTTAAGAACAGTTTCATGTTAAGAATGGACTTCCAGAACGAATTAAGTTCTTAACCCGAGGTACCATTGTATTCGGTTTACAAACGCCGCAAAACCGGAAGTAGTGTCCCGGTTTGCAAACTTTACCTCAGTCTAAGAACAGAATCCAAATGGTGGAAGGGCACCGACAGTGGGAGGCCTCATTAGGGAAAACACGCTTCCATTTAAGAACAGTTTCAAGTTAAGAACGGACTTCTGGAACGGATTAAGTTCGTAAACCAAGGTACCACTGTAATGTTGAATGTTGGAAGATTCAGGACTGAGGAACGAAAGTATTTCTCCAAACAGGGCTTAGGTGAACTATGGAAGTTGCTTCCAAAGGAGGCAGTGATGGAATAAAAAAAAAAATGTACAAAAATGCATATATTAAGGAAATACGTGCATAAGAACTTCATTGTCAGTGAAAATGGCACCACAATGCATTGTTAAAGAAAGTTGCTTGCAAAAAATTTGTGCACTGGGCAACATAGCAACCTCCTATATCAACATAGCAAACCTCCTATATCAGGGCAATTTGCATTGCAATGCAAAATGTTATGAGAAGTGCATGCTTTAGTGCTGACTAATTTTTTTTTTGGTGATGGCTTAAAGAAAATCACAAAGTGGTGCAAAAATGTGGCAAACTGAACTTAAGATCAGGAAAATGAGAAACTGAAACGAATAGATTCACCCTTCCCTGTGCTCGACTTGATTCACCTGGAAAACTTTTGACCAGATTTGCTTTATTTCTGTTTCTATACCTTCAGAAATGAAATTGTGTAGAACGAGAAAGTAGAAACAAACAACTGAATCTGAATACTGAAGTGGAAAGCAAGTTCTCTGCAAACAAGATCAATGGTAAACGCTTCGTTCAGGATGTGTTCTTTTATTACCTTCGTTTTTGTATGCAAGTTTGCCTCATATTAAAAGGGACGCGGGTGGCACTGTGGGTTAAACCACAGAGCCTAGGGCTTGCCGATCAGAAGGTTGGCGGTTCGAATCCCCGCAACAGGGTGAGCTCCCGTTGCTCGGTCCCTCCTCCTGCCAACCTTGCAGTTCGATAGCACAGTGCAAGTAGATAAATAGGTACCACTCTGACAGGAAGGTAAACGGCGTTTCCGTGCGCTGCTCTGGTTTGCCAGAAGCGGCTTAGTCATGCTGGCCACATGACCCGGAAGCTGTACACCAGCTCCCTCGGCCAGTAAAGCGAGATGGGCACCACAACCCCAGAGCCGGTCATGACTGGACCTAATGGTCCGGGATCCCTTTACCTTTACCTTGCCTCATATTTGCCAAGTATATTTTCCCTGTTGTGATGCATTTGGTATCTCAGTACAGTATATGCAATTTTGTACGCATTGCTTTGCTGTAGAACCTCACTGTAAAATTCAAAGACGTGCAAGTTTCAAAAGATGGCTTTGCTGTGGTTCGTGTATTGCTTTGGAAAGTGAGAATGCGGTAGATTCATCTTTAAACATGAACTGAATCTAATTTCTGTCCCATCCCTACCTGGGGCACAAGCCCAGACATCTCTCTCCCCCCCCCCCCACAGCTAGGTGTTGATGTCTGAAATCAGGTGGTTAACTGAGCACACTCGACAAGGAGCAACAATACAGCTGTGTTTAAAATGTACACCTGACCTCTCTTATTGAACTAATCCAATCTGCTTGAGCAAGTGGCAATCTGGAGGGGTTATTGCTAACACATTCCAGGAAGCTGGGATTTGTGCTGTGTGCCTGAGACTTTCTGTTGCATGCCTAGTGAGCATATAGTATTTGTGTGTGATCTGCAGTGTAAACAAACAGAACCTCATTGCTAACAACAGTGCGGGGAATTGGTGTGTGTGTGTGTGTGTGTGTGTGTGTGTGTGTGTGTGTGAGAACGCCCCTCCAAGCACCCTGAGTAGATTCCCAAACCCTTTGGATAATTCGTCCGATGCAATGAAAAAGGCTCAAGCCAAGGGAAAGCTCATTTGTCTCTCAGCACCCTTAGCAAACTCTCAGCACTCTCAGAATTCTACAGGGGAAGCCATGACTATTTAAAGTGGTATCATTGTGCTTTAGGGACGCGGGTGGCGCTGTGGGTTTAACCACAGAGCCTAGGAATTGCCAATCAGAAGGTCGGCGGTTCGAATCCCCGCAACGGGGTGAGCTCCCGTTGCTCGGTCCCTGCTCCTGCCAACCTAGCAGTTCGAAAGCATGTCCAAGTGCAAGTAGATAAATAGGTACCACTCTGGCAGGAAGGTAAATGGCATTTCCGTGTGCTGCTCTGGTTTGCCAGAAGTGGCTTAGTCATGCTGGCCACATGACCCGGAAGCTGTACGCCGGCTCCCTCGGCCAATAAAGCGAGATGAGCGCCGCAACCCCAGAGTCGGCCACAACTGGACCTAATGGTCAGGGGTCCCTTTACATTGTGCTTTAAATGTATGGGGTGAATATTTAAAATTGACTGAAGTTCCCCCTCCTTCTGCAATTGCTCACTTTACTATTTAGCTCGATGGAAGAATCCCCCAAGACTTCCCCGTGCTATTTTGTGATATTTTGGTTGGCGGTATACAGGCATTGCCAGAAGACATCTTTCTTATAGGTGTGGATGCGGCTGGGCTGCCTTTACGTTCCGCAAAGAATTTACCCCACTTACTTCTTGGCTTTCCTCTGAAGGCACTGTACACACACAGTGTACACACTTCATTGAAGAAGTCACCTAGTTTCCTTGGCCTTTGGCTGCTGAATTCTTAGGGTGCTGAAATATACTCGGAGTCAAAAGTGGCTTTCATCCTCTTTATTCAGCTCATAGTGGTGAGGAGGAATGGAAGTTCCCCCAGAATGTCTGCTTTATATACATTATTTACACAATGGGCCCCACATGATTGGCTAATTCCGGGATTTTCCTGTAGGCCAATCAGGTTGTGGATTCACTTGGAATCACAGGTTGCTGGATTGGGTGGCTCATGTGGACCAATCAGACTGCTGCATTCTGAATCCTATTGTTCCAGGACCAATCAGATTGCTGCATTTTGAATCCTATTGTTCTAGGACCAATCAGACTGCTGCATTCTGAATCCTATTGTTCTAGAACCAATCAGACTGCTGCATTTTGGATCCAGTTCAACTCAGTACATAACAGGTGCATTTCCAGGTTTCCTGCAGGCATTTAGTTGGCGACTGTGAGAACAGGATGCAAGACTAGATGGGCCATGGGTTGAGGTTACAAGATTCTTTTCAATGAATCCGGGGGCACTTTTCAACTTCAATGGATATTGTATGGGGACTGATTTGTAAGTCCAGGTCTGTCCCTGGGAAATGGGGACATCTGGTAACCTTACCTTGGGTCTGATCCAGCAGGGGTGTTCTTGTGCTCTTATGAATTTGATTCGCTTTTCGCTATATTCTGAATTGCCAAAGAGAGGCATTTATTAATTTTTTTTGGTCTTCTCCATGGGGTACAAATCATTTCGTGTACAGTAATGCAGAAAACTAACGTGAAATGAAGATTGAGAAAAGAATTAAACACAACGACGACGAAGAAAGAAAAGGAAACCCAGTTAAAATTTTCTAGAATATTTCCAGTGCAGTCTTCAGCACTGAGGTTTTCTGATAATACTAACAGCAAGCTAAATAAACAGACCCCGGTTTCAAAACGCAGGTAGAGAGATGAGCATGACTTGCCATTGTTCTAGAATAATCCATCTTTGAAGAGCTGTATCATTGTACGTACAGTTCCTTTTTCATGTCTCGTTCAAGGTCAGTCCCAATGGAAAATTTCCTCGCCACGCTGAAAAATTGTATTATTCCCCGTCACAAAGGGCCCGTTTCAACAACCAAATGTTTCAGAGGTTGAAAAGCTGCCAAGGACGTTTGGGAAAACCAAAGCAAAAGCGTGTTTTTGTGTTTTTGTTTTAATTTCATCTTTTGAGCAAGCAAGGAGACAGCAGACCTGCCAACGAATGAAGACTCTTACAGTGTGAATGTGGGGAAGAAAAATTGACCTGGCCATCGAACAATAAGTGGTTTTTCTCTCTCCCCAAGCCAATGGGCATCTCCCAAAGCTACCCACCCAATTTTAGGAAGCCCCCCCACCTCCTCAGCACAATTAATTCAATGGTTTTCCTCATTTCCTGCAGTTTAGCTGCAAAATGCCTGGGGTTGCCACGGCGACACCTCAAACCCTCGGCCTGGTTAGATCACTCTTTAATCTTGACAGCCAGCCAGAGGAATTTGGCTATTTGTTTTAAAGATAAAAGCCGCAAGCTCCCCGACATTCTTCCCCAATTTCTCCCCCCATTAGCTGCGTCCTTCTGTCATAACAAAAGCATGTGAGGGTTGTGAGAGGGAGCAAGGAAGAATGTTAAGCTGAGAGCCAGGCACAGAGGGGCTTGAAGCGCACGTCTGAATGGGCAGCCATTGAAGTGGGGAGGGTGGGGAGGTCCTGTGTGAGTGCTTGGAGGCGGTTGGAGGATGGATGGCGGCTAACAGATTGAGGTTGAATCCTGACAAGACGGAAGTACTCTTTTTGGGAGACAGAGGTTGGGCAGGTGTGGGGGATTCCCTGGTCCTGAATGGGTTAACCATGCCCCTGAAGGACCAGGTGCGCAGCCTGGGAGTCATTTTGGCCTCACAGCTGTCCATGGAGGTGCAGGTCAATTCTGTGTCCAGGGCAGCTGTTTACCAGCTCCATCTGGTACGTAGGCTGAGACCCTATCTGCCCGTGGACTGTCTTGCCAGAGTGGTGCATGCTCTGGTTATCTCCCGCTTGGACTACTGCAATGCGCTCTACGTGGGGCTACCTTTGAAGGTGACCCGGAAACTGCAATTAATCCAGAATGCGGCAGCTAGACTAGTGACTGGGAGTGGCCACCGGGACCACATAACACTGGTCCTGAGAGATCTGCATTGGCTCCCAGTACGTTTCCGAGCACAATTCAAAGTGTTGGTGCTGACCTTTAAAGCCCTAAACGGCCTTGGTCCTGTATACCTGAAGGAGCGTCTCCACCCCCATCATTCAGCCCGGACACTGAGATCCAGTGTCAAGGGTCTTCTGGCGGTTCCCTCATTGCAAGATGTGAGGTTACAGGGAACCAGACAGAGGGCCTTCTCGGTGGTGGCGCCCACCCTGTGGAACGCCCTCCCTTCAGATGTGAAGGAAATAAGCAGCTATCCTATCTTTAAAAGACATCTGAAGGCAGCCCTCTTTAGGGAAGTTTTTAATATTTAATGCTGTACTGTTTTTAACATTTGATTGGGGGCCACCCAGAGTGGCTGGGGAAACTCAGTCAGATGGGCGGGGTATAAATGATAAATAATAATAATAATAATAATAATAATAATAATAATAATAATAATTTAAGGCAGAAAATGTTTTGAGGAGATGTAGTCAATGCAACGTTCTGTAGATGCTACTGGACTCTAACTCGTTTAGCTACTGGACTAAATGACTAAACAACAAGTTATTTCCAACACTACCTGCTATACATCTCAAGTAGTGGGGTAGACTGTGAGCAGGTGAGCCCCTCCTACTTTGCTGTCTCATCCTTGAACCAGACGTGGATTTGGACACTCTTACAAACCGAGGAGTCCTTCAAACAGAGGACTGTTCTTGGAAATCAGGCTAGCTTAGTGGATGGAGATTAAGGAACTGTGCCAAAGGTATTTTATACAGGGTCCTTTTCCAGCTGCCTATCTGAAGCAGCCCTTCAACCGCTGATGCACAGGATGCAGGAACATAATATGAATTTCCTTGCAGCCACAGGGGCTTGAGCACAGTGTATTGTAAGGAGGTGGTTTCCCCACCTCTGTGCCCAGTAGACAAATGCTGGAACGGTTCCAATGTCATCCCTGATTTCCTGCAGTTTCCCCCGATTGTTACCTTTGAAAAGTAGCATTGAGAGAATGCACCCCACGCCCAAATCCATCCAATGGAGCATGCTCAGCCTGCCTTTCCACAGATATTTTCTCTGCCAAAACCTTTTCTGTTCCTACTCCCTGACCCAATAGGCATTGGTGCACATCTAGGCAGATTCCAGATGCTCTGATTATTGCAGTATCAGCAGAAACGGTTCTGTATCGCTGCATGAAGCCCACTTCGAACCTGACTCTCTAGCGAGTCGGCAGATTAATGGCGGCAGCTTCTTGAGCCTCCTGGGCCATTCCTACTCTTAGGGGCTCCCGTCTATGCACCTCAGGAGTGCACAGCGGCCATTGGTGAGAACTGTGGGATGTGAAACACAAGAGCAGTCAAGTACAACATTCCTACAGTGGGCATGTTTACACATGGGGAGGAATGTTTGTCCAGTCAGGAGGTAAACTTCCTGTTTCCTTCTGGGCTGGGACAGACTTCCTCTGCATGTGACTAGAGGTGGGCGTGGCCTCACCTGTGCAGGTAACGACAAAAGCACAGGGCAGGGCAGCCATCTCTCTCTCTTTTTGACTACATCGAAGAAGCAACATCTGCTTAGCCAAAGATGCTCTCTTCCAGCCAAGAGAGGACAAAGGGACTGTCTCCTTATGAGATAGTTTTCATGTGTATGTTACTTTTCTAAGCTAAGTCTGCCTTCTGGGATCCGGTTGTGAACAGAATGTGAGTAAACTCTTTTTATACTTTTACAGAAGACTGTGTCGTGTCTTATCTTTTATGAGGGAATAAGGGGAAAATACCAGAACAGTTATTATAGAGGCTTTAGCGAGCCTGAGCAAACGCATCCGCTGTGAGTTTAAAAAGGGGGAATGTTACTCTGCTAAATTGTGAACTTGTTTACACAAGTTGGAAAGGCTATAATCAAACAATATATCCTCTCCTACACCCCTGAACATTCCCACAAGAACTTCAGAAGAACCCTGCTAGACCCAGCGAGGAGCCATCATCCTAGGCCAGCATCCTGTTCTCCCAGTGGCCAACCACATGAGCAGCTCGCAAGCAGGACCTGAGTGCAGCAGCACTGTCCCCACATGTGATTCTGAGCAACCAATCTCAAGAGGCATACTGCCTCTGACCGTGGAGGGAGAACATAGCCATTGAGGTTACTTGCCATCGGTAGCTGTTACACACCACCCCAGTCTCTGAGCAGTGAGAGGTGCCAAGAGTTCCAGCTCTTACTCAGGGTTCTGTTTCCTTGGAAGAAAGATCAACAGAATGAAGTTGATGGACTACATGGAACTGGCGGAAATGACTGGCAGAATATGAGACCAGGGAGAAGAGTCGGTGGAAGAAGATTGTAAAAAATTTAAAGACTATTTACAAAAACACTGTAAAATTAATGAATGTTAGAAGGATGCTGGAATGAAGTTATATGGCTTTAGCAGAAATGTTATAAAGAATTAAGTAAAAATAGATTGTTAATGGGCCAAAGGGGAAAAAAGTAAGGTTAGATTGTGTTAAGATAAATTATAGGACAAAAATTGAGAAAGATGGAAAGGATTTGCTGAAATAGCTAACTGAACTAGAACACAAAAAGAACACTAGAACACAAATTTTTTCCAATCTTCTTCCACCGACTCTTCTCCCTGGTCTCATATTCTGCCAGTCATTTCCGCCAGTTCCATGTGAGGAGGTCGTTGAAACAAGTAAATGAAAGATAAGATATGGAAATATTGGATGTGTTTTTAATTGTTTCTGTTTTTTGTTTCTGTTTTGTTAAGATAAGTAGTGTTTTTTGTTTTTCATGTATTGTATTGTATTGTATTGTTTTGCTTTGTTTAACTTTTTTTCTTTTTGTAATCTTTAAACTCTTAATAAATATTACCTTAAAAAAAAAAGATCAACAGAGACTGTGATGTCTTTAGGATATGTGGTTTTATTTACATACTGGTGTATATATATATAGGTAAAGGTTAAGAACTCCTGGACGGTTAAGTCCAGTCAAAGACGACTATAGGGTTGCGACGCTCATCTCGCTTTCAGGCCGAGGGAGCCTGCATTTGTCCACAGATAGCTTTCTGGGTCATGTGGCCAGCAGGACTAAACCGCTTCTGGCACAACAGAACACTGTGACAGAAACCAGAGCACACAGAAACGCCGTTTACCTTCCCGCCGCAGCGGTACCTATTTATCTACTTGCACTGGTGTGCTTTTGAACTGCTAGGTTGGCAGGAGCTGGGACAGAGTAACGGGAACTCACCCCATTGTGCGGATTCGAACCACTGACCTTCTGATCAGCAAGCCCAAGAGTCTCAGTGGTTTAGATCACAGCGCCACCCGCATCCCATATTATGCCTATATATATTATAATATATATGTGTGTGTATGTATAATATGGGAGATCTCACAGCATTAACACCTCAACAGATCTTGCTTCTCCATTAGTCACAGCTTTGGATCCATCACAGACCCGAAAAAGGCGGAAGCTTAATTGAAAGCATTAGGGTGGGTTGGACTGGTGGCGAAAGCGAAAGAGGGAGAGGTGGGGACTTTTGCAATGTGAAATTTCGGCAGCGTTTGTCTCTCTTTGTTTCCGCGCATTGACCCGGACAGAGAAAAAGGCAGAAGAATCCCAAGAATTTCCAAGAGCCAGCTCTGCCTCTCATCCAGCCCCCGCCCTGAAAGTCCCTTCATTCGCTCATGTCTCTGAGCCCACAATGGCTGCCAGTTGACAAAAGAATTGCTGAGGAAGAAAAGGAATCCATGACAGCGGCTGCTGTGGGTGGGGGTGGCCTTCGTAGAGTTTGCGTTTTCTCTGTCAAGATCGCCAAGATAGTGTCAGGAGAACATGAGGAGAGCCTGACTGCTGGATCAAGTGAAAGGCCCATTCAGTTCTCACAGTGACCAACAGACGCCCATGGCAAGCACACAAGTAGGACCTGAGCACAACAGCCCCTCTTCCTCTGTGTGATTCCCACTAACTGGTGGCATACGCTCCAATATTTCTCTGATGAAAATAGGGACAGCATATTCCATAATAATAATAATAATAATAATAATAATAATAATAATAATAACCTGCTTCTCTGACTGGGTTGCCCCAGCCTCTTTCATATATAAAAACATAATAAAACATTCAACAACTTAAAACTTCCCTCTACAGGGCTGCCTTCACATGTCTTCTAAAGGTTGTGTACAGTGGAAGCTCGGGTTGCGAATGTGATCCATGTGGGATGCACGTTTGCAACCCGCAGCGTTTGCAACCCGCAGCTGTGCGTCTATGCATATGCGGGTTGCGATTCAGCACTTCTGCACATGCGCAAAGCATGATTTAGCGCTTCTGCGCATGCGTGACCGCCAAAACCCAGAAGTAACCAGTTCCAGTACTTCCGGGTTTCGGCGGCCCATAACCCGGAAAAACAGAACCTGAAGCGTCTGTTATATTACAGTATACCCGAGGTATAACTGTAGTTACTTATCTCCTTGGCTTGCATAACTCCATAGCTTCTAACATTTCTCCGATGAAAACAGGGACGTCCTAAGGAAAAGCGGGAAATTCCGGGATCAAATCAGAAACCGAGACGGCTTCTGTAAATCCAGGACTGTCTCTGGGAAATAGGGACACTTAGAGAGTCTGTGATATTCAGAGGCTGCTTTCAACAGTGGAGGTAGAAGATAGCCGTCATGGACACACAGACACACACACACACCCTGCCCTTTTGACTGGGTTGCTCCTAGCCATTGATAGTATTATCCACCCTAAAACTGCCGAATCCCCTTTTTCTAAGCCATTCAGGTTGGTGACCATTGCTACCTGCTGTGGGAGTGAGTTCTATGGTTTAACTATGCACTGTGAGGAGAAACACTCTATTTTGAACGATGTCAATCAACATTTGATGACCTGTCTCTACTGGTCCACAATAGAAAGTGTCCTTTCATACTGCATCAGGGTGTGGTACGCTGGTTTGACATCAACTGATAGGAAGAGCCTACAGAGGGTGGTGGATACAGCACAAGATATTATGGGCTGTCCCGTGAATCCGCTGGATGAAATAGCAGAAGAACGTTGCCTCAGGAGAGTGAGGAAAATTCTCAGGGATGATTTACACCCTGGCCCGCACTTTCTTGATCTCCTGCCCTCGGGATACAAGTTGTACAGTGACAATAAAGTATTTCAATTTCAATATTCAACAGAAACTGCCCTTCTCACACCTTCTTAGGTATCATCTCTGCAGCTGATGTTTGGGTTTCGTCAGAGAGGTATGCTTAGCCTGGGGAACAGACGATGTGATAGCAGCCTTCAAATATCTGGAGGCCTGTCATGCAGAAGATGAAGCAGCCCTGCCTCCTGTTTCTCCAGAGGGCAGGATTAGAGCCAATGAATGGAATTTGCGGGGAAGAGGATTCCAGGAGGAATTTCCTAATGGCCAGAGCTGTTTGATCCTGGAACAGACGGCCCTGGAAGGTGGTGGGACCTCGTTCTCGGGATGCTATCAAGTGGAGACTCAACAGCCATCAGTCAGGGATACTCCTTCTCCATCTCACGTTCCAGATCTAGACTAGAGGGCCTCCAAGGATCTGCCCAACTGTGGGTTATAACCAATGTTAGTCCTACTTGCATGGATCTGACTAATGACCCATCTACTCCTGCCTCCTGGTCCCCTTAAGGACCATCCAACTGCCTCTAAGAAGCCCATAATCAGGGCAGGGGAGCAATAATTCTCGCCCACTGTTGCTTATCAGCACTGGTCATTCTGATGTGTATTGAAAAGAGAGGTTTGGGAAATAGATTCTTACTCTCTCATTGCAGAGTTAAGTACAATGATGACTGCTCCAAGCACATTAAAACTCATTTAGTTTAGCCCTCATCCACCTTTAAACAAACATTCCCCATGAAAATACTTAGGCTGCTAGGCTTAGGAATAAATCACAGACGCTTGATTTCAATGGGTCTATTTAGAGTAGAATTAACTGGGTACCACCCTGTATCTCTACTGCATGTTTTGCAAAGAATCCCCCACGTGATTAAGCGATCAAAACATATTAACGTAAAATTAGACATTCAATAACCCCGTCAGCAATAAAATAGCAAGTGAAACTTGCATGTCCGTGTTTATTTTACTTAAAAGATTGACAAACCACCTACTCATAAAAATTCCATAGTGGTTTACAAATTAAAACAACATCCAATAAATCAAACCGAGAAGACAGCCGCAAAATCGATACAGCAAGGTGGAATAGGAGCAAAGCAGCATTAGAAAGCTCACTTTGGAGCTTGGCAAGTTGGAAAAAAGACAGGCACTAGCAGCAAAAAAAAGTCCTTGGAGCAGATGCAGAGAATATTTTCCCGGGTTAGGGGCCGCATTCTTTTATAGACTATCTCCTGAGGGCCACATTGCAACGGTGAGCTGGAGGAAGGAATGTGGATGTGAGCAGGATGGGTGAGGGGAGTGGCCTGAGAAGAGGAGGTGTGGCCTAGGCAGATTTGGACAGAGAGGCCTGGCGGTCTGCATTCAACTCCCACCCTTGCGCTGGCGTGTGGCCACTTTTGCTGGACTATAAAGCAAGCGCCATCAGGCACTCTCGCTTTTCAGTGGAGAAAATACCCACAAGAACACCAGGCTTGACTGCGCGTGGATTCTTTCACACAGCAGCCCATAGTTAAACTACAGAGTTTACTCCTTCAATAGGTAATGAGGACCCCCCCCCCCACTTGGATGGCTTAAAAAATAAATAAATTGGGATTTGGCAAATTCATGGCTCTTTGCCATGATGTGAGAACAGCATGCTGGACACGATAGTCTGTTGGTGTGATTCAGAAGAGACCTTCCCAGTGCTGGATGTCGGTAGGCTCAGGACAGACAAATTGAAATACTTTATTGTCACTTGTACAACTTGTATACAGTGAGATTACATGAGCACCCCCCACTCAGCTCTCTTAGTCTTAATTCCCCTCTTTTACTGACACACACCCACCAAATCCAAAAGTCAGTTGCCCTGTTGTTACCTTTTCATTCAGCAGCCTAATAGCCCACGGATAGAAGCTGTTCTTTACCCTGTTGGCGCGACTAATCAGGCTTCTATATCTTCTGCCTCAGGGCAGGAGATCAAGAAAGTGCCGACCATGGGAAAGGCCATAATATCTTGTGCTGTATTCACCCCCCTCTGTAGGCACCTCCTATCAGTTGATGTCAAACCAGCGTACCACACCGTGATGCAGTATGAAAGGACACTTTCTATTGTGGACCGGTAGAAGGAGATCATCAAATGTTGATTGACATCGTTCTTTCGCATTACTCTGAGGACATGGAGTCTCTGTTGGGCTTTCTTAACCACCTGGGTTGTATTTATTCTCAAAGTAAGGTCTTCACTGAGATAGACTCCTAGGAATTTAAAGGAAGAGATATTAATTAAAATAGTAATGCCGAGAAGCAAACCCAAGGTTGGAAAAAACGAGAGATTAAGGCAAATCTAAACAGGCACATTTTCCCATTGTTCCTTTTTTCTCTCAGGACTGGAGCTAAGAGGCTGAGCTGAATGCTTAGAGGTTGACCTTTGATGGAGCTCAGTGCAAAAAGGGGTGCAGCTAATAATAATAATAATAATAATAATAATAATAATAATAATAAACCAACAACCCAGTGCTGAGTGGGAGAAAACCTAGCCTTGCGTCTTGCTAATCTATTTCCCGAAGTAGGAGGCAGTTAGACTCTTCCTGGTCCCTCCCAGCTGTCTATACTACAGCCGCCCACCCAGTGCTGTAGAATACCAGATGATGGGCTGGTCTCCCTCTCATGGAAAACAGCCTCTTTCTCTCCTCTGTTCTGTTGTGAAACCACATCCATTCCCTTCCACCCCACCCTAGAGCTCAGCGCACATCACCCCCTTCTCTGAATGCTCCCACAAGGTGTTTCCTCTCCTGTGGACGATAATGAAACTCAATGCTATTTTAGGACCCATGTTTGTTGGCTCAGCCTGACGCAGTGCTGGGGAAAAAACACACAACTTGATCTGAATCACAAGTAAACGTGTTTACAGTCATCTCGGGGTGAAGACAGATGTATCGTTGTGTGTGTGGAGGGGTCATCTGGATAACCGAGAGCAGCAAAGGTGGAAGACCAGCGTGCCTTTGAATAGCAATGGACGTGACTTGAATTTTGAACGGATGCCCATTGCCCTGAAAACAAATGCCTTGGAATGGATGCAGCAAAACTTGCACCAGAGCCACACTTTTTCATCTCTGTCTTCATCCTGAGAAACTATTGCCTTTGTCTTCATGTTAGAAACGTTTAATATCTTGCAGGATGGGAAGGTGATTGAATTAGGCTGAACTGGACAGATCTGTTTTGTTTTCAAAAAGAATCATATCCTTACTAGTCGGGTAGGAGAGCTGGGGGGGGGATCACATCTGGCAACCAATGTGCCCCTTGGGTTTCAGATATTAAAGGTAAAGGTAAAGGTACCCCTGCCCGTACGGGCCAGTCTTGACAGACTCTAGGGTTGTGCGCCCATCTCACTTAAGAGGCCAGGGGCCAGCGCTGTCCGGAGACACTTCCGGGTCACGTGGCCAGCGTGACATCGCTGCTCTGGCAGCCAGAGCTGCAAACGGAAATGCCGTTTACCTTCCCGCTGATAAGCGGTCCCTATTTATCTACTTGCACCCGGAGGTGCTTTCGAACTGCTAGGTTGGCAGGCGCTGGGACCGAGCAGCGGGAGCGCACCCCGCCGCAGGGATTCGAACCGCCGACCTTTCGATCGGCAAGTCCTAGGCGCTGAGGCTTTAACCCACAGCGCCACCTGCGTCCCACTATAGATATTACATGTGTTTAATAATAATAATTTATTTATACCCCACCCATTTGGCTGAGTTTCCCCAGCCACTCTGGGCGGCTCCCAAAAACAATACAGCATTAAATATTATAAACTTCCCTAAACAGGGCTGCTTTCAGGTGTCTTTAAAAATAAGATAGCTGCTTATTTCCTTGACATCTGATGGGAGGGCGTTCCACAGGGCGGGTGCCACTACCGTGAAGGCCCTCTGCCTGGTTCCCTGTAACCTCACATCTTGCAATGAGGGAACCACCAGAAGACCTTTCGTGCTGGATCTCAGTGTCCGGGCTGAACGATGGGAGTGGAGACGCTCCTTCAGGGATACAGGACCTGAGGTCATTTAGTCGTGTCTGACTCATGGACCAGAGCACACCCGGCACTCCTGTCTTCCACTGCCTCCCGCAGTTTGGTCAAACTCATGCTGGTAGCTTCAACAACACTGTCCAACCATCTCCTCCTCTGTCGTCCCCTTCTCCTTCTGCCCTCCATCTTTCCCAACATCAGGGTCTTTTCCAGGGAGTCTTCTGTTCTCATGAGGTGGCCAAAGTCTTGGAGCCTCAGCTTCATGATCTGTCCTTCCAGTAAGCCCTCAGGGCTGATTTCCTTCAGAATGGAGAGGTTTGATCTTCTTGCAGTCCATGGGACTCTCAAGAGTCTCCTCCAGCACAAGAATTCAAAAGCATCAATTCTTGGGTGATCAGCCTTCTTTATGGTCCAGCTCTCACTTCCATACATCACTACTGGGAAAACCATAGGTTTAACTATATGGACCTTTGTTGGCAAGGTGATGGGTAGATGAGTCTAAAAAGCCTGGAACAGCTGTGCTGGAGCCCATTGGAACTGGTAGGGTGGAAGACAGAGAGACCAACATTAAAGGGACTGGGAGCTAGTGACACCCCACCTGTTTGGTAGCAAGTCAGAAGGCAGGCAGGGGAGTCTGGCTGAGGCAGACTGAGGTTGATGGGGCAATGCCCCATTCACGCTAATAGACCACCTTCTCCTGTTGGTCCACCATCTATCACAGTGTTTCCCAAACTTGGGTCTCCAGCTGATTTTGGGCTACAACTCCCATCATCCCTCGCTAGCAGGACCAGTGGTCAGGGATCATGGGAATTGTAGTCCCCAAACAGCTGGAGACCCAAGTTTGGCCAACAATGCTCTATCACATCCTTCCCGCTTTGGGTTGAATTAATGGCTGACTTGCTGAATATGTTGGTTAGAGGCTGAGGATATTTCACTGGAGTGGGAGAAAGCCAGAGCGTTGCAGGATGAGGCTATAAATCTGCCTTACTGGCTAACGAAGCTTTCATGCTGCCTTGGCACCAATGGCCCAACCCTGAGCCAAGGCTTGCAGGCAGCTAATTAAATTCAATGGCTGTGATACAAGGAGGGGATTCTTGGAGGAGAGAGAGAGAGAGAGAAAGCAATGAAGTTTCTGCTAGGTGAAAACTAGAGTGGTGGGCCGAAACTGGAAATCAAACAAATGTGGCCCTCAGTGCCTCTGAATCCGGACCCCGGGACTCTTCCCCAAGCTACACAACCTCACCAGGCCACACTTTTCTCTGGCTTTACTTCAGATCCTCCTTCAGTCAATATGTTCTTCTACCACAAAGGCAAATGGTTTGCATGAAATAAGACACTAGGCTAACTAATACAAGTGAGAGGGCCCATTTGGCCCTCCAGGTGTTGCTGGACTACAACTGACCATTGGCCATGCTTGCTGGGGCTGATGGGAGTTGTAGTTCAGCAACACTTAGAGTACCGAATGGGCCCTCTCACCTGTATTAATTAGTCCCGTGTCTTCTCTCACGTCAACCATTTGTCTTTGTGGCAGAAGAAGTATTGACTTTGGCTCTTATGGAAAAAAATAACATAAACTATATATCTCCAGAGGATACCAATCATTTCTGATAACTCTTTTGGGGTGGGGAGTTATTGATACAATGTTTGATTGGTATTGGTATACATTTTTATCTGGGTATTTTTCACAATACCTTTCAGGTCAAAATGCTCACTCAGTGAAGTGAAAAAGGAATGGGAGTGCCTAAGGTGGCACATGACCCCAGCCAAACCTGCAAAAATCTATCATTTGCCCGACAATAAATGTTGGAAATGTAAAGAAACTGAAGGAACATTCTTTCACCTTTGGTAAGTAAAGGTAAAGGTAAAGGTACCCCTGCCCATACTGGCCAGTCTTGCCAGACTCTGGGGTTGTGCGCCCATCTCACTTAAGAGGCCAGGGGCCAGCGCTGTCTGCAGACACTTCCGGGTCACGTGGCCAGCGTGACATCGCTGCTCTGGCGAGCCAGAGCCGCACACGGAAACGCCGTTTACCTTCCCGCTGGTAAGCGGTCCCTATTTATCTTCTTGCACCCGGAGGTGCTTTCGAACTGCTAGGTTGGCAGGTGCTGGGACCGAGCAGCGGGAGCACACCCCGCCGCAGGGATTCGAACCGCCGACCTTTCGATCGGCAAGTCCTAGGCGCTGAGGCTTTAACCCACAGCGCCACCTGCGTCCCGTGGTGGACGTGCCCAAAGATTAAGGCTTTCTGGGAAATGATATATAACGAAATGAAAAAGGTATTTAAATATACCTTCTTGAAGAAACCAGAGGCCTTTCTCCTGGGCATGGTTAGCCATGTGGTGTTAAAGAAGGACAGAACTTTGTTTATGTACGCCACAACAGCAGCAAGGATCCTTATTGCAAAGTATTGGAAGACACCAGAGCTACCCACCTTGGAAGAATGGCAGATGAAAATGACAGACTACATGGGACTGGCAGAGATGACGGGCAGAATCCGAGACCAGGAGAAAGAGACAGTGGAAGAAGATTGGAAGAAATTTAAAGACTATCTTAACAAATACTATAAAACTAATGAAGGCTAGAATGACATGGATTGAAAAATAATATGGTGTTCAGAGATGTTGATTAAGAAAAGGAATGGAATTGGTCAAAAAACTTTGGGAAATAAGGGAATGGATTTACTGACTGGATAATGAAATTAGAATACAGAACGGGGAGGTATGAGGAAGTCAGGGAAAGTAGGTTGAGAAAATAAGGTTTGAAACTATACTTGTTGTTTTTGTTTATGTTTGTTTTTTATTGTTGTTGTTTGTTTTTACATGTTGTTATTGGAAATTTCAATAAATATCATTTTTTTTTAAAAAAAGGAATGGGAGTGCCTAAAGTAATACCTTAAAAGCCAAGGTTTTTAAGAACCTTGTGAAGAGAAAGGATAAGAAAGAGGGATTTATATCTAGATGTTAGGATTGAGATGATAAGGAAAACAGGAAAACAGGAAGACACAATGATAGATAAAGGAGATGCTGTGGGATTGGTGGAAGTCAATGTTTGTTTTTCTTTTTACTGTTTATATTATTAACATGTAAGATATGGATTTTTTGGGGTATGCAGGTTTTTGTGTTTGTGTATTGTTATTTTTCAATATTTTTCGTGTTGTGTGGAAAATACTAATAAAATTTATTATAAAAACACAAAAAACCAAAATGCTCACTCAAGGTGGTTTGTAATTAAAACCTTATAACCATTTATTCTCCCCCCTTTTTTTACGATTATACCTCAGTTTGGAGACTTTTACGATTATACCTCAGTTTGGAGACTTTTACGATTATACCTCACTTTGGAGACTCAAAAATCCAAGGAAGGAACGAAGGAAGAGAATAGGGAAGAAGGAAGGAATACAGAGAACAGAGGAGAGAGGGAAGGAAGGAGATTTCAGGGGAAAAATGGTGAAATAGCTTTCATAACCCCAGTCGCATTTAATCATGCAATGCCGAGAGACTTTATGTACATCTAAACATTTGTCTTTGAGATTACATGTGCTTGGTACAGGAAGATGGGCTGGGCAGTGCGTTTCTTGAGACTGCGGTTTTTTATTTTATTTTTACAAGTTGAAGCACTTGGAAAGAATGCGGACAGGGCGCAGGAGATACCTGCCTGCCAGCGTGAAGAGGCAAACTCTGGCTGAACCCGTCTTTTATCACGGGGGGACGTGGTACAAGGTGGAACACTGTTTAGACACAAAATCCAACCTGCGCCTGTGAAAAGGACGAGCATAAATTATAGTGATTGGAGAGATGGCGCACTGCAGAGCGAGGAATGAAAAATTAATTACACTGTTTCTTTTTCAACTCTCTGACTGACTTTGGAGAAATGTTGGAGGGTATGGAATAGGACATCCCTATTTACATTGGTATGGAATTATGCAACACCCCCGCCCTTTGAGCCAAAGAAATAAGTAACTATACAACCTTTAGAAGACTTCTGAGGGCAGCCCTGTATAGGGATGTTGTATTAATGTTTAATGGGTGGCATGTTGTTGTTTAGTCGTTTAGTCGTGTCCGCCTCTTCGTGACCCCCTGGACCAGAGCACGCCAGGCACTCCTGTCTTCCACTACCTCCTGCAGTTTGGTCAAACTCATGCTGGTAGCTTCGAGAACACTGTCCAACCATCTCGTCCTCTGTCATCCCCTTCTCCTTGTGCCCTCCATCTTTCCCAATATCAGGGTCTTCTCCAGGGAGTCTTCTCTTCTCATGAGGTGGCCAAAGTATTGGAGCCTCAGCTTCAGGATCTGTCCTTCCAGTGAGCACTCAGGGTTGATTTCCTTCAGAATGAAGAGGTTTGATCTTCTTGCAGTCCATGGGACTCTCAAGAGTCTCCTCCAGCACTATAATTCAAAAGCATCCATTCTTCAGCGACCAGCCTTCTTTATGGTCCAGCTCTCACTTCCATACATCACTACACTGGGAAAACCATAGCTTTAACTATACGGACCTTTGTCGTCAAGGTGATGTCTCTGCTTTTTAATGGGTGGCATATAAATGACAAAATTTTTATAATAATTATAATGGAATAGGCCAGGGATCAGCAAACTTTTTCAGCAGGGGGCCGGTCCACTGTCCCTCAGACCTTGGGGGGGGGGGCAGACTATATTTTTTGGGGAAATGAACAAATTCATATGCCCCACAAATAACTCAGAGATGCATTTAAAATAAAAGGACGCATTCTACTCACGTAAAATACGCTGATTCCCTGACCATCCGTGGGCTGGATTTAGAAGGCAATTGGGCCAAATCTGGCCCCCAGGCCTTAGTTTGCCTACCCATGGAATAGGGCGTCCCTATTTTCATTGGAGAAATATTGGAGGGTAGGCTCACAACTATCAATGCCCTTAACCAACTTCAGCTCCCAGAATTCTTGGGGGAAGCTATGACTGTTTAAAGAAGTGTTTTGTAGTAAGGTTAAAGCTTACTGGGAGATGATATATAATGAATTGAAAAGGATGTTTAAAATAACATTTGTAAAAAAAACACCAAAAAACCAGAAGCTTTTCTTTTGGGAATTATAGGGATAGAACCACTTAAACTGTATAGACATTTATTTGTGTACGCTACTACAGCGGCAAGAATGTTACTCACCCTAAAATGGAAAGAAGCCCAGCAAAGGAAGAATGGATACAAAAACTTATGGGATACGCAGAAACGGCAAAACGTCCTGGAAGAATAAGAAATCAAGATAACAAACTTTTTATAAAAGAGTGGAAACGGTTTATTGAATATTTACAGACAAATTGTAAACAGATAAGAACATTGAGTATATATTTAAAGTGGATGAATAATGAGCAAATTAAGTTGATCTGGATATGTAGAAGATATTAAAAATAAATTTAAGGAACCGAGGAAAGGGGGGGAAGTCAGGTTTTGAAATGTTAAGATGAATGCAAAATTGGGGAAATGTATAAATCTGAAGGGACACGGGTGGCGCTGTGGGTTAAACCACAGAGCCTAGGACTTGCCAATCAGAAGGGCGGTGGTTCAAATCCCCGCGATGGGGTGAGCTCCCGTTGCTCAGTCCCTGCTCCTGCCAACCTAGCAGTTCGAAAGCACGTCAAAGTGCAAGTAGATAAATAGGTACCGCTCTGGTGGGAAGGTAAACGGCGTTTCCGTGCGCTGCTCTGTTTCGCCAGAAGCGGCTTAGTCATGCTGGCCACATGACCCGGAAGCTGTACGCCGGCTCCCTCGTCCAATAAAGTGAGATGAGTGCCACAATCCTAGAGTCGTCTGCAACTGGACCTACTGGTCAGGGGTCCCTTTACCTCTAGATCTGAAAAGTATATATATAATTTAAAAATAAGAAATATAGTGGTGTCATAGCACTTTAGATGTATGCTCTGAATGTATGGCCAAACTTGTGGGCCATCTTAGACAGAGAAAACCCTCGTACCTCAATGGCCGGCTGTGTCTGTAATTCAGAATGTTGGGTGGAACTTGGAAACGGGGGAATCTGAAGAGCACACTTCTGAATTCTTTCAAGTTATCTCCAAGTGGTGCTTCTTGGCTCTTCGCCCGATGGCCCCATACTTCTGTTATTTGAAAATGTTCCTCTTGCCCGGGCTTCAGATGAGGTTGACCTTAAAGTGTATGGCACCTGCCCCGCCTGTCATCCTGTAACAGGCACTCCCAGCCTCTGAACAAGAAGATGTATGTGTTTATTTCGGAACATTTCAAGAGCAACGACGTGGAGAAGTTTGAAGGGTTTCTTTGGAGGGATTCTTGCCTTGGGAGGAGCAAGATTCTGTCAGAAGACGCATATCGCCAGGCTTTGGCTTAGCGGAGAACACAATTCCCACATCTCATTTTGAGCATTCTCTGAAGTCAAATGTCAGAGCATCCTAGACAATGACATATCCTCCCAACGTCTCACCAACGAGATTTGAGACATGACTCTACCTAGAGATGAACGAATCAGTCTATTTGCGGCCCAGGTCACTCTGTGTTCGCCCATAAATTTGTTCTGTGCTGTTTCCTCATTAATCTACAGTTTAATTTAATTAAGCTCCGTCAAAGTGCAAGTAGATAAATAGTTGCCGCTCCGGAGGGAAGGCAAACGGCGTTTCCGTGCGCTGCTCTGGTTCGCCGGAAGCGGCTTAGTCATGCTGACAACATGACCCAGAAGCTGTATGCCGGCTCCCTCGGCCAATAAAGCGAGATGAGCGCACACAGTGCCAAATTTTAATTATGTTGTAATTTGTACAGTGGTACCTCGGGTTAAGAACTTAATTCGTTCCGGAGGTCCACTCTTAACCTGAAACTGTTCTTAACCTGAAGCACCACTTGAGCTAATGGGGCCTCCCGCTGCCACCGCACAATTTCTGTTCTCATCCTGAAGCAAAGTTCTTAACCCGAGGTAATATTTCTGGGTTAGCGGAATCTGTAACCTGAAGCTTATGTAACCTGAAGTGTATGTAACACGAGGTACCACTGTATTGTAAAATTCCATATTATATTTTGTGTTGGGGTTGCAGGCTGCCTGGAGATGCTTCCATGGCAAGGGGTATGTACATACCATATTTTAAATTAAAAGAATGAATGATAAAGAAATAAAATTCGCCCAGTGAGCAAAATTAGATGGATGTCTGATATCTGGCCTCTCTATGGCTTAGTGATTACTCACTTTTGCCACTCTACTAGAATCATAGAATTATAGAGTTGGAAATGACCTTAAGGGTCATGTAGTTCAACCCCTGCAATGCAGGAATCTCAACATGTGGCCCCCTATCCAATCTGAAACCAAACCAGACTTTGCTGTGCAAATGTGCTAGCAGTTTTATCGCTGCACCAATGTCACACCTGATGCGTCCAAGAATTGCATCTGACATCTTTGTAGCTGCATCACTCTATTGGTTTGAGGTTTTTTTAATAACAACAACAACAACTAGTGGCCAAATCTGTGGCTTAGTAGTAGAGTATCTTCTTTTCATGAAGAAGGCTCAAGGGTCAATCCCTATCATCTCCAGGTGGGGCTGGGAGTTGGAACGACTGATAATTCCATCAGAAATGGAAATGGAAGCGGATTTTTTTTTTATTAAAGATTTTTATTAAAGTTTCAAAAATTTTATAAAAACAAAACAAAACTATAATACCAACAGACAAAAGTAAAAACAAGTATAATTTCAATCCCTTATTTTCTTATAACTTACTTCCCCGACTTCCTCATACCTCCCCTTTCTGTATTCCAGTTTTTAATTTATTAATTCAGCAAATCCTTTCCCTTAATTTTCATTTAGTTTTTGGCTTTCTTTTCTTTTTACTTATCCATTACAGCTGGAAACCACATAATTTCTAAACCAATGTCATTCTAACATTCATTAATTTTGCAATGTTTCTTAAGATAGTCCTTAAATTTCTTCCAATCTTCTTCTGCTGTCTCTCTCCCCTGGTCTCAGATTCTGCCAGTCATTTCTGCCAGTCCCATATAGTCTATCACCTTCATCTGCCATTCTTCCAAGGTGGGTAGGTCTTGTGTCTTCCAATACTTTGCGATGAGTATTCTTGCTGCTGTTGTAGCATACATAAAGAATGTTCTATCCTTCTTTGGCGCCAATTGGCCGACAATACCCAAGAGAAAGGCCTCTGGTTTCTTCAGAAAGGTATATTTAAATACCTTTTTCAGTTCATTATATATCATTTCCCAGAACGCCTTAATCTTTGGGCACGTCCACCAAAGGTGAAAGAATGTACCTTCATTTTCTTTACATTTCCAACATTTATTATCAGGCAAGTGGTAAATTTTTGCAAGCTTGACTGGGGTCATGTACCACCTAGAAATCATTTTCATAATATTCTCTCTTAGGGCATTACATGCTGTAAATTTCATACGGAAATGGAAGCGTAAATTGCCCCATTTTGCTTGTTTACCTGTGTCATGAATGTAAATCCCATAAGTGAATACGTGTGGACATTCATTAATTTTTTTAAATCTGCAAACATTACAAAAATATTTGCATTATTTTCTGCATTGACGGAAGTTTCCCTTCCACTGAAATGCTTTGAAGGTAATTGCAAAATTAATTAACTTTGGGCCGTGGTGGATGAGACAAATAACATAGCTTTTAGCAGAAGCTGAGCTGTAGCAAAACAGAAACAAGGGAGAAGGGGGTGCAAATAGATGCCTCTTTGCATTATCCCTAGCTGGAGGAAATCCACCTGAAATCATGGAGAGTAAGGTAGACTTTACTGAGCTATACAGGACAGTAGCATGACTTGGAGTAAGGCAGTTTCCTAAGAATAATCTTGGAGTACATCTGCATTGCATGCAGAAGATTCCAGGCTCAGTCGCTGGCATCTTTATGTAGAGCTTAAAATCCACTAAGGATGTGGTTGGCGCTGTGGTCTAAACCACTGAGCCTAGGGCTTTGCCGATCAGAAGGTTGGCGGTTCAAATCCCCGCGACGGGGTGAGCTCCCGTTGCTCTGTCCCAGCTCCTGCCAACCTAGCAGTTCGAAAGCACGTCAAAGTGCAAGTAGATAAATAGGTACCACTCCAGCGGGAAGGTAAACGGCGCTTCTGTGCGCTGCTCTAGTTTGCCAGAAGCGGCTTAGTCATGCGGGCCACATGATCCAGAAAAACTGTCTGTGGACAAACGCCAGCTTTTACTGGACAAACGGCCAGTAAAGCGAGATGATCGCCGCACCCCAGAGTTTTCTGTGACTGGACTTAACTGTCAGGGGTCCTTTACCTTTTACCTTTTTTAAAAAGATCCACTACCCAAGTCCCCAGAGAGCCAGCGCCCATCAGCAGGGATGATGCCTGACTAGATGGACCAATGGTTTGACTCAGCATAAGACAGCTTCTGTGCTGGTCCAGGGGGGAGGTTACTGTGGGGCGAGGTCCAGGACCTGAGTTGAGGGTCGGCAGACAGTCCTCCTCAGGCGAAGCGGGGTCCACAGTGAGAAGCCGGGCAAGGACAGGAACTCTGGGGGAAACAGGACTAGATGCTGGCCGGAACATCTCATCAACGACGTTGCTCCCGCAACCTGGGACCGGGCTGACTGGCCTTTATCTTCTCTGAGGCCAGGGGCGGTCCCGGCCCCCAGGAGACCCGCCTCTCCTGGCCTTAAGGCGAGCACTCCTCCTGGGAGAAACCAGTTCCCTTTGCCTCTCTGCCCTTCGCCTCTGCAGTTCAGGAGAGGCTGAAGGGTTATTGGGCCCAGGGGGAGACTCACCTAGGCACTGAGTCCTCAACCACCTCTGGAGCCAGAGTGGATTCACCTGGTGCCTGCTCCTGAGGATCCGGCACAGGTGCAGGCGCTTCAGAATCAAGGCCCTGCCCCAGTTCAGCCGGCCCTGGAGGCGGGGACTCCTGTGCAGGCTGGGATTCCTCCGGTTCAGCCTCTGAATCGGATTCCCAGGCCATCACAGCTTCCAACATTCCTGATATTACCCCTAAAAGCTTGCATACAAAACCCAGTCCTCAAACCAAACCACCATTACAACGATCAGTTTTCACAAAACAAATAATCTCATACCCCACCTTTTCCCTGCACTCCTGAATGGCAGGGGGTTGGATTAGATGAATTCTGTGGTCCCTTCCAACACTACAATTCTATCATTCCCCCCAAAAAGGTTCTTGCTGAACACTGACAACTGGGAAACACTGGCCTGCGAGCGCTCCATTTGGAGAAGAGCCTTTTCCAAAGGTGTCATGGGCTTTGAAAATAAATTAAAACAATTCTTTAAAAAGATAGTTAAAAAGACTCTTCTTAAAAACCTAAAAACTCCCTTAAAAGAATCAAGTCTTCAAAAAAGTTATATGATCTAAGAAAATCTTTAAAAGAATCCTTCCAAAAGAATTTAAAAATTATAATGTAGAACCATAGAGACCAACTGAGTAGTTTTAGGTATAAGCTTTCATGTGAATGCACACTTCTTGAGATGGGCTTTGAAGGCACTCGAACTCAGGACGCAAGGGAGAAACGTGCTAAGAAGAAGGCACATTTGGCAAATCCACACCGTGATCAACTCCCACCCGGAAACCAATGTCCCCACTGTGGAAGGAACGTGTGGATCCAGAATTGGCCTCCACAGTCACTTATGGACTCATTATTAAAACTGTGTTTATGGAAGACAATCTTACGCGGCTACGAGTGATTGCCAAAGAAGAAGAAGAAGATTTAGGTTGAGCAAGGCTGTTGCATCCTGTGCCCTTGGGGCAGTTCATTTTACTGTACCACAACTGAAAGACTGGACTTGTTGTTTTTGTTTTTACAGCCTCTTCTGCCAAGGTTCTGCTGGTAAATCCTGCATCCAACTTCTGGGAAGAACAACATCCTAGCTCCTCGGCTGATGATTGTTCATCTAATAAGGACACCTGAGCTTTGAATGGAGACAAATGGTTTTGAATTACCTGCTGCAGACGATTCCTCCATTCACTCCCTAGCATATTTGGAATATTTTCCTTCCAGATCTTTGCTACGTATCCACCCCCGCCTTTGCTGATTATTCCCCTGCAGTTATTAACTCTGTAAAACATCTCCCCGGAAAGTGAAGGGAGGCCTTTTTGTTCTGATGTGTGTAGCAAGTGCCCTAGGAGCAAATAGAGCTTTGACTCACCAAGGATATGTGATGATAGCATAACACACTAAATAACATTGAAATGAATAAATAAAATATATAGTAAAGGTAAAGGGACTCCTGACCGTTTGGTCCAGTCACGGACAACTCTGGGGTTGCGGCGCTCATCTCGCTTTACTGGCCGAGTGAGCCGGCGTACAGATTCTGGGTCATGTGGCCAGCATGACTAAGCCGCTTCTGGTGAACAAGAGCAGCGCACGGAAATGCCATTTACCTTTCCGCCGGAGTGGTACCTATTTATCTACTTGCACTGCACGCTTTCAAACTGCTAGGTTGGCAGGAGCTGGGACCGAACAACGGGAGCTCATCCCGTTGCGGGGAATCGAACCATTGACCTTCCGATCGGCAAGTCCTAGGCTCAGTGGTTTAACCCACAGTGCCAACCGCGTCCCAAAATACATGGTACGATCTCTTAAAATGTGAAAGTTAAAAGCAAACTCAAACAAACAAACAATGTGAGCAGATTAAAAACTGCGATGTGGTTTTATATTGTGGTTTTATGTTGTGAACCACCCTGAGATGGGTGCTATACAAATAATAATAATAATAATAATAATAATAATAATAATGTACCAGTGGCATCTCCAGGAGTGGCTGGAAACATTTTCCTGCCTGAGCCGCTGCAGGGCTGCTGCCAGTCAGTGTAGGCAGTATGGAGCCAGATGGAGCAATAGAATGACCCAGGATATACAGCAGTCTCCAGGGGTGCCAACTCTCCCTCAGGGTTGTGGGTGCCTTCTGCTGCAATGGAGATGTGTGACGTCAGACACACGAGCCTGAACATAGTGTGTGTATGTGTGTGTGACATCAGTGGCAGTAGCTCCTCTTCCTCTCTGCTGCCAGCGAGGCACCCCTTTCTGCGTGGAGGGGCTCAGACTCAGAGGCAGAGAGACTCTGGATTCAGCTATACAGCTGCAAACAAAACATTTCAATTGTGTTTTAAGTGCAATATACAATGGGACACTAGGTGGCGATGGTGATGATGGAAAATTCAATGTATTTTTGTTTAAAAAAGGCTTTAAAGAAGCATTTTCAAAGCGGTTTTTATATGTGTCTAGATTCCACCTCCGCCTCCACATCTGAGCCTCACTCGCTGCGCAGGGTGGAGCTGAACTGCTTCCTCTATTTTCTCATTGACTTTGTGGGTGCCCAGCCCCCCCCATTATATTATTGTGGGTGCCCAAACACCCATGGCCCCCTGGAGCTGGCTCCTATGGCAGTTCCCTATGGTCCTAACTGAAGCTCCCAGGATCCTTTGCAAGAAGCCACAGCTGTGAACGTAGTCAAAGCGTGCTTGAAATCTATGGTGCGGTTGTGAGCTCTTTTTGTGTGTTGGTCTTGCCGTTTTAAGCCAAAACAAAGAACCTGGAGATGTGGAGTAACTGCAGGAGCAGATTAGGCTCAAGGTCAATAAATAATCTGATCCATTTGGAGAAAGCACTCATGTGGCCTTCACTACCAACCGGTAGAGAAACAACAACAACGACAAAGTCTAGGATTGCCTGTGAAACAAGAGTCTTTAAATATCCAGCGCGATTGTTTTTCGAGAGCGTTTTTACCGCCTTGGTAGGAAAGTTTATTAAAAACAGCGCTAGTTGGCTGGTGTTCTGCCTCCGCCTTTTCCTCTGCTATGTCGAAGTTGTTTGATAAGAGCTTTCTGCCCCTTCTCTTTTGAAGCTGGTAGCGGTTTCCCCTGGAGAATGCAAAGTGTTCTGAACAACCGCTTGCGACGAATAGTAAGCAAGACAAAGAACATTATTAAGAAACCGCTCACAGAGGCTGGTGGGGCATCTGAATCCCTGGGGGAATTTTCTCTTGGGGAATACAGGGGTCTGTCCTACCATTTGAGCAATCTTTCTGTTTTTTTTTAAAATAATTTTTATTAAGGTTTTTACATTACAAAAAAGAAAAAAGGGAAAAAAGAAAAAATACAAACTACAAAATAAAAATGGTTAAAAACAATCAATCTTTCCATCACATTATTTTTCATTTACTTGTTTCTCGGACCTCCTCATACCACCCTTTTTAGTATTCCAAGTCGAATTATTAATTCAACAATTTCTTTCCCTCTTTATGCTACCCAAATCTTATTCTTAAATTATTACAGTCTTGAATTTTTACTTATATAAACCCATTTTTTCGTATTCTTTTAACCCATTACAGCCAGAAACCACTTAGTTCCAATCCAACATTATTCTAAAATTCATTAATTTTGCAATATCTCTGTAAATAGTATTTAAATTTCTTCCAATCTTCTTCCACTGACTCTTTTCCCTGATCTCGGATCCTGCCGGTCATTTCCGCCAATTCCATGTAGTCCATCACCTTCATCTGCCATTCTTCCAAAGTGGGTAAATCTTGTGTCTTCCTTGAGCAATCTTTCTGTACCTTGGGTCCCCAGATGTTCTTGAACTACAACTCAGATAATCCCTAACCACTGGCTATGCTGACTACGCAGGATGGGAGTTGGTCCCTCGTCATCCTGGAAAACAGTGAGGTGTCCTGGGCTTGTGGTTGTTCAAGATCTTTATAAATGACTTGGGTGAAGCTGTTGAAGGATTGCTCATCAAATTTGCTGATAACACCAAACTGGGAGGAATAGCCAATGTCACAGAGATTGGAGAGATTGGAGAACTGGGCCCAAAGTAACAAAATGAATTTCAGTAAGGATAAATGTAAGGTTCTTCACTAAGACCAGGAGAACCAGCTTCACAAATATAAGATGGGGGACTCCTGGCTTACTAGCAGTACGTGTGAAAAGGTTCTAGGGGTCTTGGTGGACCACCAGCTGAACATGAGTCAACAGTGTGATGCAGCAGCAAAAGAAAAACTAATGCTATTCTGTGCCTGCATTAGCAGAAGTCTAGTGTCCAGGTCAATGGAAGTAATAGCACCATATCTGCCTTAGTCAGACTACACCTGGAGTACAGTGGTACCTGTTCGCAACATGAAAAGCCCGCAACCTGAAGCACCGTATCTGCGCAGGTGTGCGGTGCGATTTGATGCTTGTGCACATGAGCAAGCGGTGAAACCCGGAAGTAACCCTTTCTGGTACCTCCAGGTGACTGCGGGGCGCAACCAGCCCGGACACTGGGGTCCAGCGCCAAGCGCCTTCTAGTGATTCCCTCGCTGTGAGAAGTGTGGTTACAGGGAACCAGGCAGAGGGCCTTCTTGGTAGTGGTGCCTGCCCTGTGGAATGCCCTCCCAGCAGATGTCAAGGAAATAAACAACTATTTTACTTTTAAAAGACATCTGAAGGCAGCCATGTTTAGGGAAGTTTTTAATATCTGACGCTGTATTGTTTTTAATATTCAGTTGGAAGCCACCCAGAGTGGCTAGGAAACCCAGCCAGATGGGCGGGGTATAAATAAAAAATTATTATTATTATTATAACGTGGAAAAACATAACATGAAGCAAACGTAACATGAGGTATGACTGTACTGGGTCCAGTTCTGGATGCCACAATTTAAGATGGACATTGACAAGCTGGAATGTGTGCAGAAGAGGGCAACCAAGATGATCATGGGTCTGGAGACCAAGCCTTATGAGGAACAGTTGAGGGAGTTGGGTATGTTTCGCCTGGAAAAGAGGAGACTGAGAGGAGATAGGATAGTCATCTTCAAATATCTGATTGTCACATGAAAGATGGGAGTGAGCATGTTTTCTCTTGCTCCAGAGTGTAGGAGCTGAATTAATGTTTTCAACTTACAAGAAAGGAGATTCCGACAGAACTTCAGGACAACTTTCTGACACCAATACCTGTTTGACTTTGAAATAGACTTCCATGGGAAGTGGTGGACAGTCCTTCCTTGGAGATTTTTAAGCAGAGGTTGGGTGACCACCTATCATGTTTTATTTACAGATAAACCACAGGGTCTCTTCCAAACTTACGACCATGATTCTATGATTCTGTGTACGTAAATAAATGGGGGAAGAAGGGAAAAAACTGTTTGTGCAATTGCCTCATAATGAATTACACCACAAGATGGGCTTAAAGGTAAAGGGACCCCTGAGCATTAGGTCCAGTCGCGGACGACTCTGGGGTTGTGGCGCTCATCTCGCTTTATTGGCCGAGGGAGCCGGCTTACAGCTTCCAGGTCATGTGGCCAGCATGACTAAGCTGCTTCTGGCGAACCAGAGCAGCGCACGGAAACGCCGTTTACCTTCCCGCCGGAGCAGTACCTATTTATCTACTTGCACTTTGATGTGCATTCGAACTGCTAGGTTGGCAGGAGCAGGGACCGAGCAACAGGAGCTCACCCCGTCGTGGGGATTCAAACCGCCAACCTTCTGATCGGCAAGCCCTAGGCTCTGTGGTTTAACCCACAGCGCCACTCGTGTCCCTTAAAATGGGCTTAGTTGTTCTTAAATTGATGCATTCCCCTGCAGCAGAAAAAGTTCTTATTGGGCATAAGCCAATTTCTTAAAAGCCATTGCTTCTTTAACCTCCCATGTTGCAAAAAAGGCAAGCAAAACTATTCCCCAAGCTATGCCTGCTTTGTGTTACCATCTTTGACCTTTGCTCTCACAGGAGTGGCTGGCAGCGTAGGAATGATCCTTTTGCTGCTTCAAGATGACTAGAACGCTCTGCTTGGAAACCGAGATATTTTCTTTTAATTATGAAGAAGAAAGACCGCACAGCTGTCATTCGGCTTTTGCTCACCTCTTCTAAATGTTAGGCTCATTAGCAGTCTCATCGCAGGCCAGCTGTTTCATCTCATTTGTTCGTTTAATTAGTCCTCCAACACATCAGGAGTAATGCCGGAGTTTTCCATCAAGATTTTTGTCCGTCTCCATCGGAAAAGAGAATATTTATGCCTACTTCAGCAGCTCAAGCATCTTGAGGCTCTGGGAACGGTGCTGTCAGCAAATTTAGATGCTTGCAATGCACAAGAGGGGTCCTGTATCCTCATGGAAGGGTCAGGTCAGCGAATCTAACTGTAGGACGAGGCAAAATGATTGGTTAGAGAGGTAAGCTTGTTGGGAGTCAAGCAACGGAGCTTGCAATAAGCTACCTGAACTCTCTCTCTCTCTGTGTGAGAAAGACAGACAGACGGACAGAAAGGCAACATATTTCTCTCTCTTTTTGTAAATGTGAAATATACTCTGAGTCAGGTGTGGATTTCATGCTCTTTATTCAGCTCATAGCAGTGAGGAATCAAAGTTCCCCCAAAATATCTGCTTTAGATACATGTGGCACATGTGCCACATGTGATTGGCTAATTCTGGGATTCTCCTGTAGGCCAGTCAGGTTGCAGACTCACTTCCATCTGGAGCTGGATTGGGTGGCTTGGCTCCTGCAGGCCAATCATACTGCTGCATTGTTTTGGGACCAATCGGACTGCTGCATTTTGGAGCCTATTGTTCTAGGACCAATCAGACTGCTGCATTCTGAATCCTATTGTTCTAGGACCAATCAGACTGCTGCATTCTGAATCCTATTGTTCTAGGACCAATCAGACTGCTGCCTTTTGGATCCTGTTCAACTCAGTACATAACACCTACTTGTTCGTACAGTAAATCATTTCTTTTAAGGCTTTAGTTCCTTCCTGCTTATTCTCCAAGTATCATGCACTGGTTGGGAGGAACCAGGTGGCGAACCCCCCAAGGAAAGAAGCCTCAGAGCCCAGGGAGTGGTGGTGGAACAACACTGAGAAGTCCCATGGAGAAGGCTGGGAAGAAGAGGTATTGGAAGCGGTAGATGTAAGAGGGCTTAGTGAGTAGGGAGATTCTGTGACAGAGAGGAGTCCAGACTCAGAGGCAGAAGCTGAAGCGGGAGAGGAGGGAGACCAAGAGGCAGAGATGAATCAGGCTGGTGAAGAGTCACACGTGTCTCTCTCTCCTGCTGTGACAAACTCGCCCTGTCTCCCAGAACCAGGAAAGGCATGAAGAGGGAGGAGGAGAGACTGGCTGCATGCAGACACAGTATCCAATTACTTGGAAAAAGCCTTGGAGAGGAGGAGATATGGACAGCTATGGGGAGGCAGGAGATCTTTAGTCTCTGCAACTGATTTCCTGGAAATCACCTGCTGTGCTCAATAGGCCTGACACTCAGCCAAGAGCTAATAAAGAGTTAACTTCAGAATTGAACTGTGTGATTTAATGGTCGGCATGCTCTGTGATGGGACGCGGGTGGCGCTGTGGGTTAAACCACAGAGCCTAGGACTTGCCGATCAGAAGATCAGAAGGTCGGCGGTTCGAATCCCCGCGACGGGGTGAGCTCCCGTTGCTTAGTTCCTGCTCCTGCCAACCTAGCAGTTTGAAAGCACATCAAAGTGCAAGTAGATAAATAGGTACCACTCCGGTGGGAGGGTAAATGGCATTTCCGTGCGCTGCTCTGGTTCGCCAGAAGCGGCTTAGTCATGCTGGCCACATGACCCGGAAGCTGTACGCCGGCTCCCTCGGCCAGTAAAGCGAGAGGAGCGCCACAACCCCAGAGTCAGCCATGACTGGACCTAATGGTCAGGGGTCCCTTTACCTTTACCTTTCATGCTCCGTGACACCAAGTTAGCTCAAGTTAGCAGCAGTGTGAGTCAGCATGGGCTAGTGGTAACTTCTAGGTTCTGTCTTGGACACAAGTAATGCCTGTAGCCCAAATACAGCCGTATCTTGGAAGTTGAATGGAACTCGTTCCAAAAGTACTTTCGACTTCCAAAATGTTTGGATACCAAAGCACAGCTTTTGATTGGCTGCAGGAAGTTCCTGCAGCCAATCGGAAGCTCCATTGGGCGTTCGGCTTCCAAAAATAGTTCGCAAACCGGAACACTCACTTGCCTGTGGCCATGTTTTCCCCCAAAAGCTATTTCCAGACAGGCGTCAAAGGATGCCCCGGGCAGAGCTCACTGCAGCAATCTAACCCAGCAGCCACCACAGGCCATGTAACTGGGACATCATTTGAATGATGTTGTTCCTGAAGTGGCTGTTGGATGAATGGAGGTAAAGAAGAGACTTGTTAGATGGCACAACACTGTTTGGCCACCATATGTATGGAGAGAAGAGGGCACTTATGGAGCTTGCCAATTCCTTCTGGCTCGGGAGGATATGTGGAAAGGGCAGAGGGGATCATTTTTTTCATTTTCTGCAGCTGGCTCCCACTCGAACGCCTTTTATAAATCAACCCAGTCAGAACATTCCTCCCTCTCGTTGTCAGAGGAAGGCTTTTAACTCCTTCAGGCTGAAGAGACGGAGGAGGAAATGATGGAGGAGGTCAAAGGGGGGGGGGGAGAGACTTTTCCCTCCCAAAAAGCTGGCATCTCTGGGATGAGAGTCCTGCTGGGTCCTCTGCTCTCGGGCAGGTGCTGTACTGAGAAGATGTTTTGCCCTGTAATTTATTCCTGGTTTACTGGAAGCGGAGAAATTGCTGCCACAATTCTTTGCCAAGGGGGGGAGGATGCTTCAAGCTGAACAATGGGGATCCCCCCTTCTTTCCAAGGCTGTGTCTCCTCTAGGCTTAAGGGGAAAACAACAATACAATTGTTGCTGAGTTAGCCCCACTTCTGAGCCACGGAAGTGGATAAAACAGGCCTACATTGCAGGGAGCGGGTTTTGCATCTGAAAACCATGCAGTGTCAGACGGAGTGCCTTTCCCTCAAAGCGGATGAGGCATTCTGTTTTTGACAAAAATTGAAATTGAAATACTTGTACAACTTGTATACAGTGAGATTACACGAGCACCCCCCACTCAGCTCTCTTAGTCTTAATTCCCCTTGTTTACTGACGCACACACACCAAACCCAAAAGTCAGTTGCCCTGTTGTTATCTTTTCATTCAGCAGCCTAACAGCCCACGGATAGAAGCTGTTCTTTACCCTGTTGGTGCGACTAATCAGGCTTCTGACGGCCAGGGTGTGAATCATCCCTGAGAATTTTCCTCACTCTCCTGAGGCAACGTTCTTCCGCTATTTCATCCAGCGGATTCATGGGACAGCCCATAATATCTTGTGCACTTCCTATCAGTTGATGTCAAACCAGCGTACCACACCGTGATGCAGTATGAAAGGACACTTTCTATTGTGGACCGGTAGAAGGAGATAATCAAATGTTGATTGACATCGTTCTTTCGCATTACTCTGAGGAGATGGAGTCTCTGTTGGGCTTTCTTAACCACCTGGGCTGTATTTATTTTCCAAGTAAGGTCTTCACTGAGATAAACTCCTAGGAATTTAAAGGAAGAGACTCTCTCCACACAGCCCTCCCCGATGTACAGCGGGGCTAGTTCTCCTCTCTTCCTCTGAAAGTCCAACAGCATTTCCTTTGTCTTGCTGATATTAAGGTGCAAGTTGTTCCCTAGGCACCATGTAGATATTTTTTGGGCCTCCCCTCTATACGCTGATTCGTCTCCACCTGTTATTAAACCCATTATGGTGGTGTCATCTGCAAACTTAATAATTGCAGTAGACAGGTCAGATGATACACAATTGTATGTATACAATGAATACAGGTAGGGACTTAGCACACATCCCTGTGGTGTGCCAGTCCTGATTTTTAAGGAATTAGATGTTACATGTCCAATCCTCATGGTTTGTGTCCGATCTATTTGAAAGCCTTTAATCCAGTCACAGATAAACTGAGGGAGGGCAGGGTGGGAGAAGCTCTGGAGCCAACTGAGGACTCCCAGTTAAGTTCCACCCTCTATTGTGTGTGCAGAGTGGTCCTAACCCTACCTGGTCAACTCCCCTGGCAACACCTCCCCAGCTGGGATTGGTCAACCGTCTGAGGTTAGGTGGGAACCTCCAGGTATCCAGCTTGGGGAGGCGAAGCCAGTCTAACTGGGCTGGGGATCGTGTAGGGCCAAGGGGCTGCACACAACCACACAAAAGTGCCCCCCATTTGAAGTGGGGAGCGGTCATTGTCTGAAACCCTGGAGAGCCACTGCCAGCCAGTGTAAACACTATTAGCTAGTGCACCAGTGAGCTGAGCTTCCTATGTTCCTTGGAAGACAAGGTGGCCGGGCCAGTGGAATTCTGACAGGTTAGTGACCCTACTTTTCAGGGTTGTTGTGGATACAGTGGTACCTCGGGTTAAGAACCTAATTCGTTCTGGAGGTCCGTTCTTAACCTGAAACTCTTCTTAACCTGAAGCACCACTTTAGCTAATGGGGCCTCCCGCTGCTGCCGCACCGCTGGAGCACGATTTCTGTTCTCATCCTGAAGCAAAGTTCTTAACCTGAAGCACTACTTCTGGGTTATTGGAGTCTGTAACCTGAAGCATCTGTAACCCGAGGTACCACTGTACAGTCATACCTCATGATACGTTTGCTTCATGATATGTTTTTTCAGGTTCTGTCCCGCGGCGATCTGGAAGTACCGGAAAGGGTTACTTCCGGGTTTCGCTGCTTGCACATGTGCAGTAGTGGTAAATCGCGCTTCGCGCATGCGCACAAGACCAAATCATGCTGTGCACCTGTGCAGATATGGCACTTCAGGTTGCGGGCTTTTCATGTTGCAATTGGGCCTCCGGAACGGATCCCGTTCGCAACCAGAGGTACCACTGTATTACTGAGATAAGTTGTGGAAAGTATTTGAAAGCACATATGGGACAGGGGAAGACGCAGGTGGCGCTGTGGGTTAAAGCCTCAGCGCCTAGGGCTTGCTGATCGAAAGGTCGGCGGTTCGAATCCCTGCGGCGGGGTGCGCTCCCGCTGCTCGGTCCCAGCGCCTGCCAACCTAGCAGTTCGAAAGCACCCTCGGGTGCAAGTAGATAAATAGGGACCGCTTACCAGCGGGAAGGTAAACGGCGTTTCCGTGTGCGGCTCTGGCTCGCCAGAGCAGCGATGTCACGCTGGCCACGTGACCCGGAAGTGTCTCCGGACAGCGCTGGCCCCTGGCCTCTTAAGTGAGATGGGCGCACAACCCCAGAGTCTGTCAAGACTGGCCCATATGGGCAGGGGTACCTTTACCTTTACCTTTACCTTATGGGACAGGGGAAGATGTCAGATACAAAGGACATGATCCAGTCATTTTTTGTTTAGTCGTTTAGTCGTGTCTGACTCTTCGTGACTCCCTGGAACAGAGCACGCCAGGCACTCCTGTCTTCCACTGCCTCTCGCAGTTTGGTCAAACTCATGCTGGTAGCTTCGAGAACACTGCCCAACCATCTCGTCCTCTGTCGGCCCCTTCTCCTTGTGCCCTCCATCTTTCCCAACATCAGAGTTGAGGTTGTGCTGAAATCTTTCCTGAAATCCAGGGGAATTAAAAATGTTTAATCATGCTGCACGCATTAGCTTCCTTACATCACACTGAAAATAAAGTGGCAACAGAAACCCATTTTTAAAATAAATAAACCTCCCTTTGCAGATCACCCTCAGCAGTTTCCTCACCCTCTTGCAAACGCATGCAGCTGCCAGAATCACAATTAAGCTATTAAAAAAAATTAAAACGCGCCAAAAAATAAAAAGCTATTGAGAATATTGCAGAGAATTCTGAACGCTCAATCGACATTCATTAAGATTTGTGGCTCGAGGTGATCATGGAAGGAGGGAAACTTTGTAAGCTACCACACACCCTAAAGGTGATGACTTTTTAAAATAAAAAATGTCCTAAGCTAATAAATGCAATTTTATTTTATTTTTGTTGTTGTTGGCATTTAAGCATTATTATCCTTTGCACGTACAACTGAAACAACTGGATATGACTCACCCCGCTCCAAAAATAAAAATAAAAAATCATTTCAGCACAAGATGCAAAGTACAAGGGGAGCTGAGTTTGATCTGACCGAAGCGAGAGAACGTGCCACACAAAAGCCAGAGAATGTGGATTAGCCCTAGCCAAACCCCTGCACCTTCGTGGCTATAAATCTACTGTTAGGGATCAAGGGTTTGATGAAAGCAATCATCTCTGATGGGAACGTCCTCTCTGCAAGAGATGCGAAACCGCTTTGATTTTTCTGGTGGGCCTGCTCAGTGTAACTTTGCAGACAGGGGTGTCAGAAGAGCTTTTCCGACCTGGGAGGGCCGGCTCTGAAGTGCTCTTCTCAGCTGGGGGAGGTAGACCAGGCCTGGAGTGCCAGTGCAGAGCAGGTACCAGGAACGAAATCTTAAGGTGAAATTCCTCGCATTGCTGGGATATCACGGTGCCCTGTGAAACACTGCTTTGGGATGCGCTGAGAGCTGGCTTGCCTGTTCTCAGAAGGGAGAGGGGGAATTTTAAGGGAAAGGAATTCTTTCACGATGCAGCTGTCGGAGACAAGAAGAGATTTCCTGGGTCAGGCCAAAGCCCCATCGAATCCAGCACATTCATCGAGTCCAGCAAGCAGAACCTGGGTGCAACAGCATTTCAGGAATATGATGAAGTTTGGCATGAGTCCCACACCCTGCACATGACCTGGAAGCTGTACGCCGGCTTCCTCGGCCAATAAAGCGAGATGAGCGCCGCAACCCCAGAGTTGGCCACGACTGGACCTAATGGTCAGGGGTCCCTTTACTTTACCAACAGGACTCCCCTAGAGTTTTCATTTCGTTTCACTTCACTTTTAATTTGTATGCTGTCTTTCTACATAAAGGTAAAGGTAAAGGGACCCCTGACTGTTAAGTCCAGTTGCAGACGACTCTGGGGTTGCGGCACTCATCTCGCTTTACTGGCCGAGGGAGCCAGCGTTTGTCCACAGACAGCTTCCGGGTCATGTGGCCAGCATGACTAAGCCGCTTCTGGTGAACCTGAGCAGCACACGGAAACGCCATTTACCTTCCCGCTGGAGTGGTACCTATTTATCTACTTGCACTTTGACATGCTTTTCAAACTGCTAGGTTAGCAGGAGCTGGGACCGAGCAACGGGAGCTCACCCCGTCGCGGGGATTCGAACCCCCAACCTTCTGATCGGCAAGCCCTAGGCTCAGTGGTTTAGACCACAGCGCCACCTGCACCCCTGTCTTTCTACATACATGAGGCATTTTACAAGCTGAAGAAACAACAAGGTCAACAGCAAAGATCACACACGTAATGAAAATCTGATCTAACACAGAAATGTCATAATATCTTTAAAATAACCAACTTGTAGCAAGCAAAGCAATATTCAGTAATCTGTTTCTCGGTGACTGGGTTGGAATATAAAGGACCGGGTATTCCTTGAGATATCCTGGCCCCATGTTGTTCTCTATCCCTGATTTGTTTTCCCCAGAGCACACAAGAAAGCCTGCCCAGCTTTCCTGAGCAGATTCCCATCCATTCCCATCCAGACTCAGACCTGCCCGGGTTTCAGCAAAGTTGTATGAGATACCCTCAGGTGACCCCACAAAGCTCCCTATCTCCCTGGCCCTAGGTTTGGGCTGAAGCTGACCAGTGTTTGAACAAGACTCATGTAAGAGTTCTGCTAAACAAAAATACCCATTGTTTCTCATTTGCTTCTTAACACCAATTGTTTAGTATAAATATTTGATCTTCCAACAGATGTCCCAGCTATGCGCTTTTTAAGCATTCCATAGGTACGGATATGCTTTCGGCATCCCTGTTAATTTTAGTTCTAACTTTGTCTTAGTTAACCTCACTCCACTTAGTTCCTGATGCCGACATTTCTGTAAATACATCGCCTCCTTATGCGTCAGGGCACACTTACATCATCTTTCTTAAAATCCTATTTCTTTTATTAAGTTTTCCAAAAATTTAACACATACCGTATTTTTCCTTCTATAACACGCAGATTTTTTCTCCTAAAAAGGAAGGGGAAATGTCTGTGCGTGTTATTGAGCGAATGTGTGGTCCCTGGAGCCAATTGGTGCAAGGGGAGGCAAAAAAAAGCAGGCAAAAATCAAACCGCGCGTCTCCTAGAAGGGAAACTTGAAAAGAGGAAGCGGCTGCTTTCCGGCATTCTGCCTCAGGGTCTTACTGCCCACCCACCTCTGTTTCCTTGCTGTGTTTGCTCAAACGGAACAAAGAGCAGGGAAAGCCCCTCCCCTCCAGGCAAGCAGAGGGGAAAGCTGAAAACATGCAGGAGGGAGAGAGAGAGAGAGCCCGAGCTGGCTGGCTTGGGTGGGTAGGTGAGGGAAAACTTTTGCCTTCCTTTCCTCCCTACCCCTCTCCTGCATTCTTAGCCAGCTGCTTCTCTGCACACCCCTCTCCTGCTCCTTGTCCCTTCTGTGTTTTTCCTTCCCTCCCCACTTAAAATGTGGTTAAAAAGCATGGATCCACATGGATCCTCAGGATCTTTGCATTGGGTCAGCCCAAATTCACCATCAGAGCACATAGCATGTCCATGGCTACAGCCTGCCCCCCAAAAATCACGCACCCACTGTTGCCTGGGGCTGCAATGGTGCAAAAATGTGATTAAAAAGCATGGATCTACATGGATCCTCAGGATCTTTGCATTCAGTCACCCCAAATTCACCATCAGATCACATAGCATGTCCATGGTTACAGCCTGCCCCCCAAAAATCACGCACCCACTGTTGCCTGGGGCTGCAATGGTGCAAAAACGTGGTTACAAAACATGGATCCACATGGATCCTCAGGATCTTTGCATTGGGTCAGCCCAAATTCACCATCAGAGCACATAGCATGTCCATGGCTACAGCCTGCCCCCCAAAAATCACGCACCCACTGTTGCCTGGGGCTGCAATGGTGCAAAAACGTGGTTACAAAGCATGGATCCACAGGGATTCTCAGGATTTTTGCATTGGGTCAGCCCAAATTCACCATCAGAGCACATGTCTGTGGCCACAGCATGAAGCACAAAAATGATACACCCACTGTTTCATTCAGAATGTTTTTTCCCTTGTTTTCCTCCTCTAAAAACGATGTGCGTGTTATGGTCAGGTGCGTGTTATAGAGCGAAAAATACGGTACCTTTCAATACATAAAACTTATTTTCTTTTTGGTTGCGTGGTTTTTTTTATTTCCCTTCCCTCTGTTGCAGCCTGATTTCTATCTCTGATCTCTTAACAACACTATTACAACCTTTAAGTTCTTCTGTTGCCCGCTCCCTTGTTCATCATAGCTCCCTGCAAAGGATCATGGGAAGTGTAGCTTGCAAGGGAGAGCACTCAGAAATTTGGCTTCGAGAGAATCCCTTTATAGCAGGTGTGTCGGCCTTCCAGATGTTGCTGACTACAAGCCTCATCATTCATGGCCAGGAGCAGCAGAGGGAGTTATAGTTCAGCAACTTCTGGAGACACAAAGGTACCACCCACTCCTGCTTTATTGAACTATAGCGCTACAGTTCCCGGGCTTCCATTGGTGGTTGAGAACCATAACTCTGAAAGAGGTTTCAGACTGTTTTCATGGACAATGTAGGCAACCTCTCCGAGGTCAGAGTCTCTTTGCAGAGGAAAATATCCTTTTGAATTATATACCCAACACACGGAATCTAACAAAGGGACAGTATGAATTTGGCCCTTACTATGGCCAAAAGACTGGTACTGATGAAGTGGAAAAATAAGTATGTTTTTCCCTTTAATGATTGGATTGAAGATACATACAAACTTGCTACACATGATCAAGTCGCGTAGAAACGTGGATTTGCCATGGCCAAATTTAATGATATTTGAAATTCATTTTTATAAATACCGTATTTGATTAAGGTCTGGTTAACTGCAATAACAACCCCCCCTTTTTTGTCATGTACACAATATCTTTTTCTCTGTTTTGTTTTCCCGCAGGGGTACTATTTCTTGTTTCTTCTTCTTTGTGTCTTATCTTACTCCGTGCACTTGTAATTTGTTTTCAGTAAAGAATATAAAATAATAATAAGAAAGATCCTTCTTGTGGGCTTCCCAGAGGTATCTGGTTGGCCATTTTGTGTAGAATCATAGAATCATAGAGTTGGAAGAGACCACAAGGGCCATCGAGTGCAACCCCCTGCCAAGCAGGAAACAGCATCAGAGCATTCCTGACATATGGTTGTCAAGCCTCTGCTTAAAGACCTCCAAAGGAGACTCCACCACACTCCCTGGCAGCAAATTCCACTGTCGAACAGCTCTTACTGTCAGGAAGTTCTTCCTAATGTTTAGGTGGAATCTTCTTTCTTGCAGTTTGGATCCATTGCTCCGTGTCCGCTTCTCTGGAGCAGCAGAAAACAACCTTTCTCCCTCCTCTATGTGACATCCTTTTATATATTTGAACATGGCTATCCTATCACCCCTTAACCTCCTCTTCTCCAGGCTAAACATGCCCAGCTCCCTTAGCCGTTCCTCATAAGGCATCGTTTCCAGGCCTTTGACCATTTTGGTTGCCCTCCTCTGGACACGTTCCAATTTGTCAGTGTCCTTCTTGAACTGTGGTGCCCAGAACTGGCCCTTGAGTCCATCATCCAAGTCGTTGATAAAGATGTTGAATAATAGTCGTTGATAAAGATGTGGAGAGCAGAAAGCTAGGGCGGAAGAATCTTTGGTCTGATCCAAACGGGGCTCTTCGGATGTTATATATAGGTAGCAGCTATTGTCAAACAAACAAACAAACAAACAAACAAACAAACAAACAATTATTTCTCCAGTGCTGTCTCCACCCAAAAATCCCAACACTGAGTCACCTTGCCCCAGGAACATCTCACCAATAATAATAATAATAATAATAATAATAATAATAATAATAATAATTTATTTATACTCCGCCCATCTGGCTAGGTTTCCCAGCCACTCTGGGCGGCTTCCAACTGAATATTAAAAACAACACAGCGTCAGATATTAAAAACTTCCCTAAACAGGGCCACCTTCAATTGTCTTTTAAAAGTAAAATAGTTGTTTATTGCCTTGACATCTGCTGGGAGGGCGTTCCACAGGGTAGGCGCCACCACCGAGAAGGCCCTCTGCCTGGTTCCCTGTAACTTGGCTTCTTGCAGGGAGGGAACCTCCAGAAGGCCCTCGGCGCTGGACCTCAGTGTCCGGGCTGAATGATGGGCGTGGAGATACTCCTTCAGGTATACTGGACTGAGGCCGTTTAGGGCTTTAAAGGTCAGCACCAACACTTTGAAATGTGCTCGGAAATGTACTGGAGAACTGGAGAGTACGAAACAAGATGATAGACCCTAGGAATAACAGCACTGCCTTACAAGGAGAAAGGTCGAGGCTGCAGGTGGATTTTCATCTCAGGAAAACAATGTGTGGGCAAAGGGAGATCAGGAAAGATGAATCGGAGGCCCTTCTTACTGCTACCCAGACGATTGCATTTAATCTGACCTGAGCTAGTGCTTTGGCTGTAAAGACCCAATGTGGCCTTGGCTTAGGGAGCTGTTGTGGTGGGGCCTTCTCCTATCAGGTCTCGCTTAGGGGGTGCACTTGCTTGTTCTCCACCCCCCCAAAAAAAAGATTACCCGGGAAGGAAATCTAATCAGCTGCAGATAAACAGGCTAGCGGTGTGGGAGACTGGAGATTTTGCTCTTGCCTCCGGGAGGAAACGCTTCCCAAAGAGACGTTGGGCTTATGGGAATTCTCAACAATGCAATCTCTCTCGGGCGGGGTGTGGGAATGAAAAACCGCCTGCTTAGAGCTGGAGAATGTCTCTCAAAGGCCGTTTGAGCCTTCCTCCCCTTGCAGCAGGGTGCAGAAACTTTGTCTAGGGCCGCATTCCTTTGTGGACAGTGTTCTGGGGGCCACAAGGCACTAGTGGCAAGAGTTGCCACTGTATTTCTGGCAAAATACAGGACAGGACAGGTGTGGTGTGGTTGTGGGACAATTTTATTTTATTTTTCATCTGATGTTGCAGTAATTTCAAAACAATCCATTGCAATCTATTGTAGCTCAACAGGATGGCCCCCTGGAATTTGTCTCGCAGAGACACCTGAATTTGGAAATCGGTCTGTGCTTGGGCTAAAGGTAAAGCGACCCCTGACCATTAGGTCCAGTCGTGGCTGAACTTTGAGGTTGCAGCGCTCATCTTGCTTTATTGGCTGAGGGAGCCGGCGTACAGCTTCCGGGTCATGTGGCCAGCATGATTAAGCCGCTTCTGGTGAACCAGAGCAACGTTTACCTTCCCGCCGGAGTGGTACCTATTTATCTACTTGCACTTTGTGCTTTCGAAATGCTAGGTTGGCAGGAGCAGGGACCGAGCAATGAGAGCTCACCCCGTCGCGGGGATTCGAACCGCCGAGCTTCTGATCGGCAAGTTCTAGGCTCTGTGGTTTACCCCACAGCGCCAGTACCCAGAGCTTAAATACATGACCTTTCACACACCCTTTCAAACACATGCCTTTGGAGAGAATCCCTAACTTGGCAGAGAGAGGGGACGGGACTCAGGTACACTGGCAAAGAAAAAGCGCTTTATGTGTCTTGTTCATGCATTCTAACACTGTGACACCAGATGGCGCCGTGGAGTTCCGTCTTTGCCAATCCGATTTCTCATACAAAGTGAAATGCTTCTTCGATGTGTCTAGATCCAGCCAAAGGGGGTGGGGGAGGGCGGGGCGGAAAGAGACCTGAAATACAGGACAAACTGTATCAATACAGGATGTAGCATTTGACGCTGAAATACAAGACAATCCTGCATTATACAGGACAGGTAGCAACCTTGTCAATGGTGGCTGGAGCCAGCTATAAAAGATACGATGATACGATACGATACGATACGATACGATACGATACGATACGATACGATACAATAATCTTTATTGCCACAGCATCCTCCATGGATCTCTTTGCCTTGTACACAAACTGGTAAGGGTCAGTGTACAAGATATGATGCGGCTCCTCACCAGTTTTTCAAAACATTTCATTATAATGGGTGTCGATGCCACACGGCGAAAATAATTCAGACTATCTTTGTAGTTTTTTCTTTTTGGTAAGAGCAAATGTTGCACAGAAAATGGGAAAGAAGCCTGGATTTTTAATTTTTTTTTAAAAATAATATTTATTAACAGTTTAAAGATTACATAAAAAAAGAAATAAAGAAAATAAAAAAATAAAAAATAAACATTAGAATACAATACATCACAAAGACAAAAACACTACACAAAACATTAAATTAACAAAACAAACAAAACAATTAAAAAACACCTCCGATAATTTCATAATCATATCTTTCATTCCCTTGTTTCAGTGACCTCCTCCCTCCTCCCATTTTTGTATTCCACTTCAAATAACTGTTTCAGCAATTCCTTTCCATCTTCCTCTGTTTCCTGTCCTGTAATTTATATTAACATGTTCTATCCTTATTTTTTCCCTTTAAAACATTAACAATCTATCTGTACCCAGTTCCTTATCACATTTCTGCTAAAGCCATATAACATCATTCCATCATTTTCTAGCATTCATTAATTTTACAATATTTCTGTAAATAATCTTTAATTTTTTTCCAATCTTCTTCCACCAACTCTTCTCCCTGGTCTCGGATTCTGCCAGTCATTTCCGCCAGAAGCCTGGATTTTTAAATGCAGGCTTTTTTTCGGTGGGGTGGGGTGAGGAAGGTATTCATTCCCTTTCCTCTCCCAGCGAGCAGCAATGGGGAAGTGCAAAGTGTTTTGTATTGAGTGGTCTGTGTTTGCCTGAGCTTGAGTCTGGACTAAGGATTCTGAGCTCCTGTGTTCTGATTTGATACATGATGTCCAATCACGGAACATTTCAGGACTTGGGCCTCTGCCATTTAGTGGTGTAGCTAGCTGCTTGGGTGCCCGGTGTGGCACGTACGTCCTGCAGCTGGGGGCGGGACGATCTGCCCATGGGGGCGGGGCAAGCCTCTCTGACAGTTGGAGCCTCTCCGCCACTTCCTCCTCAGCTGTAGGGCGGCTGAGAGAGAGGCGGTGGGCTGATGGGAGCCCCATGCTGCCATTTCAGGTAGCGTGGAGCCTGCAGGAGCCCAAGCCACCACATCACTCCCAGGAGAGACCAGCGGCGTAGCGTGGGTTGTCAGCACCCGGGGCAAGGCAAGTAATTTGTGCCCCTAACCCCTAACCTGCCGCCGCTGCCAGCTTCTTCTTGCTGCTGCCTGGGCTGCTGCCATGGGGCTCTGCTACAGCCTGCGCCCGAGGCTTTTCGGCGACTCCGGAGGCGGTGAGCGTGCCCCCCCCCGATGTTGCGCCCGGTACGGCTGGCCCCCCCCTCACCCCCCACGCTATGCCACTGGGAGAGACACGGGGCTCGGGCACGCTGCAGACCCTGTGGTAAGATTTGTGAGCCCCAATTTTTAAACTCATACGTCTGTTATTTTGTCACCCCCCACCCAGTGATGACACTCAGGGTGGCCTGTAACCCCTGCAACCCCTTCCTCCACCATTGCATCTGCAGCAGCACAACCGGACGCTTTCATCTGCCCAGCTGCAACAAAACATGTCTCTCCCACGTCATCCTCTATAGCCACAGCAGGCACTGTAATCTTCCAACTGTTTGAACCAACACCTCACATTTTTGTCATTTCGTCACTCCCCTCGGTGATGACACCCAGGGCGGCCCGCACCCCCTTCCTCTGCCGCTGCTGCCATTGGCCCTTGAACTCTGAGTCATGACTCACAGCTTGGAAGTTTAGACAGCCAATCATATTGGGAGTGGGCATGGCCCAGGTTTTCAGGAATGTATATAAGTAGTTGTTTTGCCTTGTTTTCCAGGTATGTGGTTCAGTGAAGGATCTTGCTGTGTCCTGCCTCGTAGGAATCCACCTATACTTCACAAAGGATATTTTTTTTCCATATAAATTTTTATTAATTTTCCAACACAATTGTACAATGTTATCCAAATTCTAACAAATTACTCTTTTTGGACTTCCTTCAGTTTCTCTGGTAACCATCCGTAATTACTCTTCAATACGCATTCCCTTCATTGTATTGCCATTTGTCTTCCCTCCCTTTTCTATTTCTTTTTGACAATACCTCTTAAATTTTTACAGTGCTTCTTGAAACCCCACTAGGGTTGATTGCACGTCACATACATTTTTCAGATAATCTACAAACTTTCCCCAGTCTTCGATGAACTTTTGGTTTCGAACATATCTTATTTCCCCAGTCAATTTATCCAATTCCGCATAGTCCGTCAATTTCATTCTCCATTCTTGAATCGTCTATACTTCACAAAGGATAAGCCCCATTGAGTTCAAGGAGATGTACTTCCAAGCAAGTGTGTACAGGATTTCAGGCTAAAGCCCTTTGCTTTTCCAGCGCTAGGAATGACAGTCAACGATTTCCCCACTTCTGCATTTGAATGCTCTGTGACTTGATGATAATGTTTACTGTTGTTTCCCGCTACAATTATTGATCTGCTTGTTTTGTGAATTTAACGCTGGGTCTCATCATGTTTGCATGATGTTCGTATTGCTTAGCTTCAACTAGAGGCTGCCGCGTGAGGTTATTGGCAGTACTGTCCCCCTGTCCCCCACCCCGCCAAACGGAGACACAGGATGCAAACGTTCCAAATAAATGATCTTGGCTGCCTTCTTTCTCCTCTCTCAGTTGGCTCCGATCCCCAGTTTCTGCTACTCAATGACTTTCCAAACTTGTTTGAGATCCACATTCTCCAGTCTGCAACCCTAAACCCATTTACCTGGAAGTAAGCTGCACCAGTGGCACAGTGTGGGAGGGGGTCAAAGAGGCAGTCACCCTGCATGAAAAATTCTGATTCCTTTAAAGCCCTAAACGGCCTCGGTCCTGTATACCTGAAGGAGCGTCTCCACCCCCATCATCCAGCCTAGACACTGAGGTCCAGCGCTGAGGGCTTTCTGGCGGTTCCCTCGTTGCGAGATGTGAGGTTACAGGGAACCAGACAGAGGGCCTTCTCGGTAGTGGCGCCCGCCCTGTGGAACTCCCTCCCTTCAGATGTGAAGGAAATAAGCAGCTACCTTATCTTTAAAAGACATCTGAAGGCAGCCCTGTTTAGGGAAGTTTTTAATATTTAATGCTGTATTGTTTTTAACACTCGATTGGGAGCCACCCAGAGTGGCTGGGGAAACTCAGCCAGATGGGCGGGATATAAATAATAATAATAATAATAATAATAATAATAATAATAATAATAATAATAATATAATTAGGGTTGCAAAATTTCTGACTGATGAGCAGATTTGGGTGACAGTTGGTTGCTACGTTGCTTTATGCACGGGCTTTAGAAAGGTACCTGCTCCTGACCAATCCCCTGTCCCGCTGCTCACGGGCTTGATGCTCACACGGCACTGCTGCTGCCACTCAAGTAGGTCACTGTGATGGTTCTAGGGGTTGCTCATGCGTAAACCGGTGCAACGCCTGGCTGGGTTGCCTGAGTGAACCTTTTCTGTCCGGACAGCCACTCGCCCGTGGCTGTCTCAATCGCTGGCAGAATCTGTCAGTGGGCGTTTCTTGAACTTCTTCCAGCAAATAAGCTCTTTGACGCCTAGTCTCTGCCTACTCTCCCTGCGCAGAAGACTTCTGCGCAAGGAGGGTGTGGGAAGCGGAGGACCCGTGCTCTCCCCCTGGTCCCCGGCGAGGAGTCATGGGACCGCCTCGCCGATTCCCCCATCTGCCCCCCTTCTCCACTGGTGCTACGCTGATTTCCTTCCCCAGAAGAAGGGCTGCTTCTCCTCATCCCGGGACGCTCTCCGGAATCCCTCTGGAGCCCTCTCTCTCCCTCTGGCTCCGATGGCAGTTCCCTGACAGTCACCAAGCTACTGCCCCTTTGTTCCAGTCTATCAGTGGGAAGTGCCAAGGATACTTGCCTTGCCCCGGGTGCTGGCAGCCCATGATATGCCACTGAGCCACACTGAATTCAAGAGGACTTACCTCTGAGGAGAAATGAGTTTGACTCTAATCCGTCACAGCTTTCCTTCTTCCAGCACTTTCGCCACATTTTTTTTTTTTTACAGTTTCTTAGTTCAGTCCTGCACCTGCCTTCCTGGGAGAAAGTCCCATTAATATGGGAAACTAAGCCTTGTGAGGAGCGCTTGAAGGAGCTGGGTATGTTTAGCTTGGAAAAGAGGAGATATGAGAGGCATCTTCAAATATCTCAAAGGCTGTCACATGGAAGATGGAGCACCCTTGTTTTCTCCTGCTCTGGAGGGTAGGACTCGAACCGGTGGCTTCAACTTACAAGAAAGGAGATTCTGACTAAACATTTGGAAAAACTTTCTGACAGTAAGAGCTATTCGGCAGCGGAATAGACTTCCAAGAGAGGTGGTGGACTCTCCTTCCTTGGAGGTTTTTAAGCAGAGGTGGGATGGCCATCTGTCCTGGCTGAGATTCCTGCATTGCAGGGGGTTGGACTAGATGACCGTTGGCCTCTTCCATGATTCAGTGTAGGTAATTAAGTAACTAATCACTGCAGATGGTGACAGCAGCCATGAAATTAAAAGACGCCTGCTTCTTGGGAGCAATGACAAACCTAGACAGCATCCTAAAAAGCAGAGACATCACCTTGCCAACAAAGGTCCGTATAGTCAAAGCTATGTTTTCCCCAGTAGTGATGTATGGAAGTGAGAGCTGGACCATAAAGAAGGCTGATCGCCGAAGAATTGACCAAACTGCGGGAGGCAGTGGAAGAGAGGAGTGCCTGGCGTGCTCTAGGCCATGGGGTCACGAAGAGTCAGACAGGACTAAACTACTAAACAACAACAACAAACGAATCTGCAAACTAGCTTTCTCCTGTATTGTGGGGAATCTGCTCTGCTACATGACTCAGTAGCGCGAGTGAAGGAAGGATAATATTTAATCAATATATCCTCTCCAACTATCCTTAACATTCCCACACCCTCCTTTCCATGGTTTTCCCCAAGCAATCAGAGATTGCCCATGCATGAAGCTAACTTCTCCTCTGCCCTTTTTATGTCTCTCCTGGTTCTGGGAGATCAGGGGGAGCTTGTCGCAGCAGCAGGAGGAAACACCTGTGTCTCTTCCCCAGTTGGCCTCCTCTCTGCCTCTTGGCCTCCCTCCTCCCACTTGCCAGCCTCCTCTCCTGCCTCTGATTCTGGACTTCTCTCTGCCACAGACTCCTCCTGCTCACTAAGCCCTGTTGCCTCTTCAGCTGGCCAAAAGCCATTTCATCATCATCATTCATCATTTTTAATTTGTATACCGCTTTTCTATCTTACAATACTCAAGGCGGTTTACAAGCTGAAGGAAAAAAAATGTACATCTTATAACAATCTAATGCAATACAAAAATGTGATAATAAAACATAACTTTAAAATAGGCAACCTCCATCAAAAAAGGAAAATTCAACAATCATTGTTGTTGTTTAGTCGTTTAGTCATGTCCGACTCTTCGTGACCCCCTGGACCAGAGCACGCCAGGCCCTCCTGTCTTCCACTGCCTCCCGCAGTTCGGTCAGACTCATGCTGGTAGTTTTGAGAACACTGTCCAACCATCTCGTCCTCTGTCGTCCCCTTCTCCTTGTGCCCTCCATCTTTCCCAACATCAGGGTCTTTTCCAGGGAGTCTTCTCTTCTCATGAGGTGGCCAAAGTCTTGGAGCCTCAGCTTCAGGATCTGTCCTTCCAGTGAGCACTCAGGGCTGATTTCCTTCAGAATGGAGAGGTTTGATTTTCTTGCAGTCCATGGGACCAGTGGCGTAGCGTGGGTTGTCAGCACCCGGGGCAAGGCAAGTAATTTGTGCCCCCTAACCCGTGGATTTGCGCCCCCTAACCCTAACCCCCAGATGTTGCGCCCGGTGCGGCCGGCCCCCCCTGCACCCCCCACGCTACGCCACTGCATGGGACTCTCAAGAGTCTCCTCCAGCACCAGAATTCAAAAGCATCAATTCAAAATAATCAACAATCAATCAAATAATCAACAAAGATCAATCAACAATCATTAGAATAGTATAAAATAGTATCAACATATAAAAGTTAAACAGAAATCCTCTCAACAGTTACAATAATATCTAAACTATAATCAATAAAACAATGCAAGCCACAGTACATAAAACAATACACATTGAGAAGCTGAGGGAAGAGCCAGGCAGGTGGAAAGAGGCCTTGCCTGATGGAGTCTCTCCTCTCACCTGGGTGTGGCCACCATCGCATGCTGACAGCTTCCAGGAGCCACAGGTGAGAGCTGTTTGGGTCAGGATAATGGCCCATCCAGTATGGCATACTGTTCGCACAGCAGCCAATCAGATGCCCCCCATGGGAAGCCCATGCATCCTCTGAGCGCAAGTCTCATGGGACCTCTTACCGTGGGAGAGAAAAAACAGCGCTTTAAGCCGAGACCAGCTATCAACGAGAAACCAGAAACAACGCAGACCCGGAAAAAAATATCCCAAATCGTGTTGTTTGTCTTTCGATTTCTGTGAGAACGGAATGCATTGCCGCTGTTTATAACTAAGTGACCTGTTATTTCTGGGATTATCAGTCAGGAGGTGGACTGGAAAACTCTAATCTCTTTCCTGCCAAAGCACGGTGCTTATCTGGAAAACCAAAAAGCCATTTGGGCTCGTGAGTGGCTCTGATTAATGAGCCCATAGAGGCTCTGCTGCTTGCAGGGGGGCACCAGAAAGAGGAGGAGGAGGAGGACGGTGGTGTTGCTGTGATGTCTGGTCCCATGCTTCAGGGGGAAAGGAGAAGGGAGTCAGGCAGGAGGAGATAGCCAGATGCCTGGGGCTGTTCCATTAAGACCAAGTTCTTCTTGATCTATATAAGTGCCTCCTTCATCTTTTGCCGACAGGGATTCACAGCACAACACAGGTGGACATCTGTAAAAGACCAGACCATCGTTCTTCTCACGCTCCACCCGCTTCTCTCAAATCATCTCTCTGCATAAGCACGTAAGATGCAGCTGAAACTTTTCTTCTAGAGGGTAAGAGCGATGGAAGTTCCCGGAAAAGATGGCTAAACTATTTATGTATGCAACAACGGCAGCCAGAACCCTGTACGCATACAGAAATGGAAAGGACAAATACTCACTAAAGATGAATGGTTTCAAAAGTTAATGGATTATGCAGGGATGGTGAAATTGGCAGCAAAAATAAGAGAGAAAACAGATGATTTATTTTACAGAAGAGTGGATACCCTTTTCGGACTACAGTGGTACCTCGGGTTAAGAACTTAATTTGTTCTGGAGATCTGTTCTTAACCTGAAGCAGTTCTTAACCTGAAGCACCATTTTAGCTAATGGGGCCTCCCACTCCTGCTGTGCCGCCACTGCCCGATTTCTGTTCTCATCCTGAAGCAAAGTTCTTAACCCAAGGTAATATTTCTGGGTTAGCGGAGTCTGTAACCTGAAGCATATGTTACCTGAAGCTTATGTAACCCGAGGTACCACTGTATTTGAAGAACTGTTGCAGTCAAATGAAAACATGGGTAGGGTTCGAATTATGAGCAGTGGAATGAAAATAATAATAAATAAATAAATAAATAAATAAATAAATAAATAAATAAATAAATATTTTTTTGTATCCCACCCTCCCCGACCAAAGCCGGGCTCAGAGTGTACATAAAATCACACAGTCAATTAATTAAAATAAATTTTAAAATCAATTCAGAATCAAATTAATGGCAACCATTGGGTTAGAGTTCTATGAGGATTACTGAAGGAGAGAGGGGGTCAGACTGCCCTGGCCAAAGGTCTGGTGGAACAGCTCTGTCTTGCAGGCCCTGTGGAAAGATGTCAAGTCCCGCAGGACCCTAGTCTCTTGTGACAGAGCGTTCCACCAGATCGGGGCCACGGCCGAAAAAGCCCTGGCTCTGGTCGAGGCCAGCCTAACCTCCCTGTGGCCTGGGATCTCCAAGATGTTTTTTATTTGAAGACTGTAAGGTCCTCCGCGGGGCATACCAGGAGAGGCGGTCCCGTAGGTACGAGGGTCTTAGGCCGTATAGGGCTTTAAAGGTTAAAACCAGACCTTAAACCTGATCCTGTACTCCACGGGGAGCCAGTGCAGCTGGTTTAGCACTGGGTGAATGTGATCCTGTGGCGAGGACCCCGTAAGGAGTCTCGCCATGGCATTCTGCACCTGTTGGGTTTCTGGGTCAGTCTCAAGGGCAGCCCCATGTAGAGTGAGTTACAATAATCAAGCGTGGAGGTGACCATTGCGTGGATCACAGTTGCGTAAGAGGTAAGGAGGTAATGATAAGTGAAATGTTCAAGAAGTACATCATATAAAGCAGTAGGTGTAAGGTGGGAATAAAAACATCACGGAAGTTAGGTTAGAAGTCAAAATTTTAAGAAAAATTCCATATACTGAGGTATAAGGAAATTTGTAAAACCAGTGAAAATCAATAAAAAGAAGATTTCGAGGTGTGGGGCTGGGTATATCTTCTTATTTGCACGCCATCTTTCTGCAGTTAAAACCAGGCTCAATGAGATTTACAACATGGCAAGGCTTACATCATTACAAACACAAAGAAAATCACAAACACCCAAAAACACGCAACCAAATTGAAGCGATTTCTGCATACATCTCAGTGAAGATGCACAACTGAATATTGAAACTGAAATACTTTATTGTCACTTGTACAACTTGTATACAGTGAGATTACACGAGGACCCCCCACTCAGCTCTCTTAGTCTGAATTCCCCTCGTTTACTGACGCACACCCACCAAACCCAAAAGTCAGTTGCCCTGTTGTTATCTTTTCATTCAGCAGCCTAACAGCCCATGGATAGAAGCTGTTCTTTGCCCTGTTGGTGCAACTAATCCTGCTTCTATATCTTCTGCCCAAGGGCAGGAGATCAAGAAAGTGCCGGCCAGGGTGCGACTCATCCCTGAGAATTTTCCTCACTCTCCTGAGGCAACGTTCTTCTGCTATTTCATCCAGTGGATTCACGGGACAGCCCATAATATCTTGTGCTGTATTCACCACCCTCTGTAGGCACTTCCTATCTGTTGATGTCAGACCAGTGTACCACACTGTGATGCAGTATGAAAGGACACTTTTTATTGTGGACCGGTAGAAGGAGATGGAGTCTCTGTTGGGCTTTCTTAACCACCTGGGTTGTATTAATATATATAATACAATATCATTAATATCATTACCAACAACACAAAACCCAAACGAAACACCCCAAACAATACTAGCCCAAGAGTGTGTTCAGCAGCTTTTGCAGCTGGAGTCAGTCCAGGGTCCTATCCTCCCAGGCCAGGTGGGGAAAGGTCCGTAAGGCAGGGAATAGGTCTTCCAGGACTCAGAGTCGAGATGGGTTGTGGCACGTAGGAAAGGGTTGTCCCAGAGCCCAATGGCACTACCTGAAGTTTAGGCAATGCCTAAGGATGTGTGTTTTCTGGAAGCCAGGTGAAACCAGGTGTGACAAGCACAGTAAGGCAGAAGCACTAAGATGGTATCCTGGAAACAGCACCACTGGCTCCTTAGTAGGACATCATGTGTGTGTCATTTTAGGCAGTGAAACTTTATTTTTTGCAAATTGCTTCAGTGCTGTGGTCTTTAAAATATGTTTTAGGGTGCAAGGAATTCAAATCTGCTATTATTTTTGTGAGTGGACAACATTTAGCTTGGTAGAAGAATAGAATCATAGAGCAATGGGGCAGGGCAGCCGCGATGAAGGGGATGTGTGGGAACTGAGGCTGCTAGTGTAACTGCGCACCCCACAACCTTTCCAAAGCCCTGCCCCATCCCAGCTTACTGGGAGGGCAGCCCCATGTCCCCACCCCACAGAACTAGCCTCTCTTCCATAAGACAAGCTTACTGCATCCTTTAAATTGGCTGGGGTGGCCAGGAACAGAGATGAGTTGGAAGAATGAGTCATCTGTTACCATGGTGATGTAGGATGCTGAACATATACTGAGTCAGACTAGCGGTCCAGGCAGCTGCTCTCCAGGATGCAGAAGGTCCTCTGTTTCAACCCTCAGCCTGGATTGATTCTGACAGTGGAGGTCCACCCTGGTTTGGAATCATTGATAGCTCTCTCCTCCACGAAGCAACTGCCTCACTTTGCCCAATGATAGGGCTGGCCCTAGATTCCACTAATGGCCCACTTCAAGCTGAAATGACTAAACTCAATATATTGCTACGAGAAATATGAACTTGGCTACAAAAATAAATGGCGGCATTCAGAATTTAATGGGGCAAATTCAGAAGGGATTTCTGAAGCATTCACATTTGATGCTTATGGGTTTGTGAGTGTTGGATTCTTTCAGATCCAGTACAGATACTTGGATCATTAACTCCAACTAAGGACATGGCTTTTGAGGACTGATGCCTGCAGTTTAAAGTTGTCTTGGCCACCAGAGGCAAAATTTCAATAACTTTCTTAACACCCCGGTGAACTTTACAGCTGGAAGGAAACGAGACAGAAATGTTAAAACCTTTAACAGCACTCAGTTGGCGAAATCAAATAATCTGTGCAAAAGGACAACCAACCAACCAGCCAAAAATTTGAAGCAGAATATGTTAAGTGGTTATGTTTTTGACCTTTAATGTTATGAAAAGAAGGAATGAGCTCGCCCTCTTGTGGCAGTAACTGAGAACAGCACATTTCATTTCCCACTTCCGTACGAACATAAAAACAGCTCTGCAGGATTAGGCCAAAGAACCATTCACCTAGAATTTGCCAAATTACTGCCCTTTCACTCTGCTTGAAGAGATTGCTGCGGAACTATTCGGAGTCCATTTTTTGCTTTAAACATCCTGAGTGACAGGGTACCATCAGCAAACCTGTGCTCCTCAATATAGCTTAATGAGTAAAATGAGCCTGCAGGAAAAGACCAATCAGGCTCCAGGAGGGAAGCAGAATCAGCCAATCAGACGGGACTCATTGTGTAAATAATGTATATAAAAGTCTGAGGTTTGGGGGGCAAATCAATTACTGTTTTACAAGTTGCAAAAAGAGCATGAAATCACTACAAGTTGCAAAAAGAGCATGCAGGGTTATCTGAAGATTTGTAAGATGAAATTGCTACCTATTCAGATTGAGTAATATAATATTTTAGGTAATGATATACAGTGGTACCTTGGGTTACAGACTCCTCAGATTACGCATTTTCAGGTTACGGACGCGCCGAAAGCCGGAAGTACTGGAACAGGTCACTTCCGGGTTTTGGTGCTTGCGCATGCACAGAAGCATTAAATCGAGCTTTGTGCATGCACAGAAGCGCTGAATTGCGTCACACGCATGTGCAGACACAGCGCTGCGGGTTGCGAACGTGCCTCCAGCATGGATCACATTTGCAACCCGAGGTTCCACTGTAACAAGGATAGGAAACGAAGCGAAATGTAAAGATGTAAAGTTTAAATTCTGTAAACCATCCGACGGGAGGGAGAGAAGCCATTAGGCTCAGTCGAGCCAAAGAGATAAAACAAGAGGATACGATGTTATGTATTGTGATTATATGTAAAACCAATAAAATCTCATATATATATATATATATATATATATATATATATATATATATATATGTGAAAGTGATTGCTTCTGCCACAGCACATAGTTAAACTATGGCACTCTCTCCCTCTGGAGGCGGTATTGACCACCAACCAAATGGCTTTAAAAGAGGACTAGATCCACACATCACCTTGCCAACAAAGGTCCGTATAGTTAAAGCTATGGTTTTCCCAGTAGTGATGTATGGAAGTGAGAGCTGGACCATAAAGAAGGCTGATCGCCGAAGAATTGGTGCTTTTGAATTATGGTGCTGGAGGAGACTCTTGAGAGTCCCATGGACTGCAAGAAGATCAAACCTCTCCATTCTGAAGGAAATCAGCCCTGAGTGCTCACTGGAAGGACAGATCCTGAAGCTGAGGCTCCAATACTTTGGCCACCTCATGAGAAGAGAAGACTCCTTGGAAAAGACCCTGATGTTGGGAAAGATGGAGGGCATAAGGAGAAGGGGACGGCAGAGAATGAGATGGTTGGACAGTGTTCTCGAAGCTACCAGCATGAGTTTGACCAAACTGCGGGAGGCAGTGGAAGACAGGAGTGCCTGGCGTGCTCTGGTCCATGGGGTCACAAAGAGTCGGACACGACTAAATGACTAAACAACAACAACAGATCCACAGAGGAAAGGACTATTGATGGCTCCAAGCCAGGGTAGTTGTGCTCTGCCTCCTCGCTTCTTCATTTTTCTTTTTAGAAATCATTTCTATTTGATTTTACAAAAAATAAAATAAAATCATAATAATCCAAATACATACAGTATCCATATATAGAGATTACCCTGAATCTCAAGACTTCCTTCCACCCGCTCTATGGGTCCCATTGTCAACATTTACAACTGCATATTATTTCATAGTCTATATTTTATATCACTCCATATAGTCCATAGTATTTGCTACATTATAAAACAAAAAAATTTCCTTCCAGTAGCACCTTAAAGACCAACTAAGTCAGTTCTTGGTATGAGCTTTCGTGTGCATGCACATTTCTTCAGATACACACATTATAAGTGAGATTAAAACCATGCTAATGTTTTCATCTGCATGCAGTGGGGAGGCAGAGATGCTTCTGAAGAGGTTGCCATATGGACACACCTGGGATCCAGCCGTTGGGAACAACATTTACAGTGAATTAAAAAAACTATTTAAATTTACGTTTCTAAAAAACCCAGAATTTTTAAATTAGGAATACTACCAAAGGAAATCAAACCTAGACAGCATCTTAAAAAGCAGAGGCATCACCTTGCCAACAAAGGCCCGTATAGTTAAAGCTATGGTTTTCCCAGTACAGTGGTACCTTGGGTTACATATGCTTCAGGTTATATACACTTCAGGTTACAGACTCAGACTTCTGCTAATCTAGAAATAGTACCTCGAGTTAAGAACTTTGCTCCAGGATGAGAATAGAAATCATGCTCTGGTGGCGCAGCAGCAGCAGGAGGCCCCATTAGCTAAAGTGGTGCTTCAGGTTAAGAACAGTTGCAGGTTAAGAACAGATCTCTGGTACGAATTAAGTACTTACCGTAACCCGAGGTACCACTGTAGTGATGTATGGAAGTGAGAGCTGGACCATAAAGAAGACTGATCACCGAAGAATGGATGCTTTTGAATTATGGTGCTGGAGGAGACTCTTGAGAGTCCCATGGACTGCAAGGAGATCAAACCTCTCCATTCTGAAGGAAATCAGCCCTGAGTGCTCACTGGAAGGACAGATCCTGAAGCTGAGGCTCTAATACTTTGGCCATCTCATGAGAAGAGAAGACTCCCTGGAAAAGACCCTGATGCTGGGAAAGATGGAGGGCACAAGGAGAAGGGGACGGCAGAGGATGAATGAGATGGTTGGATAGTGTTCTCGAAGATACCAGCATGAGTTTGACCAAACTACGGGAGGCAGTGGAAGACATGAGTGCCTGGCGTGCTCTAGTCCAGTGGGTCACGAAGAGTCGGACACGATTAAACAACTAAACAACAACTAATGGATTTTTTTTTAAAAAAAAATAAGACCATTGTTTATGTACACAGTTGCGGCAGCCAGAATAATAGAGGCAAGAAAGTGGAAAAATGAAACCTTACCAACGATCACAGAGTGGCAAATTCTTATGATAGAATACCTGCAACTAGCAAAATTGACTGGAAAACATAGAGGGATGTCAAACCAAAAGGTATTTAGGGAATGGAAAATATATAAAGAATACTTGAAAACATACTGTAGGAACAATCAGATACTTGCAGAAATAGAGTGATACTGATAACCAAGAATTATTCGAAATGTAATAGTGGATTATATATCTATATACAAAATAAAATAATATGAATGTGTGCAAGGAATACAGATAACCTAAGTAGTATAATGGGAATTATTGGAAGTTACATATTTTAATTTGTTATGGGAACTGTGTCTGGGCAAAAATCCCTGAATCTGTCTGGGAATATCCGGACGTATAGCACCCCATATCGGAAGTGGAGATCTCTGCCATTTCTGTGGGGGGAAATAGCTCTAAAATCTCTTTTTGTGTGTGTGATTTTGCCAAAAGAGCTCAGTAACTTTTCTGTCTGGATTTTCACTTTCTGAAATATGGCAGCTCTACTGAAGACTAGCTTCTGGAAACCACAAGATAGAATCCTGCTTGGTGCAGAAACCGGATGCTAGACTAGATGGGCCATCGGCCTGATCCAGGAGGGCTATTCTTTAATTTTACTGCATTCAGCGCACTTTTAAAAAATGTTATGAAAATGATGTACAGATGGTATTCAACACCAGCTAAACTTGCCAAAATGCATAAGACAAGAACTAATGAGTGCTAGAAATGTCAAGAAAAGGAAGGTATCTTCTACCACATGTGGTGGACTTGCAAAGAGGGAAAGGCTTTCTGGGAAATGATATATAATGAGTTAAAGAAAATGTTTAAAAATACATTTGTTAAAAAAACAGAAGCCTTTTTATTGGGGATAGTGGGTGAAGAGATACCAAGGGAAGATAAAAGACTGTTTATGTATGCAACAACTGAGGCAAGAATTCTTTTAGCCCAAAAATGGAAACAACAAGAAGTGCCAACGTAAGAAGAGGGGCAGGTGAAAACGATGGACTTTGTGGAACTGGAGAAGCTGATGGGAAAAATCTAAAAACAGCACGATCAAGCATTCCAAAAGGACTGGAGTAAATTTATACGATATCTGAAAGAATTTTGTAAGCGATTAACATCACTAGCAGGGTTGTCTGAAGGCTTGTAATGAGAAACTCTCTACCTTTCTATATTTATTTAAATTTTGAGTTATTTTCTGTGTACAGTGGTACCTCTGGTTGTGAATGGGATCCATTCTGGAGGCCCATTCACAACCTGAAAAGAACGCAACCCGCGTCTGCATGGGTCGTGATTTGCCACTTCTGCGCATGCGCATGACGTCATGACGTCATTTTGCATGTCTGCGCATGCGTGAGCGGTGAAACCCAGAAGTAACCCTTTCTGGTACTTCCAGGTCGCAGCGGGACGCAACCTGAAAACGCGCAACCTGACCTGAAGCAAACGTAACATGAGGTATGACTGTAATTAGAATTGGAAAACATACAAAATGCAATGATATTTTGAAAGCCATGAGGAAGGAAGGAAGGAAGGAAGGAAGGAAGGAAGGAAGGAAGGGGACAGGCTCTAAAGAGCCAGGGTTGTAAAGTGGAGTGTTATGATGTGAACATATATTATAAAATGAAAAATAAATATAAATTATATATAAAAACAACAAGAGGGATATTCTTAGGTTCTGTGATAGAGTCTGCTCTTCCTATGCCCTTCCTGGGGTCTCACTCCATCAGCCATCCCCTGTATTGCTCTAACATCCTTGCCACCAATGTGGTCTGAAATACAAATGTCATTAGAGATCTGATTGCTGATATTGGGAGGAGAAGTGGCTTTTAAAAGTCGTAACCTAAAGGGACTTGAGGGCACAAAGTTTCCAGCCCCAGAATCATCAAGAGATGGAGAGCCAGTGTGGTGTAGTGGTTAAGAGAGTTAGTCTCGTAATCTGGGGAACCGGGTTCGCGTCTCCGCTCCTCCACATGCAGCTGCTGGGTGACCTTGGGCCAGTCACACTTCTCTGAAGTCTCTCAGCCCCACTCACGTCACAGAGTGTTTGTTGTGGGCGAGGAAGGGAAAGGAGAATGTTAGCCACTTTGAGACTTCTTCGGGTAGTGATAAAGCGGGGTATCAAATCCAAACTCTTCTTCTTCTCTTCAACATTCTCTTCAAGATGTATCACGGGAAAAACGCAGCCATGGTAAGAAAGAGGGAATCTTCAAAACAACAGGTATCAAACAGTACGGATCAGAACTTGCCGCCTTCTGCATCTTGTATATCAAATTACTGTACATATTTCCCCTTTGTTACGATCTAATGTCCAAATGAATAACTTTTTCCATTTGACGCGCTTGATTTGATTTCGATGTGATTTGACAAATCCAAACATGATAGCTTTCACCTCAGCGGCTGTTAAAGGGAGTGTGACTCTTTGCTGCCAGGAACATTGGGGCTCCAGGAAGTCTTTTTAAAATGTGCAGCTAAGTCTCTGCCTTAACAGAGACGGCTAAGAACAGCCTTCATCAACTTGGCGCCCTCCAGAGGTTGGGGACTACAACTCCCAGCTTGGCTGGGGTTGACGAGAGTTGGGGGTCCCTAAAACAATGACAAACCTAGACAGCATCTTAAAAGCAGAGACATCACCTTGCCAACAAAGGCCCATAAAGTTAAAGCTATGGTTTTCCCAGTAGTGATGTATGGAAGTGAGAGCTGGACCATAAAGAAGGCTGATCGATGAAGAATTGATGCTTTTGAATTATGGTGCTGGAGTTGGACATGACTAAATGACTAAACAACAACAACAACACCTCGAATGTACCTGGTTGCTGAAGGCTGGCTAATTCACTCAATCTGCTAGAGCCTGCAGATGAAGTTCCTAACTCACTGAGGGTTTGAGACCCATTGGCTCCCCTCACCTGGTTTAGCCGGCCGACCGAAGCCGTTCCTGGGTTGCGGCTTCTGTCTCATGCTGACAGCTTCTAGGAGCCACAGGTGAGAGCTGAGTGCAGGGTGGGGACCGAGGGTGGACAAACGACCCCAAAAGCAGCATGATGTGTCCCCCCACCAGAGGTACTACCCTCCCCTCACAACCCATGCACCCCTATAAATAAATAGATCAATTATAGCACCTCCCAATGATTCCTATTCATTGCCTCCCCACCCCCAATCTGCTCCTTGCCTACTGACCTGCCACCTGCCTCACAGACTCCCACCTTTTGTAACTGAGAGTGCTGAGCTTTTCCCTCAGAGAACGCCGGCTCTTAATCTCAGGGTTGTGGGTTTGAATCCCACACTGGGCAAAATATTGGACTAGATGACACTTTTGGCCCCTTAGAAAGAATTCTATGATTTTACTGTATAATTCTTAAGCCCCTTTCACAAAACCACACTGGGCAACAGGGATGACATTAATCCAGGTGAAACTGGCAGCATTAATGAAGGCTCTTCCCTCCTTCCTTCCTTCCTTCCTTCCTTCCTTCCTTCCTTCCTTCCCCCCCCCCCTCTCTCTCTCTCTCCCTCCTTTCTCCTGCTGACCTCAAGATGGCAGTGATGCACTGGAAGCCAGGCAGCAAAGCAGCCCTGCTCCTTCCAAGGCTTTAGGGAAGAATTGCTGCCATTCCCTTGAACAACTCAGGCGGCGTGCCCCTGAGGGGTTTGTGATGTCGCTGCCATTCGCCCACGCCACCCTGGCTGCGCAGCTGTAGAGTGCAGGCTGCATGCTAAGAAGGAGAAGGCAGATGACATTTCTGACCGCTTTGGGCATCCTTCTTAAGCATCTTATCCAGGTGGGGTGCCCATGCTCAGTTTAGGCTCTAGGGGGCAGCAGTGCCCCGTGCCTGCCAGTTCTTAGAACACAACACCCCTGGCTGCAAATAAATACATGGTATATAGGCCTACAAGGATCACTCCGGTCTCGCTGGTCCTGGAAAATGAAAGGTACTGAGGCTGCAGGAAGAATTGAGCTCCGTAGGAACTTTCTTCTGAGTGGACATGCCCTGGATTGTGCTGTAACCAGGGCAAAGCAGGTTACTGGGCAAAGTTGTACGAGGGGGTTATGGTTTGAAGGAAGAAAATTGGGCAAGAGATGTATGTCATGTACAGAAACGCTTCTGAATCCGAAGGCTAAAGTATATGCAAATGTTATGTACAGTGGTATCTTGGGTTAAGAACTTAATTCGTTCTGGAGGTCCGTTCTTACCCTGAAACTGTTCTTAACCTGAGGTACAACTTTAGCTAATGGGGCCTCCTGCTGCCGCCACCGCTGCACGATTTCTGTTCTCATCCTGAAGCAAAGTTCTTAACCCAAGGTACTATTTCTGGGTGAGCAGAGTCTGTTACCTGAAGTGTATGTAACCCGAGGTACCTCTGTAAAGGTAAAGGTAAAGGGACCCCTGACCATTAGGTCCAGTCGTGGCCGACTCTGGGGTTGTTGCGCTCATCTCACTTTATTGGCCAAGGGAGCCAGCGTACAGCTTCCAGGTCATGTGGCCAGCATGACTAAGCCGCTTCTTGTGAACCAGAGCAGTGCATGGAAATGCCATTTACCTTCCCGCCGGAGCGGTACCTATTTATCTACTTGCACTTTGATGTGCTTTTGAACTGCTGGGTTGGAAGGAGCAGGCACCGAGCAACGGGAGCTCACCCCGTCGTGGGGATTCGAACCGCTGACCTTCTGATCGGCAAGTCCTAGGCTCTGTTGTTTAACCCACAGCGCCACCCGCGTCCCAAGGTACCACTGTACATGCCACTTAATGCTACAGTTTCTCAGCAGTGCCCAGTAGGTTTAGAAAGAGGATATAATAGGGAGATGGCATATAATCAGCTAAACTTAATCCTAAAATGATGGGGGGAAGCCTCAACAACTGCTGGAAGTTCAACAGGAAGGGGGATTGTCAGATCTTAGCCAGAGGGGAGTGCCACAGAGTTGGACCCACAATGGTTCCTGGTGCCAATAACCATGTGTTTAAAAAAATACGTGTAGGATTATATATATATAATGTCCAGTAGCACCTTAGAGACCAACTACCGTATTTTTCGCCCCATAGGATGCACCGCCCTATAGGACGCACCTAGTTTTTTTTTTGGGGGGGGGAAACAAAGAGAAAAAAAATTTCCCCCCCAGGCACGGGGCTGGCTCGGGGGAAGCCCGAGTTTCCCCCGACCCCAGCCCCCAGAACAGCCTGCTATCCGCAAGCCTAGGGAGCCGCGCCGGTCCCCCAGGCTTGCGGACAGCTGTGTGAAGCCCGGCACACTCTTCAGCGCGCCCAAGGCTTCGGAATGCAGGCAGCTCTGCGCAACCCTCCGGAGGCCAGCGCGGCTTGGTGCCGGGCTCTGGAGGGTTGCGCAGAGCTTCCTGAAGCCTGTATTCGCCCTATAGGAGGCACACACATTTCCCCTTCATTTTTGGAGGGGAAAAAGTGCGTCCTATAGGGCGAAAAATACGGTAAGTTTGTTCTTGGTATAAGCTTTCACATGCATGCACATTTCTTCAGATACCATGCACATGTATGCACACAAAAGCTTATACCAAGAACAAACTTAGTTGGTCTCTAAGGTGCTACTGGACATATATATATACATATATTGACTGCGTCAGACCAACACAGCTACCTACCTGAATCTAGAGTCAGTGAAAGTGCAACTTAAGCCAATTGATTTCAATAGATCTGCTCCTCAGTATGAGTCCTGTTGGAAATAATAATAATAATAATAATAATAATAATAATAATAATAATAATAATAATATTTATACCCCACCCATCTGGCTGGCTTCCAACAAAATATCAAAATGCAGTAATGCTTCAAACATTAAAAGCTTCCCTAAACAGGGCTGCCTTCAGATGTCTTCTAAAAGTCTGGCAGTTGTTCTCTTTGACATCTGGTGGGAGGGTGCTCCACGGGGGGGGGGGGGTGTGCCACTGCTGAGAAGGCCCTCTGCCTGGTTCCCCGTAGCTTGGCTTCTCACAGTGAGGGAACTGCCAGAAGGCCCTTGGCACTGGACCTCAGTGAATGATGGAGCTGGAAACGCTCCTTCAGGTATACTGGACCGAGGCCGTTTAGGGCTTTCAAGGTCAGTACCAACACTTTGAATTGTGCTTGGAAATGTACTGGAAGCCAATGTAGGTCTTTCAAGACTGGTGTTATGTGGTCTCAGCGGCCGCCCCCAGTCACCAGTCTAGCTGCCGCATTCTGGATTAGTTGTAGTTTCCGGGTCACCTTCAAAGGTAGCCCCACGTAGAGCGCATTGCAGTAGTCCAAGCGGGAGATAGCTAGAGCATGCACCACTCTGGCGAGACAGTCCGCAGGCAGATAGGGTCTCAGCCTGCGTACCAGATGGAGCTGGTAGACAGCTGCCCTGGACACAGAATTGACCTGCGCCTCCATGGACAGCTGTGAGTCCAGAATAACTCCCAGGCTGCACACTTGGTCCTTCAGGGGCAGTTACCCCATTCAAGACTAGGGAGTCCTCCATACCCGCCCGCCTCCTGTTTCCCCAAAACAGTACTTCTGTCTTGTCAGGATGCAACCTCAATCTGTTAGCTGCCTTCCATCCTCCAGCCGCCCCCAGACACACACAAGACCTTCACTGCCTTCACTAGTTCTGATTTGAATGTATAAACATGCAACACCAGATGGCGCCTGAGAGCAGGAAATTTTCAAACACAATTTTCAATAATAATAATAATAATAATAATAATAATAATAATAATAATAATAATAATAATTTATTATTTATACCCCGCCCATCTGGCTGGGCCTCCCCAGCCACTCTGGGCGGCTTCCATAAAAACCAAAAGAGATTTTTTCTTTTGTTATAATCTAATTTCTGACTTATTTAAGGCATTTCCACCCTGTGTTTAGATCCACCCCCTATAACCTTTTTTCATACAGAAATGGCTCTATCCCCTTAACCATTTTGGTTGCTCTGAACCTTTTACAACTCTACAATATGCTTTTGGAGGGGAGGCAACCAGGACTGTACAATGTATTCCTAATGCGACCATGCTATATAGATCTGTACAACGGCATTATAATATTGGCAGTTTTGCTTTCAGTTTCTTCACAAATATTCCCTAGCATGGAATTTGCCTTCAATGTGCTCTCCACTATCACCCCAAGATCTTGTTCCTGGTCAGTCACCTTGTGTTTATGTATATGTGAATTTTTTTTTTATTTTTTTGCCTTGACATGCATCAATGAATTGCACTTGCCATTTAACCTCCTATTCACTCAGTTTGGAGAGGTCCTTTCGGACCTCTTTGCAATCCCTTTTTGTTTTAACGACTCCGGACAATTTAGTATCATCACCAAATTGGCCACTTCAGTGTTCATCTCCAGCTCTAGATTGCTTATGAACAAGCTGAAAAGCACAGGAATTAGTAGATGGCGGCTTCCTATTCTCCTCTGTGAAATACTGAAATCTTTCATTTCTTTTTCTCCTTGCCTTCTTTGTTTTCCCCTCCCTCCCATTCAAGTTGAACTGAGCATCCCTCAGGGGAAGGAGCCTGTTCATTCAACTTAAGCTTGCTGCAACCCTCCCTTTGCTCAATGGATGGGGCCTGCGCTACAACACAATAAATACACAAGTTATCAATGAATACGATGACCATTGCAGAGGACCTCCGCCAGTTAAGGGGAGCATCAGTTTCCTGCAAACTGCTTCATGGAGGAAGCCTGTTAATTAAGCAGGGAGGCAGGGAATCTTCTAAACCCCAAGAGGCTCAGAAGGGAAATAAATATGATCAGGAAGGATTAGGAGAATCATCTGGAGTTATTGAAACAATATGCGGTTTAGGCTTGCAGGGTGAAATCGGGGAAGGAGGGAGTCGGTTGCGTTCTCCCGCTCCTGAGCTCGATAGCTGGGCAACAAAGAGGATATTAATACTTCAGTGGTCTTAATATTCTCGCTATGCAGCTTCCTCAAGGAAGGCTGGAGTGAAATTAGGATGGTTTTGTTGAAGATAAGCAGTGTCCAGTGCACAGCGGAATGATGAAAAGTACGTGCCAACATGCTCTATATTACTTTATTTACACTTCAAAGCTGGTAATTTACAGAAAAACATCTTCCCTCTGCCGGAGCAGAGAAAGGCATCCTCTCTCCTCTAAAGCACAGAGAGAATCACACTGAACTGCAAAGAACAGTGAAAAACAGGAAACCAGTGTACGTCACATCCAGTCTCCTTTCCCGTGAGAAAACCCAACAGCACTTGACTGTGGAATGTAAACATTGTCTTGTGACAAGCACTTCGCTGCTCAGTGAAGGAAGCAGAAACCAACATCCTCCCCCTTTCTGTGAACATCACTGGGCAGCGTGTTCGTACAATATCAGTACAAACCCAACTTCTGCACATAGGTACAGTGTTGATCCCTTGATACAATCTTGGACAATACATCAGCAGGAATTTCATTACCTGGCATATAGGACACCGTTACGAGTCCCTTTTGAATACGTTCCCTAGCATGTTGCAACTTCAATTGCAAGTGCTTCGTGCTTTGCTTACAACCTTCAGAATTCAGCAAAGCCAAACATGCTTTGTTGTCCTGGTAAACCTGGATTGGACATTTGACAGGAATTTTTATGTCTTTGCACAATTGTAACAACCATTCACAATCCTTAAGTGAATAAGACAGTGCATTCAGTTCAGCTTCACAAGTACTTAAGCTAACTGTTGTTTGCTTCTTGCATGACCAATCAAATAGACCCTGATTGTACTTATAGCAAACTCCAGACGTACTTTTCCTGTCTGTAGTGTCACTTCCAAAACTTGCATCTGCAAATATCTCAAGACCACCAGACTTTTGATTGTTAAATCTCAGTCTGTAATGCATAGTGCCTTTCAAATACCGCGCTATGCGTTTCAGAGCTTTCCAATCCTTAACAGTAGGATTGTTGACTTGTCTGCTTAGCAAATTACAGCTAACAGCAATGTCTGGTCTTGAACATCTGGCAATGAAGTTTAGCTTGCCTAGCACACTTCTGTACAGTGTAGTGTCAGAAAATGCTTCTCCAGTGTCATCTACCTGATAACCTGTTGTCATCGGTGTGTCTACAGGGTTAGCATCCATCAGGTTTAGTTTGCTTAACACATCAGCAATTTTACGTGACTGGTGTACTAGAATGTTACCATCTTGATCTCTCTCTATTTCCAGAGATAGGTAGTTGTTTACCTCACCAAGATCTTTCATGTCAAAGTGCTCTTTCAATTGAGCTAGGGCATTATTGTACATTGTGACATCCTTCCAAAAGAATAAAAGATCATCAACATAAAACAAACAATACAGTTTCTTTTGCCCCTCCTCTTTGACAAATACACATGGATCAGCTTTCCCTTGCTTAAAACCTAGAGAAAACAATACTTCAGTGAGTTTTGTGTGCCAACACCGTGCACTTTGTTTGAGACCATAAAGGGACTTCTTCAGAGCACAAACAAATCCCTGTTTTACCTGTACGCCATCAGGTGGAAGCATATAAAGTGATTCATCTAGAGATCCGTACAGAAAAGCTGTATTCACATCATGGTGACTAATGTGTAGATTCTCTTCTGCAGCTAGCTTGAGCATAAGCCTAATGCTCTCATACCTCACGGTGGGTGAGTAGGTCTCGTGATAGTCTTCACCTGGTACCTGTGCAAAACCTCTGGCTACCAATCTGGCTTTGTGTCTGACTATCTTGCCATTTTGATCAGTCTTCGCTTTGAAGACCCATTTGCTTCCAAGCAGTTTCATTCCTGGAACTACTGGAACAAGGTCCCATGTTTTGTTCCTTTCCAAGGAATCAAGCTCAGCCTTCATGGCATTTAACCATGGCTCAGCTTCCTTTGAATCCAAATCCTGGATTTCTTGGAAACTTGAAGGTTCAAACACCTTCTTGGAGCTTTTAACAGCTGTTACTGCTATCTTAGCAAACTCATCAGCAAATCTCTTTGGAGGTCTGCCTTTTGTCGCTCTCTGTGACCTACGAATTAGCCTTAAGTCTTCAATACTCTCCTCTTCCTTCTTAGGAGAAAAGTGACCTATTGTGAACAATGGTTCCTCTAATTCTTGATCAGAGCTTTCAGAGGGTCGCATAGAGGCTTTCGCACTCTTGAAATCCTCTGAATCACCCGATTCAGTTTCAGACTCAGAATCAGAACCTTCATCAGTGGGTGTGGGTTGTTGCGGTTGCTTTAGACTATCCTCAGTTTCATCACTGTCATCAGGATAACATTGGAAAATTCCCACATTCTCCCCCCACTTGGCATTGTACTCAACACTTCTTGTGAGCTTAATTTCCTTAGAGTCAGTCATCATTATTCTGTAAGACCCTTTCTGATAACCTAGAAAGATACCATGCAATCCACGCTTGTCTAACTTGGAGCTTTGTGGTGAGTGAACCCACATGTCAGAACCAAAAATTTTCATGTGTTTGATGTATGGCTTCTTGCCAAACATCTTCTCATAGGGGGTACAACCAATCGCTGAAGATAACCTGCGATTATAACTGTAAGTGAAACATGAGAGAGCTTCGGCCCAATAACTCTCTGGAAGATTGGCATCATGCAGCAAGGTTTTTAACCCTTGAAGCAATGTCTGATTTGCTCGTTCCGCAAGTCCATTCTGCCATGGCGAGCGAGGACTAGACAAATCGTGTTGAATTCCTTTCTCAGTCAGAAAAGCTTCAAACTGCTGAGAAGTGAATTCTCCCCCGCGATCACTGAAAAGAATTTTTATCTTCTTACTATGCACATTTTCCAACCAAGCACAGAATTCCTTGAACCTTGGAAAAGCCTCTGATTTCTGCTTGAGATTGTACACATAAATATACCTGGAAAATGCATCAATGAGAACCATGAAGTACCTGTTTCCACCCAAAGAGGGCGCTAGTGGTCCAACCAAATCAGCATGAACAACCTGGTATGGTTCTGTAGCTTGCCTACTAGACACCTTACCTTTCGCAGCCATTTTTACCTTGTTTGCTGCGCATGCCTTGCACTTCATGTGGTACCTGCAGGGTTTAATAGTCATACCTTCAACCAAGGCAGGCATTTTAGATACTGCCTCAAAATGCAAATGACCAAATTTTCGATGAAAATCGTGAATACATTCTGCATGCAAACTTTTGTTAGAACCTGCAATGCAACAAGTGTCATCCTGCACAACATCATCAAAATACAAAACATACAAACGATCAACATATTCAGCATGCAATACATAATCATTTTTCTTTGTGATGATGCACCTTTTGTTCTTAAAGGAAACGTCAATTTTCCGCTCATTCAGCTGTCCAACGCTGAGCAGATTATGCTTGGCATCTGGCACATAAAGCACATCCTGTATCGATAAGTCCAAACTGTGAAGAACAACAGTTCCGTAGCCTTTACTGGGAATTGTGTGGTCATCCGCCTGGTGAATCGCACCTTCCTGCGGTGTAAAAGACACGAACAGTCGCTTATCGTTGCACATGTGGTGGGTCGCCGCTGAATCAACAACGAAGAAAGATCTAGACGTCTTCTGGACCTCTGCAACCTTTGGAGTGAAGCGTGAGACCATTGCCTTGTGCTGCGTTGTCCTGGACACCGGACCTTTGCCTTTGCCTCGGCCTTTTCCACGCGATGAGCTTTCGCTGCGCTGCTCTGTCTTGGCCCTGGGATATCTGCATTCCCTCTTCATATGGCCTAGACGTCCACACGAGTAGCATTTCACTGCCTTCAAAGCTTTGGCGCCATCTGGTGGTTCCACTGCACTCTGGGATGACGTCTGTGAAGACTCCCCCTTGCCCATGCAGCTATCACCCTGGCGGTCTGCTTCATTCTGAATCATGGCAGTATCACAGGCTACTCTGAGCTGAGCATGTGGCTGATTGGCATCAGATTCCCCACTTGCATCAGCCAGCCTTCTGCAGCTAGCCATCATGACTCTGGCATTAGCCTTCTGCGTCATCTCTGCTGCTTTAAATCAGGCTGCTTTATACAAGCTGCGTCTGTGTACAACTGCAGCTGCTTCATTCCAAAAGCAAGTTCAAAAGTACTTTCGATTTCCAGCCTCTGCCTGTGAGCCTGTGCCACTCTGCTTATCTGCAGCTGCTGCAAAACCTCATTCCAAAGGCAAGTTCAAAAGTGAAAGTTCTCTCTGCTGTCTTAAATTCATGCTGCGACACTGCTGCAGCTGCTTTACTTTCGATTTCCCCCAGCATAGGAAAAATTTATCCTTCTAGCCTTTTGCCTGTGCCACGGCAAAACCGGCTATAAAAGTTCAAAGTCCAGCCATAAAGCCATTAATTAGAAGCTGGCAGGCTGCCCGGAGCTGTAGCACATACCTCATCAAATCATCTTGACGCGCAGAGATATCGTCCGATCCGGCCCTCTGCATTCCGATCCTTTGCCGGCACTCCAATTCTTTGCTCCTTTGTTCCTTTGCCAGGAGCCCGACTTCTGGAGTCCATTCTCAAAACACTGCGTTTTTCTGGGCCCATAACCAAATGTTGGAGATAAGCAGTGTCCAGTGCACAGCGGAATGATGAAAAGTACGTGCCAACATGCTCTATATTACTTTATTTACACTTCAAAGCTGGTAATTTACAGAAAAACATCTTCCCTCTGCCGGAGCAGAGAAAGGCATCCTCTCTCCTCTAAAGCACAGAGAGAATCACACTGAACTGCAAAGAACAGTGAAAAACAGGAAACCAGTGTACGTCACATCCAGTCTCCTTTCCCGTGAGAAAACCCAACAGCACTTGACTGTGGAATGTAAACATTGTCTTGTGACAAGCACTTCGCTGCTCAGTGAAGGAAGCAGAAACCAACAGGTTTGACTTCTTGAAGCCCAGAACGCTACTGCTATGAGATAAAAGCATGTTGCTCTCTGGGCTCCCTCTGGCAACTTGTTCATTGAACATCCATCCCAATTTGGTTGCAGAAAACTTATGCGGAGGTTAGACTTGTCCTGTCTTTATTGGGTATTCACTCTGGGTTTTTTTTTATGTGTGGGGAGGCTGTGCATTTAACTTGATTTGCTCATGGTTTGTTAATACATCTTCCAGTTAATCTTTTTAAAAGTCAGTCCTTTATTAGGTATAGCAAACCGCACATTATCAAACCAACACCGTATACAAATTGTGCAAAATACGAATTCAGCATAACAAGGTTTGTCCCGGTCAGATCTTTAGCTCCAGAGAAAACCAATTTGCATAAATAATACGATATAACACTACCACATCACCGATCAATTAAGAACCACTAAATCTCTTTATAATGGCCCAGTCTTTCTACATGGACAGCACTCAAAAATTCAGCCACTATTAAAGTAATTTGATCATTCCTGTCCGAGAGCAGGTCCTGATCCGTTGGGGGCATAGAATTGAGCCTGTTAAGTTGTAAGGCCTCTAATAATTGTCTTCTGGCATAAATGCCAAAATCACAAGAAAGTTAATCATTCACCCCTCTCGCGCTTATTGATACCTTTCCCGATCACTTTCCTAACAGCAAAAAGTCCAGTTGTGTTTTTTTTAAAAAGAGGATTTGTTGCAACAGCAACCAATGGTCACTATCATCTAATCCAGGGGTCAGCAAGGTTTACTGGCCATGGGCTGGATCTCACCCATGGAGATCGTCCATGGGCTGGACTGGCGCAGCGTGACACTGGAAATCGCGTCTACGCATGTCCGCAGTGCTGTAAATCGCTTCTGTGCATGCCCAGATGCCAAAAACAGCGCCTGCGCAGAAGCGGTTTTTGGCATCTGGACATGCGCAGACGAAATTTCCGGTATCTGCATGTGCGCAGATGCGGTTTTCGGTACCGCCCAGTGAGTCCCTGCAGGGGACTCGCCAAGCGGGCAGCTCGGTTCGGGGGTGGCTCAGGGGCCAGTAAAACGGTCTTTGGGGGCCGCATCCTGCCCATGGGCCACACGTTGCCGACCCCTGATCTAATCTGTCTGTAAACAAATAGGAAATAACATTTTTTAAAAAGGCAAATGTCATCTAAAGGGGTAAAGGGGACCCCTGACCATTAGGTCCAGTCGTGACCGACTCTGGGGTTGCGGTGCTCATCTCGCTTTATTGGCCGAGGGAGCCGGCGTACAGCTTCCGGGTCATGTGGCCAGCAGGACTAAGCCTCTTCTGGCGAACCAGAGCAGCACACGGAAACACCATTTACCTTCCCGCCGGAGCGATACCTATTCATCTACTTGCACTTTGACGTGCTTTCGAACTGCTAGGTTGGCAGGAGCAGGGACCGAGCAACGGGAGCTCACCCCATTGGGGGGATTCGAACCGCCGACCTTCTGATCGGCAAGTCCTAGGCTCTGTGGTTTAACCCACAGCGCCACCCACGTCCCAAACACCATCTAAGCTCCCTACAAATGAATCAGAACAAATGCTAAAGAAAAAAAGCCAATGTCAAATCAAGGTGATTGCTCAGTAAACAAGTTGTCTCAAAGGACCCTCAGTCTGCAGTGCCCTTCCACCCTTCTGAAAGGCCTACAATCTTTGGTTGCCGCTTGAATGATGCATCTCAAATGAGGAGCCACCACTGAGAAGGCACCCCTGTACTATGAACCACATTAGATGGCAGAATATGGTGCAGGGCCTCTCCTGCACACCTTAGCACCTGGTCAAACTGGTAGGGATGGGGAAAGCTGCCAATTTCAGTTTTCCATTTCCCCATTTTTTTGTTCAGTTCTCAACATTTGCACATCAGTTAGAGATTTCTTTTTCAATTTTCTTTTTATTGACCCTGATAGGGCTGCCATACATCTGGGATTTCATCCGCTGAAAATAGCATCCAGGCGGAATTTCAGAAAATTCGGCGTTTCGTTGCATATGCATATTTCTGGATGCATTTTTGCCAGGTGTATACCCATTTTTGCAAGGCAATTTCCCCTAATAAAATGTATGGCGTATGTTTTTCCCCACTAATATATGCACTTCTATGAAAATTTCAAGTATACACATTTTTGCACACACCAGCTGGTTGGAGAACCACATTTCAAAACACAGAGCATGGATTTTGTGGATGGGATGGGTATCCTTTCAGAAAGCACAGATTACCATAGTTGGGCTCACCTGCTAACCTTTACAGTACAAAACATTTAATACCACTGTTGCAGCAAATCATATTTTAAAATATACACAGAATTGCTTTATTTTTCTTATATAAATAAAAACAGCAATTCAGAAGGTTGAAAGTGTTTCTGTTTGCATATTGTTTCAGAAAGTACAAATTAAATGGGTTTATAGTTAAGTTGCCTTTAAAAGTGCCTGGCAAAAACAATAATTTTAAATCCGGCGTTTTGCTTTGAACTACTGTATCTATGGTTTTTTTTACATGTCTTAGTATAGTTGTTGTGGTTTTTTTTTAAATGGAGTAGAACTGTCTTATAGTCTTATAGATTTTTTAAAATGCTGGTTTCAATGTATGTATATTTTTGTGTTTTGCTTAAAATATTGCAAACCACTTTGGGTTGCCGCAGCAAAAAAGCAACTAATAAATTTAATTACTACTATTAAATTGCCTACTTAAAACAAAACAAAACAAAAAATATTTGTCTAGGCATATCCATCCCTAAATAGTTTATTTGCTTTTAAAATGGTTGATTTCACCTGCGCTTCATGAATTTGATTATATCTGCTTTTAATAATCATTTAAACAAATGACTGCATTATACCGTTAAATACTGTACATAATCTGCTTTGATTAGAGATCCTTTTAAATATGATGCAGTTTCGAAATGCTTTTAAATAAAAAAAATAGTAAGCCACAGAGCTATAATTTGATTAAATGGTATATAAATTGTGCTAAACAATTTTTTTTTTTTTGGGGGGGGGAGGGCAACAGGAAGTTGCAACCTATGCATTTTGAACCAGTTGAATTTTTGTGACATTATGAGAATATTCACCCAAGTATCGGCCCTGTCGGTTCAACCTTTGAACCAATGAATGTTGGTGGCCCCTTGTAGCTGGAGACCTGGATGTGGTGCCTCCTCCAGACATCCACAGAGGACACCAGTAGCAAACTGGTAAGGGCTGTAGCTCAATGAGCAGAGTGTCTGCTTTGTGGACAGGATGTTGCAGGTTCAATCCCAGGTATCTGCATGGACTGATGAATGGTCCAAGTAAACATCAGGAAGAACTTTGTGACAGCAAGAGCTGTTCAACAGTGGAATAGCTGTTCAGCTTGGAAGGTGGTTTTCAGGGACTGGACAGGAGGAATGGGAAATGAGCCCTCGGTGTCAGATGTGCGTGCAGGAGCCAAGCCCTGTGACCAATAGGACTTTGCAGGACTGGGACATTCCTAAGTTTGTTCTGAAGAGGCAAGGCGTAGCCACACAGGTGAGGCCGCTTGGTAACTCACTGCACCTGGTGGCAAAGGCCGGGAAGGTATATAAGTTCAGCATTTCCCTTCGGCTCTTTGCCACAGCATCACACTTCCTGCCTTGCTGTGTTTGGCTCCTTGCTTCCTGATCCTTGAACCTCAGCTTTTTGACTCCCTGCTTCTTGATCCTCGGACCAGTGGCGTAGCGTGGGGGGTGCAGGGGGGCCGGCCGCACCGGGCGCAACATCTGGGGGGGCGCGCTCGCACTCGCAGCTCTCTGGCCCTACCTGGCTCACTCTCTCTCTCTCACTGCAGTGCTGGCTGTGCGAATCCGATCCGAGCCTCCGGGTTGCCGCCCACTGTGGAGGGGGTGGGTGCCAGGCGTGCGGTGCGGAGAGAGAGCGAGGGACTATCTGGGGGAGGGACAGTGTAGCGGTCGCCCAGCGCAGTGCTGAGCGCGGGAGAGAACCACACCAGACCAGCCCAGGCAGCAGCAAGAAGAATCTGGCAGCGGCGGCAGGTTAGGGGTTAGGGGGCGCAAATTACTTGCCTTGCCCCGGGTTAGGGGGCGCAAATTACTTGCCTTGCCCCGGGTGCTGACAACCCACGCTACGCCACTGACTCCTTGCTTCCTGATCCTCGGACCCCTGACTTCTTGACTCCTTGCTTCCTGACCCTCGGACCCTTGGCTTCCTGACTCCTGGCTTCTGGACCCCCGTTCCTGCTCCCACCCCACCATCTTGCCCCCGGTCCTGATGTCCCCAGCCGGGACTTCGATCGCCTGTGAACCAGACAGTGACACTCGGTCTGATTGGCTCCTCTCAGAAGAAGAGGAGGAGTAGGAAGTTTTGCTCTCCCCGTCTCCAGCAGTTTCAGGAAGAGAGGGAGACAGGGATAATGTACAGCTGAATGGGGAATTGCCTAGCTACAAGATAGTGGAGGAGGAGGAGGAGGAGGGAGAAGTTAGAAGGCAGACAGCAGAGACCTTCCTGGAGAGTATGTTGATGGATCTCAACCAAAACTCCTTGCTACCGGCTGCTTAGTCCGTGTAGTCCAGGATGATGACTCAGGAACATAACGTGCTGAACAGTAACTTGATTTGTATTATATACAGCGTATAGCACAGCTTTGTACAAGTTACTATATACACAGACTCGATTCAAACTCTACACACCAACCTCTGAACTCCAACACCAAACTGTGTCATGCTGCTTATCAGGCGAAACTTTTAGCCAATCACCGCCTGTTGCTAGGCTTCCCTATCTCCAAGCCGACTTTCTCACGTACTCTTGCTTCACTTGGCTTCTTGCCAACTCACTAATTGTCCACTTCAAAGCTGCAGTTTCTAACAAACCTCGACAGAGTAGGGGAAACCCACCTAGTCCGAGGGCTAGAAGGTCCCTCCACATTCAAGAACAGAGAATGCGGATGGATGTGGCTCCTCTGACGTCCCGTAGGTTTCCAGGATGTTGTAGGAGACGGAAGAGGAGGGACTCAGAGTAGCCAACATCCCGTATGCATGGAGACATGGATCTTTTGTCTTGCAACCAAATGACTGAATGAAAAACCATAAAATGTGAACTGTTTGTTCTTCTTGCCTCTGAGGCTACAGGGGGAGGAGAGGCTACTCCACACCTGACAGGGATAGACTGTCCTTCATTGGAGGCTTTCAAGTAGAAGTTGGATGGCCATCTGCCATGGATGCTTTACCTGCGATTCCTACATGGAATGGATGGCAGCTAATGGATTGAGGCTGAATCCTGACAAGGCAGAAGTACCATTCTTGGGGGACATGGGGTGGGCTGGTGTGGGGGACTCCCTGATTCTGAATGGGGTAACTGTGCCCCTGAAGGACCAGGTGCGCAGCCTGGGAGTCATTTATGGACACACAGCTGTCCATGGAGGCGCAGGTTGATTCTGTGTCCAGGGCAGTTGTCTACCAGCTCCATCTGGTACGCAGGCTGAGACGCTATCTGCCCGCGGACTGTCTCGCCAGAGTGGGGCATGCTCTAGTTATCTCCCGCTTGGACTACTGCAATGCGCTCTACGTGGGGCTACATTTGAAGGTGACCCAGAAACTACAACTAATCCAGAATGTGGCAGCTAGACTGGTGACTGGGAGTGGCCACCAAGACCATATAACACTAGTCTTGAAAGACCTACTGGCTCCCAGTACGTTTCCGAGCACAATTTAAAGTGTTGGTGCTGACCTTTAAAGCCCTAAACGACCTTGACCCAGTATACCTGAAGGAGCATCTCCACCCCCATCGTTCTACCCGGACACTGAGGTCCAGCTCTGAGGGCCTTCTGGTGGTTTCCTCCCTGCGAGAAGTGAGGTTACATGGAACCAGGCAGAGGGCCTTCTTGGTGGTGACGCCTGCCGTGTGGAAGGCCCTCCCGTCAGATGTCAAGGCAATAAACAACTATTTTACTTTTAAAAGACAACTGAAGGTGGCCTTGTTTAGGGAAGTTTTTAATGTCTGATGCTGTATTGTTTTTAATATTTGGCTGGAAGCTGCCCAGAATGGCTGGGGAAACCCAGCCAGATGGGCGGGGTATAAATAATGAATAATAATAATAATAATACATTGCAAGGGGTTGGACTGGATGATCCTTGGGGTCCCTCAGAACTCTACAACCCTATGAAACCCTAGGGAGCCACGGCCAGGCTAAGGCAGTTTCCTCCCTCAGTAAGAGAGGACACCCAGAGCTCAAGGTCTTCTTCGCTCCCTTTCATTCCATGCCGCTGTGTAATCCCATCGCTTCAGAGGGACGTTTGATATCCATGCCAAGGTTTACCTCTTCACGCCCAGTTCCCTAAAGAGAAACTTTCGGCATACACAAAGGAGGCGGCAACACAGTCGAACAATGCTCTTTCCTCGGAGAAAAAAAAGAAATCATATTCTAATTTGGATGCTTTGGCAAAGGCTCAGCACCCTCTTTGTATCCCCTTCAATAACATGTGTCAAAGATCATTTCTACAGATGTTGACTTCCGCTACGTGGTGGGCAGAAGACATTTTAATACCTTAAAGAGACAGCAACACAGGGCGGGTGGCAATTCAGAGAGAGATGTTTTGATCCGGAGCTTTTGGAAATGAATTTCTGCGCTGCCTTTATGTCCAATTTTCTACTTCTTCCTTTTTCTTTTTTTAAATGCCCTCTCCCTCCTCTCCTGGAATGCAGATTAAATGCCGTTAGTCTCTTATCCTTGAACCTTGCATCACGCAGAGATGAAAATCCAATTCCATGGTAGGTGGGTGGGTGTGAAGTAAACTACTGAAGGCCACGCAGGCTTTGACAAAAACACCACAGGCAAATGTCTTATTTATTTATCTATTTATCATAAGAACGTAAGAAGAGCCGGCTGGATCAGGCCAATGGCCCATCTAGTCCAGGATCCTGTTCTCACAGTGGCCAGCAAGTTGCCTGTGGGAAAACAGCAAGCAGGATTCGAGCACAAGAGCAACACTCTCCCCTCTTGTGGTTTATTCAGAAGCATCACTGCCTCCAGGAGGCCAAGCTTAGACATTATGGCTGGTAAAGGTAAAGGGTAAAGGGACCCCTGACCATTAGGTCCAGTCGTGGCCGACTCTGGGGTTGCAGCGCTCATCTCGCTTCATTGGCCAAGGGAGCCGGCATACAGCTTCTGGGTCATGTGGACAGCATGACTAAGCCACTTCTGGAGAACCAGAGCAGCGCATGGAAATGCCATTTACCTTCCCACCGGTGTGGTATCTGTTTATCTAGTTGCACTTTGACGTGCTTTCGAACTGCTAGGTGGGCAGGAGTTGGGGCAGAGCAACGGGAGCTCACCCCGTCACAGGGATTTGAACCGCCGACCTTCTGATCAGCAAGTCCTAGGCTCTGTGGTTTAACCCACCGCACCACCCACGTCCCTCTTATGGCTGGTAGCCATCAATAAAAAAGCACACCAAGAACTCAAGCCAGTTTCAGTAGTTTCAGTAAGTTTCAGTAGTGGGAGTGGTCCCTACTCGCAAATCAATAGTCAATTGTGACAAAAACTAATCCATTCAAAAGTATGTATTACAAACTCAAGTGTTGTTGTTGTTATTTAGTCGTTTAGTCGTGTCCGCCTATTCGTGAGCCCCTGGACCAGAGCACGCCAGGCACTCCTGTCTTCCACTGTCTCCCACAGTTTGGTCAAACTCATGCTGGTAGCTTCGAGAACACTGTCCAACCATCTCATCCTCTGTTGTCCCCTTCTCCTTGTGCCCTCCATCTTTCCCAGCATCAGGGGCTTTTCCAGGGAGTCTTCTCTTCTCATGAGGTGGCCAAAGTATTGGAGTCTCAGCTTCAGGATCTGTCCTTCCAGTGAGCCCTCAGGGCTGATTTCCTTCAGAATGGAAAGGTTTGGTCTTCTTGCAGTCCATGGGACTCTCAAGAGTCTCCTCCAGCACCAGAATTCAAAAGCAACAATTCTTTGGCAATCAGCCTTCTTTATGGTCCAGCTCTCACTTCTATACATCACTACTGGAAAAACCATAGCTTTAACTATACGGACCTTTGTTGGCAAGGTGATGTCTCTGCTTTTTAAGATGCTGTCTTGTTTTTGTCATTGCTTTACAAACTCAAATAGAGATTACAAACTCTAACAGAGATTACAAACTCAAACTCATAAGGATATGTATAACACAATAATTCGTTACAGAATTAGAGATAAGAGTTTATGAGTAGCGATAAGTACATGTTAGTCCATAGTCAGATTCAACATGAAGGTCTTAGTTTCAATCATTGAGCAGAAGTCAGAAGTCAATTATCGATCAGAGACCAGGACAGGGCCCTGTTTCGATGTATTCGCCTTCATCAGCTAATTTTTAAAAGGGTCGTGTAAGTTTGAAGACTTTCGGATAAATATATCCTGTTATTTTCTACATTTCTCAGAAATAACAACTGCATGTGGGTAGATCAACGTGTATCTTGAGCTTTTCTGTGGTAGCCATCAATGGCCTTCTCCATGAATTTGTCAAATGTTCTTTTAAAGCCATGCAAGCTGGTTGCCATCACTACCTCCTGAGAGAATGAATTACCTTAGGGTAAAACTTCCAAGGTGAAAAAAATGGGCTTCTAAATCACCTGGGGATGAGAAACTACTCGCTTCAATAGTCTGCTCTCCAGGGCATTGGGGTGATCAGAACTAGATGTTAATCCAATGTGTGTTGAATAGTATCTATATGAGTGTGGGATGGGATTTAATAGGTAGGAGAGGATACATTAATTGCAATTTACCCCTCCAGGCACCCAGGTCTCTGTAGGCTGAACAGAGCTCCAGAATCCCATCCTTGGCAGTAAAATCAAACGCATCGGGCTCAAGCTGTATAACCTTGTTTTGAGCAAGACCAGCTATGAAGTGAGCTGGCTTGCTCTTTCAAACCCCAGTTAACAAAGTATTGGGCAACAGCTTGTAAAGTAAGTTTAAAAATAAGATTTACTTACTGTTATACTCGTGCATTGGCTCACAGCAGTAGCAGCAGTAAAAACTATGCAGGAAAAATAGTTCTATTTGCAGTCTAACCAGCTTCATGCATCTCCCTGAAGCTGGAGCAAAGGCATGTTTGCATCCAATGCTGGTTAAAGGAAGAGAGAGAGAGAGAGAGAGAGAGAGAGAGAGAGAGAGGGAGGAACAGGAAATACTGTAAGCTCTTTCCTCTCCAGGAGAGGAAGGGGAAATGACATCACACAGAGCTTTGCCTACCCATTGTATATCTATGATTTGAGTATCTGTCTATCAGCAATAAAGCTCTGTGGACTTAACCCCTTCTTATGCTAACTAGCAAGAATATACATTTGTTAGGTTTGCTGCTAATCTCCCGCAATGAGTTGGTGGGGGGTCAGTCTAAAAGATGCGCTGTGCTCCTTCCAAACCTGCCATCTTGTGTGTGTACAATGGTCGGGGGATGGGGGAGAATATATAAGTGTAAGCTTGCCAAACCAGTTCCTTTGCCTAGGTAATGGCTTTGACTGACTAGTGAAATACCTTGTTTACTTTAGAGATTACTTGCATCAGTTCCCTTCTCCTAAGGAAATGGGAGGTGGGATGTCTGGTCTTCCAGGTTTGCCTCTATATAAAGTCCTGGACATTTTTATTCCTTGGGGTTCCATATGTGCAAGACCAGCTGATGAAAAATCACGCACGCAAATCGACGCTGCACGGATACTTTGCCGCCTAAGGCACTACCCAAGGTCTCTGTGTGAAGCTCTTTTTGGATTCTTGCAGTACAGCCAATCAGCTGTTTGGGATGGGGAGCCTCTCCCCTCCCCACCTATTCCAAGTATCTGATTGGTGGGGCTATGCCCTTGCGGCTGCCCATATGTGGAATTGGATCAGAGCCTGTTAGCTGACAAAACAATATAGCTGCTGGATAAAACTATACTGGTGTGCTGTGGAATGTGTGTGTGTCCATGTGTGTGGTTTTTGTTTAAAGACTTTTGCTTATAGTGTAGAGTGGGAGATTAAATTTTACTTCATTAGGATGATTATGCATTTGATGAATTAAATACTTAACATGCAATTGCAGAATCGCTCCCTTAGCACCTTTATTACAGGGTGCCCTCTTAGCAATGCAAACTCATCGTTGGGCTATAAAGCAGGTAGATGTACTGAGAGAAACTGGGAAATGAAAGAGAGGACAAGCAAGGAACTGAGAGTTAAGCAGAGGAAGAACAAAATCAAAGGGCGAGACCTTAGGGCAAACTAACTAGGAACCAAGTTGCAAAGCATTTGGTGGGAGATAGATTGCCAACAAAGGTCCGTATAATTAAAGCTATGGTTTTCCCAGTAGTGATGTATGGAAGTGAAAGCTGGACCATGAAGAAGGCTGATCGCCGAAGAATTGATGCTTTTGAATTATGGTGCTGGAGGAGACTCTTGAGAGTCCCATGGACTGCAAGAAGATCAAACCTAGCCATTCTGAAGGAAATCAGCCCTGAGGGCTCACTGGAAGAACAGATCCTGAAGCGGAGGCTCCAATACTTTGGCCACTCATGAGAAGAGAAGACTCCCTGGAAAAGACCCTGATGTTGGGAAAGATGGACTCTAGTCCAATCCTCTGCAATGCAGGAATACGCAGCTGTCCTTTATGGGCCTCAAACCCGCAACCGTGTTGTTATCAGCCCCACACTCCAACCAACTGAGCTATCCAGATGTCCAGCGATGGTAGATTCCAAATGCTGACCTCAAAGCACTGCGCTCACAAAGTTCCCCATCCTTGCCATAATGATCACAGCAAAGCATTTCCGTGTGTCCCATGAAAATATTCCGCCTGGTGAAATGCTGGATTCTGCAACCTGCCAAAATATTCATTTGGTCCAGTTATTTATTTGGGCAAGTTTCTCAGGAGCGGGTGTCCTGGTGTCAACCTGGCCTTCTCTAGGACCCTAAGCCAGGAGAAAAAAGGAAAAATAGAGGATAACAAGGCTATCGGTGGCCACTAGCCCAAAAGGCTATGTTCTACTTCCACTGCTGGAGGCATCATGTCTCTGAATGCTGGATTTCTGGGATTCACATTTGGAGGAAGAGTGTTGTTGCACCCAGGTCCTGCATGCTGGGTTTCCAAAAGACACGTGATTTGCCACTGTGAGAACAGTATGCTGGATTATATGGGCCTCTGGCTTGATCCAGAGACGCAGGTGGTGCTGTGGGTTAAACCACAGAGCCTAGGGCTTGCTGATCAGAAGGTCAGCGGTTCGAATCCCCGTGACGGGGTGAGCTCCCGTTGCTTAGTCCCTGCTCCTGCCAACCTAGCAGTTAGAAAGCACATCAAAGTGCAAGTAGATAAATAGGTACCGCTCTGGCGGGAAGGTAAACAGCATTTCCGTGAGCTGCTCTGGTTCGCCAGAAGTGGCTTAGTCATGCTGGCCACATGACCCGGAAGCTGTACGCCGGCTCCCTAGGCCAGTAAAGCAAGATGAGCGCCGCAACCCCAGAGTCGATCACGACTGGACCTAATGGTCAGAGGCCCCTTTACCTAACTCTAACTCAAATCTTGAGCTTTCTTGAGTGAAGCCTTTCCCTTTGTCAGCTTTAAATCTCTCAAATAATTGATAATATTGGAACTGATCAACAATACTTCTTAGGTTCTCAAATACTACAGAATGGTAAAAAAATATAAAAAGCTGCTCAACCGCTTTGCTCACAGCTGACTCGCTGTTCAAGGTCTAAGCAGAACCCAGTAGACATAAATCTGGTACAGGGTTTTTTTTGGGGGGGGGCAGGGGGGCAGGAGTCTCTTGTCAACTATTGGAACAAAAATATCCAAGTTAATATACTACCATATGCCATTTTCTCCATGCTATAAATTAAATCCTCTCATCTGAGTCCCTGAGATTAAGAACTTGCCTCTTAATATTCAAAGAGCGCTTTGTTCTTAAATACTCTATTTCCATTGTTTGCGTTGCACTGTTACATTGCATAAATGTTTTTGTAATTCCCTGATTATATGAAACAGCGAGTCAGGACTGGAATCACGGCCTTTTTCATATTGTAACAGAAAGGAGAGAAAAAAATACTGCCACGTTTTATTTATAAGCCCAACCCCACTGTAATAATTCTCATATATATATATATGTCTGTGTGTGTTTCTGTTATACCTCGTCGTCAACACATACCGTGTTACAGTCATACATAAAATAATAGAAAAAGATAGCATAGGTATAAAACGTAAACATATGATAGTAATAATAACGTATCTAAATTATTCCAAGATTATTTAAATTCTCTATATCTTGAATTATACTTCCCTTCCACTCTTTCCATGGTTTCCTTTCTACTATCCTTTTAACTGCGTTTTCTTACTCTACTAAATTATTTTCATTACCTTACATAATCTCACGCTATAACACCTTCTGCTGAGCATTTTCCCCCAGCCTGTTACGATTATTTCCTTGTTATAATATTTTGCCATATAATCCGTATATAATATCCAATCCTCTTTCAGTCTCTTATCATCTTAATTTCTCAATCTATGTGTCATACGGGCTAGTTCTATGTACAGTGGTACCTCGGGTAAAGTATTTAATTTGTTCCGGAGGTCCGTACTTAACCTGAAACTGTTCTTAACCTGAAGCACCACTTTAGCTAATGGGGCCTCCTGCTGCCGCCGCGCTGCCGGAGCCCAATTTCTGTTCTCATCCTGAAGCAAAGTTCTTAAATTGAAGCACTCTTTCTGGGTTAGCAGAGTGTGTAACCTGAAGCGTATGTAACCTGAAGCGTATGTAACCCGAGGTACCACTGTACTCTGATATTTCTCAATCTATCTGTCATATGGGCTAGTTCTATGTACTCTAATATTTTGAGATGCCCTTCTTCACTTGATGGTACTGTAATAATTCATCAGCCCCTGAAAGTCTCTGGACATCCCTTCCTTTTGGGGTGGGGAGGGGATGAATGGTCCTGCGAAAGCCCAACTAGTGATGGGATCAAAGCCCTTAAACCATGGTTTCCCAGGCTCAGGTATCTAGCTGTTTTTGGACTACAACTCCCATCATCCCTAGCTAGCAGGACCAGTGGTCAGGGATGATGGGAACTGCAGTCCAAAAACAGCTGGAGACCACCAGTTTGAAAAACCCTGCTTTCAAGGTTTGGATTATTAAGGGGTATATAAATCCTATTAAATAAATGAATTACCATTCTGTACACAGCTGTATAATTTGGACCTGCCTGAAGCACCTGGGCCATGGGTAAGCAATCTAAGGCCCGGGGGCTGGATCCAGGGAACCAGGCAGAGAGCCTTCTCGGTTGTGGCCCCCTCCCTGTGGAACGCCCTCCCATCCGATGTCAAGGAAATAAGCAGCTATCTTATTTTTAGAAGACATCTGAAGGCAGCCCTGTTTAGGGAAGTTTTTAATGTTTAATGCTGTATTGTTTTTAAACACTCAATTGGGAGCCGCCCAGAGTGGCTGATGTTGGGAAAGATGGAGGGCTCAAGGAGAAGGGGATGACAGAGGACAAGATGGTTGGACAGTGTTCTCAAAGCTACCAGCATGAGTTTGACCAAACTGCGGGAGGCAGTGGAAGACAGGAGGGCCTGGTGTGCTCTGGTCCAGGGGGTCACGAAGAGTTGGACACGACTAAATGACTAAACAACAATAACAGCCCCATTGAAGAAGATGACAGTAGTCAGGGCCCCCAAAATGTGTCTACCACTGATCAGGGCATAAGAAGAGCTGGCTGGATCAGGCCAATGACCCATTCAGTCCAGCATCCTGCTCTCACAGTGGCCAAGAAGATGCCCGTGGCAAACCCACAAGCAGGATTTGATGACGAGAGAACTCTCCCCTCCTGTGGTATCCAGCGACTGATTTTTAGAAGCATTGCTAATGCCAGCAATGCCCCTCTGGACCACTGTTCCGTGTGGTTGTGTAAGTTGTCTCCAAGGGAGGAAAATGGCGGCCTCTCTGGATTCTCCCTGGATTCGTCTGCACCACAGTAGGTTGCCCTAGAAAGAAAGAAAGAAAGAAAGAAAGAAAGAAAGAAAGAAAGAGAAAGAATACAATTATCACAATCGGTTTTTGTAATTTTCCACACCAGTTCTTTCTCCTTTGTGTTATTAGCACCAAACAAGGAGGCAACAAAAGCCGCCGATTCAATATGCACCGCATTGGAAAACAATGGGAAAGATGGGCTTTTAATAAGCACTCGGCAGAGCTGTAATTAAATCTCAGGTTGTGTTTGGAAAACAAGAATCTCATTTAGCGCACTTGCCCGGCATGCCTTCAGCATCGGCACCATGTTTTGTTCTGGGCAATTATGCCAGCTTTGTGTGAATTGATTAACAGATACGGGTGTGGAGCGGGGCAAGGTGCCTGGAGAAGGATAGGTGCATGGGGTCGCCCCAGGAGTGCCAAAGGTTGGCTTCCGTAAGGGCACCTTCTTGGTAGGGTGTTAGAAAATTCCCTCTGGGGGTTCAATACAGAGGTTCACACAAAATTCCCAGTTAGTCAGGTTTCATTCAGTAATGTGTTGCAGGACAGAGTTCAGAAAGTCTGTGAGAACTTTTCATGTAGACAAAGCTATATAGGAAAAGAATACGTCATCTTGGCAGCTTCATCTACTCCTCAACCACCTTCTGCCAACCCATCACCACACCATCTCTCATCAAACCACATTCATTGGAAACACTTACCCAACCCATATTTTTTTTATTGTACATGCAGAGCCCTCCTTGCACCTTATCTGAAGTTGTTGTTTAATTGTTGTTGTTTAGTGGTGTTGTTTAGTGGTGGTAACTGTTGATTGTTCTGGATCTTTAAGCCAGAGTTGGACCAGACAGCCAGGTAGAGGAGTGTCCTCTGTAAAACAGGACACTGGGGCTCCCAGCATGGGCTGGGCTTCTTCTGGGTTTGTTGTTGTTTAGTCGTGTCCGACTCTTCGTGACCCCATGGACCAGAGCGCGCCAGGCACTCCTGTCTTCCACTGCCTCCCCCAGTTTGGTCAAACTCATGCTGGTAGCTTCAAGAACACTGTCTAACCATCTCGTCCTCTGTCGTCCCCTTCTCCTTGTGCCCTCCATCTTTCTCAACATCAGGGTCTTTTTCAGGGAGTCTTCTCTTCTCATGAGGTGGCCGAAGGATTGGAGCCTCAGCTTCACGATCTGTCCTTCCAGTGAGCACTCAGGGCTGATTTCCTTCAGAATGGATCGGTTTGATCTTCTTGCAGTCCATGGGACTCTCAAGAGTCTCCTCCAGCACCATAATTCAAAAGCATCAATTCATTGGCAATCAGCCTTCTTTATCGTCCAGCTCTCACTTCTATACATCACTACTGGGAAAACCATAGCTTTAACTATACAGACTTTTGTTGTTTAATAGTCAGTGTTAAATTTCTCCTTAACTTATATAAACCCATACTGTTATTTTGATTGTAATTGTTTTAACTGTTGCTAATATTTTATTTTTAAACTGTCCTAACCTGCCTTAGGACCGCATGATGAAGGACAGGTGAGAAATCTTAATAATAATAGTAATAGTAATAATATTAATAATATAAACTGTGGTCCATGGAGCACCTGTGGTCTGTGGCTTATCAGCGCCCTTGCAGCACACTTGCCACATTCTATGGAACACAAATAGTTACACAATAAAATTCATCTAGTAATTGAAATACAATTTAAAACCAGACAGCGTCTAACATGGTGCATTGTGATTGCTGTTGATGGATTGATTTACTTATATGCCCCCTTTCCACAATGAGCTGTGTTAGGACAGGCAGGAAAATCATTAAGTGGTTCGTTGAGACCCTCGACAATTTTCAAGTGGTCCATGAGAGGTGCGGAAAGTCTGGGAACTGCTGGCATACAAATAGTCATTAATGGTAGCGATTAAAAACAGACATCAAACACGGGAGAAAACAATGCAATTCTCAAAATATAGATCAGCGGTTTAGAAAGGAGATATACTGAATTCATTCAATGCTCTCTTTGATCCCCATCTTCCATGTTCCGACCATGGAATGAGTGAGTGTCTGTGCTGAACTCCCCTCTTCTCTTTCGCTTCTCCCACTGCAATACTGCCTTCCCAGGATGGGGGACCCTTTCATCCAGTCGTAAGCACTGCTTCTTGCAGCAAGTTCTGCACTATTAAGTTCCTTGAGGGGCCTTCGATGCAATATGCCACGAGAACAAACACTCCAGAATCAAAGGTTGAGACAAATATTTGAGATGCTTCATAGACGTTTTTTTGTTTGTTCCTTTCCCCTGAGCGGTTCCAAAGACCTTTGCAAGGCTGCTGCGGAAAAATCTGTTTATTTACAAATATGTAAACCCAGAAGGGTTTCTTGAGAGTCCCATGGACTGCAAGAAGACCAAACCTATCCATTCTGAAGGAAATCAGCCCTCAGTGCTCACTGGAAGGAGAGATCCTGAAGCTGAGGCTCCAAGACTTTGGCCACCTCATGAGAAGAGAAGACTCCCTGGAAAAGACCCTGATGTTGGGAAAGATGGAGGGCACCAGGAGAAGGGGACGACAGAGGACGAGATGGTTAGACAGTGTTCTTGAAGCTACCAGCATGAGTTTGACCAAACTGGGGGAGGCAGTGGAAGACAGGAGTGCCTGGCGCGCTCTGGTCCATGGGGTCACGAAGAGTTGGACACGACTAAACAACAACAAACCCAGAAGAAGCCCAGCCCATGCTGGGAGCCCCAGTGTCCTGTTTTACAGAGGACACTCCTCTACCTGGCTGTCTGGTCCAACTCTGGCTTAAAGATCCAGAACAATCAACAGTTACCATCTGGCCATAGTTGTCCCCATATTGTATTTTCACTGTAACGGTAGCAGCTGTATCCATCTGGGATAGCTCAGTTGGTAGAGCATGAAAGTCTTAATCACAGGGCTGTGGGTTCAAGCCCCACATTGGGCAAAAGGTTCCTGCATTGTAGGGGGTTGGACTAGATGGCTTCAAGGGTTCCCTTCCAACTCCACAATTCTATGCTTTCTGAAGCTGCATCTGTATGTATATTTTAGCATCCACAAATGTTGTGCAAGTCTGTGCCCACATTTTGGATGACGCCCAAGCAGCCAGACTAAACACAAAGTGGAATCAGTTCAGGCTCTGGTGGTCAAGATTCTTAGACTGCATTGGATTCCTCAGCACAATCTTAGTTATACACACACACACACACACACACACACACACACACACACACACACACAAACAGCACTGGCTTTACCCCTGTTGCAGAATTTCAATTATCTGCTCATGGAATCTGAATTTACTGCAGAATAGAAGCAGTCTTAAATTTTGTTCAATGAATAAAGACTACCTAGGAATGTGATTTTAGCCGGCACAAACCTTTATAAATTACTGATTATTATTTTTTAAATGGAGCTTGTTTTTAACATTTGTTTGTTTCATTGATCTTTTAAGCGAACACTCTGGATGGTTTTGCGAACTGCTTAGGGGTCTTTCGTTCTAGAAAGCGGTATATAAATTTTGCTCAGTAAAGTAACAATAAATAATTGTGACTGTTGGTCAGCAGCTCATAGAGGGGCATGGTGGGACACACACACACACACACAGCCTTGCCCCCCCCTTTAGGAAATGCTGCTCCTGGAAGCTGGATCTTCTCTTAAGGTTGTTCGGATGTCATTGTTCAGCAGCAATGACCTACTTTTGTTTTATCAGGCTCCTTTCTGTTTGCGTTGGATTATTGGTGCTAGAAGATACTGCTAAGTGAGTTGTGTTTCTGGAATATAAATGAGCTGCGATCCCCAGTCCCTCTTCCTGGGCCGAGTGAAAGAGCAGAGTCTTTGCTCATCATCCATGGGCAGTCAACAGGGAGAGTGGAAAGGGCAGATCTTGCTGCTTTCTTTGAGGCTAACCAAACAATTAAACCCCTGTGTTGCAAACAATATATCAGTAATATCCAAGGAAACACGATGACCAAGTACAATGATATGATGTCAATATAAACTCTTTATATAATCTATGCAGAACACTGAACAGTATGAAATATATGAAATGCAGTGGCGTAGCGTGGGTTGTCAGCACCCGGGGCAAGGCAAGTAATTTGCGTCCCCTAACCCGTGGATTTGCGCCCCCTAACCCTAACCCCCAGATGTTGCGCCCAGTGCGGCTGGCCCCCCCTGTACCCCCCACGCTACGCCACTGATGAAATGCACTCTCTGCAAAACCAAATAAACAGAAATCTTATACAGTGGTACCTCGGGTTACATATGCTACAGGTTACAGACACTTCAGGTTACAGACTCCGCTAACCCAGAAATAGTACCTCGGGTCAAGAACTTTGCTTCAGGATGAGAACAGAAATTGCGCGGCGGCACGGCAGCAGCAGGAGGCCCCATTAGCTAAAGTGGTGCTTCAGGTTAAGAACAGTTTCAGGTTAAGAACGGACCTCCAGAATGAATTAAGTTTTTAACCCGAGGTACCACTGTATGTAACTTTTAGAAACACCTGTAGGCACCCCTGAAAGTCTGTGAAAGTCCCAAAATATTCACTCTTGATGGATTCTCTTGAGAATATAGAACCAAATGAGAGTCTTATAAGTCTTTGAAAGTCTTTGTAGACTATGCAAGTCTCTGAAAGAAGCAATGGGTCAGATTCTTATCTGGTGAAAATAAGCCGTAAAGCTTTGTTCTATGACATCCAACCCTGCCGAAGTAGTCCGCAAACAGATGTAGTGAACAGTGATTCCTGATATACCCACTGTTTCGTGGAATTCTTCTTCAGCACAGCAAAAGGATACAGAAATGCTTCATAAACCCATCTAAACGGTGAATGGAATTGTATAACAACAATTGCTATGGAGTAGTGGTCATAAAGTTATTTCTTTGAGGAGCAGCTGCTGCAAATTGACACAGAGGGAGTCACTATCCAGACCTTCCCACTGCATATTGATAGGATCTGCAGATCTGAGAGAGCCCTTCTACAATGCAGATGAGATGAAGGTGTAAAAAAGTGGTGGTAGGATAATTTAATTTTTGGGTGGAGAGTGGAAGCCTTCAGTTTGAAATGTCCCCAACCTGAAAGGAGAAACAAATGCATTGTGCGTAGCAAACTTGGGCTACGTACACACTAAGACACATTCAAAGCACATTTCCCCCCCTCAGAGAATTCTGGGTACTGTAGGCTACCTTGCACAGAGTTACAGTCAAACTTTGGAACTTGAACGGATCCATTCTTGAACTTTTCGGCACCCGAACGCCGAAAACCCAGAAGTAAGTGCTCTGGTTTTCGAACGTTCCTCAGAAGCCAAACAACTTCCAAGGTGTGTTTTTTGTTTTTCCCCATTGAATTTGCAGCCAACCCATTGATCCTCAGTTTTCTAATGTTTCAGAAGCCAAACAGTCTTCCGGAATGGATTACGTTTGGAAACAGGTTCCACTGTACATACGATTCCCTGCAACACTTAAAAAACTATAGTGCCCAGAATTCTTGGGGGAAATGTTGCTTTAAAGTTATAGCCTTTTGGGACCAGTGGGCACATATTGGATTTTGCAGAAGTGCTGGGGGTGGTATTTGAAGTGGTGTTGTTCTTGTCTAGTCGTTTAGTCATGTCCAACTCTTTGTGACCCCATTGACCAGAGCACGCCAGGCATTCCTGTCTTCCACTGCCTCCCGCAGTTTGATCAAACTCATGCTGGTAACTTCGAGAACACTGTCTAACCATCTCATCCACTTCTCCTTGTGCCCTCCATCTTTCCCAACATCAGGGTCTTTTCCAGGGAGTCTTCTCTTCTCATGAGGTGGCCGAAGGATTGGAGCCTCAGCTTCACGATCTGTCCTTCCAGTGAGCACTCAGGGCTGATTTCCTTCAGAATGGAGAGGTTTGATCTTCTTGCAGTTCATGGGACTCTCAAGAGTCTCCTCCAGCACCATAATTCAAAAGCATCAATTCTTCGGCAATCAGCCTTCTTTATCAGCTCTCACTTCCATACATCACTACTGGGAAAACCATAGCTTTAACTATACGGACTTTTGTCAGCAAGGTGATGGTGGTGTTAGTTATCATTAATAATCAAGCAGGGGTAATATTTTACTTACATATTGCCAGTGCTGTTTTTCTAGAGAAATGCGTGCCGGAACTCACCATGAACAACTCCCTGGTTCTCTTACAATGGCAATGAGAGGTGCTGGAACTGAGAACCACTGCTCTAGGTCTTGTCCTGGGCCCAGTTGCCCTGAGACCCAGCCTTCTCCTGGGACCTGCAGACAGGAAACCGAGGGGAGTCAAGATGTCTGGGAGCTCAGAGGCTGGTTGGCTGCTCTCTTTCCTCAGGAGACTATTCAGCACCCATTTCCCGAAGAAACAGCTATCCATAAAACCCTGACACCGCCACCTTTAATTTCATTTCATTCCCCGCTAAGCTTCTTTATCTCCCTCTCTCCGAAATGTGGTGGCTCAGGTCAACTTTTACTGGTAGCAATTTAGGGGAGACGCACTCCAGCTAATCCTGCACTTAACAAGGGAGATGAATACACCCTGTGGAGGATTTTCAGCCTGTCTTCCCAACTAATGTATGCCTTTCCGTCAAGCTGGGGAGATCAGGTTTTCTCCTCTGTGGCTGCTCAGAGGTCTTTCCTCCCCATAATTGCCCTGTCCAGAAAAGCAACATGACATTGTAAGGAATAATCTTTCCTCCTCCTCCTCCTCCTCCTCCTCCTCCTTCACATTCAAATCAACCTAGTCATCTCAGGTTTTGATTCCACAGGTGGAGGCAGGGAGGCTGGTGCTTTCCATTTGCCCTCCACATTGGAAACGGGATCATTACAAAGTTGCTCAAGCAATTGCAGAGAATAACCAGGCTAGATCTGACATGGGTTGGTGGCTATTGGCACTGGTAGGGTGAAACATGGGGAGATGAGCAGCAGGTGGCGCTAGAGCAAATGACAGAGAGTAGTAGAATAGGCTGCATCACATCAGACTAAGTGCATTTGGTGGCAATTGTGTTTTGAAATACTCCCCAGTATAGTGAACCACTTTTGGAAGAAGTACTGTGGTTGGCCAGGAGTCTCTCTTATTTTGTGTGTGTGCTATTTTACACTTCATTGTTCATTTCTACATGGTTAGGAATTTGTTGTCCAACAACAACAACAACAACAATAATAATAAATGCTATTGTAGGCTGCATCAACAGAAGTATAGTGTTCAGATCAAGGGAAGTCGTAGTACCGCTCTATTCTGCCTTGGTCAGACCACAACTAGAATACTGTGTCCAATTCTGGACACCACAGTTTAAGAAGGATGTTGACAAGCTGGAATATGTACAGAGGAGGGTGACCATGATGAGTCTGGAAACCGAGACTTATGAGGAATGGTTGAAGGAGCTGGGTATGTTTAGCCTGGATGTCATGGTCTGGTCTACGGGTGATCAAAGTCCCAGCTGAGAACGTCGGGACTGGGGGCAAGATGGCGGGGTGGGAGCAGGAAAGAGAGTCCAGAAGCCAGGAGTCTGAGGGTCAGGAAGCAGGGAATCACAAAGTCAAGGGTCCGAGGGTCGAGAAGCAAGGAGTCAAGGAACCGAGAATCAGGAAGCAAGAAGCCAATGCAGCAAGCAGGGAACGAATTGCTGTGGCAAAGAGCCGAAGGGAAATGCTGACCTTATATCCCTTCCCGGCTCTTGCCACCAGGTGCTGTGAGTTACCAAGCGGCCTCACCTGTGCAGCCGTGCCTTGCCTCTCCAGAACAAACTTAATAAGGCCCCAGTCCTGTGAAGCCCTACTGGTCACAGGGCCTGGCTCCTGCACGCACACCTGACACTGGAAAAGAGGAGACTGAGAGGAGATAGGATAGCCCTCTTCAAATATCTCAAGGGCTGTCACATGGAGGATGGAGCAAGCTTGTTTTCTCCTTTTCTGGAGAGTGGGACTTGAACCAATGGCTTCGAGTTACAAGAAAGGAGATTCTGACTAAACATACAGAAAAACTTTCTGACGGTAAGAGCTTTTCGACAATAGAATGGGATGTGTACTCTCCTTCCTTGGAGTTTTTTTAAGCAGAGGTTGGACGGCCATCATGGATGCTTTAGCTGAGATTCCTGTATTGCAGGGGGTTGGACTAGATGACCCTTGGGGTCCCTTCCAACTCTGCAATTCTTTGATTCCTTTGCCTTACCAGAATCCATTTCCCAGTGTGGTGTAGTGGTCAAGAGCAGTGGACTCGTAAACTGGTGAACCGGGTTCGCGTCTCCGCTCCTCCACATGCAGCTGCTGGGTGACCTTGGGCCAGTCACACTTCTTTGAAGTCTCTCAGCCCCACTCACCTCACAGAGTGTTTGTTGTGGGGGAGGGAGGGAAAGGAGAATGTTAGCTGCTTTGAGACTCCTTTGGGTAGTGATAAAGCGGGATATCAAATCCAAACTCTCCTCCTCCTCCTCCTCCTCCTCCTCTTCTTCTTCTACTAGGCAGACCATATGACCTTGTTGCACATTCACGTCCAGTTCGCCTGAGTCAACTGCCAGCCTGAAGTTCCCAACCTGAATGTGAATTGATGGCGCTCCCTGGGAATGGCCTGGTGTTTGAATCCAGGGCCCTCTCAGCATCTCTCTCAAACAGCAGCCCCGGGCAATAACTTTAATGGCATCAATTAGTCTCTGTTTACTCCTTCCAGGCCTCCCACTATCTCCAGAGCACATCACCTCTAAATCGGGTGGCCAAGCTAATTAAAACTAATGAGACCATTAGGGTCATCAGAAAAAGAAAGGTCCCCCGCCATGGATTACCGCCATGGGATAGGACGGCTGGTTTTCAAACAGTTTGAGAGAGAAAGAGCCTGCAAAGGGGCTAGATAAATAAAGGTCAGATCTGCCTTCTTCAACCTGGTGCCCTCTGGATGTTTTTGGAGTTTAATAACCATCATCTCCAGGTAGCACAATTGCTAACAAATCTCTTAGCAGCAAATTCCACTGGCAAGATCCAGGAAGAGCAGGTTTTTACCTGCAACGGCTTAACTATACGCCGTGTGCAGAAGTATATATATATTTTTATCTGCCCTGCACCTTCCAGTATTCAGCTTCGTCGGATAGGCTTGTAAAATTATGAGAGGGAGAAAGATTTGAACCAGCAACTGGAGACAGGAAATGAGGGCATCAATAATGGCGGTCATTGGTCTAACAGAGTCCCAGCCTTTGTACCACTTCCTGTTGGGGGCAGCCAATGGACTGCCTAGGTGGGCGGAGTCACTAACAGACTTGGGAGATGCTCCAATCCGCAGCCTTGTGGTTCTCCATGTGTTAGGAATTTTGAGGTCTTAGATATATGTTCAATGTTCATAAGTGTACCAACCAAGCACATACATAGATCAGCACAGGAACACCGACCTGAAACCATTTTGATTCCTCAACCGAGCAAACGTTTTTTCTGCAAGGTCAAAGGAAAATGGAAAAGCCTCCCCATTGTTTTTTCCTTCACAAATCCTGTCTTAAGGGCACATTTAAGATATGAATAGGGTGTAAGGCTGTGACCTGGCTCAGGAACTAAGTATTTATCATTACAAAAGACTGGCCAGGCTCCCCAGGCAATCCAATCAAGTGACCATTAAACAGGTAACCTGGCAGACAGGAGGTAAACAAACCACTCAGATTTCTGCTGTAAACCGTCCTTTCTGTGATGTAGGTATGATGTATCTGGGGGGGTGGTGGTCTTGGGTTACACCCCTTCTGAGATGTATGTGTGGTGTATGGAGGGGTGGTCTTGAGCTCCATGGCAGGGAATTTAAAATGTCTATATAAGGCCTTGCACGCCATTGTTCTGGGTTCCTCCTCCCTCCTGCGTGTGGTGAGTGAGGACCCTGTTGCAATAGATCAATAAAGATCAGGCTTACTAGCTGCTTTGCTTCTCAATATTCTCTGGTTGGCCTCTGTTATTTTCTCCTACCAATAGGGAACCTATGTAAGGACTCTATATGGGCTTTTCCCATAAGGGGAAAAGGGCAGATTTTGGTTTACAACACCCACATAGCTGTGGTAGCTGCTGACTCCTAGCTCTAGAACTCTAATCTCCTGACAATCTCTGTAGGAATGTTTCTCTAAGAGTCCTGAGACTCTCTGGGCTCCAGGGAGTGAATCTGGGACGTTGTCTGCACATGCAAGTCATGTACCTGTTGAAACTCTTTGCTATGCATTGTGTGGCGTGCATGGCTTGTGAACCAGGCTAGAGCAGACTTTATTTGTTGCAATCGCACAGAGAGAGAGACAGATGCTTGCAGAGTAAGAAAATAACAAAGCAGTTTATTATGGGACGTCTATTACCTGGATGGAAAAGTTTCTGGTTCTGGAAAATACAGAGGCAGCTTCTTCATTCCCAGAGGATAACTCCAAGGTGACCTCCTATCTTGAGGTCAGAGAGAGGGAAAGGGTGAGAGAGAAGTGTGAGAAGCAGCAGGAGGGTGTGAACAGGATGCAACTTAAGTCTAACATCAAACAGCTAGGGAGGTCAGCTCAGAGTATAGTATGGAAGACTGGAAATCGCAGTTCTGTCTACCTCATTCATCTGCAGAATCCTCTTCTGTAAGCTGTTGCACCCAAATGTCCAAAATGTGCTCTGTTCACTGTCGACATGCAGAGGGCCAGGAGGCCAGCTGGCTAGCCCTGACTGGGCTGTCTCCTTCCAGTCATCCCACTGCGTAGACCATTGCCTCTGCTCCAACGTAAATCACCAACCCGGGCTTCAAAGCCAGGGCACACTATCAGCAGATAGAACTGCGCACACAGAATAGGGGTGAGGCTTGTGGAAGCATACTACAACTATGGATTTATTAATCATAAATCAGGACAAAGAAACCTCTCTCTCTCTCTCTCTCTCTCTCTCTCTCTCTCTCTCTCTCTCTCTTTCTCCGTCTTCTGAGAGAGAAACACGAAAAGCAAAAGCTATACACAATGGAAATTCCCAGCAAGCTGTGCTGGAATGTAAACAGACATGTGACACGCAACAGTTCCACACGTCTGCTCCTTCAGGTGGAATGGAAATCTCAACATCCACGAGCTATGGAATGAAATCCCATTTGTTTCAGTGCAAGCAACAAATCTGATGAGACCATCATAGAAGACCATCTTGGCTGAGTCCTTGAAGACCTGCTCCCTGCCTTGCAAGCATTTTCCACTAGGCCTGTCAGAAGGCACTCTGGACTGACTCCAGCTACAAAAGCTGAGGCTGCTGAACAGATTCTTGGGCTTGTTGTGATTGCAGAAATCAGTCAGTTGGGTTGTGTATTTTTTCATGTTTTGTTTATTGTTTACGACTACTTCTTGTTGGGTTGCAGTTACACATTTTTTTTCCGTGTTGTAAGCCGCCTTGAGCATAGTTTGAACTGTGGAAAGGCAGCATACAAATGAAATTATGTATGTATGCTACAAGTTCAGATTTCCACCACGTCTTCTAATCAGCAGAAAACTCAACAGTCAGTGACTAATAAATTGTGAGGGGAAGAAAAAATTCTGCTCAAGAAGCTCTTGAACTTCAACATAAAATGAAATTTTTAATTGACTTTCACAAGGATCATCCCGGGGGGCAATTTCTGCCTTTAAAAAAAACCAAACACTAAAAGGGGGAAATTAATTTAATAAAATAAAGGGTAATTATTAATTAAGACTCCGGAACTCATTGCTCTGATGAAAGATGGTCTTTGTGTTTTTCATCAGCTCATAACCGGGATGTCTGAATATGTTAAATTCTTGCAGAAAGTACTTTTTTTGGGGGGGGAATCAGCTTTCTGCTCCCAGAAGAGCTGAAGAGAATAGTTCACAAATTGCCACCTTGTAGATCCTATTCAAACTGAATTGTTTCCTGTGCTTAGGACTGGCAACTGACTGCAAAGATATGGCTTGGCCTACTCTTGTGTCTTTTACAGCAGTTTGCAGAAATTGAGAAATGAAACCTTTTTCATGAATGAGTATATCCACAATAGCCGTCCTAGAAAGTATTTATTTGTGTGGTGACAGGTTTAAAGCATGAAATAGAGGAAGATCTTGAATAATGAGTGTTGGTTTGAAACAAAGAGTCGTGCTTTTCAAAAGTGACCACGAAGCTATAATGAGATAAAGTTATAAAACTGCCTCTTTCTTACATAGATCTTTTGTATGTGGTTAAGTCCTTACAAGTTTCCCTTCACCTGACTCGAATATCTTCCTGTTGGAAATGCTCCCACAAATAGTTTATTGAAAGCCTCTTCTCTGGGTGCGCAGAAAATAATATTATCTAATAATGCACCTATAAAAGCTGTCATGTTGTTGTTGTTTAGTCGTTTAGTTGTGTCCGACTCTTCGTGACCCCCTGGACCAGAGCACGCCAGGCACTCCTGTCTTCCACTGCCTCCTGCAGTTTGGTCAAACTCATGCTGGTAGCTTCGAGAGCACTATCCAACCATCTCGTCCTCTGTCGTCCCCTTCTCCTTGTGCCCTCCATCTTTCCCAACATCAGGGTCTTTTCCAGGGAGTCTTCTCTTCTCATGAGATGGCCAAAGTATTGGAGCCTCAGCTTCAGGATCTGTCCTTCCAGTGAGCACTCAGGGCTGATTTCCTTAAGAATGGAGAGGTCTGATCTTCTTGCAGTCCAAGGGACTCTCAAGAGTCTCCTCCAACACCATAATTCAAAAGCATCCATTCTTTGGTGATCAGCCTTCTTTATGGTCCAGCTTTCACTTCCAACATCACTACTGGGAAAACCATAGCTTTTACTATAAGGACCTTTGTTGGCAGGGTGTCTCTACTTTTGTCATGTTACCCAGTCATGTTATGTTACCCTTAAGTGGGGTTGTCTGTCACAAAGACGTTAGCCGCAGTGGTGTCATACAGCCTTTCACAACCGAGTACCCTCCAGGTGTTTTGTACTAGAACTCCCAGCAGGACCAGTCAACATGGCCAAAGGCATAGGAACTGTAGTTCAGCAGCACCACGAGTGCCCCAGTTTACCTAAGGCCACAGAGCCGTCTGTCCCCTCTGGGCCATGAGGAATGCAGTGAAAGTCACACAGGGGCTAAGATCTATTCTTCCTTTTATCTTCCTTGACGCAGGCTGCGGAGGTCCCCAACCATATCTCTCGGTGTGATCAAATGCGGCGAAATCGCCTCTGCCAGCCTTCGTGTGAGTCGCTGCATACAAACAGTTTCTGACTCAACAATGACTGCACAGCTAAAGTAGGACGGTTCCCCAGATTAATCAATATACAAAGTGTTGCCGTGGTTCTGATCTCCATCAAAGCTCCTCTCCATCACAAAGGAAGAGGAGATCAAAACCCCAAAATTCAATAAAAAAAGGAGCGCGTTCTACTCCAGCACCACTTGCAGCTCGCAGCTGAAATAACATTGATATACAAACGTTCTCAAGGAAAACACACACACACAGTATACGAAATCCCTCAAAGCACTCCAAAGAAGAAATGATCCCTGGGGTTTGGGAGAGATCTGAGGCCTTGTCCGCACTTGAGATGGTAAATTATTATTATCATTATTATTTATTAAATTTGTGTATGTTTGCGGTTCGCAACATAATAATGCAAAATGAGAACAAAAAAACAAACAAACCACATAATAAAACAAATAACCACAAAGACTTTAAAAAGGCTATAGAATGTCAATCAGCCAAAGGCCTGGTTACAGAGAAATGTTTTCACATTCTGGTGCCTACAGATATGTAATGAAGGCACCAGGCGAGTCTCCCTGGGGAGAGCATTCCGCAAACGGGGAGTCACCACAGAAAAGGCCCTGTTCTTGTGTTGCCGCCCTCTAGCCCTCTCGTGAAGGAGGCACACAAAGAAGGACCTCACATGTTGAACATATGAGGCTGTGTTGGGGCTGCAGTGGACCACTTCACAAGGTGAGCAGAGGCCCAAAGGATCGAATGCATATCCATGAAATAAAGATCCCCTGCATTTCAAAAATTAGATGTTAGGGAGAAGAAAAAGCTGTGACTCTTCCCTCTGAGATACTAGTTTTCTGCTCCAACGAAAGAAGAATGGCAGACAAAATAAATGGACTACGCAGAATTAGATAAAATGACAGGAAGGATTCGAAACCTGCAAGACCAGAGATTCACAGAAGATTGGAAGAAATATACGAACTATTTGAAGAGCAACTGTAATCAACAAATTACGCTAGTAGGACTACAAGAAGTTTTGTAAGGAGAAATATATGAAATATTGCAAAGTAGAGAAAGAATAGAGATATTAGTTATGAGATTTAAATATAATAGTGGAAGTAAGAAATGTAAATTAAGTGAATAGATTTGAAAAACTGTATAAGATATAAAAGTATGCTTAATTATTTTTGAAAATGATATGTTAAAACACACACACACACACACACACACACACACACACACTACTAGTTTTCTGTGTGGAGGGTTTTCTTTAGTAAGGTGGAGCAGTCATTTGTGTCTGAACAGCCCAGACACAGGTTGACCACCTCAGTGAGAATGAGACCCTAGAGTCAAACTAGACATACGACACAGTTGGAGTCTCTGCTGACATTATGGCTGCCATGGTGGAGAGTGGTCTACTAGGGAAAAACTCAGTGTGGTTTCAGGCAGTGCCCAAATACCTGCCATCTTACAACCAACTGGGTTGCTGTCAGCTTCCTCCTCCTCAGTGTTGCCTTTGTAGAACTCAGTAGGCAGGAGCATGGGGATCATAGAATCACAGAGCTGGAAGGGACCCAAAGGTCATCTAGTCCAACCCCCTGCAATGCAGGATCAAACTAGAATTAGTTGGCTTTGCCTCTCATTGGTTCTGGCGCCACCTTCTGTTGGCCTCCCTGCATCCCACCCAACCAGTCTCAATGGGAACCAGCTACCACCTAGGGCAGTGATGGCCAAACTCAGTCCTCCAGCTGTTTTGGGACTACAACTCCCATCATCCCTAGCTAAAGGGACCAGTGGTCAGGGATGATGGGGAATGTAGTCCCCAAACAGCTGGAGGGCCGAGTTTGGCCGTCACTGACCTAGGGAAACATGGCTAATTCTTTGGTTCTCCACAACCAAGTCTTGTGTTCTAGTCTTCACCAACTGGGGTTTTGGACTACAATTCCCATCGTCTTCAGCCATACCAGCTGACCATTTAAACCAGTCACTGTGTTTCTTAGAGAGGCTGGAGAGGGGAAGAAACTGAAAAGCCTCTGAGGACAAGTGATTTACCTGAGAACATAGTCCAGCATCCGATTCTCACAGTGGCCCACCAGATTCCTGTGGGAAGCCTGCAAGATGGATATTATTATAAACAAATACGAAACCTCCCCATTGTCTTTTCCCTTCACAAATCCTGTCTTAAGGGCACATTTAAGATATGAATAGGGTGTGAGGCTGTGACCTGGCTCAGGAACTGGGTATTTATCATTACAAATGACTGGCCAGGCTCCCCAGGCAATCCAATCAAGTGACCATTAAACGGGTAACCTGTCAGACGAGATAAACAAGTCACTCGAATTTCTGCTGTAGACCGCCTTTTCTGTAGGTATGATGTATCTGAGGGGTAGTCTTGGGTTACACCCCTTCTGTGATGGGCAGGGAATTTAAAATGTCTATATAAGGTCTTTATAAGGATGTGGGTGGCGCTGTGGGTGAAACCACTGAGCCTAGGACTTGCCAATCAGAAGTCGGCAGTTCGAATCCCTGTGATGGGGTGAGCTCCCATTGCTCGGTCCCAGCTCCTGCCAACCTAGCAGTTTGAAAGTGCATCAAGGTGCTAGTAGATAAACAGGTACCGCTCCGGCAGGAAGGTAAACGGCATTTCTGTGCGCTGCTCTGGTTTGCCAGAGGCGGCTTCGTCATGCTGGCCACATGACTCGCAAGTTGTATGCCGGCTCCCTTGGCCAATAAAATGAGATGAGCACCGCAACCCCAGAGTCGGCCATGACTGGACCTAATGGTCAGGAGTCCCTTTACCTTTTATACAAGGACTTGTGTGCCATTGTTCTGGGTTCCTCTTCCTCTCCTGCGTGTGGTGAGCAAGGACCCCATTGCAACAGATCAATAAAGATCAGGCTTACTAGCTGCTTTGCTTCTCAATATTCTCTGGCTGGCCTCTGTTATTTTCTCCTACCAATAGGGAACCCTCTTAAGGACTCTATATGGGCTCTTGGATACCCCATAAGGGGGAAAGGGCAGATTTTGTTTACAACAATATGAGTGCCAAGAGCAGTTGCCTCTCCTTTGGTTCCCCACAACTGCTCCTGGCAGTGGTGGTAGAGCACACTCATCATGGCTAGTAGCCAATTATATGGCCAGTGCTATTTTTCTAGAAAAAGAGGTGCCTGAACTCACCTTGTTGTCTTAGAATGGCGATGGCACCCACCTCAGAGGTGCTGGAACTGAGTTCCTGCGAGTTCCTGAAGAAAAGCCCTGGGTATAGCCTTCTCCTCAATGAATGTGTCCAGTCCTCTTTTAAAGCAATCTGGGTTGGTTCCCACCGCTGTCTCCTGTGGGAGAGAGTTCCATAGTTTTTTTCCAAGCACAATTCAAAGAGTTGGTGCTGACCTTTAAAGCCCTTAACAGCCTTGGTCCAGTATACCTGAAGGAGCGTCTCCACCCCCATCGTTCAGCCTGGACACTGAGGTCCAGCTCCGAGGGTCTTCTGACGGTTCCCTCACTGAGAGAATTGAGGTTACAAGGAACCAGGCAGAGGGCCTTCTCGGTAGTGGCACCTGCCCTGTGGAACGCCCTCCCACCAGATGTCAAGGCAATAAACAACTATTTTACTTTTAAAAAACACCTGAAGGCAGCTCTGTTTAGGGGAGTTTTTAATGTCTGATGCTGTATTGTTTTTGATATTTGGTTGGAAGCCACCCAGAGTGGCTGGGAAGACCCAGTCAGATGGGCGGGGTATAAATAATAAATCATTATTATATTATTATATAACTCTGTGCTGCATGAAGAAGCGCTTCCTTTTGCCTGTCCTGAATTCCCCCACATTCAGTTTTATTGAATGTTCATGAATTCTGCTGTTATGAAAGGAGAGAAGCCTTTATCTCAGAGGTGGTCTGCGCATGTCTGTGGTGCCAGAAATTGCTTCTGCGCATGCCCAGATGCCAGAAAGCGTGCCTGTGAAGAAGCTATTTCCGGTGCCGCGGACACGCACAGATGCACTTTCCGGCATCTGAGCATGCGCAGAAGCGATTTCTGGAGCCGCAGAAGAGAGTCCCCGCGCTGCGCTGAGCCAGTTTAGCGCAGCGCTTGGGGACTCGCCAAATGGGCGGCTTGGTTTGGAGGCGGCTCATGGGCCAGTTAAGTGACCCTCATTGGCCAATTCTGGCCCATGGGCCTTAGGTTGCCGACCTCTGCTTTATCTACTCCCTTTCTCTGTGCCATGCAAAAGAAAATGTCCCCAAACTCTGGAAGCTTTCCTAACAGGGAGGAAGTCGCTCCTTCCCTTTCCGTTGCTCTTCTCTGAACCTTGTCCAACTCCATAATCTCTGTGGTGCCCAGAACAGCATTCCTAATGCAGTTGCGCCGTCGATTTCTATAACAGCTTCATTTTGTTTTCAGTTGTTTTCCTAATGGTCCCCAGCATGAAAATTCCCTTGATTGATTGGTTGATTCATTAAATTTCTATCCTGCCCTTCCTCCCCAAGGAGTTTAGGTTGATTAATGCAAAAACAAACAAACAAACAAAGGGGAGTTCATGGGTATGGGATTGAATAAAGGGGGAAATTCCTACGTCAGACTGGTAAAAGGTAAAAGTAAAGGAACCTTGGCCGGTTGGGCTCAAACATGGTTTCATTTGCCAGACTGAAAAACAGGAAGAGCTGCTGAAATTTCTCTGTACCTTTAATGGGATTGTGAATTTTGAATAATGGGATTCACTTTCTTTCCACCATTAAGAGATTAGTGCTGCTGTCAATGTGCAGCAGACACTTTGTCTGAGACCTTAATTTAACCCCCTTTCAATATGGTTAAGTCTTCAGATTATCACAGTGGTTTATAAACCCTCACCAGAGGGAAATAATGCTATTACTCCCTGGAAAACAATGTACCGTATTTTTCGCTCTATAACATGCACCCGACCATAACACACACGTAGTTTTTAGAGGAGGAAAATCCGTAGGCATGCCACCCATAGGCATTCCCTCCATAACACGCACAGACATTTCTCCATACTTTCTAGGAGGAAAAAAGTGAGTGTTATGGTGCAAAAAATACGGTATTTGAGGCTGCCACACTGTATCCAGTTTCCCAAGAGTAAGCTCCATTTAATGCACTGGGACACGGGCTGTGTACACACCATACCTTTGTAGCAGGAAACCACCACCCCCATCATTCAGTTTGTACAAACTTCACACACACTCACACTCACACTACACGTCTGTTATAAATTCATAGAAAATCAACCATACATCGGTTTTGCACTGTTCCACTTTTATTTTACTGCATGAAGGAAGGACTACAAAATGGGGAAGGTTTAATACAGGCCAGCCCAGCACATCCACAGGAGCCCTGCCCAGTTGCTATGCCAACCTTGATGGTCCTAGACAGAAGACAATCAAGATCACAAAGAACTTGCATATGGGAGTGGATTCAGCATGGACTGGAACAAAGGACAATGATCAGATCTTCCCTCAGGGGGCAGGAAACTGCGACTACCTTTTTGTCTTCAGAAAATGACTCATGGGGAGGAGGAGAAGGGAACCAGCCAGGTGACAGGACACTCAGGTTACCACCACAACTCCTCCCTCAACCCCTCCTTTCTGTAATGTATGCATGATGTTTCTGGGGGTGGGCTTGACCCAGTGGCGTAGCGTGGGTTGTCAGCACCCGGGGAAAGGCAAGTCTTTTGCGCTCCCTAACCCGTGGATTTGCGCCCCCTAACCCGTGGATTTGCGCTCCCTAACCCTACCCCCCAGATGTTGCGCCCGGTGCGGCCGGCCTCCCTGCACCCCCCACGCTACGCCACTGGCTTGGCCTACAGGATGGGAACTTCAAAAGTTTTTATAAGGTCTTGCCCACCATTTTTCTGTGTCTTTCCTCTCTCCTGCAAGTGAGGGGAACACCCTGTTGCAACAGTTCAATAAAGGCCAAGCCTACAGGCTGCTGTTTTGCTCCAAGTTATCCTGGTTGGTGTCTTTGTTTTGTCCAAGGGAGCCCTCAGATTTTTCCGGTAACACCTTTTACACACACACACACACACACACACACACACACACACACACACCAGGTATAATCACTGGAACTCTTAAGGTACTTAGAATTGTAGCTCTGTAGTGCTAGGCTACAGCTCTTAGGATCCTTTTTTTGGTGTGTGTGTGTGTGTATGTAAGGAAATGTGCTGCCTTGGCTTGGTGTGGCATTACACAAAATGGTTGCTGAGTCCAGAAGCACAGGAGAAGAGACAAGATCATGCCGCATCAGGTCCCCATTAAAGGCAGCTCCATTATAAAAGGTAAAGGTAAAGGACCCCTGGACAGTTAAGTCTGGTCAAAGGTGACTATGGGGTTGCAGCACTCATCTCACTTTCAGGCCGAGGAAGATGGTGTTTGTCCACAGACAGCTTTTCGGGTCATGTGGCCAGTGATAAGGAAAATTTCTGGCTACTCAACAGCCCAGATCGTCAGGCAGAGCCCATGGGTCTATATGGTCAGAAAGGAAGGAAGTTCTAGCCAGGTATAGGAGCAAAACAGCATTCAGTAGACCATGATCTTTATTGTTGCACAACAGGTCCCCACAGGAGTAAGAACCCCGAGCATGGGGTGACATTGGCTTTTAAAACTTGCAATCACCCAGAATACAGTTCGTACAGCATCATTGGTGCATCATCCTTACATCACTGACATGTCACAAAAGGGGAGGGGTAGACAGGGGTTAAACTAGTTCAGCCTTGGCAAACATGTCCAGACATGTATCTTAACACCGCTCAAGTAAAGGTAAAGGTAAAGGGACCCCTGACCATTAGGTCCAGTAGAGGACAACTCTGGGGTTGCAGCGCTCATCTCGCTTTATTGGCCGAGGGAGCCGGCGTACAGCTTCTGGGTCATGTGGCCAGCATGACTAAGCTGCTTCTGGCGAACCAGAGCAGTGCACGGAAACGCCGTTTACCTTCCCGCCGGAGCAGTACCTGTTTATCTACTTGCACTTTGATGTGCTTTCGAACTGCTAGGTGGGCAGGAGCTGGGACAGAGCAACGGGAGCTCACCCCATCGCGAACATCAGCCGTTCACCAAGAGAAACACTTTGCCCCTCTCCGTTGTTCAAAATGATCCAGCAGACTCTACTTCTCTTCTTATATTTGGTGCTATTTTGGACTCGACGCCACATTCTGCTCTTTTCCTGTACTCCTGCGACATCACGGGACGCCCAGAGACTGACCCAAATCCAAGATCTATGAAGTTGCAACTTCCTCTACCATCTAGGAAAGAGGAATGTTTGATCATTTCATCTCAGTCTGTGCCCACTTCGGATGCTTTCAGATCTGGCTGCCTGCAAATCTATTCAAGGCAATTAGCTTCTCTCATAACAATGAGCTTCTTTGTAAACAGCCCAGGGAGCAGATCTCTTTCAACAACAGAGCATCTTATCTTGACAAGTGGCCTTGTGAAATTCGGAACACAATAGCCCGTATTTAATCACAATGTTCTCACCTTTTACTTCATCCTTCCCACTCCCACTAGTAATTTTTGTTCACTCAGAAGAATGATCATTCCATAAAGAAAAGGAGATCTAGCGATGAAGACCTGGTTCCCTTTGTAAGCAGCTCATTTTGTTCTGGGTTTTCTTATTAGAGACCTCTTGATGAACCCTAAAAAAATACCCTCTGTGCTTCTGTTCCTGCTGACGGCAAACATTGGGTTATGAGAACTTCCTAGCAGTGCTTTCCAGGCTAGCAGATAACTTCCTAGCAGTGCTTTCCAGGAGGAGAACTGGATTGGGCTAGCAACAGATGGATATCTCTCCCATTCCCACTGAGCCAAAATCGATAGGTGGGCAGGGGCACCTGCCTGTCAATCACTTGGTGCCACAAGGGTGCCAGGTGTGCACTTTTTGGTTGCGCAAAATGTGCAGGCAAAGGCATAGTCTGCAAAATGCCCCTCTGAGAACTCCACAATCAGCTGCTGATTGTCAGGTATTTAAAAGCCCTTGGAACAGGACTTTCCTGCAAAACCATTTCAGTTGAACCATGCCTTTATCTGTCCAACAGCTGGCGGTGGCTTAGCCCAATGGCCTTGAGGGGCCTTGTGTGATGGTGGTGGTGGGACTGGGAGTGGTCTGATTAGGCATATCGGCTGCAGTTTCCTGTGATAAGAATTTTAAGGTCTTTTGTTGTTGTTTAGTCGCTTAGTCGTGTCCGACTCTTCATGACCCCCTGGACCAGAGCACGCCAGGCACTCCTGTCTTCCACTGCCTCCCGCAGTTTGGTCAAACTCATGCTGGTAGCTTCAAGAACACTGTCCCACCATCTCGTCCTCTGTTGTCCCCTTCTCCTTGTGCCCTCCATCTTTCCCAACATCAGGGTCTTTCCCAGGGAGTCTTCTCTTCTCATGAGGTGGCCAAAATATTGGAGTCTCAGCTTCACGATCTGTCCTTCCAGTGAGCCCTCAGGGCTGATTTCCTTCAGAATGGCTAGGTTTGATCTTCTTGCAGTCCATGGGACTCTCAACAGTCTCCTCCAGCACCATAATTCAAAAGCATCCATTCTTCAACGATCAGCCTTCTTTATGGTCCAGCTCTCACTTCCATACATCACTACTGGGAAAACCATAGCTTGAACTATACGGACCTTTGTTGGCAAGGGGTTGTCTCTGCTTTTTAAGATGCTGTCTATTGATGCGTGAATGAGGCAAAATGGGCAGTGGGTAGCTCCAGCTCCCAAGTTTTTAACTCTGCTGAACCAGTTTAAAAAAAACTCAGGAGATGCTGAGCTATTTGGGCTTTTTGCCTGATGCTGTTTCAAGCTTCTCATGTTATCTTTGAGAGCGACGCACCCCTCCCCAGCCATCTCCCTCCCCCTTGTACCTTCCTGCTGAACACAGAGTGGGCCCTGTGATGTTAAGGTCACCCGGCACTTGTCAAACAAGCCAGGCAAGCAGGCGATCGGGATGTCCTCCCTCATCCAGCGACCTAAAGCAGAAGATGGGCAGTTGGCAGGGCGATGGAGAATTTTCAATCAGGCATCTCTGAGCAAGGGAAGTTCCTGCTGACAGGAGTGAAGCAATTGCGGTTCCAATCGCAGTGCAGAAAGGGGTCACGGGTTGAGCGCCGGTTCAGGGTGAATCGAGGTAGCGCTCTGTCTCTGGTAATATCTCTTGACAGTGGCAGTGAACTGCATCAGGCCACGCGCTCAGCCAAGAAAGTGCTAAAATGAAGAGTATCATGGCCCCTTTCAACAAGCATTTTGGAAAGCCCGGGGCAGAGAGAGAGAGAGAGAGAGAGAGAGAGAGAGAGAGAGAGGAGGTGTGAAGTGCTTACCTAATGACAAGGGGAGTTCTTTCAGAGGGGTCTAATGAAGAACAGCCAAGGCCCATTCCTACAGAAGATATCGTTGGCCAAAAATATGCATTTTCCTAGCATGCGTTAATGCTGTGACATTACCAGGTAGCACTTTGAGTAGGGGTGTTCAAAGGTTCCTGATACAAACCAACCTTATCTGCACCTTCACTAATGTGTGGATCTGATTGCAGCTATTCATCGGATCTCACACTCTTTGAAATGTGATGCTGTTCTCAAAAAAAGGTATCAAGAGGCGTTTTCAAATGCCCCTTTGGAGATAAAATGCATTTATCAACGTGGATTTTGAGGTTAAAATATCAATGTGGGTTTTGAAGAGTATATAGGTTGAAAAATATGTACTTAAATGCAAATGCAAATGTTGAAAATATATATATACACCGTATTTTTCGCTCTATAAGATGCACCGGACCACAAGACGCACCTAGTTTTTGGAGGAGGAAAACAAGAGAAAAAATATTCTGAATCCCAGAAGCCAGAACAGCAAGAGGGATCGCTATGCAGTGAAAGCAGCAATCCCTCTTGCTGTTCTGGCTTCTGGGATAGCTGCGCAGTCTGTATTCACTCCATAAGACGCACAAACATTTCCCCTTACTTTTTAGGAGGGAAAAAGTGAGTCTTATAGAGCAAAAAATACGGTATGTGTATGTGTGTGTGTTTTCCAAATTTAAAACAAATAAAACACAAAGTAACAAACAAATAACAAAACATATAAAAAAGAAGAAGAAACATACACACAATACTTCTTACAGGTAGAAATCCAAGTGTAGTGTGATTTTATATTTTTAAAATGCATATTAGTAAAGGAATGGGGTGGGGTGGACACGTGAATGAACATATACAAACTTGACACAGGTCAGAAATGTATCAACAGTGCAACCCTTAGCATGTCTGCTCAGAAAGGAGACCCTAAAAAAAATCCACATTACACAAGAGACTGAACTTCTGGCTCAATTTCTGGTTTTTGCACTGGCTCCGCCTCTCTGACATTGAGCACGCCCCCCCTTAAACATGCCCACATTTCATTGGCTGTCAGGATTTGGTGCCTCCCCTCCTGTTGATTCTGAACAGAGGAGCAAAGCAAAGCAGCTTCTCTCTGGCATTAAACATGGCCTTGTGTTGAGTCAGACGTACTGGTCCACCTAGCTCTGAATATTGCCAATTCACTGACTGGCATCAGCTTCCCAGGCTTTCATGGAATCATTGTATCGTAAAACTGCAGAGTTGGGAGGGAGCCCAGGGGTCATCTAGTCCAACCCCCTGCAATACAGGAATCTCAACTCAAGCACCCATGGCAGATGCTTAGAAACCTCCAAGGAAGGAGAGTCCACCGAACCAAAGATTTAGAATTTATTATTTCGGTCACAGACCAGTTCCAGCCCACATACAATCTCAAGGAAGTCATGAAACACGATAGGGATACATTTGAATTTGCAATTAGGTATAACAGGGACAATACAGATGTAGCAACAGTTAAAAAATATATAAATTAAAACTTAGTCACTGTTACAGGAAAAATCCGAGGGCTCCCTTGGACAAAACAAAGACACCACCCAGGATAACTTGGAGCAAAACAGCAGCCTGTAGGCTTGGCCTTTATTGAACTGTTGCAACAGGGTATTCCCCTCACGTGCAGGAGAGAGGAAAGACCCAGAAGAATAGTGTGCAAGGTCTTATAAAAACTTTTGAAATTCCCCTCCTCTAGATCAAGCCCACCCCCAGAAACATCATGCATACATTACAGAAAGGAGGGGTTGAGGGAGGAGTTGTGGTGGTAACATCATGCATACATTACAGAAAGGAGGGGTTGAGAGAGGAGTTGGTGGTAACCTGAGTGTCTTGTCACCTGTCTGGTTCCCTTCTCTCCCCCTCCCCATGAGTCACTTCCAGGAGACAAAGGGGAGTTTGCAGTTTCCTGCCCCCAGAGGGAAGATCTGATCATTGTCCTTTGTTTCAGTCCATGCTGAATCCACTCCCATATGCAAGTTCTTTGTGATCTTGATTGTCTTCTGTCTGGGATCATCAGGGTTGGTATGGGCAGAGCTCCTGTGGATGTGCTGAGACAGTGAAGGGATTATGGCTGACCAGGACTAAGCCACCCCCCTTTGTTAGTTCTTGTCATATGGAGTAAAAATAAAATGGAACAGTGCAAATCCGATGTATGGTTGATTTTCTATGAATTTATAACAGAAATGTGGCGTATGTAGTGTGTGAGTGTGTGTGTGTGTGTGTGTGTGTGTGTGTGTGTGTGTGTGTGTGAAGTTTATACAAACAGAATGATTGGGGTGGGGGGTGGGGTTCCTGCTACAGTCACTAAAATATAACCTAAAATTATCATTAAAGGTAAAGGTACCCCTGACCATTAGGTCCAGTTACAGATGACTCTGGGGTTGTGGCGCTCATCTCTCTTTGCTGGCTGAGGGAGCCGGCAGACAGCTTCCGGGTCATCTGGCCAGCATGACTAAGCCGCTTCTGGCGAACCAGAGCAGCGCACGGAAACGTTTACCTTCCCACCAAAGCGGTACCTATTTATCTACTTGCACTTTGACGTGCTTTCGAACTGCTAGGTGGGCAGGAGCAGGGACCAAGCAACGGGAGCTCACCCCGTCGCGGGGATTCGAACCACTGGCCTTCTGATCGGCAAGTCCTAGGCTCTGTGGTTTAACCCTCAGTGCCACCTGCGTGTATGGAATATGGCATGTATGGAGCCTGGAAGAATATCTATGGGCAGCGTCGATGATATGTTTTCAACATTGTACATATCGGCCACGAGGGCCATTATTTCCATACGTGGAAAAGGCATGGAACTGCAACATTAGCGCAAATCTAAAGATCAGCTGCCATGTTCAAAAGGGCCAAACAGCTGGCGTATTGTCATGCACGAACATGATAAGTGATTGATAACAGCGTGCGTGATCCTCATCTCTCTCTGCTAACCCCACGTCTCCTTTGATCTCACAGGGCTGATTCCCAGCCAGTTAAATCTGAACCGATAACAGAATCATAGCCTCAGAAGAGAAAATGAAAAATCGCCAGATATCTCGTTCCTGATGGTAATCTGAAAAGGGCAGGAGGAGTGAGGCAGGTTGGATTATGCAAGGAAATTAACTTTGAGAGGCGGCAAATTAGCAGTGGGAGCTCTCCTGAGCTGCAGGAGGTGTTGGGCTGGTTTTTATCTTGAAGGGAATCTGCCTGGGGTGAGGGAAGAGTGCTAAAAGAAAGACAAGTCTGTCCCTGGGCTCTTATATGCACAACCAGGAACCCTTCATACATTTCAGAAGAATTGCTGGCATATTCATGGTGCCAAGGTCACTAACCTTCTGGGGCCAGTGGGCACATCTGGCTTTTTGATAAAGTGTAATGGGTGCCAGTTGTCTTTGTCCATGGAGTTTTCTTGGCAGGGATACTGGAGTGGCTTGCCGGTTCCTGCTCCAGGTGGATCATGTTTGGTCAAAACTCTCCACGATGACCTGTCCGTCTTGGGTGGCCCTGCGCGGTATAGCTCATAGCTTCTCTGAGTTATTCAAGCCCCTTTGCCACATGACAAACCTAGACAGGATCTTAAAAAGCAGAGACATCAGCTTGCCAACAAAGGTCTGTATAGTTGAAGCGATGTATGGTGATGTATGGAAGTGAGAGCTGGACCATAAAGAAGGCTGATCGCCGATTAATGGATGCTTTTGAATTCTGGTGCTGGAGGAGACTCTTGAGAGTCCCATGGACTGCAAGAAGAACAAACCTGTCCATTCTTGAGGAAAAACAAAATAAAAAAATTCCTTCCAGTAGCATCTTAAAGACCAACTAAGTTAGTTCTAGGTATGAGCTTTCGTGTGTATGCACACTTCTTCAGATACACTGAAACAGAAGTCACCAGACCCTTCTATATAGTAAGAAGGTGGGGAGGGGTATTACTCAGAAGGGTGGTGGGAATGGGTGATTGGCAGATAGCTGTGATGAGCCTGTTGACGACTCTTAACGACTGCAATAGGTCTTGTAGGAAAAAGCAAGGGGTGAGAAGGTGAAAAATGGCTTTGTCATGTATAATGAGATAAGAATCCAATGTCTTTGTTCAGACCAGGTCTCTCCATGGTTTTAAGTTTGGTAATAAGTTGCAATTCAGCAGCTTCTCTTTCCAGTCTATTTCTGAAATTCCTTTGTAATAGAACAGCTACTTTGAGATCTTGTATAGAATGTCCTGGGAGATTGAAGTGTTCTCCTACTGGTTTCTCTGTCTTGTGATTCCTGATGTCAGATGTCAGATTCCTGATGTCAGACTATGGCAGACCAACACGGCTACCTATCTGTAACCATTCTTGAGGAAATCAGCCCTGAGTGCTCACTGGAAGGACAGATCCTGAAGCTGATACCATGTCTGATCACTGTCCACGTTGGCTGGGGCTGGTGGGAGCTGGAGCCGAAGGGCATCCCAGTGGCTCCCTACCTCTGCTCTAAGATCCCCGTTTCAGCACCACCTACCGACAAAACCAATGTGGGCTTTTCATTCAAGCCGTGTCTGCTTAACTGATTTCGCCACACCAGACGTTTCTCACTGCACTGGGAGCAAGGACAATGTCCTTGGCTGCGTGCAAGGAGTTGAAGGGATTGCTCTTTGTTCTAATAATAAGTACGCTCTGGAAGGGGGCTGTGATTTATTATGCCGCTCATTGATTTGTGCTTCCTTAAATAAAGCTGCACTTTGAAAGGAACACTCTGCTGTTGTCTGAGACTCAATGGCTGGAAGAGAAATGGAGAAAGAAGGGCAGCAGAATAATAGGAAGGAGCCTGTCCAACAAACCCCACGTAGTCTGGCGAGGGGAGAAAAGAACAACAGGCGGGATGGGTGGATATTTTGAAATTGGATTCAGTGCGGACCATGGTGTAATCCTCTGCAAATTAGGACCCATCCCAGTCTTGTGATTGATATTTCTTCTAAACTGTTTTGAATGCTGCATTTTCCCTGGAGTTTGGGATGAAGGGCGAGCAATAAGAAATTATTATTATTATTATTAATCATCATCATCATCATCATCATCATCATCTCTGTTCTGCTCACCTCATTCTTGGAGACCGGGGGGAGGGGGAGGCAGCTTGTCACAGGAGGAGAAGGAAACTCCTGGGATTCTCTAGCAGTCCCTTGACCCCCCCCCCATCCCCTTCTCTGCTTCAGCCTCGGAGTTTGAACTGCTCCCTGTCTTTGCTCATCTCTCTTCATATCTCTTCAAGACCTACATTGGCTCCCAGCACAATTCAAAGTGTTGGTGTTGACCTCTAAAGCCCTAAACGACCTCGGCCCAGTATACCTGAAGGAGCTTCTCCATCCCCATCGTTCAGCCTGGACACTGAGGTCCAGCTCCGAGGGCCTTCTGGTGGTTCATAGAAACACATAAAGGTAAATAAAATGGGACTTCAGAGGACTTGCCTATGTCCAAAAGCTCCAATATTCTAGGCCTGGGGAAGCCTAGGCAAAAAGATGTGTCTTCAAAACATTTCTGGAGCAACTGCTTCATGTACAACAGAAGGAAGGCCATTCATTCCAGAGTACAAGGGCAACAGCAGAAGATGCCCACTTTGGGGTCACCACCCTATATACACTGAATGATAATTCTGACCGCAACATTTGGTTGCAGGTCCCACTTGCACCCTTCTAAGAGGAGCGGGTACTTCAGCAAAGAACATGCTTAATATTCATGGATTGGAAGATTTGTTTGTTGTTTAGTCGTTTAGTCGTGTCCAACTCTTCGTGACCCCATGGACCAGAGCACGCCAGGCACTCCTGTCTTCGACTGCCTACCGCAGTTTGGTCAAACTCATGCTGGTAGCTTTGAGAACACTGTCCAACCATCTCATCCTCTGTTGTCCCCTTCTCCTTGTGCCCTCCATCCTTCCCAACATCAGGGTCTTTTCCAGGGAGTCTTCTCTTCTCATGAGGTGGCCAAAGTATTGGAGCCTCAGCTTCAGGATCTGTCCTTCCAATGATCACTCAGGGCTGATTTCCTTCAGAATGGATCGGTTTGATCTTCTTGCAGTCCAAGGGACTCTCAAGAGTCTCCTCCAGCACCAGAATTCAAAAGCATCAATTATTTGGCAATCAGCCTTCTTTATCAGCTCTCACTTCCATACATCACTTCTGGGAAAACCATAGCTTTAACTATACGGACCTTTGTCGGCAAGGTGATGGTGGTGTTAAAGGTAAAGGGACCCCTGACCATTAGGTCCAGTCGTACCGACTCTGGGGTTGCGGCGCTCATCTCGCTTTATTGGACGAGGGAGCCGGCGTACAGCTCCCGGGTCATTTGGCCAGCATGACTAAACTGCTTCTGGCGAACCAGAGCAGCACACGGAAACGCCGTTTACCTTCCTGCCTATTTATCTACTTGCACTTGACGTGCTTTCGAACTGCTAGTTTGGCAGGAGCAGGGACCGAGCAACGGGAGCTCACCCCGTCATGGGGATTCGATCCACCGACCTTCTGATCGGCAAGTCCTAGGCTCTGTGGTTTAATCCTCAGCTTCCCAATGGTGGTGTTAGTTATGGTATCATTAATAATCAAGCAGGGGTAATATTTTACTTACGTATTGCCAGTGCTATTTTTCTAGAGAAATGGGTGCCGGAACTCACCATGAACACCTCCCTGGTTCTCTTAGAATTGCAATGAGAGGTGCTGGAACTGAGAACCACTGCTCTAGGTCTTGCTCTAGTGCCCAGAATTCTTGGGGGGAAATGTTGCTTTAAAGTTATAACCCTTTTGGGACCAGTAGGCACATATCGAATTTTGTGAGAGTCTTGGGGGTTGTATTTGAAGTGTTGTTGTTGTTGTCTAGTCGTTTAGTCGTTTAGTCGTGTCCAACTCTTCATGACCCCATGGAACAGAGCACGCCAGGCACTCCTGTCGTCCACTGCCTTCCGCAGTTTGGTCAAACTCATGTTGGTAGCTTTGAGAACACTGTCCAACCATCTTGTCCTCTGTCATCTGCTTCTCCTTGTGCCCTCCATCTTTCCCAACATCAGGGTCTTTTCCAGGGAGTCTTCTCTTCTCATGAGGTGGCCAAAGTATTGGAGCCTCAGCTTCAGGATCTGTCCTTCCAGTGAGCACTCAGGGCTGATTTCCTTCAGAATGGCTAGGTTTGATCTTCTTGCAGTCCATGGGACTCTCAAGAGTCTCCTCCAGCACCAGAATTCAAAAGCATCCATTCTTCGGCGATCAGCCTTCTTTATGGTCCAGCTCTCACTTCCATACATCACTACTGGGAAAACCATAGCTTTAACTATACAGACCTTTGTCGGCAAGGTGATGTCTCTGCTTTTTAAGATGCTGTCTAGTTTTGGAGATTTCCATTTCCTCTTTATACACTGGACTTCCCTCTGCCCCAGCCTCTTCCTGCTCACTAAACTCTGTTGCCCTTTCAGCATCCTGCCCCTCTTCCCAGTCTTCTCCCTCTGGCCTCTCCTCGGTGTCCCACCATCAATCCCCTGGCTCTGAGCCTTCGTCCTCTGGGGTTTCCCCAGCTGGTGCCTTCCACCACTCCTCTTTGTCCGGCCAGTCCCGGACACTGAGCAAGGTGGGCCAGTGGTCTGACTTGATGCAAGGTACCTTTCTGTGATGGCCTGGGACTTGGGCTCGGACTTGGATCCAGAGGAATCTCAGTTTGCACCGGATCCTTTGCCCCAGGTGGCATCTGAACCTAGTTTGGGTTCTGATCCTGAAGTCCCAGTCTGCACAGGTTCTCCTGCAACAAACACCACCTGGGCCGAGTCAGGGGCCTGAGCCTGCCCTGGCTCCAGATGCAGGGTTGACCTCGTTGCCTTTAGCTGGGCAATCATGTGCAGCTGCTCCACTACCAATTGGGTCAGGAGAGGCTGAGGCAGCCTCTGGGTCTAGTAATCCACCGACATCTTCCGAGCTGCAGAGACTGAGGTCTGAGAGAAGGAGAGACCTGAGTACAGTGGCACCTCGGGTTACCTACGCTTCAGGTGACATAGGCTTCAGGTTACAGACTCCGCTAACCCAGAAATATTACCTTGGGTTAAGAACTTTGCTTTAGGATAAGAACAGAAATCATGCAGCGGCGGCGCAGCGGCAGCAGGAGGCCCCATTAGCTAAAGTGGTGCTTCAGGTTAAGAACAGTTTCAGGTTAAGAACAGACCCCCCACAACAAATTAAGTTCTTAACCTGAGGTACCACTGTACTCGCAGGAGGAGTGCTCGCCTTTGGGCGAGACAGGGAGGTGAGTCACCGGGGGATCAGGACTGGCTGTTACCCTGAGAGAGGTAAACGCCTGCTGGACCCTGCCCCAGGTTGTGGGAGTACATTGCTGTTTGCCAGAACCTGCCTGTGATCCTGTGCCTGGTTCCCTGCCTCGTGTCCTGCCTTGGCCCTGTCGGACTGACTCCTCGCGGAACCCCTGGATTCGGGACCGGACCTGGACTGCATTACTCGGGTTGCCCCTGGGCCCAGCACACTTTCTGTCTTCCCATCTGTTTATAACTTGCTGTCACAAACTGAGTTATAGTTTCCGTTTCCTAGCGCTCTTCTGACACCAGACTTCTCTTCAAGGTTTCTGGCTTTGTTTTCCCCATCTTTGGCAGGGGTGGATTTGTATTCACAAGAAGCCAACAGCACAGACTGCCGAGAAAAGCTCAATCAATCACAATCACAGGCAAATGAATTGTACTGGTGCTACTTTTGGAACTGCGCAAAATGCAGCCGCCCCAAATTTATAGGGATTTAGCCGCCTTCCAGAGCGAGATGCCATGTGCTGTGCAGTTCTAAAAGCCAAATGCAGGGAGGGAGATTGCGACTCAAAATCCTCCAGGCCAAATTCAGATTCTTGCTCAGGGAGATGGCAGAGTCTCCCCATGAAATCTCAGTTCCAATGTAAGGGGTTGAAATATACTCGGAGTTGAGTGTGGTTTTCATGCTCTTTATTCAGCTCATAGTACATTGGTACCTCAGGTTAAGTACTTAATTCGTTCCGAAGGTCTGTACTTAACCTGAAACTGTTCTTAACCTGAAGCACCACTTTAGGTGCTTCAGGAGCCGGAGCATGATTTCTGTTTTCATCCTGAAGCAAAGTTCTTAACCTGAAGCACTATTTCTGGGTTAGCAGAGTCTGTAACCTGAAGCATATGTAACCTGAAGCGTATGTAACCTGAGGTACCACTGTAATGAGGAATGCAAGTTCCCCCGATATGTCTGCTTTATATACATTATTTACACAATGGGCCCCACGTGATTGGCTAATTCCAGGATTCTCCTGTAGGCCAATCAGGTTGCAGATTCCCTTCCACCTGGAACTGGATTGGGTGGCTCCTGTGGACCAATCAGACTGCTACATTCTGAATCCTATTTTTCTAGGACTAATCAGACTGCTGCATTTTGGATCCTATTCAACTTAGTACATAACAGGGTGCTTGTTTGAAAATCCTCAACCCACCCCCGGGGAACTTAACCTCTTCTAGGCATGGAAGATTAGAATGATGTGTCTCCATTCAGTACTGGTAAGAATGACTGGACTGTACCACTTTTGATGCCAAGGCGGTGGGGCCGGGACACACTTCTGAATGCTTATATGTAAAAGCAACAAGCAGCACATCATACAAGCTGGCTCTACTTAGTCCCTAAAATAATATATACAGTGGTACCTTGGTTCTCAAACTTTTTTTTTTTATAAATATTTATTAAGGTTTTTGAATACAAATGCATAAATAATAAACAACATTATTTATATCATAACATAATTTCATCACTTCTTTGGACTCCCTCACGTCTCCCGCTCTCACTTACATCGTTAAAAAAAGGTTTTTCCAAGCAAATTACCATCTTGTTTACAATCTTATATCCGCTCATTTAAATAGGATCTAGCAGTTCTCCAAAAGATTTATATTTTCCTTAATCTCACTTATCGTCGAATTCGGGTCTAATTCAGTGGTGGGCAATTATTTGCGATCTAGCATCCTTCTTAACATTCAACCAAATTACAATATTTTTGTAAATAAATCTTAAATTTCTTCCAGTCTTCTTCAACCCTCTCTTCTCCCAGGTCTCGGATTCTGCCAGTCATCTCGGCCAGTTGCATATAGTCCATCAGCTGCATCTGCCACTCTTCCAGTGTGGGTAGATCTTGAGTTTTCCAACTCTTAGGGATGAGTATCCTTGCTGCTGTTGTTGCATACATAAAGAATGTTCGGTCCTTCTTTAACACCTTCTGGCCGACAATGCCCAAAAGGAAGGCCTCTGGTTTCTTAGTAAAGGTATACTTGAACACCTTTTTCAACTCATTATATATCATTTCCCAGAAGGCCTTCACTTTAGGGCAGGTCCACCAGAGGTGAAAGAATGTTCCTTCATTTTCTTTACATTTCCAACATTTATTATCAGACAAATGGTATATTTTGGCAAGTTTAACTGGGGTCATGTACCATCTATATATCATTTTCATTACATTTTCCTTCAGAGCATTACATGCAGTGAAGTTCAGCCCAGTGGTCCACAACCTTTCCCAGTCCTCAAACATAATGTTATGCCCAATGTCCTGAGCCCACTTTATCATAGCCGATTTAACCATTTCGTCTTGTGTATTCCATTTTAACAGCAGGTTATACATTCTTGATAATACCTTAGTCTTTGGTTCTAACAATTCTGTTTCCAACTTCGATTTCTCCACCTGGAACCCTAACTTTTTATCATTTTTAAAGACTTCTTTAATCTGAGCGTAATGTAACCAGTCTCGCACTTTATCCTTCATTTTCTCCAAACTCTGCAATTTCCAATTGTCTCCATCTTTTTCTAATATTTCCCAATATTTTGGCCACTTGGCCTCCATATTGGGTCTTTTTCAGGCCTTAGCTTCAAGAGGTGAAAGCCACCTCGGAGTTTTATTTTCCAATAAGTCTTTGTATTTTGTCCAGACATTAAATACTGCTTTCCTGACAATATGGTTCTTAAAGGCCTTATTGCTCTTAACCTTATCATACCATAAGTATGCATGCCAACCAAAAGCATTATTAAAACCTTCCAAGTCCAGTACATCAGTGTCTTCGAGAAGTAGCCAGTCTTTTAGCCAGCAGAAAGCTGCAGCTTCATAGTACAGCTTTAAGTCTGGCAGGGCAAAGCCCCCTCTTTCTTTCGCATCAGTTAATATCTTAAACTTAATTCTGGGCTTTTTGCCCTGCCAGACAAATTTAGAGATGTCTCTCTGCCACTTCCAGAAGCACTCCGTCTTGTCCACAATCTGTAATGTTTGGAACAAAAACAACATTTTTGGCAATACATTCATCTTAATAGCAGCAATTCGGCCTAACAAAGAAAGCTTCAATTTTGTCCAACTGTCCAAATCTCTCTTAATTTCAGACCAACATTTTTCATAGTTGTCCTTAAACAGACTCAGATTTTTTGCTGTAATGTTTACCCCTAGGTACTTTACTTTTTTAACCACAGTTAGTTCTGTTTCTCTCTGAAACCGTTCTGACTCTGTATCTGTCAAATTTTTCCCCAACACCTTGGTTTTCTGTTTATTTAATTTAAATCCCGCTACCCGACCAAAGTCTTGTATCAGTTGCAATACTCTTTTTGTACTAGATTCTGGCTCCTGCAAAGTCAAAACTAGGTCATCTGCAAAAGCTTTAAGTTTATATTGTTTCGCTCCGACCTGGATCCCTTCCACCAACCGGTCCCCTCTGATCATATTCAAGAGCACCTCCAGAACCGATATAAATAGCAGAGGGGAAATCGGGCAGCCTTGTCGTGTTCCTTTTTCAATTTTAAACTCTTCTGTAACCACATTGTTAACTATCAATTTAGCCTTTTGTTCTGAATATATTGCATCAATCCCATTCTCAAAACCCCGTCCCACTCCCATTTCTTTTAAATTTCCCTTCATAAATTTCCAAGAGATATTATCAAAGGCCTTCTCCGCATCTATAAAAATTAACACTGCTTTTGTATTTATGTCTGTTTGCAAAAGTTCCAAGATGTCAATAATGTTCCTTGTATTAGCAAACATGTGTCTACCTGCGAGAAAGCCTGCCTGGTCTTTATGGATTACTTCATTTAAAACTCTTTTAAGTCTGCTTGCCAAAACATCTGCAAATATTTTGTAATCCACATTTAAAAGGGAGATGGGACGATAGTTCTTGAGTTGTGTCTTTTCAGTTTCCGATTTTGGTATCAATGTGATGAAAGCTTCCTTCCACGATTCCGGCGCCCTCTTCCCCTCCATGACTTCGTTGCTGACCTCCATCATTGGTTGAATCAGATAGTCTTTTAATGTCTTATAATACTTGGAGGTCAGGCCGTCTGGCCCTGGAGATTTGCCCAGTTGCATGTTCTGAATGGCTTTTTCAATCTCTTGACATGTTATTTTGCTGTTCAGGAGTGATCTATTTTCTTGTGACAATTTTTTAAGTCCATTTTCCCCCCAAAATTGTTTAATCTCAACCTCGTCCTGCGGCCCTTGAGTATATAATTTTTTGAAGTATTTCTGGAAGCACTTTCTGATCTCCGTGGGGTTCTGAATGTTTCTTCCTTCAATTTCCAGATTTGTAACTGTATTTAATTTTTGTCTCTTCTTTAACTGCCAAGCTAGCAATTTCCCACATTTATTTGCCGATTCAAAAGTTTTTTGTTTCATTAATTTAATCTTCCACTCTATTTCCTGATTTATCAGTTTGGAATATTGTGCTTGATGGAGTTTGATTTCTCTCAAAATCGGCTGTGACTTCGGATTTAATCTTAACTTCTTCTCTAATTCTTTTATTTTCTCCAAAATCTTGTCTTTTCTGTCATTTTGTATCCTTTTCTTTACAGCATTCTGTTGTATCAAGAACCCCCTCATCACAGCTTTACTTGCATCCCAAATGGTTCTTTTTTCCACCGTAGTGTTCATATTTATGTCAAAGTAGTCCTTCAAAGCTTTCTGGGCCTTCTTAATAATCTCCTGATCTCTAAACAAATTGTCATTCATCTTCCATCTAAAGGAGCCGGTTGGTAATAGTGTCATGTCCATTTTCAGTGTGTTATGGTCGGAGCATGTCTTTGGGCAGATTTCCACCTTTCTGACCTTGGGTGCCAGACCTCTAGTTATCCATATTTGGTCGATTCTTGTCCAAGTCAGCTGGGCTTCAGAGAAAAATGTTCCTTCTTTTCCCAAGGGGTTCTTCTCTTGGTTCTCAAACTTAATCCATTCTGGAAGTCCGTTTCAAAACCAAAGTGTTCCAAAAGCAAGGCGTGCTTTCCCATAGAAAGTGATGCAAAATGGATTAATCCGTTCCAGACTTTTAAGAACAACCCGTAAAACAGCAATTTAACATGAATTTTACTATCCAAAGAGACAATTGATCCATAAAATGAAAGCAATAAACAATGTACTGCAGTCACACAATCAATCCATCAGTAGCTGAACTGGATTCCACATAGTCACAAAAAAGGCCGCAAAAACAAAAACGCAAAATAAATAGCAAAAACAGACAGACCTCAGCGTAACACATAAAACAGAAGTGTGGCACTCAAAATGTAAGTGTAACACTCAAAACGGAGCATGTTCGGCTTCTGAAAAAAAAAATCACAAACTGGAACACTTACTTCCAGGTTTGCAGTGTTTGGGTTCCAAGTTGTTTGAGTATCAAGGCGTTTGAGAACCAAGGTACCACTGTTTGTTACTTAGAGGAGTTTGTGATGAGAAACCAGTTTCTGAAAATCTCAATTCTGAGAACCACAGCCTGCCAGACAATTGCTAAAGAGATGACAACCGATCCAACAATGTTGTTATTGTTGCTGTTGTCGCGGGTTACAACAATTAAAATGATAAACAACACAGGACTGCTAACAGCTGACCTCATGGCTACATGCCGTCTAATTTTGGTACTTTTAGAATTTGTCCTTGTCTCCCGTCCTCTCCACTTTGTGGAATATCTGGCCAGCTTTGAGTAACAGCTTGTGACATTTGGTTTAGCAAACAAGAGAGGACTTCTGGATATGCACCCTGGGCGCATTGCCACCACATGGCTCAGCTGGGAGGATAGTAGCAACATTCCCTCAAGGTAAGTCTGATCTTAAACCTGAGGTACTGAAGACAGCTGATTTCACATAATCCCTGAATTCACTAAGAGCAAAAAGCTCAATATTGTTTTGTTTTGCTTCCTAAACTAGTGGGAGGTGAATCCATTTGCATCGCAATCCCAACACATTCTTTTTTAAAAAATAAATTTTATTTGGTTTTACAAGTTAAAATCTACATTCAAAGTCATAGGCAATAAAAAGGTAAATAAACAAAGATTTCACCCGAATCCCCACCCTTCCGTGGGTTTCATTGCAAGTTCTTTTCTGCTTCATATTTTAAGTCGCTCCAATTTTTAAAGCATCCCATATATCCCTAGTTCTTGTTACACTGCAAGTGTTATTCAAATCCTGCTAAAGAGTTCAAGTGTTTACAGTGGTCTCCAAGGTAAATTATGAATTCCTCCCATTCTGTGTTGAAATTCTGGTCTTCCTGGTTTCTGATTTTCCAAGGCATTTTTGCCATCTCCGCATAGTCCATTAGTTCCTCTCTTGTGGGAACTTTATCTTATTTGCATCTCACAATCCCAACGCAATCTTGGATGGCCAAGACTCATGCTGCTGCTACCCTTGGGCCTCACATGCTGACATCATTGACCCATCCTGGTGGGCCAGTTTCTGGGTCAGATCTATTGGGGTTCTTCAGCCACTGCCACTCTACTTTTCACGAAGGAGTGGAAGACACCTGTTGGAGGCAGTTCCTCTGCCACACCCGCCACACAGGAAGGGTTTTCTAGGTATCTGGAAAGGCCACAAGGGTTGAAGCCTAGAATTCCAGCTTCCAAGCAAACTACCAGTGTCCAAGTATGTCTGGACTCAGCGACAACATTGAAGACATGAAACATGAAATTTATTACGGTCAGAGACCAGCTTGAGAAACACAAATGGAACTACAACCCCAATAGCAAAGCATTTAAAACAATATACAGTGGTACCTCGGGTTAAGTACTTAATTCATTCCGGAGGTCCATTCCTAACCTGAAACTGTTCTTAACCTGAAGCACCACTTTAGCTATTGGGGCCTCCCGCTGCTGCCATGCCGCCGGAGCACAATTTCTGTTCTCATCCTGAAGCAAAGTTCTTAACCTGAAGCACTATTTCTGGGTTAGCTGTAGTCTGTAACCTGAAGTGTATGTAACCTGAAGCGTATGTAACCCGAGGTACCACTGTACAGCAATGGATTTTAAGTTTAAAAGTGCGATAGGCATATAAAAGGGACATCTAAAAAATACCGTATTTTTTGCTGTATAAGACTCACTCCCCCCCCTAAAAAGTAAGGGGAAATGTGTGTGTGTGTTATGGAGTGAATGCAGGCTGCGCAGCTATCCCAGAAGCCAGAACAGCAAGAGGGATTGCTGCTTTCACTGCGCAGCGATCCCTCTTGCTGTTTTGGCTTCTGAGATTCAGAATATTTTTTTTCTCTTGTTTTCCTCCTCCAAAAACTAGGTGCGTCTTATGGTCTGGTGCGTCTTATAGAGCGAAAAATACAGTAGGTTTCCAGGCTTCCTATATCCCCCAAAGGACAGGCGCAAATTCTGTGGTCATATAGGACTTTTTTTAAAGGATCCTTCCAAGACCGGCGAGGGCACAGCTGAGCTTCTGACAAGTGAAAAAGCCCTTCTTGCATTTTTGGATACAAGAAAAAAGAGATATGCTGCTAGTGCAGCTATCTCTCTCTCGATTTCTACAGTTTTGTAGTCGGAGCACCTTGAGCAGTCCTGTTGTCTCTCGGTGTCTATAATTCTTTGCCTAACTGTTTCTTTTGCTTGGCCCAAGCCCAGGCTTAGAAGGGCTTGAGGGGCAAAGGCCAGTATTGAAGACATGTTTTCTTCCATTGGGCTGGAGGGTTATTTCACAGTGAGTGAGATGCACTGAAACCAGTGGACTGAAGTGGAAAAGGTCTTGCAGTCCCATAAGCAATTCTCTTGAGCACCCAGTTCTTATTGATTTTTCTAAAAGGAATCCCAAAAGAATTCCTTCGCTTAAGGAGCACAACAGCAGCAGCAGCAGCTGCTAATGAATAAAAATAGAAAACAAAATCAATGCCTCTGCAAGTCAAGGGAAGTGCCTTTCATTATCCAGAGGACTTAAAACAAGATTAGCCTTCTGGCACAAGCCTTCTTCAAGCTGAAAGTTATCTGTTGACGGAAATATTTATTGATGCCCTTTCCTCACTGGAATAAGAGGGAGGTCATTACAGCTGGGAGTGCAAAAATAAATATATCCAAGTAGAGATAAACCTGAAATATATCTGTCAGTAGCTTTGGAAAATAAAGCTGCTTAATCAGAACCCCAAACTTCAGTAATGTCACCAGTAAGTTATCTGTCTGAATGCATCCATCAGCTAAAGAGCAGGAGGAGAACTTGGTTGTTGGTTGGGACTGTCCAAACCCCAAAGTTCATGACTCTAAGCAGCTCATAATTCATTCCTAGTTTTGCTCTTCAGAGTTATCATGAACACTAGAGTTTCTCCCATGAACCAAAGATCTGGGGAAACAACTAGACCAGGTAGTTGTTTCCCCAGATCTTCCCCAGATGGGAGTTGTAGTCCAGCAGCTTCTCCAGCTGGACTACAACTCCCATCATCCATGACTAGGTATGGACAAAATGTCAAGAAGAAGAAGAAAGTTTGGATTTGATATCCCACTTTATCACGACCCGGAGGAGTCTCAAAGCGGCTAACATTCTCCTTTCCCTTCCTCCCCCACAACAAACACTCTGTGAGGTGAGTGGGGCTGAGAGACTTCAGAGAAGTGTGACTGGCCCAAGGTCACCCAGCAGCTGCATGTGGAGGAGCGGAGACGTGAACCTGGTTCCCCAGATTACGAGACTACTGCTCTTAACCACTACACCACAATTTTTGGATTTCTTGGTTTCTCATTTTTTTTCCATTCTGAAATTCAGTTCTCCGTATTCCTGCAGCATGCATCTTTCTTTCTTTCTTTCTAAAAAAATCCTTATAGAAAATTGCATTTTAGTGCAAATTTCTCCCAATAAGCACATTTTTTTGTACGCGGTTTGGAGAAATTTATATTTTTGCCAGTGATTTCCCCATATCTAATGCACTTTTGTATATTCTTTTCACTAATATATGCATTCATATGCACATTTTACCCTAATGTTTCGCCGCACATTATTTGGCTGGAGAACTGGTTTGAAAACTTCGGAAAAGTGTGAATTTCAAAGTCTTCTCCCTCTTCTCCCTCTGCCTGTTCATCATTATCCCACCACCATTCCCCTGGCTCTGAGCCTTCTTCCCTTTGTGGTTCCCCAGCAGGTTCCTTCCACCATTTCCCAGAAAGCCAATGTGGTGTAGTGGTTAAGAGCGGTAGTCTCATAATCTGGGGAACTGGGTTCGCTTCCCCGCTCCTCCACATGCAGCTGCTGGGTGACCTTGGGCCAGCCACACTTCTTTGAAGTCTCTCAGCCCCACTCACCTCACAGAGTGTTTGTTGTGGAGGAGGAAGGGAAAGGAGATTGTTAGCCGCTTTGAGACTCCTTTGCGTAGTAAAAAAGCGGGATATCAAATCCAAACTATTACTCCTCCTCCTCCTCCTCCTCCTCCTCCTCCTCCTCTTCTTCTTCTTCTTCTTCTTCTTCTTCTTCTTCTTCTTCTTCTTCTAATTCTAATTCTAATTCTAATTCTAATTCTAATTCTAATTCTTCTTCCTCCTCCTCCTCCTGCCTCCAACCAACAGGTGGGGAACCTTAGGCCCTCCAGATGCGGTTAGACTCCAGCTCCCATCAGCACCAACAATTAGTCCATGTCAGCTGGGGCTGATGGGAACTGGAGTCCAACTGATTTTCACCACCACCACTGCCCAAAATTTGCACAGGCGGACATTAGAACCGAGCATTTTTGGCTGGTGATTGAAACAGAACGACAACAAAAACCCCGCGTGAACCCAGACGGAAGCAGCCATCTTCCTTTCCATTTACAACACATTGCACCTCCGTGTGAGAGTTCGCCAGAGGAAAGGGCATTGTTCCTTTGCAGAGGATGCAGCAGGTTCACACCTGGGGAGCATTCATTTTTGTATTACCAACTTTTTTCTATATAAAAAGAGAGAAATCCACCACACAAAACGCCACATTTTCGTTCCCCTCCGTGATAAAATTATCTCCGCCTGTCCCTCCTGAGACCATTATAACAAGATAATACACAACTCTTGGCTGGTTCCGACGGCTATTAAAAGAAAATCAAAGTGCATTCATCGCGGCCATTAGTACATGTCTCAGCTCAAGACATTCCCTTTCTGATGGGATAATAAGGTTATCAAATTATTTTTAAAAAGGTGAGAGATCCATTTTTTCAGCCTCGGTGACAGGCACGCTCCAGCAGAAATCCCATTAGGACGGGGTGGAAGGGATGCTGTGGACATTTATAGCTCTTTGCTTGAGACAACAAAGGACATTAAAGAATGATTTTAAGTCTACCGCTCACTGGTGTATTGTCATATTTATATTGCAGAAATCCCATAATGCACGGGCGCTAAACTCTTCATCTCTAAAAATGAACATTCATTCTCACATGCAGGACTTCCCTTGATCCTTTGGGCTTTCATAATTCCTTGGGTTTTACTTCCCCGTCCAATCCTCAGGGATGTAGTATAAAAGCGCTGGTTTTTTTTGAGGTGGGGGGAATATATGGTAGGTTGAATCCAGTTGTATACCACCCAATGTGACAGCTCAACAGGAACATGTTATGCAGAAGGCAGGACACCCCTCACCCCCTAAGAATGGGTGCTTGTGTGGGACGGATCCCTATATTAAATCAGTTTTTCTCAACCTGTGGGTCCCCAGATGTTGTTGAACTACACCTCCCATCATCCTTAGCTAGCAAGGCTAGAGCTCAGGAATGATGGGAGTTGTAGTCTAACAACATCTGGGGACCCACAGGTTGAGAACCGCTGCAGTATATTTGATTAATTCATTCATTACATTTGCATTGCATCCCACCCTCAAAGGAGCCCAGGGCACCAAGAGCAAGCAATAGAACAGGGATGTCCAATCGGTCGAGTTCGCCAGAGGAAAGCGACTTTCCCCCTTTCCTCTATCTCTACATTTTCCTCTCCACAATGGGATTGACCTGAAACAACCCCCCAAAGGGGTAGATCACTGGGGAGCTGGACCTGCAATAGAACAATGATATTGCTAGTGTGGTGTCATGATGGGAGTGTTGTACTAGGACCTGGCAAACCAGGGTTCAGATCCCTACTCAGCCATGAAGCTCATTGAGTGACCTTGAGCCATTCATGGTCTCCCCGCCTGACCCACCTCACAGGGTTGCTGTGGAGTGTCAATGAACAGACCCTCCAAGTGTCCCTATTTTCCCGAGACAGTCCTGGATTTACAGAAGCTGTCCTGGTTTCTGATTTGATCCCAGAATGCCATGCTTTTCCATAGGACATCCCTATTTTCATCAGAGAAATGTTGGATGGTATGGAGTTATGTGACCCCTGAGCCAAGGAGATAAGTAACTCTACCCTTTAGAAGACACCCGAAGGCAGCCCTGTTTAGGGAAGTTTCTTTTTCTGTTTAGTGTTTTATTATGTTTTTATATATGTTGGAAGCTGCCCAGACTGGCTGGGGCAACCCTTTCAGATGGGTGGGTAATAATAATAATAATAATAATAATAATAATAATAATAATAATAATAGGTATAAATGCAATAAACGATCAAATAAATAAAATCTTTAAAACCATTCCAATACAGGTGTAGACAAGGAAGGATCTCCAATTAAGAGGCTTGTTTGAAAGCAGAAGGTCTTCGGGAGGCACCAACAAGACAACAGAAGAAGAGGAGTTTGGATTTGATATCCCACTTTATCACTACCCTAAGGAGTCTCAAAGCGGCCAACATTCTCCTTTCCCTTCCTCCCCCACAACAAACACTCTGTGGGGTGAGTGGGGCTGAGAGACTTCAGAGAAGTGTGACTAGCCAAAGGTCACTCAGCAGCTGCATGTGGAGGAGCGGGGAAGCGAACCCGGTTCACCAGATTACGAGTCCACTGCTCTTAACCACTACACCACACAGGGATGGAACCTTTCTCATATTTAAGAGGAGGGAATTGCAAAGTGTCTCAAAGCTTCTAGGTTAGAGGGATTTGGGAAGTGGCTTGAGTTGCAAACCTTCCAAGTGCTCCTGATTTCTAGGACAGTCCTGGACTTACAGTAGCTGTCCTGGCGTCTGATCTGATCCCGGAACGTCTCGCTTTTCCTTAGTGCATCCCTGTTTCCATCGGATAAATGTTGGAAGGTATGGAGTTATGTCAGCCAAGGAGATAAGTAACTACAGTGGTATCTCGGGTTACAGACGCTTCAGGTTACAGACCCCGCTAACCCAGAAATAGTACCTCGGGTTAAGAACTTTGCTTCAGGATGAGAACAGAAATCGCGCTGCGGCAGCGGGAGGCCCCATTAGCTAAAGTGGTGCTTCAGGTTAAGAATAGTTTCAGGTTAAGAACGGACCTCCAGAACGAATTAAGTTCTTAACCTGAGGTACCACTGTATGTAACTTTTAGAAACACCTGTAGGCACCCCTGTATAATTTTATTATGTTTTTATATATGCTGGAATCTGCCCAGAGTGACTGGGGCAAACCAGTCAGATGGGTGGGGTATAAATAAAAGGATGCTATTGATGCTGCTGCTGTTATAGGACGTCCCTTTTTCCATAGGAGAAATGTTGGAGGGTATGGGGTTGTGATATTTCAGGCAGCACCTCTCTTGATTTGAGATATATGCGAAAAGACAGAATGAGAGAGAGAGAGAGAGAGAGAGAGAGAGAGAGAGAAGGAAACGTTTCCAAGCCTTTCTCCCCATCCTCTGCCCTGTTCATCAATAATTCAGCACAGTGTTATTATATGATTCTGCCCATCATTTCCAGCATAGATGTGTCTCATCTTCTCCTGTAAATGAATCCCGGTGTGGCAGGTAACATTTTTTTCTCCGGCTGAGCATATGTAAGTGCAAACAGGTGCTCACACAATGCATTACTGCACATATATATTTCAAGAGATTTCCCTCTGCTTTCCCTCTCCCTGCTTGCGTTTCGGCTGCCTCCATTCCATTGCTGATTATCACCTTGCAGGCAATCTCGCCTCTCGCCTCTTCCAATTGCCACCCTCCCTCGAATCTCGTGCACCTCCAAAAGCAGTAGAGGAAACTCTTGGGAGCTGGCAAGGAATCGCCCACTTGCTTTCTTCTGAGACAGAAAGGCGAGTTTCTAGTTCTCATGTAGCTGCATCAACCCTTTATGCATTTACAGTGGTACCTCGGGTTACATACGCTTCAGGTTACATACACTTCAGGTTAGAGACTCCGCTAACCCAGAAATAGTACCTCGGGTTAAGAACTTTGCTTCAGGATGAGAACAGAAATCGTACGGCGGCAGCAGGAGGCCCCATTAGCTAAAGTGGTGCTTCAGGTTAAGAACAGGTTCAGGTTAAGACGGACCTCCAGAACGAATTAAGTACTTAACCCACTGTACATTTTAAATGTGGCATAATTGATACTGTAACGGGGCATTCTGTGATCCATGCTTAAAACAGCAAGCATGTTACAGATTGGAAGCAGTCCTGATAAATTCACACCCAATATGATGTGGGGAATCTTTTTCAGCCCAAGAGCCACATTCCCTTGTGGAGGAATCTTCTGGGGGTCGTGTTCCAGAGGCAAAAATGGACAGGTGAATTGGTGTGATTGTCACCTTTGTCCAGTAGGCTACAATCCAGCCATGCAAAATTCAGAGGTTGTCACACCTGGCCATCTCTCTATGCTGGGCCGAAAGAGGCTTGGCCACAGTTCCAGGACACGGTTCAAGGAGCAGGTATGGCCTAGGGAAAGTCCAAGGGGCCAGACAGAGAAGCTTGGAAAACCCTAGACTCAGAACCACACCTTGGTTCTTGCAAATAGGAGATTGTCATATGCAGATGGAGCAAGATGTCTCTTTTTTAAAATAAATGTTTTTATTAGCAATTCAACATAACAACATATCAAAATGCACTCCTGCAGGAACTTAGTTCCCTCTGCCTCTCTGCCCTGAGCCTCTGCAGCTATCAACATGTTTTTTTGGTCAAACCTACACTGAGGCTGTGATGGCCTGGGATTTGGACTCAGATCCTGAACCTGAGGGATCTCTGCCTGCACAGGATTCCCCACCTCCAGAACCAGCTGAGCCAGGGCTGGGGCCTGAGCCTGAAGGGTCCTCACCTGTGCTGGATCCTCAGGTGCAGGCACCAGCTGAGTCTGCTCTGGCTCCTGAGGTGATGGAGGACCCATTGCCTGCAGGTGTTCCACTCTCAGCCCCATCAGGGGAAGCTGAGGTTGCCTCTGGGTTCGGTAACCCTCCAGCCTCTCCTGAGCTGCAGAGGCTCAGGGCAGAGAGGCAGAGGAAACTAAGTTCCGGCAGGAGGAGTGCTCTCCTCCAGGCCAGGAGAGGCAAGTCACCAGAGGATCAGGGCTGCCCTATGCCTCGGGGCAAATAAAAGCCGGCGGAGCCCCAGCCCCAAGTTGTGGGAGCAACAATGTTGGTTGCTAGTTCCTGCCTGAACGCTGTCCTGCTTTCCTGCCAGAGCTCCTGCTCTGCCCTGGTTCCCTGCTTGCATGCCTGTTCCTGACTTCACCCGACTCCCTGCCCTGTACCCAGCTTCAGCTACTACGGACTGCCTCCATGTTGCACCTTTGACCACGGACCGGACTTGGACCTCGCCTCTCGGGTAACCCACGGGACCAGGACATACAGACTGCAAAGAGTGATCTGCTTTCCGACTGCGTTTTCCAGCCCTTTGCTTGCCTCCAGGTGAATTGGAAAGGTGGGCACCTGGTTGATTGAGAGTCTTGCCTCATGCCAGGTAGTTGCACTGTTTGTTTGTTTATTTATTCCATCTATACCCCACCTTTTTCTCCAAGGAGCTCAAAAGCAGCACAAATGTTTCTCTTGCCCCTCTCCACAACAACCATGTGAGGTAGGTTAGGCTGAGAGGCAGTATCTGGCCCAGGATCACCCGTTGAGCTTCATGGCCAAGTAGGGATTCGCATCCTGGTCCCCCAGGCCCTAGTCTGACACACTAACTTCTATGCCACACTTGCTCTCGACATAGGAAGCTGCCATATACAGTGGTACCTTGGGTTACAGACGCTTCAGGTTACATACGCTTCAGGTTACAGACTCTGCTAACCCAGAAATAGTACCTCGGGTTAAGAACTTTGCTTCAGGATGAGAACAGAAATCACGCAGCGGCAGCAGGAGGCCCCATTAGCTAAAGTGGTGCTTCAGGTTAAGAACAGTTTCAGGTTAAGAACGGATCTCTGGAACGAATTAAGTACTTAACACGAGGTACCACTGAACTGAGTCTCACCACTGCTCCATCTAGCTCAGTACTGGGAGCTGTTCTCCAGAATTTTAGGCAGAGGACATCCCCAGCCCTACTCAGAGATACTGGAGACCTTCTGCATACAATGCAGATGCTCTACCATACATCTACAGCCTGTGTTTTGGGTATATCTCCCGTTATACTGCTTCCCAGTTCTGGCCATTGCTGTGCAGATCACATAACTCTGTGGAGAACTGTTCTCTGCTGCTTGGGCTGAAGGATGCAGTAGTAAGAAATTGCACCTTATTGGGTTGGAAATGACTGCAGAGGGTTGGGACAGGCACTGGCTAATTAGCATTCAGCACCATGGACAGATCAGGGAAGAGAGAACCCACAGCTTCACAGATGCTGGCAAAGCTTCCTTCCTGCTTGAGATATGCAGTGTGATGGCCTGGGACTTGGGGTCAGACTCAGAGCCAGAGGAGTCTCAGTCCGCACCAGATCCTTTGCCTCAGGCGGCAGCTGAACCTAGTCTGGGGCCTGATCCTGAAGAGCCCCAGTCTGCACAGGTTCCCCTGCAACAAGCACCAGCTGGGCCGAGTCAGGGGCCTGAGCCTGCCCTGGCTCCAGACGTGGGGATTACCTCGTTGCCTTCAGCTGGGCCATCACTTACAGCTGCTCCACTACCAGTTGGGGCAGGAGAGGCTGAGGCGGCCTCTGGGACTAGTAACCCACCGACATCTCCCGAGCTGCAGAGACTGAGGTCTGAGAGAAGGAGAGACCTGAGTCCTTGCAGGAGGAGTGCTTGCCTTTGGGGCAAGACAGGGAGGTGAGTTGCTGGGGAATCAGGACCTGTCATTACCCTGACAGAGATAGAAGGCTGCTGGACCCTGCCCAGGTTGCGGGAGTAACGTTGCTGTTTGCCAGAACCTGCCTGTGATCCTGTGCCTGACCTTGCCTGGTTTCCTGCCTTGACCCTGTTGGACTGACTCCTCGTGGAACCCTTGGATTTGGGACCGGACCTGGACCACATTACTTGGGTTACCCCCAGGCCCAGCACATTCAGAGCCACAGAGCCACAAAGCTGCCACAGCATTGGGATTTAACCCGAAGGCATCTCTGTCTTCCAAAAGGCTCCTTTTAGCCGTGGTGGTGGAGATGGCAACACAGCCATAAAAACATAAGCACAGTCCCAGGGTACCAGTCCTTTCCTGGTTTCCCCAGTGGCCAGATGGATCTTCTTCTTTGGCGATCCCTCGTAGCCAAGTAAGATTGTCTTCCATAAACACGGTTTTAGCAATGAGTCCGTAAGGCCAATTCTGGATCCACACATCCTTCCACAGTGGGGATATTGGATGGGAAGTCCACGAGCAAGCCATGAGCACATTGCTGCCCATCATTCCCTAGCAACTGGCCCCCAGCGGCACATACCGCTTCTGATCCTGGAGGAAATATGGTGGCATAATGGCTAGCAGCCGCACAGTTGTTTCATGGACTGCCTGGCAGCAGAGAACTTGGGAAAGGGCCACATCTTAGTGGTAGGGAATCTGCCTTGAGTGTAGAAGGCCCAAGGTTCAATCCCCAACAGCATCTCCAAGGCAAGGCTGGGAGAGGCTGCTTCTTTGAAACCACTGGGGAGCTGCTGCCTGTCAGTGTTGACAATACTGAGATAGATGGTTTGGTTCAGTATATCTGAAGGAGTGTCTCCACCCCCATTGTTCTACCCAGACCCTGAGGTCCAGCTCCGAGGGCCTTCTGGTGGTTCCCTCACTGCGAGAAGCAAAGCTACAGGGAACCAGGCAGAGGGCCTTCTTGGTAGTGGCACCCGCCCTGTGGAACGCCCTCCCACCAGATGTCAAAGAGAAAAACAACTACCAGACTTTTAGAAGACATCTGAAGGCAGCCATGTTTAGGAAAGCTATTAATGCTAGATGCATTACAGTATTTTAATATTTTGTTGGAAGCCGCCCAGAGTGGCTGGGGAAGCCCAGCCAGATGGGCGGGGTATAATTAATTAATAAATAATAATAATAATAATAATAATAATAATAATAATAATAATAATAATAATAATAATTTGTTGTAAGGCAGCTTCCTATGCCAATGCTTGGGTGGGGCATCTGAAAACCTCATGTTTGCGACCTAGGCTTCCATGATGGAAGACAAATGTGATATAAAAATTACCTTGCTTTGTGGAACCAAAATTCACTCTAGACTGACTATAAGAGGATAGGGTGGTGGTCATTAAGGGATAGGCATCAGGGTACCATAACACCCAAAATTTGTGCATAAATACACACTCGGAGAATTTCCCCAACATCTTTATTAGACTGAATAGGGATTTGAACTCTGGACTCCTCATTTCAAGCTCAGCATTCTCGGCAGTACACCAGCCTGCCCGATCTTGATGCCCTTAAGAGGTTTTGGACTTCCAGAAGTCCTGACCATAAGCCCTCCCGGCTAGGGCTAATAGGAGTTGTGGTCCAGAACATTCAAAGGACTCAAGGTTTGGGAAGGCTGTACTTCGTCATTGTGCTGGACCTGGGGGTAATCCGTGAAACACAGTCCAGGACCGGTCCAGAATCTGAATGTTCCGCTAGGAGTCAGTCCGACAGGGCCAAGGCAGGACACGAGTCAGGAAACCAGGCAAGGACAGGTACAGGGTCTCAGACATGCTCTAGCATACAGCAACGTTGCTCCCACAACCTGGGGCGAGGTCTGACAGCCTTTTATCTTTGTCGGGGTAGCGGCTGGTCCTGATCCCCTGGCGACTCACCTCCCTGTTTCACCCGAAGGTGAGCACTCCTCCTGCGAGTACTCAGGTCTCTCCTTCTCTCAGACCTTAGTCTCTGCAGCTCGGGAGACGTCGGTGGGTTACTAGACCCAGGGGCCGCCCCAGCTTCCCCTGACAAAACCGGTAGTGGAGCAGCTGTAAGTAATGGCCCAGCTGAAGGCAACAAGGTAATCCCCGCATCTGGAGCCAGGGCAGGTTCAGGCCCCTGACTCGGCCCAGCTGGTGTTTGTTGCAGGGGAACCTGTGCAGACTGAGTCTCCTCTGGTTCCGAGTCCAAGCCCGAGTCCCAGGCCATCACAGTCATGGAAAGAGAGAACACATGAGGAGGACCCCAAAATGGCACCCCCTTCCTTCCAGGGAAGAAAGGGTGAGGGAACATCACTATCAGGAACAAGGGAGGGAGGAAGATTGAGATTGTGATCTGCTGCCCCTATGAATCCTGCCACCTGAAGCAGCCACCTCGCCTTGCCTCGCAGGTGGGCCAGTCCTGAAAGAGAGACACTGTTGAAGCCTGTGAGGAAGGAAGGCGATGCAACACTCATATTTGAAGACTGACCATAAAAAAATAACATCTACTTAAGTCATTTTATGGTCTGTTAAATCACACGGTAAAACCCATTTTGCCTGAAAATGGTTCTGTACTGGTTATTATCGCTCACGGAGAAAACAGATCTCCATTGTGTTAGAATCACTATAGCTGAATGGAAGCTGCTAATCAATCATCATTACGATATTTCCTTCCACGACTCCTTTCCAGAGTGTTCAGAGTGTTGCTTACTAATGGCCTGAGACATGCCCACTGCATATCATTCAGGCAGCTGTGAGGATTATATTTTGCAGATTTAAGTGCCCAGCATTGCTTGTAGTGAGCAGCAACACTTTCCAGAGATCTAGGCTTCCCAAAGTAACTGAAGCTCATTAATGTTTATGGTGCCTTTGAGTAAATACTGAGCAATATTGAATGGGGCTGTCTTGCCTCTAGAACAGTACTTCTCCATTTTCCCCTCTCTGGGCCACACTTTCAGAATTAAAAATTTGCTCGCGCCATACAGAATTTTTTATTGATAAGAAATACATTGGGGGGGGGGGGGAGAAGAAAAAAAGAAGTCCTAGCAGTGCTTGATTTATGACATAGAACACAACTGCTTTATAACATGATCATGGAACATCAAGGAAGTATAAAGCAAAGCAGCTACATAAGAACACAAATCATTCCCAAAATATAATTATAAACAAGTCTTTTGCATATGTACCTTGAGTATGTATACAAACTCAATGAGAGGTGTGAGCTTGCTTTTGTCAGGAAATCTCATTTATATTAAGCATAACTTGAGACAAGCAAACTCTCAGCTCCTCATCAACACAAAGAAGCCTCTCTCTTTTCTGATTTTTCATATTTGCCAGAGTTGAAAATCCCTGTTCACAACAGTATGTCATGCAGAACTGTTGAAGAATAGCAAATTGTGATGGCCTGGGATACGGACTCGGATGTTGAACCTGAGGGATCCCAGCCTGCACAGGATTCCCTGCCTCCAGAACCAGCTGAGCCAGGGCTGGCGCATGAGCCTGAAGGGTCCTCAGGTGCAGGCACCAGCTGAGTCTGCTCTGGCTCCTGAGGTGATGGAGGACCCATTGCCTACAGGTGCTCCACTCTCAGCCCCGTCAGGGGAAGAGGAGGTTACCTCTGGGTCCGGTAACCCTCCAGCCTCTCCTGAGCTGCAGAGGCTCAGGGCAGAGAGGCGGAGGGAACTAAGTTCCTGCAGGAGGAGTGCTCACCTCCAGGTCAGGAGAGGTGAGTCACCAGAGGATCGGGGCTGCCCTATGCCTTGGGGCAGATAAAAGCCGCCCAGCCCCAGTCCCAAATTGTGGGAGCACCATTGTTGGTTGCTAGTTCCTGCCTGAACCCTGTCCTGCTTTCATGCCAGAGCTCCTGACCCGCCCTGGCTCCCTGCTTGCATGCCTGTTCCTGACTTCACCCGACTCCCTGCTCTGCACCCACCTTCAGCTACTACGGACTGCCTCCACATTGCACCTTTGACCACAGACAGGACTTGGACCTCGCCTCTCGGGTAACCCACGGGACCAGCACACTAATGCTCTTGAAGACAGGCGTGGATACTGTTTCCGGTTGTGTATCTTCACCAGCTGGGATCATCTCTGCCTCTTGGCCTCCCTCCTCTCCTGCCTCTGATTCTGGACTGCTCTCTGCCACAGCCTCTTCCTGCTCACTAAGCCCTGTTGCCTCTTCAGCTTCTGACACCTCCTCCTCCCAGTCTTCTCCCATTCACCACTCATCGTTGTTCCACCACCACTCCCTGGGCTCTGAGCCTTCTTCCCTTGGGTGTCCCCCAGCTGGTTCCTCCCACCATTCCTCTGCGTCCATGACATTGGGGGCAATGAATGTAAATGTTATCACTGTGCATGTAGGCTAGTCTCTACACAAACACTCGCCCCCTATTTTTACTCCATCCGGGCAAGCAATTGGAATTAGGGTTCAGGGAAGTGGCGTTTGGAAAGAGAGAGAGCCCTGAAGGGCTGCACATGGGGCCAAGGCCTGCAGTTCTCCACCCTTGGTTTAGTAGAAGACGTTTCATAGGTTGCTACTGTAATTGTGATAACTTACAGCCACATTCTCCTCATGGTATGAAACAGATGCTAGGTTTCCTCAAGGGGAGCAACATCCCATTTAGCCCATCCTCTTTAGACACTACTGTGTGGTTTTCCTCAATGGGTCAATTGATTCCGGCCATTGTCCATGCAACAGACCCTCCAAGTGTCCCTATTTTCCAGGGACAGTCCTGGGTTTACAGAAGCCATCCTGGTTTCTGGTTTGATCCCAGAACGTCCCACTTTCCCTTAGGACCTCCCTACTTTCATCAGAGAAATGTTGGAGGGGATGGAGTTCTGCGACCCCCGAGCCAAGAAGATAAGTAATTATACAACCTATACAGTCATACCTCAAGTTGAATGTGCTTCGGGTTTTCCACGTTCGAGTTGTGCTCTGCAGCAACCCGGAAGTAACGGAGCGCATTACTTCTGGGTTTCGCCACTTGCGCACATGCAGACGCTCAAAATGACGTCACGCGCATGCGCGGAAGCAGTGAAACGCGACCCACACATGCACAGATGCGTTGTTGAGTCTTATGTTTCATTCAGGATGCGAACGGGGCTCTGGAATGGATCCTGTTCGCATCCTGAGGTACCACTGTAGAAGCCATCTGAAGGCAGACCTGCATAGGGAAATTTTATCATGTTTAATGTTTTGTTATTTTTTAATATGTTAGAAGCTGCCCAGAGTGGTTGGTGCAACCCAGTCAGATGGGTGGGTTACAAATAATAAAATTGTTGCTATTGTTGAATAAAGGTAAAGGTAAAGGGACCCCGACCATTAGGTCCAGTCATGACTGACTCTGGGGTTGTGGCGCTCATCTTGCTTTATTGGCCGAGAGAGCCGGCGTACAGCTTCCGGGTCATGTGGCCAGCATGACTAAGCCGCTTCTGGTGAACCAGAGCAGTGCATGGAAACGGCATTTACCTTCCCGCCAGAGTGGTACCTATTTATCTACTTGCACTTTGACGTGCTTTTGAACTGCTAGGTTGGCAGGAGCTGGGACCAAGCAACGGGAGCTCACCCCGTCGCGGGGATTCAAACCGCCGACCTTCTGATTGGCAAGTCCTAGGCTCTGTGGTTTAACCCACAGCGCCACCTGCATCCCATTGTTGTTGAATAGGATGTCCCTATTTTTATCGGGAAAATGTTGGGCAGTTTATATCAGAAGGACAATGTTTTGTGTGAGGTGTCACTGTTTTGTTTTTCGGGGGTGGGGAGCTGGCATTTTTCTCTCCCTTTCCCACTCTTGCCTTCAACTGCCTCCGGTCCAGCTGTGAAGCCAGACATCAAATATAATTTTGATTGATCTGAGTTATTAATTTCCATGATGGCACAGGTGTTGGCGAAACGTAGCTTGAAATGATCTCTTGACCTCTTTCAATAAACTAATAGGACTTGCGTCCCCATTTAGCTGGGGGCTGGTGGGGGGGAACAGCGTGGATATTCATACATATATTCATTGATTTTACCTGCTACGATTGATTGGACAGGGGAAACAAAAAAAGGCTTAAAAGAAAAGGGAAAGTAACTGAGTAAAAGAAGGAAGTCTTAAGCCACATTCACAAGAAATCCTGGCTTGTTTTTGTTTTGTTTCCTGTGGCCTACACAATGTTATTGCCAGGGCGTGTGGTATGGGCTTGAGCCCTCTGTACAGACAGAATCCACATGTGAAGGGATCCATCCATAGAATCATAGAATCATAGAGTTGGAAGAGACCACAAGGGCCATCGAGTCCAACCCCCTGCCAAGCAGGAAACACCATCAGAGCACTCCTGACATATGGTTGTCAAGCCTCTGCTTAAAGACCTCCAAAGAAGGAGACTCCACCACACTCCTTGGCAGCAAATTCCACTGTTGAACAGCTCTTACTGTCAGGAAGTTCTTCCTAATGTTTAGGTGGAATCTTCTTTCTTGTAGTTTGGAACCATTGCTCCATGTCCGCTTCTCTAGAGCAGCAGAAAACAACCTTTCTCCCTCCTCTATGTGACATCCTTTTATATATTTGAACATGGCTATCATATCACCCCTTAACCTCCTCTTCTCCAGGCTTAACCTCCTCTTCTCCAGACTCACTCATTTTGTATTCTCAGCAGATTTGAAAATAGCCAACAAAAATCATTAGATTCAGGAAGGCTCTTTGCAGAAAGAGGTGCTTTAGACAAAACTGCATACAAACACAAGGCTATTATGAGAAAAGTGCACTAAAATGCTGATTAATTTTCATGCGGACTTAAAAAATCTCAAACTGAAGTGGAAAGATAGAGAGCTGTACTTAAGACTGAGAAAAGGGGAAATGGAGGAAAACCAAAGCGGACGTGTCTGTAATAATAATAATAATAATAATAATAAGAAGAAGAAGAAGAAGAAGAAGAAGAATAAGAAGAATATCCCACCCATCTGGCTGGGTTGCCACAGCCACTCTTCCAGATGATGGGAGGAAATTTCAGCATGTGTGGAATTCTGGGAAGAAAGAATCTGAGAAACAGGGAGTGCCCCATAGTTTGAAACTAGCAGGACCAGCCCAAATTGTGTCACTGCCTGAGGCAAAATGAGAAACTGAGCGAAATCAAAACTGACAGATTTGCCCATTGCTGATGGACACTTATTTAGGTGAAACACTAATTGAACTTAGAGGTACTTACTCTGGAGAAAACCTGAAGAGGTTTGCACTGAATATTAAATATATATGGTGGGTATTGATAGTCGTCACTCCATTCTCTGTTCATCTTCAGACATAGATGCTTATGAAACTCCACATGACCTACATACATGATGGAGCTCAGCTCCATAAATCAGCCATTATTAGGTCTTGACAGGGTTTCCTAAACTAGGTTCTCCAACTGATTTTGAACCACAATTCCCATCATCCTTGACCACTGGTCCTGCTAGCTAGGGATGATGGGTGTTGTAGTCCAAAAACAGCTGGAGACTCAAGTTTGGGAAACTCTGGTCTAAGAGGTGCCCTGCTGGGTGAGGTCCAAGGTGCATCTAGTCCAGCTTCCTGTTGTCTGTAGCCTGGAGAAACTCACGGGATCCTCCACAGCTACTTATCCTTCCTGACTCCCAGCAGTGATGGCCACAAACTTGGATTGCTTTAAAAGAGGAATAGATGTAATCCACTGGGAGCAGTCAAGTACAACATTCCTTGTTTTGCTAGAGTGGTCAAGCAGGGGATGTTGGTCCAGCCAGTCGAACTTCCTGTTCCTCCTGGCCTGGAGGATCCTTCCTTGCATGTGATTAGTAGGTGAGTGTGACCTTTCCAGACCTGGTAAAAGGCCAAATCACACAGCCACCTCTTTGATCTTTTTCATCCTGTGAACTTCCTGATTCACCTGGACTGGACTGCTGGCTGCCAACCAGCAGCCCCCCAGGTTATCTTTAGGCTTTAGGTTACAAACTTGTACAAACTTGTTTGTACAAGTTTGTAACCTAAAGCCTGCCTTCAGGGATCACATTGAGCTCTCCCTAATCGTGAGTAAAACTACTTTTTGTTACAGTGGTGCCTCGCAAGACGAAATTAATTCGTTCCGTGAGGCTCTTCGTCTAGCGGTTTTTTCGTCTTGAGAAGCAAGCCCATTGACAGCTTAGCGGATTAGCGCTATTAGCGGTTTAGCGGCTTTTAGCGATCAGCTGTTAAGCGGCTTATCAGCGGATCAGCTGATAAGCGGCTTAGCGGCTTAGGAAAAGGGGGGGAAAGGGGAAAAAAACCCTGCAGGAACTCGCAAGACATTTTTGTCTTGCGAAGCAAGCCCATAGGGAAATTCATTTTGCGAAGCGCCTCCAAAACGGAAAACCCTTTCGTCTAGCGGGTTTTCCGTCTTGCGAGGCGTTCGTCTTGCGGGGCACCACTGCACTTGTGAATAAGGCTGTTGTGTCCTTATTCTTTTAGGAGGGATCAAAGGGGTCTTACCAGGAATAATAGAACATATCTCCATTTGGGCAAACCAGATTGAATTGTTTATTGTCTTAAGAGGCTCACACGAGTCTGCAACCAGTTTCTGCTGCGTAAGAAGGGGAATGCACTTTGCTATATAAAGAAACTTGCTAGTGTTATAAGAATTTTAAGGTCTTAGATAGAAAATAAACGTTCATAAATGTACCAAGCAAATATGTACATAAATATATAAACCACATGTCTGGAGCAGCACAGGAATACAGTCCTGAAACCATTTTGACTCCCAAACTGACCAAATGTTTCTCTGCAAGGAGGGAGAGGGTGAAGGAACCTTCCCATTGTCTCAGGAATTAAATGATTACCATCGCAAAGGAACGACCAGACTACCAGGAAAGGCAATCAGATAAGGCATTATCAGATAACCTGACCTGAGATAAACAAAGGACTCAGATTTCTGTTGTAGACTGCCTTTTCTATGATGTAGGTATGATGTATCTGGGAGGTAGTCTTGGGCTACACCCCTTCTGTGATGTATGTATGATGTTTCTGGGTATAGTCTTGAGCTCCAGGGCAGGGAATTTCAAAATGTCTATATAAGGGAAGCACAGATTTGTTCGGGGTCCTCCTCCGCTCTTCTGTGTGTGAGGGGAGTACCCTGTTGCAACAGCTTTAATAAAGATCAGGCTTACAAGGTGCTTTGCTTCTCAATATTCTCTGGTTGGCCTCTGCTATTTTCTCCTACCAATGGAGAACCTACAAAGGACTCTATAAGGGCTCTTGTGTACCCCATAAGGGAACAAGACTAGATTTTGTTTACAACACTAGCGTGAGTTAGGAAGGATATTAATAATCAATATAGCCTCTCCTGCCACCCTCAACATTTCCATATTTGTGAAGGATAGGGCTACCCATGTGTGATGGCCTGGGATTCGGACTCGGATGCTGAACCTGAGGGATCCCAGCCTGCACAGGATTCCCCACCTCCAGAACCAGCTGAGCCAGGGCTGGGGCTTGAGCCTGAAGGGTCCTCACCTGTGCTGGATCCTCAGGTGCAATCATCAGCTGAGTCTGCTCTGGCTCCTGAGGTGATGGAGGACCCATTGCCTATAGGTGCTCCACTCTCAGCCCCGTCAGAGGAAGCTGAGGTTGCCTCTGGGTCCAGTAACCCTCCAGCCTCTCCTAAGCTACAGAGTCTCAGTGCAGAGAGGTAGAGGGAACTAAGTTCCCGCAAGAGGAGTGCTCACCTGCAGGCCAGGAGAGGTGAGTCACCAGAGGATCAGGGCTGCCCTATGCCTTGGGGCAGATAAAAGCCGGCCAGCCTCAGCCCCAAGTTGTGGGAGCAACGTTGTTGGTTGCTAGTTCCTGCCTGAACGCTGTCCTGCTTTTCTGCCTGAGCTCCTGATCTGCCCTGGTTCCCTGCTTGCATGTCTATTCCTGACTTCACCCAACTCCCTGCCCTGCACCCTGCTTCAGCTACTACGGACTGCCTCCATGTTGCACCTTTGACCACGGACTGGACTTGGACCTTGCCTCTCGGGTAACCCATGGGACTAGCACACCATGTCTACCAGCCACGATGGAGGCAATGAAGGAATGGGTTTCCCAAACCCAAAACTGACTGTGCAGGCAGTTTGAAATAGGCACCAAAATCCCTATTTTTCCTTAGCTAAAATCCATTAACTTGAGCTCTGAGTCAATGTATAAACATTGACCTGGCAGTAAAGACAAGTGCTCAGAGCCCTCTCCTTTATCAGTTTGTGATGGCAAGGATGGCCTTGACTGTACCAGTAGAACAGGGAAGACACGTCTGTGCCTTATCTTATATCCTGACCACAAAGACCCACAGACCTAGGCTGGGAACAGCGCCAGAGGGTGTTCTTGGAGATGGTGACCTCTTGCTCCAATATAAGAGTAGGAACAGGAAGATGCTTTTATGGTCAGAAGTACAGGAAGGAATATCCTTTTATGGTTAAGAGTGCCAGAGCAGGAGCATCTGTGATGTCAACCTGCATGTACAAGGTGACGTGGCTGGATTCCTGGGGAAGAGGGAGAGGGTGCCTGGAGGATATATATACTGCATGAAATTTCTCATTTCTTTGGACTTGCTGTGGACTGACCACGCAAGTGCCTTTCTGCTGCTCCGGAGAGCAGAAATAAAGAACTCTTTCTCTGAACCAGCCCTCGGTGTCATTTGACTTCCTTCCTCCTGTCCTGGAGCAATGCAGACCCAATCGGTGAACTCTAATAAGGCTACAGCAATGTTCTATTTCTATCATCAGAGATAGCAGTGCTTCTGAATATCCATTGCTGGAAACCACAGGAGGGAAGAGCGCTCCTGGGTTCAAGTCCTCCTTGTGGGTTTTCCGCAAGCATCTGGCCACTGTGAGGACAGGATGCTTATCTAGATGGGCCATTGTCCCAGCAGTCTCCACGTCTTACGTTCTTTTCCCTTTCTGTCAGGCCGTCTCCCCTTCAGCTTCCAAAGTCCGCCTCTCAGGTATTCTGACCACCACCACCCCACCAACAAATTGTAATCTGATATTAAAGAACAGCCTTGCTTTATGCCTCCCTCCGTCTTAATTTTAAAAAATGGTCCTTTCTCTCTCTCTCTCTCCTCCTCGCCTCAGAAATCATCACTTCGCTGACGCCTCCTGCATTCCTCTCACTTCAGTAAACTCTGCTCATTTATCTGAAACTCGCTAAAAGTCATTTCCCCCCCACAACAAAATGCAGCTGTCAAAAGCTTCAAATCATCTCATCCATCAAGTGCAGTTGTCTGCGATATTGTGTGTGTGCGTGTGCACGTGCACATTGCTTATTTATATATATAAATATGAAAGAATGACTAGAATTGGAGATGTGTAAAAAAGCACCCAGCTGACAAGTTGGATTTTATCAACAAGCTAACACCCCATCTAGCCCAAATTTCTTAGCTTTTGTGTATCTGGATGAAATATACATAGAGTATCATACTATCCGCATTTCTCTTCTGTGTGCAGACCCCCCCCCCCAATCTGATTTACAACCCCCTGGTTGTAAATCCAGGTCAGATCTGATTCGGTCAAGGCTTACCCAGACCCAATCTGACCCACCCCAGATCTGATACAGAACAACAAACCCCCGTATTGCAAACTTAACACAACAAACGACACAAGCAACACAATGACCAGTATACTAGATAGCACTGCAATTCTTATTGCATAATGTAGTACAATAAAAACAAAAACAAAATGTGTACACTTGTAAATTCTCTAATATAATTTAAATAAATGAGCACACGTCTGTCAATCTTTGAAAGTCCGTAGAAGTATAATAAGTCTATAGTTGAAACAAAGTAATAGATGCTATCCTGTGGGCTAAGCGGTAAAACTTTTTAGAGGTTCAGGTGCCACCCCAGATCTGATCATGCTCTGGAAAATACAGATCTCAGGGAAACACATTGACCTACACCGTGAAGCTGTTGTGGCCAGAACTTTTGAGTTTTGTCACCCAGGGAGGCAACATTTGGAGATACTGTGGCTCCTACAGAGCTGATAGCCCCTGCCAAACCACAGGGTTTGTTGTTGTTTTTTAAATGCAGGCTGCTCTTAAGATTTAAAATGTTTTATAAGTAAAGTGGAAGTAACCATTTTCTTTTTTCAAAATGCACAGTGATATTTGGAGAGATGATAGCACTTACAGAGGCGAGGAACTGTGACAAATCTAAGATTAAGCTCCAGGGGGTATCTTGTTAGCCACCTTTAAGATTTGCTAACAACAACAACAATTCATTATAATAATTTAAGAAGACTATGCGGTCACAGTCATGCCAGTTCTCATGCTCCTGTTGCTTCCATCAAGATTTTGGAAATATTTGTGGGTACCTTAAATTAGGTGTGAGCTTCTAGGCATGGATACACAGAGTCAGGTTGATACTCGTGCATAGCAACATGAAGACATGTGGGTAAGAGATGATGATGATGATGATGATAATAATTTATTACTTATACCCCACCCCTCTGGCCAGGTCTCCCCAGCCACTCTGGGCAGTTTCCAACAGGATGTTAAAAACACAATAAAACACCAAACATTAAAAACTTCCCTAAACAGGGCTGCCTTCAGATGTCTTCTAAAAGTCAGATAGTTGTTTATTTCCTTGACATCTGATTGGAGGGTGTTCCACAGGGTGAGCGCTACCACCAAAAAGGCCCTCTGTCTGGTTACCTGTAACTTGGCTTCTCACAGTGAGGGAACAGGCAGAAGTCCCTCAGAGCTGGACCTCAGTGTCAGGGCAGAACGATGGGGGTGAAGAAGCTCCTTCAGGTCTACTGGGCTGAGGCTGTTTAGGGCTTTAAAGGTCAGCACCAACACTTTGAATTGTGCTCTGAAATGTAATTTAGGTGTAACAGACTTTTGAGGGGCAGCAATGAGGAAAAAGGAATGTATTCCTTGGAATCACAGACGAGACCATGGCATTTAGAGGGTAAATTACAGCTATGACTCAAGGGGAAATATTATCCAACAACAACAATCATGGAATCATAGAAATGTGGAGTTGTAAGGGACCCTGACAGCCATATAGTCCAACCCCCCCAATGTAGGAATCTCAACTAAAGCTGAGCTAAACCCCATCTTGAAGCCAAGCCCTAGAGATTAAGGACTAATATCCTTTCACATACCCTTTCTTCTCTTCATCTTGCCATTTCCACCTGCTCACGATCGCATTTGCATCCTCAACTTTGACGTGCAGCTAAGTGTTCTCCGAACCAGGATGAATTTTTATGTGCGAAAGATAACCAAGTTATGGTGGCAAAATCTGAGCCACGCTGAGAAAGGCTATGATTTATTGCTGTGCCCTGCGTCCTTGATAAACTTGATGTCTTTGCACCGACGCTGATTTGTATGCAGCCATTGTTCCTTAGTTTTGAGCTTTTTTTGCAGATAGTTCTGTGGGGAAAACGTACCGTTGTGCAACAGAAATGTAGGATCGGGAGACGCAGGGCAGAAGTTTTGCTACAGAGGCAGAAACCCAGGCTGGACAGTTGATTCAAAGCTCAGAAACAGTTCGCAACATACTTTGCCAGTGGGCAATTGTGTGGCTCAGTGCTCCTCCATGTCAAAAATGGCATACTTGAAATACTTCCCAAGGAGAGCTCTAGACGAGGGATTAGCAAACTTTTTCAGCAGGGGGCCGGTCCACTGTACCTCAGACCTTTTGGGGGGCCAGACTATATTTTGGGGGAAAATGAATGAATTCCTATGTCCCACAAATAACCCAGAGATGCGTTTTAAATAAAAGGACACATTCTACTCATGTAAAAACACGTTGATTCCCAGACCGTCCGTGGGCTGGATTTAGAAGGCGATTGGGCCAGATCCGGCCCCCGGCCTTAGTTTACCTACCCATGCTCTAGACCAGTGGTTCTCAACCTGTGGGTCTCCAGATGTTGTTGGACTACAACTCCCATCTTCCCTGAGCTCTGGCCTAAACTTTGATTAAAAGCTCTTAGGCATTATGGTCCCTATTCAGGATACCAATGAAAACACATTTTCAGAGTGTGGTTTAGCCAACGAGCTCTCCATATCGGATGGAGAGAGACAAAAGAGTCTGGCAAGAACAAGATGGCGATGACCTGGACATTGTATCCCTGGATTATTCACTTTCAAATGCCTGGCTGCAAGGAGCATCAAGTTAAGAGCAGTAGCGGAGCCTACTGGATTGGGCCAATGGCCCACCTAGTCCAGCATCCTGTTCTCACAGTGGCCAACCAGATTCCTGCAGGAAACTCTTTAGTTTAGGAGGACCCAAGCTGTTTCCAGGAACTAGTGTACAGATATATTACTTCTTCTGACCATAGAAGCCATCGTGGAACATATCCCCATAAACAAGAAGTGGGAGGGTCACATAACTGAATGTTTTTCCCTTGTTATTGTTTAGTCGTTAAGTCATGTCCGACTCTTCGTGACCCCATGTACCAGAGCACGCCAGGCCCTCCTGTCTTCCATTGCCTCCCGCAGTTTGGTGAAACTCATGCTGGTAGCTTCGAGAACACTGTCCAACCATCTCGTCCTCTGTCGTCCCCTTCTCCTTGTGCCCTCCATATTTCCCAACATCAGGGTCTTTTCCAGGAAGTCTTCTCTTCTCATGAGGTGGCCAAAGTATTGGAGCCTCAGCTTCAGGATCTGTCCTTCCAGTGAGCACTCAGAGCTGATTTCCTTCAGAATGGAGAGGTTTGATCTTCTTGCAGTCCATGGGACTCTCAAGAGTCTCCTCCAGCACCAGAATTTCCCCCTCACCTCTCCAAAATCCATGCACATAGAAAACTTGCAAGCGAGGGAGAAGGGTCCTGCCCTCCTCACTAATCTGCTAGTTTTCTACATGAGGGGATTTGCTTTTTTTAAAAAAAATGGAGAACCATTCATGATTGTGAGCACCCACCCGTATTTTGAAGTGGTACAGTCCAGACCCAGGTTTAACCCCCCCCCCTTGGCAAAGGCCACCATCTTTGGCTAGTTTAATTCTTTCAGATTTCTTTCAGGGCTAAGTGGCATGTCCATCCAATTTCTTGCCAATATGGGCAAGGAGACGATATGATTTTTATTTTTTTGAAAGAAAGTGAAAAGGCTTAAGCTGTTCTCCTTTGTGCTGTCAGGTGGTGATAAGACAGCTCTCACACTTTGTTCGAATGGAGTATTTATTCAGATAAGGCGGGGGAAAGGCAAGAGATCTTCATTGGGCTCGGAATGGGGAGGAAAATGGTTTAAGGTTATTAATCCGGAAGTTCCCGGCAGCAGAAGATTTGAGGGAAATTACATATTCTGTCACTTTTACTTATTGCATCCCAATTTCACCGGAGTGCGTGTACACACACACAAAGGGTCCTGGGAGGAGGGGAAGGGAGGGAGAGAGGCGGCTCTCCCTGGAGCGCTTATTAGATTTCACAACCTTTTTGATATTAAAATGCCAAGCCCAGTAGGAGCAATTCTGCCTGTGCTTTATTCCAGAGATTGTGTGTGTTTGTGTGTGTGTGTCTGTCTGTGTGTGTCTCTGTGCTTTAAATTTTCATCTCACGCCAGCAGTCTTCTGCACCTTAAAAATTAAAAATACAAGAGCAAGGAAACATTTACTGCCTGACAATAAACAACCGATGTGGCCATTATCTGTTCAGCGCTTCGTATGGGTTGCAGATATTACGAGCCTTCAGCCATCGTTTATGGCTCCTCATATGAACATGAGAAGAGACTACTGGCTCAGGCCAATGGCCCACCTAGTCCAGCATCCTGATCTCACAGTGACCAACTCAGTGCCCCAGTGGGAACAACAACAACAACAATTTATTTATTTATACCCCGCCCATCTGGCTGGGTTTCCCCAGCCACTCTGGGCGGCTCCCAACAAAATATAAAACACACAATAAAACATCAAACATTAGAAACTTCTCTAAACAGGGCTGCCTTCAGATGTCTTCTAAAAGTCAGATAGTTGTTTATTTCCTTGACATCTGGTGGGAGGGCGTTCCACAGGGCGGGCACCACTACCAAGAAGACCCTCTGCCTGGTTCCCTGTACCCGCACTTCTCGCAGTGAGGGATCCGCCAGAAGGCCCTCGGTGCTGGACCTCAGTGTCCGGGCAGAATGAAGGGGGTGGAGATGCTCCTTCAGGTATACTGGGCCGAGGCCAGTTAGGACTTTAAAGGTCAGCACCAGCACTTTGAATTGTGCTTGGAAATGTACTGGAAAGCCTGCAAACAGGACCCAAGCAGGAGTAGATCATTTTCCCCTCATGAGTAACTGGTATTCGGAAGCATTAGTGCAGAGCAGACAAGAGCCATCATGGCTAGTAGCCATTGTCAGGCCCTCTAAGTGTCCCTATTTTCCGGGGACAGTCCTGGATTGAAACTTGCATGAATTGCTCCACCCACTTTTCTTTCTGGCCCCGCCCCACAGGCCCCTGGACCCCAGAAGCAAATGCAACAAGACTGGATGTTTTGCCATCTGCGGTACTTGAGGGTCGATTCCAAAAGATCCCACCTGAGAAACGCCTTTGCCCTTGGGAGATGGTAGCACTGAAACAGCGGCACACATGCTCCTGTCCTGTACAGTGGTACCTCGGGTTGCATACACTTCAGGTTACAGACTCCGCTAACCCAGAAATAGTACCTTGGGTTAAGAACTTTGCTTCAGGATGAGAACAGAAATTGTGCAGTGGTGGCAGCAGGAGGCCCCATTAGCTAAAGTGGTGCTTCAGGTTAAGAACAGTTTCAGGTTAAGAATGCACCTCCAGAATGAATTAAGTACATAACCCGAGGTACCACTGTACTCTCTACAAAGACCTGGGGAACGAGATCATCTCCCCACTCGTACTAACCATCCCAGGGCACTCAACCACTGCCACAATGTCCTTTCTTCTATCAGATCAAAATGAGCAGATAACAGCAAAGGTTGCTAGGTTCATAGCAGGGGCAATCAGAATAAGGGCCACTAACTGACGGCTGATTCAGGACTTTAAATTGAGCTTTTATATCAAATTTCCTTTTCTGCCTATACTGTAATGTTTTACTGTTGCTATGGCCATTGGCTAATGCGAATAAAGTTTTATTTCTCTCTCTCTCGGGCTAGGAAAGAACTCTGAACTTAGCAATGTCGGGGGCATTGTGGGTAATTAAAATGGCAAGTGACTCTCAGCTGCTGCTGCTGCGCCACCAGCACAACCAGTAAGCACAGGGAGGTGGCTACTAACGTCACAGCCGGATCTAGGCCTCAAAAGCACCTTGAATAATAGAGGGCTGGTTCACACTTTATGTTGCAAAACAACAATGGCAAGATTCACTACACGCCTGACAATGCTGGCTCCCTGATGAGTCTATCTATCTGACAGATGTGCTTTGCAGACACATTTGTAACATTCACATGTTACGCTTATTGATTTGTACTTACTTGCACTTGGTGGGGTGGGGAGGGGGAGAAACCAGCAAGCATGTCCTTTTCTGGCATCATATACCCCCACCTTAAACAATGGGTTTATTTAATGTCAGATACACATGGATTAACACCGATACCCCCTAGCCCTGTGAGCCTCTCTTTTATAAAGTCCCCAGTACTGCATTACGCGGGAGTTAATTCGCTGGGGGGAGCAATATAATCTGATTTCGGCTCTACATGTGGTTCTTACTATTTCGCTGGGTTATTTCCTTTCATGTTTAAAGTGATCAGCCGTCTTTTCATCTCTCCAGATTGCCTTCCCTTGTGCCTCTTTCAGAAAGCAGTTCACCTCCACTTCCCACCCCGGGTTTTAATTTCACTCAAATGCCTCCTTTCCTCTCCGACCAGGCCGCCCCCAACCATTTTCCCCTTTTGCTGATGTGATTCCCCTGCTCTGTCTTACTCTCCCCCCCCCCCCCCGGTTAATCCACATGGCAGATTAACATCTGACAAGGAAGAAAAATCAAATGTTTATTTAGACTCTTTGTTGTCTAAAGAGGATTATTTAACCCGGAGGTGGGGAGTCTTTTGTGAGCTGCAATAGCAGTAGATGGTGGGGGTGGCCGCCCTCGCTGTTGCTTACCAGGAAGGAGAGGGGAAGGGGTAAGGCAGAGAGGTTGGCAGGGTGCAAACACACTGGCAAGACAGTGTGGAGGTCAGAGCAGTGCAAATGCAGCTGTGTCACTGCTGCTCATCGGAAGGTGTTTGTACCACACTGATCTCTCTTCACCTTCGTCTCACCTTCCCAGTAAGGAACAGGGACTCAGCTGTTGGGAGGTCAGGTGAGAACGACTGTGCCAACACGCCACCCACTAATGGGCTGAGGGCTGCGTTACCCCAGTGGGAAGGAGTCAAGGGCTGCATCCCAGTACAATGGTACCTCAGGTTAAGTATGTTAAGTACGTTTCCGAGCAAAATTCAAAGTGTTGGTGCTGACCTTTAAAGCCCTAAATGGCCTCAGTCCAGTATACCTGAAGAAGTGTCTCCACCTCCATCGTTCTACCCAGACATTGAGGTCCAGTGTCGAGGGCCTTTTGGCGGTTCCCTCACTGCGAGAAGCCAAGTTACAGGGAACCAGACAGAGGGCCTTCTCAGTAGTGGCACCCGCCCTGTGGAATGCCCTCCCACCAGATGTCAAAGAGAAAAACAACTACCAAACTTTTAGAAGACATCTGAAGGCAGCCCTGTTTAGGGAAGTTTTTAATGTTTAATGGACTATTGTATTTTAATATTCTGTTGAAAGCCGCCCAGAGTGGCTGGGGAAACCCAGCCAGATGGGCGGGGTATTATTATTATTATTATTATTATTATTATTTTACATAATTCGTTCTGGAGGTCCGTTCTTAACCTGAAAGTGTTCTTAACCTGAAGCACCACTTTAGCTAATGGGGCCTCCTGCTGCTGCCGCACCACCGGAGCATGATTTCTGTTCTCATCCTGAAGCAAAGTTCTTAACCTGAGGTACTATTTCTGGGTTAGCGGAGTCTGTACCCTGAACTGTATGTAACCCAAGGTACCACTGTAGTGAGCAGAGTCAGACTCTGCCATGGGTGGGACCAGAGCACTGCACAACCACATACAAGTATAACCACACAAAGAAGAGAGACAGTTCACGAACACCCTTACTCTATCCATTTCCCCACTTCCGAAAAGCTCTAGCTTTAAGCTCTTGCTCCAACAATGAAGCAGCTCAGATTGTTGGCATACATCTCTCTCAAGACACAATGGAGTGCACTTCTAGGGGTGAATTCAGACCAAATGGAGAATCACACAACCTTCTGCAGTAACTCATAGCTGTTGCTTTCTGTGTTGTTATTGCTGTGTTAGCATCACCAATGTGACCTTTCTGGGGCGCAAGCCTGGGCAGTGTGTCTGGAGGTCCTGGGCTGCCCAGACAACAAGACCCCCCTCTCGACCTCACTGAGGTGGTCCAAAAGAAAGCAGAGGAAGACGTTTGGCACCAGCTTGAATGTAAGAGCTGCTGGAAGGAGGCGTACAAGGAGCCATCCAACCATCTTAGGGACTCCACTCTGGATTTGTGTAGAATTTACACTGTAGCCTTTTCTCCTTCTGAAGATATCCTGCAAGGCAGCGTAGGTTTAGGATCAGGGTTTTCCTTCTCCTAGGTGGGCTCCCTTCCCAGGTCGATGAAGCACCTCAGACTGGGATATTACATAGAGATAGAGGCTTCCCTGCTTTCCTGATTCACCCAGGATCTGATCTGAGCTGTTCCTTCCATGCAAGGCATTTGACAAGGTGTCCCATGATATTCTTGTAAAGAAGCTGGTAAAATGCGGTCTTGACTATGCTACCACTCAGTGGATTTGTAACTGGCTGACTGACTGAACCCAAAGGGTGCTCATCAATGGTTCCTCTTCATCCTGGAGAAGAGTGGCTAGTGGGGTGCCACAGGGTTCTGTCTTGGGCCCGGTCTTATTCAACATCTTTATCAACGACTTGGATGATGGACTCAAGGGCATCCTGATCAAATCTGCAGATGACATCAAACTGGGAGGGGTGGCTAACACCCCAGAGGACAGGATCACACTTCAAAACGACCTTGACAGATTAGAAAACTGGGCCAAAACAAACAAGATGAATTTTAACAGGGAGAAATGTAAAGTATTGCACTTGGGCAAAAAAAATGAGAGGCACAAATACAAGATGGGTGACACCTGGCTTGAGAGCAGTACATGTGAAAAGGATCTAGGAGTCTTGGTTGACCACAAACTTGACATGAGCCAACAGTGTGACGCGGCAGCTAAAAAAGCCAATGCAATTCTGGGCTGCATCAATAGGAGTATAGCATCTAGATCAAGGGAAGTAATAGTGCCACTGTATTCTGCTCTGGTCAGACCTCACCTGGAGTACTGTGTCCAGTTCTGGGCACCACAGTTCAAGAAGGACACTGACAAATGGAACGTGTCCAGAGGAGGGCAACCAAAATGGTCAAAGGCCTGGAAGCGATGCTTTATGAGGAACGGCTAAGGGAGCTGGGCATGTTTAGCCTGGAGAAGAGGAGGTTAAGGGGTGATATGATAGCCATGTTCAAATATATAAAAGGATGTCACATAGAGGAGGGAGAAAGGTTGTTTTCTGCTGCTCCAGAGAAGCGGACACGGAGCAATGGATCCAAACTACAAGAAAGAAGATTCCACCTAAACATTAGGAAGAACTTCCTGACAGTAAGAGCTGTTCGACAGTGGAATTTGCTGCCAAGGAGTGTGGTGGAGTCTCCTTCTTTGGAGGTCTTTAAGCAGAGGCGTGACAACCATATGTCAGGAGTGCTCTGATGGTGTTTCCTGCTTGGCAGGGGGTTGGACTCGATGGCCCTTGTGGTCTCTTCCAACTCTATGATTCTATGATTCAGATCCTTCTCCTCCCATCAAAGGAACCAGGACGGAAGGGAAAGGCAGATCCCTTCCACTCTGCTGTAGTCACAACAATGTCTGGAGGTTTAAATGGGGTGATTGTGGTTCCAGCAATGAGGAGCTGGTGGTTTCTAGGCTCATTCTGAGAGTTTGCATATCAGAGACATCACCTTGCCAACAAAGGTCCGTATAGTTAAAGCTATGGTTTTCCCAGTAGTGATGTATGGAAGTGAGAGCTGGACCATAAAGAAGGCTGATTGCCAAAGAATGGATGCTTTTGAATTACGGTGCTGGAGGAGATTCTTGAGAGTCCCATGGACTGCAAGAAGATCAAACCTATCCACTCTGAAGGAAATCAGCCCTGAGTGCTCACTGGAAGGACAGACCCTGAAGCTGAGGCTCCAATACTTCGGCCATCTCATGAGAAGAGAAGACTCCCTGGAAAAGACCCAGATGTTGGGAAAGATGGAGGGCACAAGGAGAAGGGGACGGCAGAGGATGAGATGGTTGGACAGTGTTCTTGAAGGTACCAGCATGAGTTTGACCAAACTGTGGGAGGCAGTGGAAGACAGGAGTGCCTGGCGTGCTCTGGTCCATGGGGTCACGATGAGTCGAACATGACTAAATGACTAAACAACAACAACAACAAAGGTGTTGCTGCTTTTGCTGCTATTTTCCCTTGGGGCTCCTTCTCTTTTTTTCTTCTTAGGTTTCTCTGAAGGGCGAGCCCACCCAATCAGGGATCACACAGTCACTAAGAAATCAATAGCTTGCAAATCCATTTTTGCAATGTGACAATAACACTGCAGACAGATCAGGGCAGCTGAATGTGACTGAATTAGTCATAACAAAAAAAAATTCCTTCCAGTAGCACCTTAAAGACCAACTAAGTCAGCATGCACACGAAAGCTCATACCAAAAACTAACTTAGTTGGTCTTTAAGGTGCTACTGGAAGGAATTTTTTTTGTTTTGACTATGGCAGACCAACACGGCTACCTATCTGTAACTGAATTAGTCATGTGAGTATCCCCACACAGACAGGGATGATGAGATAAAGGAAGCAACTTTGCAATATTGTATAACCAATCAGGCTATATATAATTTTCACCCAGCGGAGAGTGAGTTCAGCTGAGAGAGCAAGCAATGGCAATATGAAAGACATGGTTTCTCTTTTTATTTATTTATTGCGCTTATTGCATTCATATCCCACTTTTTTCTCCAGGGAGTTCAAGGTTCTCCCATCCTCATTTAATTCCCCACAACGGCCCTGTGAGGTAGATTAAGCCTGAGAGAGACTGTGGCTGCCCCAAGTGTTAGAATTCCTGCTCCATGATTGCAGTCATGGGATTGTTGTCTATCACATGACGGTATATGTTTGACTCCACAGAGTGGGAAGTGACGGAGACAGGATGTTTGTGTTACTGTGTTTCGTGAAGTGGGACTGTTGTCTTTTGTTTTTTCTCTTTGCTGTCTGATGCTAGAGAGAGAGGGAGCCATGTTGCAGTACTCTGTGTGTGTTTATATGTAAATAAAGTACAGTGGTACCTCAGGTTAAGAGCAATTCGTTCTGGAGGTCTGTTCTTAACCTGAAACTGTTCTTAACCTGAGTTACCACTTTAGCTAATGGGGCTTCCTGCTGCCGCTATGCCGCTGCCGCACGATTTCTGTTCTCATCCTGAAGCAAAGTTCTTAATCTGAGGTTCTATTTCTGGGTTAGCGGAGTCTGTAACCTGAAGCGTATGTAACCTGAAGCATCTGTAACTCGAGGTACCACTGTAGATTAGCCAAAATGCTGAGTTGCTGGGGTTCTGTTACTCAAACTGCAAACACTCTGCAGTGTGCTGATGTCTGTTGGCATCAGTCGCTGTGATGTTCGGGCAGAAGAAAGCTTTTGAAGCTCCCGAACAATTGACCAGGAGGAAGGGAGGGAACATGCCAGTCGGGCATGTGTCTCTGCCAGGGTCCTACCTGAGTATAGGACAAACCTCTGACACCAAGGTCACCCATGGGCTTCATGGCTGGGTGGGGATTCAAACCCCAGCCTCCCAGGTCCTAGTCTGACACTTTAACCACTACACCGCACTGGCTTTCTCCTTTGGAAGGAGTGTTCCAAATTGGCAGGTTAGAAAAATGAGATGCCTTTCGACACAGCCCAAAGCAACCATGAAAAATTGCCAGATGTATTTTCCTGGTTCAGCGGCTTTCACTCCACATCCAGATCTTTACATTTCAGGATCCTGCGGTACAAAGATGTCTTCAGTAACGGAGCATCAAGCTAGCATCTGATTCTACTCCTGCAAGACTTGTTGCAAAGCTCAGTGGCCCCCGGAGAACCTTTCTGGAGCAGAAGAGCTTATAGAATCAGTGTGACCTTCAACAGATTTATTTCAGGGGCTTTGTCAGTAAGAACTTCTTTCTACAGAGATATGGGAGGATGTGAGGTCTGCCTGGGAGATATACTTAAGGGCAAAATATCCCCAAGCATCTCAAAGGGGTGACAAGATGGAGAGCGTCACATTTAGAGCTGCAATGAAAACACAAATTTTATGGTGGGTAGAAAGGGAAGGTGGGGACGCAATAGTTGGATCATCACTGGACCCCAAAGGGCTCTGAAAAAGAAAACAGGGGTAGTTTAGTCATGGAGCGAATTAAGGCAGATTAGGCTTCACAACCAAAGTCAATGTAGTCTCACCAACGTCAATAGGCCTGCTGTGGGGTAAAAGAGTTATGACCGGAGTTGTGTTCGAATGGAATTCTCCATCCCAGTTATCGGCAGAGAAATTGGGGGCAGGATTTCAGTGAATTTCTGCAAGGGGAGGAGAAATGGTCCAACACTTTCTCAGCTGCAGGGCTGGCCTTTGACACAGCTTCTTGCTGCCTTCTTGCCTGCCTGCAAATGTATCAGGCAACCACGTTTGAAATGTCGTGTCCAGTTCTGGTTGCCTCACCTCCAAGAGGCTACTGTACATTTGGAAGAGGTTCAGGAAAGGGCAAGCCAAGTCATCAAGGGTATGGAGCAACTCCAGGTCCAGGTCCAGCTCCGAGGGCCTTCTGGCATTTCCCTCACTGAAGGAAGCCAAGTTAACAGGGAACCAGGAAGAGGGCCTTCTCGGTAGTGGCACCTGTCCTGTGGAATGCCCTCCCACCAGATGTCAAAGAAAAGAACAACTACCAGACTTTTAGAAAACATCTGAAGGCAGCCCTGTTTAGGGAAGCTTTTAATGTTTAATAGGTTATTGTATTTTAGTGGAGAAACCCAGCCAGATGGGCGGGGTATAAATAATAAATTATTATTATATTATCATTATTATTCAGGGAGGAGGAGGACCTGTAGCCCAACTCTGATGCTACTGGACTTTAACTCCCATCCCACCCCTGACCATTGGCCATGCTGGCTGGGGCTGATGGGATTTGGAGTCCAACACCTCTGGGCCCTGTTGTTTATGAAGGAGATTGACCAGCTGGGATGTGTGCAGAGGAGGGCAACCAAGATGACCAAGGAGGTGGAGACGACCTGAAGGAGCGTCTCCACCTCCATCATTCTGCCCAGACACTGAGGTCCAGCTCCGAGGGCCTTCTGGCGGTTCCCTCCCGGCGAGAAGCCAAGTTACAGGGAACCAGGCAGAGGGCCTTCTCGGTGGTGGCACCTGCCCTGTGGAACGCCCTCCCACCAGATGTCAACGAGAGAAAAAACAACTACCAGACTTTTAGAAGACATCTGAAGGCAGCCCTGTTCAGGGAAGTTTTTAATGTGTGACATTTTAATGTATTTTTAATCTTTGTTGGGAGCTGCCCAGAGTGACTGGGGAAACTCAGCCAGATGGGCGGGGTACAAATTAATAATAATAATAATAATAATAATAATAATAATAATAATAATAATCAATGCACCAGCAGAGAGTTGCAAAGCATTCTCCCACTAGCACTACCATCATCGCTCCTTCCGCTGCATCCCCCCACCTTGGGTTTTAATGTGCTTTGAGAAGCACATTATAACAACATCAGGCTGTCATCAGCATATTTGCTCTCATGAAAAAAATAACATCACAAAACAGCCAAAGGGAGTTACGGGGGTTTTGAGGGTGAGGGCAGAACGATGACTCCCAGTGCTTAATCTTTTCCACAGCAAACATCTTTTCTATTGAGATTTTAATAATCCTGAAACGTGGTCTTCTGGCCTTCCCTAACATTGAGTTGATAAGATTCTGAAAACACAATTTAGAGGCTGCGCCGGCTAATTTCATCTCCTTTGTGGGGAAATTAAAAAAACAGAGGAGGGCTCTGTCGCTGCAACTGACGCCATCCTCTGCAAACAATGGGATGATGCTCCCTGATATTGCCGGGCTGTTTTCATGCTGTGTCCCCCCCCCAACTTCCCAACACGAAAGAAAGGAATGAAACCCCATGTTTGCAGCGTGACACGGAGGGCTTTGGAGCTGTGTGCAAGATCTGATAGCCTCCCGAGATACACAAGGCTTTGTAAGCTGCTCAAAACAAATGAGACCTTAATTACAAAACATTGATCTTGCCCTGTGCCATTTGCCAAATGGGCCGCTTCTGCTGCTAGCTCCCCCACCCTTAAAGTTTAGCGGCAGGAACTTTCAATCAGAAGTGGGCCAGAAGGAACTGTCCGATGTTCTTCCTGTGTAACCTGATGTGATTTAGATGCAGGGGTGCCGACTTGCCCCCACATTCAGGGGCCGCGGTCAGGTGACACGTCACGTAATGCCACCTGGTGTGACCAGGCGGGGGCAAGATTTCTGCATTTTCTCATCCCAGCCCCTTCCATACTCTTGTTCAAGCAGTCCCATGGTCCTCTCTGTTCCACCCAATGCAGGCCTCCACCTCCCCTCCCAGCAGGTCCTTTCACTTTTTGGTGGTTCTGGTTTGGGCAGGGAAGAAGAAAGGAGGAAGAGCTCTCACTCTTCCCTCCATCCCCACCACTGCACAGCATGGGAAGCATAGGGATACCTGGGAAATTTAACTTTCTTTCTTTTTTTTAAAAAGATATTTATTAAAGTTTCAAAAAGGGTTACAAAGTAAGAAAAAGAAAAGAAAAGAAAAAATACAAAGTACAGAAGGGGAAAAAAAACAGTTAAAAACATATCAATCTTTTCAAGTCTTGTCTTTCATTTGCTTGTTTCCCTGACCTCCTCACACCTCCCTTTTTTGTATTCCAGTTCAGTTAGTTAATTCAGCAAATCCTTTCCCTCCTTATTTTTATCTTAACCCTTTACCTTAATGTATTGTAACTTTGCATTCTCACCTAATAACAGTCCATTTTTACATACTCCTTTATGACATTGCTGCTAAAACCACTTAACTTCATTCCAACATCATTCTAACATTCATTAATTTTGCAGTATTTATATAAGTAGTTTTTAAATTTCTTCCAATCTTCTTCCACCGACTCTTCTCCCTGGTCTTGGATTCTGCCAGTCATTTCCGCCAGTTCCATATAGTCCATAACCTTCATCTGCCATTCTTCCAGGGTGGGTAAATCTTGTGTCTTCCAATACTTTGCAATGAGTATTCTTGCTGCTGTTGTAGCATACATAAAAAAGTTCTATCCTTCTTTAACACCAATTGGCTGACCATGCCCAGGAGAAAGGCCTCTGGTTTCTTCAGGAAGGTATATTTAAATACCTTTTTCATTTCATTATAGATCATCTCCCAGAAAGCCTTAATCCTTGGGCACGTCCACCAGAGCTGAAAGAATGTACATTCATGGGAAATTTAACTTTCTTGTCGATCAGAAGGTCGGCGGTTTGAATCCCCGCAGCGGGGTGAGCTCCCGTTGCTCGGTCCCTGCTCCTGCCAACCTAGCAGTTCAAAAGCACACCGGCGCAAGTAGATAAATAGGTACTGCTCTGGTGGGAAGGTAAACGGCGTTTCCTTGTGCTGCTCTGGTTCGCCAGAAGCGGCTTAGTCATGCTGGCCACATGACCCGGAATCTGTACGCCGGCTCCCTTGGTCAATAAAGCGAGATGAGCGCCACAACCCCAGAGTCGTCCGCGACTGGACCTAATGGTCAGGGGTCCCTTTACCTTTTTATGGACGCTTGTGGATTTCAATTGCGTTTGGTGGGAGGACAGAACTCAAGGGGATCCCCTTTATTTGATTTTACTGAGCTTTCTCAGAAAAAGGCTTAGATAAAACCTGATCTCCTCCCCGCCCCCCGCAGATTGGAAAGAACTGAAGGCTTTCTGAGTTCAGCTGGAGGGGAGATCTCACCCATCCTTATTTCAAAGCAAAGAGGGGGCTCGGCTTGCGCAGGTAATGTATTCTTCCTCCCGGACAGCGTTCCATCTAGGCTGCATATCCACCGACAGTTGTAGCAGGGTGAATGCGCTTTTGCTTAAAAAGAACTAAGCCGTCTTTAATAGTCTGTCGAAGGTATCTGTAGAGTATCTGCTATTCATGCTTTTTTCCTAAGCTTTAGTGTCTCAGCTGGTACTCTAAATGGATAACAATGACTTTGGGATTTCAGCCGGGCTTTTCTTGTTGATGTCAAAGAAATGAAATGAATTTAGTGTGGAAACGCAGCGAATACAGAAGGAGAAGAGCAGAGGAAGATCTCCAGCTGCGACTGGGGCTAGAATTCAGAAGGGGGCACTTGGTTCTGTAGATGTACATCGCTGCGACGACAGGTTTCTATTATTATTATTATTATTATTATTATTATTATTATTATTATTATTATTATTTCTTCTCTGTCCTGCACCGTAAGGACTCAAGGCAGGTTACAAAAATAAAAGCACAATACAGTCATACCTTGGGTAGAAGTAGCTTCGGGAAAAGTATTTTCGGGTTGCGTGCTGCAGCGACCTGGAAGTAAGGGAGTGCGTTACTTCTGGGTTTCGCCACTCGTGCATGTACAGATGGTCAAAATGACATCATGTGCATGCGCAGAAGTGGCAAATCGCGAATTGTGACCCATGCACGTGTAGACATGCGGGTGTGGGTTGCGTTCACTTCTGAATGTGAACGGGGCTCTGGAACGGATCCCGTTTGTATCCATAGGTACCACTGTATTATTGTTCTGCATGCCAATCACGACAGCGGGGAGGAGTGCATATATTAAAATGACCACTGGGGATGCTGTGCCTTTCTACATTGACACCTCTTTGGGTATTCCATTCCTGTGACTCAGCGGTTCTCAACCTGTGGGTCCCCAGATGTTGTTGGACTACAACTCCCATCATCCCTGAGCTCTGGCCTTGCTAGCTAGGGGTGATGGGAGTTGTAGTTCAACAACATCTGGGGACCCACAGGTTGAGAAAGGCTGCCTGAATGGTAGAAGTCACCCAACATCAAGGATGGTGGATAGGATTAGCTTAGCATGGAGAAAGTGGACAGAGAAATGAGATTGTGTCACTCTTTGGGGCAAAGTGTTCCTTGCCTGGCTAAGCCTGCGTTTTGTGGCAATCTCTGAATCCAGTGCTAATCAGAGATGAAATGAAATCTCGTAAATTGGGAGGAGATGTTTAGCTCAGGTATATTTTTTAAAAAAATGCTTCGTTGTTAGCTGAAGTTTTTATGTTCATGTCTTCCTTCAGCCTTCGCCATCCTCTGCTGCTAGTGGTCAGGGTCTGGCTGGACACTGAGGAGCAGTGGGCACCAGGCAAAAGGAGATTGGAGACGGATTTGGAAGAAGGGATCAAAGATCTATGATTCATGATGATTTATGGATGTCCCGGAGCTGCGCAACACCAGGAAGGCACCCGGAGAGGTTTGTCTCATCTCAGGGGCTGTGTGGGCCCCCCTGGCGTATCCTGACAGGAAGAACTTTCTGATGGTAAGAGCAATTCGACAGTAGAATGAACTCCCCGGGAAAATGGTGTATGCTCTTTCACTGAAGGTTTTAAAGCAAAGGTATGATGGCCAACCTAATGGTCATGGGTCCCTTTACCTTTACCTAGATGCGGGTGGCGCTGTGGGTTAAAGCACAGAGCCTAGGACTTGCCGATCAGAAGGTTGGTGGTTCGAATCCCCACAACGGGGTGAGCTCCCATTGCTCGGTCCCTGCTCATGCCAACCTAGCAATTCAAAAGCACATCAAAGTGCAAGTAGATAAATAGGTACCACTTCAGTTGGAATGTAAACAGCGTTTCCATGCGCTGCTCTGGTTTGCCAGAAGCGGCTTAGTCATGCTGACCACATGACCCGGAAGCTGTCATCGGCCAATAAAGCGAGATGAGCGCTGCAGCCCCAGAGTTGGTCATGACTGGACCTAATGGTCAGGGTTCCCTTTACCTTTACCTTATGATGGCCAACTGCCATGGATGCTTTAGTTGAGATTCCCGCATTGTCGGGAATTGGACTAGATAACCCTTGGGGTACTTTTTAACTCAACAATTCTATGATTATATGATCCTGGCCTTATTAATTTATTAAGTCCATGGCTCCTTCCTAATTGTAATGTGGTGAGCACTAGTCTCCTTTTGGAGCCTTTCTTCAGATCCATTATCCCATTTCTTTATTAATCCTTCAATGCTCGCCGAACAATGGGGAAAGATACCATCCAGGAAGTCCCATTATAGTTAGCCATTGGCTGGTAATTAGAAAGCACACTGATTTGTTTCAGACAACTGTAATCATGTAGCTGGAAGACTTGCCGTGGCAGTTCAAGATATGGCATGAATAGAGTAGCAGCAAAATTGTATTAAGAAACAAAACTTGTAAAAAAATAGCAAGCAGAAAGGACTAGAGTGTCAGGAATTCAGCCTACACTCAAGTAGGACCCTGGCAGAGACACATGCCCAATTGGCATGTTCTCTCCCTCCTGGCCGATCGTTCAGGAGCTTCATAAGCTTTCTTCAGCCTGAACATCACAGCGACCAATGCCAACAGACATCGGCACACTTAGGGATCCGCAGAATGTTTGCAGTTTGCGTAACAGAACCCCAGGAACTCAGCATTTTGGCTAATCTACTTTATTTACATATAAACACACACGGAACACTGCAACATGGCTCCCTCTCTCTCTAGCATCAGACAGCAAAGAGAAAAAGAACAAAGGACAATAGTCCCACTTCACGGAACACAGTAACACAAACATCCTGTCTCCGTCACTTCCCACTCTGTGGAGTCAAAACATATACTGTCATGTGATAGACAACAATCCCATGACTGCAATCATGGAGCAGGAATCCTAACATGGAGTTGCAAAGGAAGGAAGCAACAGCAGCCTTGATAAAATGGGGTGGGTGTTGTCAGGTGGGTTGTAGGAAGGTTTCCTATTTTGGGTGGGTGGGTCATGGTCCAACATCTGAAGGGCACCACGTTAACTTTGTCTGGTGCAGAATCTCTGGTGTTTTTATGGTGGGTGATAACAATAGTTCTCCCTATGATCCCCAAAACATTAGTCCTGGACAAGGGCTAGAGCCCAGGGGTAGGAAATCTGCTTGGCATGCAGAAAGCCCAGGTTCAACTGGCAACGTCTCCGGATACAGCTCATAAACCTTGACGAGCTGCTGCCAATCAGTGTGGGCAATACTAATCCGGGTGAACCCAGCGACCTGGCTCAGTATTAAGCAGCATCCAAAGTTCTTGTGGCCACAAAAGGGCAGACGTGGCACAATGCATCGTGGGGTTTTAAAAGCAATGTAGTCTTTGACTTCTTCGTCTTTCCTTCCCATCAATTTCACTGTGTGTGTGTGGGAATTATAGACCTGTGGTTTTCTGTCCCCAGCTCAGATTTACTCCACCCCAGATTCCTCTTCCCAGAGTTTTGGGGGGCCTTAGCTTTCGGTAGACAAATTATCCACTGTGGTAATAAAGAGCTGGATACCCTATCTGCTCCACTCTCCCTCTGAGCCCCAGGAATTAAGCTGTCACCTGTAGCTGACCAGCATTTGTGTTCTGAACGCTGCACAAAATAGCAGGCCCAGGAGACAGCTGTTTTTGTCTCTTTAATTGCGTTTGTTAATCAGGAACCTCAATTAGTTTTCTTTCGTGCCTTCCCCCCCGTCCTCCTTGAGACGAGTTTATCACAATCTAGTCAATGCCCTTTTCCCAACTCTATTTCGTCCAAGTCCCAGAAGACCTATCAGAAAGCTCCTTCCCCCTCCATTGTGGACATTTTTACTGTTGCAATGGGCACACGTCACTATTTTCTGGCTATGTAGATGAAAAGGCCACACTTTATTATTATTAGTAGTATTATATATCAGAACTCTAGTTGAAAGCATGTAGCATTGGAAATATATTTCTTTGGTTGTCTGTAATTATGAAATATTTTGTGAGGGGGTGGAATTCTAGATGCTGCAACACCTTGACATTTGCCAAGTGTAAAGTACTTCAGCTGTAGTTTTGTCAGTTGAAAATTTATTTAATACAGGTTCCACTCTGAAAATTGTATATATACCAAATCTACATAATCTAGTATTCTTTGCCTTTCCCCATGTGACAGCCCTTCAGATATACAGTATTTGAAGAATACTATTACGAACACTTCCTCTTAGTCTTGTCCTCTCCAGAATAAACATACACATTTCCTTCAGCTTTCCATCATAGGGCTTATTTTTCATACCTCTGAGCAGTGCTTTTTTTCTGGGGGTACGCAGGGGTACGCATTGTTAGTGGTTTCAGAACTCATAGGGTTAAGGAGTTCTGGATGACGTCTGTCCATTCCTGACACGTGACTCAGAAGGAGTTGTCCCTCACTGCCTGTCCTGTCTCTGCTTCCGAAGGAGACGGTAGCCATGAACGCTAGCAGTCCAGGGAGAATCTGAGAAGTGCTGTTTTATTGTTTTACTGCTTGTAATAAAGACTGATAAATAAACACACTAATGCCTGGGTGTGTTTGAATCTTCTACACCGAGAAGCAACAGCTCCGCTGTGTTTACTCTGCAATTCGTGGCGAACAAGGGATCGGCACAGCAGGAGGCACAGCTAGAGGGAAATGTGCCGGACTGGAGATCGCTTAAAGCTGGGGCTAATTGGGGTCGTAAACCAATTAGCTACGCCACGACTAATACACATACCCCTAAAAAAATTGTGAATCTTTGTACTTTTGTCCATTTACTGTATTTATTTTTCGTCATTTGAACTATATAATGGTGATTTTCTTGAGTCAAAATGAGAGTACTGCTAAACAGTTTTTGTTAAAAAAAAAAAGAGAGCACTGTCTCTGATCATCTGAACTCTTTCCAGTTTGTCTACATACTTCTTAAACCACAGCATCCAGAATTGGATACAGTCTGAGGTCTGATTAGGACAGAATAAAACTGTAAATATTACTTCTTGAGACTTGGAAAGTTTGGTTCTATTAATGAAGTCTAAGATTGCATTGGCCCCTTTTGCAGTAGCACCATATTGCTGGCTCATTTTCCATCTATGAATGTAGTGGTTAAGAGAGCCAGTGTGCTTAAGAACGGTAGACTCGTGAACTGGTGAACTGGATTCGCTTCCCCGCTCCTCCACCTGCAGCTGCTGGGTGACCTTAAGCCAGTCACACTTCTCTGAAGTCTCTCAGTCTCACTCACCTCACAGAGTGTTTGTTGTGGGTAAAGAAGGGAAAGGAGATTGTTAGCCGCTTTGAGACTCCTTCAGGTAGTGATAAAGCGGGATATCAAATCCAAACTACTACTTCTACTTCTACTTCTACTCTTCTACATCTATTCCCACTCTTCTACTCCTAATCTCCTACTCTCCTATTCCTACTACTAGTCTCCTACTCCTACTCTCCTCCTCCTCCTCCTCCTCCTCCTCCTCCTCTTCTTCTTCTTCTTCCTCTTCCTCTTCCTCTTCTTCTTCCTCCTCTTCCTCTTCCTCCTCTTCCTCTTCTTCTTCCTCCTCTTCTACTCGTCCTCCTACTCTTCTTCCTCTCCCCCCTCCTCCTCCTCCTCCTCCTCTTCTTCTTCTATCATCCCAAGATCTTTTTCACACACACTGCTGCCAAGCTAGGCATTGCCCATCCTATACATGTACATTTGATGTCTGTTGGATTGCAATTAGTTAGCTTCAGCTCACTTTCCCATTTTGTCAAGATCATTTGACTTTCATTCCTGTCTTCAGGTGCTTCCCCCAGTTTCGTGTCTGGCCTACGGAACTGCACACTGATGTTTCTGAATACATAACTGGCATCCCATTTGCTGAATGATCCCTGATTAGCTGGCCTGATCCAAGAAACATTGCCCTCACTCTCGGTTGGCTTCGCATGCCCTTGACGACATCATCATGTAGCCGAAATTGTTGGACTACGTTGCTTAATCTGATATTCATTCAGTTCACTCCAACTCCATGAGAGCTGGATAGCTCAATTGGTAGAGTATGAGACTCTGAATCTCAGGGTTGTGGGTTCAAGATTCCTTCATTGCAGAGGGTTGGACTAGATGACCCTCATGGTCCCTTCCAACTTGGCCGTTCTACGATTCCCAATTGGCTAGGAGCGCTGCCGGTGAACAACCCAGGAAAATGTTTAAAAAGAAGGAGCCAGAAGAAGAAGATTAAAGAGGGGGAAATGATAACAAAAAGGGCGAATATTCACATTATCAAAGAGTGTTTGGTTTTTTAAAAAATACTTTTATCCTTCCCTATTTTATCCTTCCCTATTTTAATCATAGAAACTGAGAATATCTGGTGCAGCTGTAATATAGGTTGCCTTCCCATAAGGATAAATATAAAATTTTATATGCTGCAGTACCTGCTATAGTGGGAATGATTGTGGTTGTGAGCAGATTTCATAGAATTGTAGGGTTGGGAGGAACCCCAAGCTGGAGTGTCATCACTGAGCGGGGTGACATTTGGCGTGCCACCTGCTTCGTTTTGACAGCCCCGCACTCCCGGGCTGCTGGAGGAGGCAGGCAGGTAGGCAGGCAGGGAGGGGACGGGAAGGAGGTGTTGGGATACTGCCAGGGAGATGGGGGCATCAGACAGGCCCCCCAGGCTGACTCCAGCCACCAGCTGGCAGCCGGGCGATCACCGGTGTCCCTTGGAACAGCATCAAACAGTGACACAAGCCTCAGATACCTTTAGAGACTTGGCACGCTCTATCAGCAGAGTGACTAAATCTTCTCACAACGGAAGTGGCGGGCAGAGACACGTGTAAACATTATTTACAGGTGTTTATTCAGTGAGCCCTGAGTGCTCACTGGAAGGACAGATCCTGAAGCTGAGACTCCAATACTTTGGCCACCTCATGAGAAGAGAAGACTCCCTGGAAAAGACCCTGATGTTGGGAAAGATGGAGGGCACAAGGAGAAGGGGACGACAGAGGACGAGATGGTCGGATACTGTTCTCGAAGCTACCAGCATGAGTTTGGATTTGGATTTGATATCCTGCTTTATCACTACCTGAAGGAGTCTCAAAGTGGCTAACATTCTCCTTTCCCTCCCCCCCACAACAAACTCTCTGTGAGGTGAGTGGGGCTGAGTGACTTCAGAGAAGTGTGACTAGCCCAAGGTCACCCAGCAGCTGCATGTGGAGGAGCGGAGACGCGAACCCGGTTCCCCAGATTACAAGTCTACTGCTCTTAACCACTACACCAGACCAAACTGCAGGAGGCAGTGGAAGACAGGAGTGCCTGGCGTGCTCTGGTCCATCGGGTCACGAAGAGTCAGACACGACTAAATGACTAAACAACAACAACAACATTCAGCATAGTTCAGGAACAAAGGAAAAACATGTCTGCTTCCCTTCGTGTCCAACAAACAGCAGCAAAAGCAATATCCAAACGGAAGTTCCCAGCAGACTTTGCTGGAAGTAAACAGGCATGTGACACACAACAGTCACCTTTTAAGGTGGAACGGAACTATATCCTAACAGGAGGCAGGCAAGAAAACAAGGGGAGGGTGGAGGAAAAGAGAGAAGCAGACGCTCCCTCAACTCAGTACCCAAACCCTGCAATTCCCGCCCCCAAAAGCTCAACAACTTTGGTAAATCCTTCCCTAAAAAAATTATACTGTGCGTAGATCATAGTCTCTTGGGAGTCCAACTAGATTTCAATGTGGGGGGGGGGGGGTTACAAGAAATTTTCTGCGCCGGGTACCACCTGACCTTGCTATGCCACTGACCCAAAGAGTCATCAAGTCCAGGCATAGGCAAACTCGGGCCTCCAGTTTTTTGGAGACTACAATTCCCATCATCCCTGACCACTGGTCCTGTTAGCTAGGGATCATGGGAGTTGTAGTCCCAAAACATCTGGAGGGCCGAGTTTGCCTATGCCTGATCTAGTCCGACTCCCTGAAATTCAAGAACCACAACTAAATAATCCCAGTCAGATCACCATGCACCCTCTTCTTAAGAACCTTCTGAGGTCATCCATTTCACCGTCAAACAGCTCTTACAATCAGACAGTTCTTCCTAATGGCTAAGCATAGTTTGTATTTTGTATAGTTTGTATTTCCTAATGGCTAAGAAAGTTTGTATTTTACCTTTTAAGTACTGTTTTGGGGGGACAGGGGCAGGTAGGTGTGGGGGATTTCCTGGTCCTGAATGAGGTAACTGTGCCCCTGAAGAAGCAGGTGTGCAGCCTCAGAATAATTTTGGACTCACAACTGTCCATGAAGGTGCAGTTTAACTCTGTCTCCAGGGCAGCTGTCTACCAGCTCCACCTGGTACTCAGGCTGAGACCCTACCTGCCCGCAGACTGTCTCGCCAGAGTGGTGCATGCTCTGGTTATCTCCCGCTTGGACTACTGCAATGAGCACTACGTGGGGCTACCTTTGAAGGTGACCCAGAAACTGCAACTAATCCAGAATGTGGCAGCTAGACTGGTGACTGGGAGTGGCCGCCGGGGCCACATAACACTGGTCCTGAGAGATCTGCATTGGCTCCCAGTACATTTCCGAGCACAATTCAAAGTGTTGCTACTGACCTTTAAAGCCGTAAATGGCCTCGGTCCTGTATACCTGAAGGAGCATCTCCACCCCCATCATTCAGCCCGGACACTGAGATCCAGCACCGAGGCCCTTCTGGCACTTCCCTCATTGCAAGAAGTGAGGTTACAAGGAACCAGACAGAGGGCCTTCTCGGTGATGGCGCCCACCCTGTGGAACGCCTTCCCTTCAGATGTGAAGGAAATAAGCAGCTATCTTATCTTTAAAAGACATCTGAAGGCAGCCCTATTTAGGGAAGTTTTTAATATTTAATGCTGTATTGTTTTTAACACTCGATTGGGAGCCGCCCAGAGTGGCTGGGGAGGCTCAGCCAGATGGGCGGGGTACAAATAATATATTATTATTACTAGCAGAATCTCCTTTCTTGTAACTAGAATCCATTGGTTCAGATCTACCTTCTGGAGCAGCAGAAAACAGGATGACTCTGATGGTCTCTCCACACCTTAGTGTGTAAGCTTAGCAATAGGAAGGAAAGGGAGCTGAAATCAAGGTTCAACATAGGATCCACATGTCTGTGACCCTGGCCCCACAGGCGATCCACATAGGATGTACCTTGTGGACATGCATTAGCTGAGAGGGTTGCCTGTACACTAAATGCACACCCACAGTCCACCCTAAGCACATGCATGCACGTGCTCACAGCTGTAGGCACTTTTCATTTCCATGCAAGCTTGCGGCATCGAGCCGTGGCAGGGCACGGCATATTTGAGAAATGGATTTGCAGGTTTGTTTTCCCATTATCTGATCATCTCTGATGACAACAAGAGTCTTTCATTAGTTTGTTTGCAGAACGAGTGGATGGGAAAACAAAGCAATTCGCCTCTAGTGCCAGCCGAATACGCTTATTTATGCAGCTCATCAACACATGCAGCTCTTATGTGTTCTCAGGTGCCAGCTCCGCTCTGTACTCAATAGCCCATGGACTGGGCACTCCAGAGCAGGCACTATTCCATGTGACAGCTGTAATGGTTCTAGGGGTTGCTCGTGCGTAAGTTGCTGCCACTCCTGGCTAGGTTACCTGGTTGAACCCTTTCTGTCTGGACAGCCTTTCACTTCATGGCTGTCTCAGTCGCTGGCAGAATCCGTCAGTGGGCGTTTCTTGAACTTCTTCCAGCAAAGAAGTTCTTTGATGCCAAGTCTCCTCCTCCTCTCCCTGCGCAGAAGTCTTCTGCGCAGGGAGGGTGTGGGCAGCGGAGGACCCATGCTCTCCCCACTGGTCTCCAGTGAAGAGTCCTGGAGCCTTCTCTCCGATTCCCCCATCTGCCCCCCTTCACCCCTGGTGTTACGCTGATTTCCTTCCCCAGCAGATGGGCTGCCTCTCTCCCTGCTGGGACCCTCTCCGGCATCGCTCTGGAGCCTTCCCTCCGCCTCTGGCTCCGATGGCAGTTCCCTGACAACAGCCTTTTAGATATTTGAAGATGATTTCGATTCCTTGGCCTCATTCCCCAAGGAAGGGGAATCTGACCCCAGAGTCAGGAGACCACATCTTACCACCTTTCAATGAGAATATCCACAGATCTCATAGAATCTTAGAATTGTAGAGTTGAACTGCAAGAGTCATCTAGTCCAACCCCCTGCAATGCAGGAATCTCAACTAAAGCATCCATGACAGATGACCATCCAACCTCTGCTTACCTCCAAAGAAGCAGAGTTCCACCACCTCCCAAGGGAGGCCATTCCACTGTTGAATACCTCTGTCAGGTATACCTCTGTCAGGAATCAGCCAGCTCCAAGCAAAAGTTTGCAGCCAACTGGGGAAAGCAGCCAGGAACAGAGAGGCTTAGATGTTAGTCAGGCAGGGGAGAGCAGGCAGCTACAGACTCCTGCTCTTCCTGACCTTGACAGGCAGGCTGATAAGACAGCAATTGAGAGCAGGCTAGAACATAGCCAAAGCTCACCAGAAGCTCACCAGCAATTGAGAGCAGGCTAGAACATAGCCAAAGCTCACCAGAAGCACAAACAGGCACAAATAGCTCAGAGTCAGCCTCTCAGAACAGGAAGAGGTTGGAGCTGATCCACTGTCTGAAGAGTTGGTGAATGGGAGGGCTGCTATATAGGAAGCAAAACAAGAGATGTAATGGTCATTAAGTTCAATATCTTCTGTCAACGCCGAAAGGAGTCTTCAGAAGGGTCATCTTGAATAATGATGCCAGAGGATTTGTCAGAGCCGTCCGGAGCTATCTGTTTGTTTTTGCAATAAACCCTCCTTTTTAATTACCCTCCTTTTTAATTACACGCTTGCTGTGTTATCAAGCTGGGAACCTGGACTCCTGACAACCTCTTACTGCCGGAAAGTTCTTCCTGTCTAGTACAGTGGTACCTCGGGTTAAGTACTTAATTCGTTCCGGAGCCCCGTACTTAACCTGAAACTGTTCTTAACCTGAAGCACCACTTTAACTAATGGGGCCTCCTGCTGCTGCCGTGCTGCCGGAGCACGATTTCTGTTCTCACCCTGAAGCAAAGTTCTTAACCCGAGGTACTATTTCTGGGTTAGCGGAGTCTGTAACCTGAAGCGTATGTAACCTGAAGCGTATGTAACCTGAGGTACCACTGTACAGGCTTCCTCAACCTCGGCCCTCCAGATGTTTTTGGCCTACAACTCCCATGATCCCTAGCTAGCAGGACCAGTGGGCAGGGATGATGGGAATTGTAGTCTCAAGACATCTGGAGGCCCTAGGTTGAGGAAGCCTGGTCTAGTTGGAATCTTGTCACTTGAATCCTTCGACTTGGGTCCTGTCCTCTGGAGCCACAGAAAACAAACATGCTACATCTTCCATGTGTCTGCCCGTTAGATGTTTGAAGATGGCTATTATATAACCTCTCAGTCTTCTCTCCTCCAAGTATTCTTCCAATACTTTCCTAAATGATATATTATGGAACTGCTGTAACATAGCACCACTGCGGCAAGAAGTTTACCTTTTCCAAATTATGATATGATTTAGTTCTTGTTTCATTCTGGAAATAATATTTCCAAGTATATATTTTTTAATGTTGTTAGAGTTCTAGAAAATACACAAATGTTGTGGTCTCAAGTAGCTTGACAAGATAATAGTCACAGTAATAATCTTGAAATGGTGGGAAAGTAATGTCCCTTCATATATAAAAAAATTGGATTTCCAGCCTAATGTTTATGAGCCGCCCCAGAGAAAACAGAGTTTGTGGAATGTGGTAAGGCAATAACACAGTTGTATGAAATTTGGAATGCTTCCTAAGGCTGCTATATTGCAAAAAGACCCTCGTCTCCCTCTTCTCCACTTCTCTGCATTCCTTCCCCTGGTTAATCAAGGTTAATTCTGAATAATGAGCCAAAGCCTGAGTTGTTTTATGTTGACAAAATGTAATAGGTTGGATCCAGATCAAATGCCAAATTTGATGTGATTTTTATCTCCTAGTTTGGCATTGTGAGGCTGTTTAACAAATAACCTTTATCTGGGGAGGGGCAATCTAGATATGCGCCAGGGCGCTAGTTTTTTGTTTGTTTGTTTGTGTGTGTGTGCGTGCTTTAATCATAGAATTGTAGAGCTGGAAGGGACCCGAGGGTAATCTAGTCCAGCCCTCTGTGACATAGGAATTCTGCCCACAGCCATCCCTGGGTGGGCACGAACCCCCAACCTTCTGGTTAACAGCCAGACACACTGACCCATTGCCCCACAGGAGGGCTCATTTAATACTAGGGAATCATCATGGAACCATAGAGTTGGAAGGGTCCCTGAGGAACATCTCCTTCCATGCCTGATAGGGACTTCCATTCTGCATTACTGAATTTACTTAAAAATGGGCAGAAGGTTTTGAAAAGTAAACCTGGAACTGGGCTTAACAACCTGTACAATGCATTCCTGACATCGGAGGGGTTTAAATGGAGCTCCAGTTTAAGGCTGGTACCAGAAGGTGGGGTATTTGACATTGGTGAAAAACTTACAGAAGAAATGAGAGTGCTAACAGAGCAACCCTACATCAATGTTCCTTTGCCACAGCTAGAACTGTATACACTTAGAAAGGTAAAAAGGTAAAGGACCCCTGTGCGGTTAAGTCCAGTCAAAGGCGACTATGGGGTTCCAGCGTTCACCTTGCTTTCAGGCTGAGAGAGCCAGTGTTTGTCCACAGACAGCTTTCTGGGTCATGAATAAACTGCTTCTGCCACAACAGGACACTGTGACGAGTGTCAGAGTGCATGGAAACGCCGTTTACCTTCCTGCCAGAGCAGTACCTATTTATTTACTTGCACTGGTGTTGCTTTTGAACTGCTAGGTTGGTAGGAGCAGGGACCGAGCAACGGGAGCTCACCCCATCGCGGGGATTCAAACCACCAACCTTCCGATCGGCAAGCCCGTACGGCGCTCGGGTTGTTTAGACCACAGCGCCACCTGCGTCCCAGGCATGTATGCACTTACACGTTTCTTTCAAAAGGAAATAAAAATAGTTACAAATCTGCACTACGGGAAATGGAGAGGTGAAGTGTCTTCAGAATAAAATGTTTGTCTCCTTTGCCACCTTGGTGCATTTGTCCAGCATTCCCGCTGAAATATACTCGGAGTCCTGCAGTGATTTCATGCTCTTTATTGCAGCTTGTAAAACAGTGATTCAATTGCCCCCCAAACCTCAGGCTTTTATATACAGCGGTACCTCTGGTTGCGAACGGGATCTGTTCCGGAGCCCCGTTCTCAACCTGAAGAGAACGTAACTCACGTCTGTGCATGTGCGGGTTGCGATTTGCCACTTCTGCGCATGCACGTGACATCATTTTGCGCGTCTGTGCATGCGCGAGCCATAAAACCCGGAAGTAACCCTTTCCGGCCCTTCTGGGTTGCTGCGGACACAACCTGAAAAGATGTAACCTGAAGCTAATGTAACAAGAGGTATGACTGTCCATTATTTACACAACGAGTCCCGTCTGATTGGCTGATTCCGCTTCCCTCCTGGAGCCTGATTGGTCTTTTCCTGCAGGCCAATCAGTTGTTGCATTCTAGGATCCTACTTGCCTATTGTTCTAGGATCCAAGGATCCACACAGGGTATACCTCCTTTATATTCCTGCCAGGACACCAGCCTCCAAGCTAGATCACCCACAACACACCTCATTTCCCCCTCTTTTAACGATTTACATTTTTCATTCAGCTACACCCGGTGACAATCTTTCCTTTACTCTCCAGTTCCTTGGCATGTGAGTGTTGTGGCCGGGTGGGTTTGAAGATGGGGCGGCCATGTGGTGGGTAAGGGGGAGGAGATGGACTCTGTTTGTTTTTATTCCATGTTATCAGCCACTGCAGCTCTCAGATTAAGTGATAAGGGCGGGCGTAATAATAAAAACACAATATAATGTAATGAAAGGAATGTAGATCTAATCCCCTCGCCTTACTGCGTTCATTCGCTTTGCCTTTGGTCCTATTATTACGTGCGGTTTCCCCCCCGCCCCACCCCCTGCTGCCTCTGCCTTTGACTTCGCCTCATCTTTCCAAGGAAGCAAAGGGATTTGTCAAGATTATAGTATTACGCTGTGCACTGCAGTGCTGGCTGCTGGGCACCTTTAATTACAAAAAAGAAACCCCTATCGCTGGCTGCGAGTTTCTGTGCATCAAGCCGCAGTGCTAAACGCCTGTCTGTTTTCAAAACACAGAGACCTGTTGATTCGGCTCCTGTCAGCTGCTTGCTGCTGTCTCTGGAGAAGTTATTTTAGGGACACTTACCCAGAAGCCCCGGTGCAATGTGCCGGGAGAGAGGGAAAAAGGAAACGGAGAGACATTCTGTTTTGTTTTGTTTTCATGGTAAATCTTTATTGGTTTAAAACACAGACACGAATACCCGTTTACAACAAGGTAAGTATAAAAGAATTGAATACAGAAAAAACATCAAGACATAAGAATAAGATAAAAGAAGATAGAAAGAAAAGGAAAAGAAAAAGAACCAAAAATTTATACAGAATCATATCCAGCAAATGAAAATGTAGGCATTAAACTTCCAATCGTTCTCATTATACTGTTTATATAATCATGGTTTTATTGCACAGATTTACGTTATATCCGTTTCCATGTATTCCACTAAAGGACGGTATTCGTTTCATTCATTTTACAGGTATCTGCTAAGATGGTATTATTTGTACAATATAATCTTATATATTCCTTAAATATTTTCCATTCTCCATATATTTTCAGACTTAAAGCTCCTCTGACAAACCGAGAGACATTCTGAACATCATATAGGGACATAAGAAGAGCCCTGCAGAATCAGGCCAATGGCATATCTGAGCTCTCTCCCCTCCCCTGGCTATCAGCAGCTGGTGTTTGGAACCATCGCTCACTCCACCAATGCCGCCATGATCAGTGGCATTGCAAGGGGGGGGCAGGGGTGGTTTGCCCCAGGTGCCATGTCTGGGGGTGTGTGTGAGACAAGAAGGTACCCCGAGGGGTGCTCGTCCTGCCACCCCCCTGGGCGTGATAGCACAAGCAGCCATTGCACTGCCGCCACATGTGGAGGATCCTCCATCCTCCTGCAGCCACGAGATGATCCTGCTACTGTCCATACAGTGCTTGGGCGCCAGCAGCGGCAAACCGCTACATACAACGCATGCACGGTGTTGCATTAATGCACTGTACACAGTGACGCCGCACATGCGCTGTACATAGTGGTTTGCTGCCGGCAGTGGCGTAGCGTGGGGGGTGCAGGGGGGCCGGCCGCACCGGGCGCAATATCTGGGGGTTAGGGTTAGGGGGCGCGAATCCACGGGTTAGGGGGTGCAAATTACTTGCCTTGCCCCGGGTGCTGACAAAACACGCTACGCCACTGGCTGCAGGTGCTGCCCGAGCACCATACACGCAGTGGTGGGAAGCCTCTGTCGCCACTACAGCCACAAGTGGATGATAATATAATAATATAATCACCACCATTGGGCGGATTCGAACCACCAACCTTCTGATCAGCAAGCCCAAGATGCTCAGTGGTTTAGACCACGGTGCCATTGGTGTCTCACCTTGGAGAGCACCACATTGCCTGCCGCTTCCCACCCCCACCCTGTGATTAAAAACACAGTTTTGCAAAAAACCCGGGAAGAATCCACTCTTCTCCTTCATCTCCCACCTTCCCCGAGTTTCTCTCTCATGCGTGTGCGTCTCTGAAGGAATGAGAGAGTCCCCTGGGAGTCCATCTCCGCCGCGCCAGGAACATTCATTATGAAGAATGCGCTGCCTTTGTTATTTCTGTTCCTCCTAAGGTTATAAAACCTGTCAATGGGTTTTATGAGAAATTCCACCGTCGCTGACACGAGAGAGCGATCCTCTGTCTGAACTGCAATTACCAGCATATGTTCCCAATTGTCGGGAGTGTTGTGCCCGCCAGCTGCCGCTCAGATGCTATTTATTCAGACGCTGTGCGCCTTTTTGGAAAACGCCGGAGCCGGAACGGAGAGGCTGCGGAGTTTATGAACGGTTAGCAGCGAGGCGTGAGGGTCTCGCGAGGGCGCGCTGGCGAAAGGTAAATACATGTGTCCCGTCTGGCCCCAAGGGGATTGAATTTGCAGACTTTATCGCCCACGGGGGAGACGCTGCCTTTGGGTTTAAAGCAGTTTTTCAGCACCAGGCGAAAACAAGTCGTCGTAGGGTCTGCTAGCCTCAAGAGGGAGCCATCAGCATGCGAATCCAGCCGGTGAAGCGTCTATCTCTCAGACCTTCAATCTCAGGGGTGCAGAGATATCAGCCGGAGACTCTTGTATTCTGCAGGCAGGAGAAGAGTTCAGAACAACAACAACAAAAGCAGCAAATAGGCATTTAAGGATGACTCGGCCAGAGGAACGATTTAATTAGCTTTTGAAAAGCTAACTAGTAATTCCCACCAGATTATATGCTTGCCAGATATCCCCTAACCTAGGGTGAGTAACCTCCCCCTTCCCACCTCTGCAGCTGTTAGAATCCTAGAACTGTAGAGTGGGAAGGGTCATCCAAGGGTCATCTAGTCCAACCCGCTGCAATGTATGAATCACAGCTAAAACATCCACGACAGATAGCCCTTTGCTTTAAAACCCTTCAATGAAGGAGAGTCCACCATTTTCCAGGGGAGTTCATTCTACTGTCAAATTGCTCTTACGATCAGAAAGTTCTTCCTGATGCTAGTCAGAATCCCCTTTCTTGTAACTTGAAGTCATGGGTTCAGTCCTGCCCCCCAGAGCAGGAGAAAACAAGCTTGATTGAACCTCCATATGACAGCCCTTGATCTCTCTCTCTCTCTCCAATGAAGAATAAAGCTTTAGATGGCTACTAGCTACAATGACTATGATCTACATCCAATGTTGTTGGCAGTTTGCATCCATATATCATATTTTGGAAACCTCTAGTGGGGAGTGTACAACTGCGGTCAAATCCTGCTTACAGACTTTCAATAGGCATTTTCTGAGCACTACAAGAACAGCATCCTAGACTAGATGGGCAATTGACCTGATCCAATAGAGGCTGTTCCTGTATATTACTAGTGGAGGATGTAACACAGCAAAGAGGAATTCTGCATCAGACTTTCAAAGGAGGTGGATTAAACGGGCAGACTCACTGCGTAATGCAACCCAGAGATTCATACAATGGGGACTTCTTGTATGTTACCTTATCCTTGTGTCAAGGGATAGACTGTACTGCAGCTTGTGGAAATGTACTGGAGATCTCTGAAGACGGCTATCATATCTCCTCTCGGTCTCCTCTTTCCCAGGTTAAACATGACCAGCTCCTTCAACCGTTCCTCATCAGGCTTGGTTTCCAAGCCTTTGATCATCTTGGTCTCCCTCTTCTGCACACATTCCAGCTTGTCAACATCCTTCCTAAATTGTGGTGCCCGGAAATGGACAAAATATTCCAAGTGTGGTCTGACCAAGGCAGAATAGAGTGGTACTGTTACATCCTTTCATCTGGGCACTAGACTACTGTTGATTTTTGAGGGGATATTATTTACTGAGACCTATTGTGGGTGCTGGCAGTCACAAAATTAAAAGACACCTGCTTCTTGGGAGAAAAGCAATGACAAACCTAGACAGCATCTTAAAAAGCAGAGACCTCACCTTGCCGACAAAGGTCCGTATAGTTAAAGCCATGGTTTTCCCAGTAGTGATGTATGGAAGTGAGAGCTGGACCATAAAGAAGGCTGATCGCCAAAGAATGGATGCTTTTGAATTCTGGTGCTGGAGGAGACTCTTGAGAGTCCCATGGACTGCAAGAAGATCAAACCTCTCCATTCTGAAGGAAATCAGCCCTGAGTGCTCACTGGAAGGACAGATCCTGAAGCTGAGGCTCCAAGACTTTGGCCACCTCATGAGAAGAGAAGACTCCCTGGAAAAGATCCTGATGTTGGGAAAGATGGAGGCCACAAGGATAAGGAGATGAAAGAGGACGAGATGGTTGGACAGCGTTCTTGAAGCCACCAGCATGAGTTTGACCAAACTGCAGGAGGCAGTGGAAGACAGGAGTGCCTGGCATGCTCTGTTCCATGGGGTCACAAAGAGTCGGACACCAAACAACAACATTGTGGGTGCTGTAGGAGGCAGTGTCGATTGTAGCAGCACCTGTGGGCAAGGCTGGTTCTGCCATGCGACACAGAGAGGCAGCTAATACTGGGGACAGGAGGGGGTGTGTGTGCTACTTGTGCCACACAGTCTGCCTTGTGCCCACCAAGCTAGCCTGTCACGCAGTGGAAGACACTGTTCTGATGCCAGGGTGGAAGCTTCCACTGCCGATCTGGTAATTTTTCTACACGGAATGAGGGCCCCTGCCCCAAGGGTGACATGTTGGCAACCCCTGCCTCGACGGTTTAGTCTTCCCAGCAAACGGCATTCTTAAACAGTCCCTCCCGTCATTTGAGGCCACTGAGAAGCCTTATCCAATTCTGTCCAGAAGCTCGCCGTCAACAGAAGCAGCTGAGCATGAAGGCTTCATACAGGCGAAGTGTTGGTTTCAGCAAACACTGACAATTTCCCAATTTAAACCAAAACGAATCCCTTCTGCTCCTCCCTCCCCGCCGGCCTCCAGCGCAGGAGAAACCAGCAGCTCAGCCCTGAAACACAGGCTGTTCTCGTCAAAGGTATTTGAAGTGAGATTTACTTATCACCCCTTCTCTTCACGCCATCTGACACACACGTCCTACTTGTTCTGGTTTTATATTTCCCCCCTCTTTTTTTAACTCCCATCTCTCAGCCTGCAATCAACGCATAAAAAGTCACTGGAGCTGAAACGGCTGGATGGCGTGGGCCTATGTAATTGTTACCTGCAGACAAAATCAGACGTCACCTATCATAAATCTCCTTCCCGGTCTCCCTCGGGAGGTTGTGGACTCCCCTTCACTGAAGGTTTTTAAGCAGAGGCTCGAGAGCCATCTGCCATGGATGCTTTAGCTGAGATTCCTGCATTGCAGCTGGTTGGACTAGATGGCCTCTGGGTCCCTTCCAGCTCTATGATTCTATGATTCTAAGTCAGAAGCAGGACACAGCCTGTTATTTCCTCATTGTGGGATACGATACGATATGATAATCTTTATTGTCATTGTCCCAGACAGAACAACGAAATTGAAAAAATCTACCTCAGACATTCAACCAACAAGCCTGCTATCTCAGCTATCCCAGCCTGGTTTACCCCCTAAAAACTCTGATACCCCATAATTAAATACAATACAGTGGTACCTCAGGTTACATACGCTTCAGGTTACAGACTCTGCTAACCCATAAATAGTTAAGAACTTTGCTTCAGGATGAGAACAGAAATCGTGCTCCGGCAGCACAGCAGCAGCAGGAGGCCCCATTAGCTAAAGTGGTGCTTCAGGTTAAGAACAGTTTCAGGTTAAGAACGGACCTCCGGAACGGATTAAGTACTTAACCTGAGGTACCACTGTATACTCCCACAGAGACAACCTTACATTGTGTTTAAAACCAAAATCTCATTTGGATAAAAACTGTTTCTCAGGCTGTTAGTCCTAGTCTTTATAACCCTGGACCTTCTTCCAGAAGGCAGAAGCTGAAAGAGATCATTTCCGGGGTGCGCACTATCCTGCGCTATCTCTGCAGCTTTCTTGTGACACCTGGAAGCATAGATTTGATCCAAGGTGGGAAGAGTGCACCCAATTATTCTCTCTGCAGTCTTTACAACCCTGGACAGCGTTGTTTTTCCCCTGACTGTGCAGCTCCCAAACCACACACACACATCATACCTTCCAGCATTTCTCCGATGAAAACAGGGACATCCTGTTCTCCATCTGGAAGCTTCTCTTGTGTTCGATCTCGCCGCATACATAAGTGTCTTATGCCCATTGATATCAGTCACCTTGAGCCAAGTGCAACCTCTCCGCTGAACCTACCTTGCAGGCAGGGCAGTCTTACCCATAGGCACTAGGGGTGCGGGGCACCCGGGCGCTGGGCTCATAGGGGCACCAGGCTGAGAGTCCTGGGCCCAAGAGTTGAGTCCGGGGAAGAGCCCACCAGTCGGAACAGATTAATCCATTTTGCATTACTTTCTATGGAAAAGCGGGCCTTGGTTTTGGAACGCTTTGGTTTTGGAACAGACTTCTGGAATGGATTAAGTTTGAGAACCGAGGTATGGCTGTAATATAATTAGTTCCAGTCACTATCACCCACACATTAACATACCTGTGGCTTATTTGTTTTAGATTGGTTTTATGTCTGCTTTCGTTCAACAGTGATCTATAACTGGGTTATGCATAATGTCATCGGATCCTATTGGATAACACGGTATTTTGTACAATTTTGTATAACCTTATTTGGGAAATTTATAAGCCCCAGCCCCCCTCAGGTAGCTAAAATTCCCAAACTACAATTCCCATGATCCTTTTGAATGGAAGAGTCATTGTTTTAGGGGGAAACACCTGAGATGCAATAGCCCAAGAGGTTTGCAGGGATTTTGTTAGGAGCGAAATTTCTCAAGGACAGACATGCGTTTCCGCGGTATCGCCATGATGGAACGTCCCTCAAATGTTTCTCAAAAAGAAAGCACTTCAGGAAGATGGCGGCCACATGGCCCAGTTGGTGTCAGAAGCTTGTGATGGATGCTGTTTCCTGGAAGATTTATCAGCCAGTAATGGGTTTGAGAAGACAAATAAATCAGCCATTGTGAGAGGCCTTGCAGGTTCCCACCCATTAAGACCGGATGCAAACAACACTTTAGGGGCCATTAATTGACTTTCAGCTCCAGTCATAATCCTCTCTGCCTCATAGCCACCAGTTAGCAGTGGCTCATAGGGCAAGATGGCCTTGCAAGGGGCCTCTGGTGACCTGGTGGCCATTATTGTCCCAAGTGATTTACATATCACTTGGGAAGACAGACGAACTAATACCAGTGTATTGGAAGAAGCAAAGATCATCAGTGTTGAAGCAAGGATTCTTCAACATCAACTTCATTGGACTGGTCATGTTGTGTGGATGCCTGATGATCATCTTCCAAAGCAACTACCGTATTTTTTGCTCTATAGCACGCACCCGACCATAACACGCACGTAGTTTTTAGAGGAGAAAAATCCGTAGGCATGCCACCCGTAGGCATTCCCTCCATAGCATGCACAGACATTTCCCCTTACTTTTTAGGAGGAAAATAGTGAGTGTTATGGTGCAAAAAATACGGTACTCTATTCCAAACTTAAAAATGGAAAGCGTAATGCTGGTGGTCAACAAAAGAGGTTTAAAGACTGTCTCAAGGCAAATCTAAAAAAATGTAGTATAACACCAACAATTGGGAAACACTTGCCTGTGAGGGCTCCAGTTGGAGAACAGCCTTTACCAAAGGTGTCATGGGCTTTGAAGACACTCGAACTCAGGACGCAAGGGAGAAACAAGCTAAGAGGAAGGCACACTTGGCAAATCCACACCGTGATCAACTCCCACCCGGAAACCAATGTCCCCACTGTGGAAGGACGTGTGAATCCAGAATTGGCCTCCCCAGTCAAGTTACGGACTCATTGTTAAAACCGTGTTTATGGAAGACAATCTTACTCGGCTACGAGTGATTGCCAAAGAAGTGAAGAAGAATTGTCCCAAGGCTACTTTTTGTGGTTACCTCAGTCAGCCCCACCACTGTAAACTTATTTACAAGACTGGCCTCTATTTTGGTCAGCTGTTCAATGTTGAAGTATAATTAAAAAAACCAAACCAAACAAAACCAACAGCAACACTCCACGGGGAGGATTTTTCATGGGGAATGAATTTGACAAGAACAAGCCAACTTGGGATGGCTCTGTTTCTAAGATACCTTGTGGAAACGAAAGCAACCAGGCTTGCTCTTTTGTTCTCAGAGGACAGATCCAAGATGACCTCTCATCTTGAGGTCCGAGAGAGAAGTGTGAGAAGGAATAAGTAAACATGAAGCAACCTAAGATGTATCAGTCTAAACTTTAAGGGATAGCCTGGAAATCTGAAGGCCCCTTGCTCTGTTTTAACCTCATGCATACCCCTTTCTGCAAGCTGAACCTTCAAAACGTCCTGCATACTATTCCTAGAGAGAATCGTTCCATTACTTCCCTGTTGATTAAGAACCTGCCCCACTATGGTCTCCATTCTTGAGCTGACACGCCATGCAAGAATCATTGGGTAGAGTGACGCAAAGTCCCTTGCGGTGCTACTGTTCTGGTATTCTATGTGCATTAATTTTACTAGAGGGATATTTGTTCAAAAATCTAGGCACAGCCATTTTCTGAAATGAAGAGGGACTATTAAGGGAAAATATACACTCTCTTCATTATTCAAGCAGGCAGGGTGGGGAGGAAAGATTTTATGAGCAACTCTGGAACAGAAACAGCTGGAAAACGATGTTGAAAAATTTGGTAGGGAAATAATCCTCATTAAAATACAAGTGCCTTTCATGGGTCCAGAGGGAGCTGGTTAGAGATGGAGGCCCAAGCCAGGAGCTCTTGAAAATTATACTCTAAGCATGCAGATTTCATTTTGAATTTTATTCCCTTGCCTTACCAGATTGATAGCGGGCCTGATCCAAACGCCTTCCTGAGCCCATTTAAAAGCTTCCGAGAGGCTTCCGTGGGAGCTGGAAAAAAAAACCTGTGGAAAATTTGCAGCAAAAAGTAAACTTGTTGGTTCTGTATATTCACGACTGCAGCTAAACTGGGCTAAAAGAAAGAATGCTAAACTCTGCAGCAAATATTACTCAGATTTTTGTACTGGGGAAAAAGAACCTGATTTCTCCAGCCTGCATCATTTATGTAAATTAAAGTCATTTGCGTTGTTTGTGTGTATGCATAGTTTATTCTGCAATTGTTTTTTGTTTTCCATAAATTATCTTATTTCACCTTGTCATGGGGAGGGTAATAAGCTGTGTAGGGCTGTCTCTGTCCCCCCCCCCCCGGGGTGGTGGTGGTGGTATATGAATTGTGGTTTCTGAGCAGCTCACATTTTCCCTTCTGTGAAATGGGTATATTGTAGTCCGCATGTCAATATCTTAGATTTCAAAATGTGCTCCTGAGTGCAAGTCCCTCTTTCTGCCAGTAGTGGCAAGACCCCATGGGGTCCCAGGCTCTATGTCCCTTTGGAGAATGGAAGACACAGTGGCGACTGTCATGGCTTAAAGAAATATGGGCTGTTCACCTATTTACATCTTCAGTATGCATGGAGGGAGTCCAGATCTTACGGCATGGTTATTTCAAGATGGAGCAGCTCAGGCAGCCTTCAGCCTGCCTGCCCAAGATGGATCCCTGCTCTTCTCCCTAATTCTCCTTCCCAGCAACCCTTGCTCGAAAACTCCCTTTACCTGTCCCCTCAAACACACATCCCATCACCTGGGTAACATCTCGCTCCCCAGGCTAAAGGATTCCTCTCCCCAATGGCCCATCAACACCTTTTGTCATGATAACAGGTTTGCTCTTCCCTAAGCCAGCCAGGCTGGTTTTCCATGAGCTAGCCCAGCCTCTGCCTGGCACAGCTCTGCAGTCTGTAGTTTAATCCAGATCCCAATTAATCAAATCCTAGCATTTATGTACCCCAGGGTTTAGTGGGGACCCTAACAATCTATAACAATATTCTGGAAAGTGGTTTGCCTGTCTGTTCTTTATAAAGTGTTTGGACACCTCTCAATGTATCATTGCCAAACTTGGTACAAGGGTTCTTCTCGTAGGGGCAGTATGGATGTCTGTATTTATTTTGGAGATATTGGAGGATTCAGACATCTGAAGGCAGCCCTGTCTAGGGAAGTTTTTTAGTGTTTCATTGTATTTTCATATACGCTGGAAGATGCCCAGAGTGGCTGGGGCAACCCTGTCAGATGGGCAGGGTATATTATTATAATTATTAATTTTATTGAATAGGATGTCCCTATTTTCACCGGAGAAATGTTGGAGGGTATGTCTATGTCAATGATTGGCTTCTGGCCTCCATTTTGAATCAATATGGCAGAGCCAAACCTGACTTTGCCCATTTTTCGGGCATGGATCAGCCACCTCTCAAGACAGTGACCTAAGCTTGGCACGAGGGCTCCTGAGGTGGCGGCGGGTGGTCTATGTTGACGTTTGGGTACCAGGCTCCATTTTGAATCAAGCTGGTGGACCAATGTGTGACTTTGGCATGGCTGCGCCTATTTTTATGCATAGGTTTGGCCGCCTCTCAAGATATCATTGCCGAACTCGGCATTAGAGTTCCCAAGATGGGAGTAGCGGACTTCATCACCGCTGATGGTGAAGGTGCCCTTTTGAATGAAGACTGAAAGATGACTTTGGTATGATTTCACTCCTTTTTTCGGCATGGATTCCACTGCCACTCGAGATATTGTTGCCAAACTCAGCACGAGTGTTCCCAGGTGGTCTTCATTGACATTTGGTCACCAGGTGCCATTTTGAATCAAGATGGCTGACCGAAACATGACTTGGGTGTGACCCAATTTCTGGCACGATGAGTCCGAACTCACAAACAGCTCCATCTATTAAAAAACCGACACGGTATTCGGGGGTTTCTTAAAAATCCCTGGGCACTCCCCAGGAATATACTTTAACTGGTGGATTGTTTGGGAGGGGGCAGAGTTTATGTCATTCTGGTTCATTATTTTTTACAGTATTTATATCTGGCCTTTCTTCAACACAACTTGGGGTGACAATGAATAAAATTGAAATATTGATACAATAACAAAACAAAACCCTTAAGAGAGAAGGGGCAGAATAATAAAGAAAATTGGCTCATGTACCTCATCTTTAGACTTTTTCCTAATGTACATAGGCTGTTGAAGCTGAATGGGGGAAACAGACACTGGGATTGTTGCATCTAGCCACTGGAGAGAGAGACAGAGAGAGAGAGGCAGTTGCCGACTGTCAATCTGACATTTTTCCACCAGCACTAACGTGTGTGATGATTCCGATTATCCAGGTCACAGAGCTGGGCCGCTGCAGCTTTCTCCAGCATCTCGTCTCCTTGACAGAGACATCTCCGGAAATGGTGACAGAACAGAAAAACGACCTCAATTCCCTTAAGGTTCCAGGGTCTCTGCAGAAGGCAGCAGCCACGCACGCCAGCCGTGTCATTGTGTGTGTGTGTGTGTGTTTGTGTGCTTGTGAGTTTTCTTATAGATAGATAGATATCGAGGCGCAGAAAACAGCAATCATGTTACATGACACCTCGGGCGAGTTAGCAGCGGGGCACGAACCCGGGACTTCTTGCTATCGAGGCAGCGACTGGCAGTCAGTGGAGCTAAAAGATCACGGTCTGTAGGCTGGCGCAGATGGCAACCAGAACGCCACGGGCCATCTGCCACAGCAGGCCCTGCTCAAACTGTCTCTAGAATTGCTATCCTGTTTCACCTATGATGAGACAAAAGTGGAAGTTCATGCTTGAGGGGGGAGAATATGCGAGGCACTTTGAAGAAATCTCGGTTTTTCGATGTGACGTGGAAAGGGCTGCACCTCTGTGGTAAGAAGCATGTTTCCCAAGCAGGCCTCAGGTTTAAGGCCCTGGCATCTCCATGTAGGACCGGGAGAAAACCTTGTCTGGAACCTGGAGCGCTTCTGCCAGTCAGTGTAGACCAGGCATAGGCAAACTCAGCCCTCCAGATGTTTTGGGACTACAACTCCCATCATCACTAGCTTACAGGACCTGTGGTCAGGGATGATGGGAGTTGTAGCCCCAAAACATCTGGAGAGCCGAGTTTGCCTATGCCTGGTGTAGACAATAATGAGCTGGATGGACTGCTGCAATACGCTCTACGTGGGGCTACCTTTGAAGATGACCAGGAAACTACAACTAATCCAGAATGCGGCAGCTAGTCTAGTGACTGGGAGTGACCACTGAGACCATATAACACTGGTTCTGAAAGACCTTCATTGGCTCCCAGTATGTTTCAGAGCACAATTCACAGTGTTGGTGCTGACCTTTAAAGTTCTAAATGGCCTTGGCCCAGTCTCCACTCCCATTGTTCAGCCCAGACACTGAGGTCCAGCTTTGAGGGTCTTCTGGTGGTTCCCTCACTACGAGAAGTGAGGTTACAGGGAACCAGGCAGAGGGCCTTCTCAGTAGTGGCACCTGCCCTATAGAACGCCCTCCCATCAGATTTCAAGGAAATAAACAACTATCTGACTTTTAGAAGACATCTGAAGGTAGCTCTGTTTAGGGAAGTTTTTAATGTTTGATGTTTTATCATTTTTTAATATTCTGTTGGGAGCCGCCCAGAGTGGCTGGGAAACAAATAATAAAGTTGTTGTTGTTTGTTGTTATGGAATAGGAATTGCCCATCCCCTCTTCTCACTTTCCGTTCTGCTCAATTCACTATGTTACAGTTGTGAAGCCTTGCAGCGTCCTCTACTGTTGGCCCCCAGTGTGACAGAACTGGTTGCACTGCCCAAAATCCTGCTCTGTTACTCTGCTCCTAATTGGAAAGGTTGTAGCTCACTTATTTCTTTGTTTCTTGTTTTAAAATATCTTGACATTATTAACAACCCAGAAGTGCAGTAGCGGGGCATTACATCATACCATACATAGAGTAAACAAGCAATAAATCATAAAGAAATAAGATAGCAGCACACCAATGTGTAATGTGTAAATGTATATGTATGTGTTTTATATGTTAATAAAAATTTAAATTAAAAAAAGATGGCAACACACTGATACACAGTAAGTCTTTTGTTGTTCTTTAGTTGTTTAGTCGTGTCCGACTCTTTGTGACCCCATGGTCCAGAGCACGCCAGGCCCTCCTGTCCTCCACTGCCTCCCTCAGTTTGGTCAAACTCATGCTGGTAGCTTTGAGAACACTGTCCAACCATCTCGTCCTCTGTCATCCCCGTCTCCTTGTGTCCTCCATCTTTCCCAACATCAGGGTCTTTTCCAGGGAGTCTTCTCTTCTCATGAGGTGGCCATACTGGAGCCTCAGCTTCAGGATCTGTCCTTCCAGTGAGCACTCAGTGCTGATTTCCTTCAGAATGGATCAGTTTGATCTTCTTGCAGTCCATGGGACTCTCAAGAGTCTCCTCCAGCACCAGAATTCAAAAGCATCAATTCTTCGGCGATCAGCCTTCTTTATGGTCCAGCTCTCACCATAGCTTTTACTATATGGACCTTTGTTGGCAAGGTGATGTCTCTACTTTTTACTTTACTTTTTACTTTACAGTAAGTCTACACAACCCTATTTGCTGAGCTGGCATGGGCAGTTCATTTGAGTGTGTAGGGTCTTCGGTTCAATCTTTGGCATCTCCCGATTGGGCTGGGGGAGGACCCACTCTGAAATCCTAGACAGCTGCTGCCAGTCAGTATAGGAAGTATGGAGCTGTTTTAATGGTCTGACTCAGTATATGGCAGTGAACTATGTGCTTACTTGGGAAGGGTCCTAGCTCAACCTTTGCATCTGATCCAATCCCTAGCATCTCTGGAGAGGACTGTGAAAGACCTCCATCTGGAACGCTTGATGGACCAGTGATCTGATTCCTGTGCAGCTTCGCCACGTTTTTGAGTTTATTTATCATTCTGTTTTCAGGTTCAAATCTATAACTCCCCCCTTCCTTTCCCTAGGGAGTTCAAGCGAGCTCGCCGTAATAAACATTGCATTACAGTGCGAAACATTTTAGAGGAGCTTTATGAAACGATGCAGGGTTGGGTCTGTGCATTCCTAGCTCGGACCCCAGAAGGCATGCAGGCAGGGTGTTGATCAAGTTATGTTGTAGGGACCTGCCTGCTTCTCAGGGGTACCGGAATACAGTGGTACCTCTGGTTACGTACTTAATTTGTTCCGGAGGTCTGTTCTTAACCTGAAACTGTTCTTAACCTGAAGCACCACTTTAGCTAATGGGGCCTCTTGCTGCCACTGTGCCGCCGGAGCATGATTTCTGTTCTCATCCTGAAGCAAAGTTCTTAACCTGAAGCACTATTTCTGGGTTAGCAGAGTCTGTAACCTGAGTGTATGTAACCTGAAGCGTATGTAACCTGAGGTACCACTGTATAATGTTTAAGGCAGGGGTTGGCAAAGTTTACCTCGCCTGGGCCAGTTGACTTCAGCAGAGATCCCTCCATGGGCCAGATCGCGCGTGCACATGAGTCCGTGGGGCCATGATTTCTGGTGTCTGGGTCTGCGCAGACACGATTTCCAGCATCTGTGTCTGTGCAGAGACAATTTTCAGCATCTGAGCATGCGCAGATACGATTTCCGGCACCGTGGAAGCGAGTTCCTGTGCCATTCTGTGCCGGTTTAGCGCAGCATGCGAGGACTCGTCCAGCGGGTGGTTCGGTTCAGGGGTGGCTCGTGGGCCAGTTAAACGACCTCCGTGGGCCGCTTGTGGCCCATGGGCCTTAGGTTGCCTACCCCTGGTTTAGGGTACTGGGCCAACCTTGCTGCTGCCTCCCTCTCCATCTCAGTCAAGGTAAAGGTAAAGGGACCCCTGACCATTAGGTCCAGTCGTGGCCGACTCTGGGGTAGCGGCGCTCATCTCGCTTTATTGGCCAAGGGAGCTGGCATACAGCTTCCGGGTCATGTGGCCAGCATGACTAAGCCACTTCTGGTGAACCAGAGCAGCACACGGAAACACCGTTTACCTTCCCTCTGGAGCGGTACCTATTTATCTACTTGCACTTTGACGTGCTTTCAAACTGCTAGGTTGGCAGGAGCAGGGACCGAGCAACGGGAGCTCACCCTGTCGTGGGGACTCAAACCACCGACCTTCTGATCGGCAAGTCCTAGGCTCTGTGGTTTAACCCACAGTGCCACCAGTGTCCCATCTCGGTATGCTTCAGCGATTCAGTGGAAGAGAGGTCAGAGGAGTGGAACTGCCTCAAGATATTGTCCACTACTGGTAGTAAGCAGTAGTGGCCCATGAAGCAGCATAGGTGGGTCATCACTGCTTTTTCAGCTTCCCACCATGATTGAATAGTATCATCTCTCAAGGATGCTTCTCTTGTGCCTTAAACAGCAGAAAAAGATACACTGGCATGCTGATAAATTATCAGGAGAACCCCCCTTTTTTTACAAAACGTCTGCAAATCAATGTGGAAGTGTGACAAACTGAGCATCAGATTGGGGGGTTGGGGATGAGAAACTGGAATAGATAGATTTGATCAACCTCCAATGGCCACTAGGAGATCCTTCAGAGGACTGAATCTGCTAGAGTGTGCTGGTCCAGGGGGGAGGTTACCATGGGGCGAGGTCCAGGACCCGAGTTGAGGGTCAGTAGACAGTCCTCCACGGGCGAAGCGGGGTCCACAGTGAGAAGCCGGGCAAGGACAGGAACTCTGGGGGAACAGGACTGGATGCTGGCCAAAACAGCTTCGACGACGTTGCTCCCGCAACCTGGGACCGGGCTGACTGGCCTTTATGTTCTCTGAGGCCAGGGGCGGTCCCGGCCCCCAGGAGACCCGCCTCTCCTGGCCTTAAGGTGAGCACTCCTCCTGGGAGAAACCAGTTCCCTTCACCTCTCTGCCCTGAGCCTCTGCAGTTCAGGAGAGGCTGAAGGGTTACTGGACCCAGGGGGAGACTCACCTGTAGGCACTGAGTCCTCAACCACCTCTGGAGCCAGAGTGGATTCACCTGGTGCCTGCTCCTGAGGATCCGGCACAGGTGCAGGCGCTTCAGAATCAAGGCCCTGCCCCAGCTCAGCTGGCCCTGGAGGAGGGGACTCCTGTGCAGGCTGGGATTCCTCCGGTTCAGCCTCTGAATCGGATTCCCAGGCCATCACACCGACGGTCATTTCCAATGGAAATCCCAGTGGAAGAATGTTCTTGGTTAGAAAAGGGAAGCGATTTGTTCTTGCAGTGTTTCTTCTCAATGGCAAAGGGGAGGCAGGCAGATCGATCAAGAATGGCAGCTGCTAACCTGAAGTTCGCACAAGAGCTTAGATTATTATTGCCCCTCTTGATATTGCCTTCCTTCAAGCAAAGCAACAAACAAACAAATCCAGAATCTCAGGGTTGTATCTTAATGTTCTCCCTCTGCTAAGCTGGAGGAATGTTTGTGTGTGTGTGTTTGTGCGTGCAGGAACGCTATGCAAACTTTACTGTTCAAAATTTGACTTGTTGTGGATGAGGGTAACATTGAAACAGGATCGCTTTGTTGCTTTTGCCCTGTTAGACACACTGTATTCAGAAAGTACATTCATTCTCTGCAGAGGTTAAAGACGAAGAGTTGGGTTGCCTGCTTGCGAGAGCCAATGGATGAATTTTTCTAGTAACACTCACACGTTATCACACCAGGCAGTTATTCTTTGAATCAGTCCAGTTTGAGGAAAGTGCTGATTGGCTGCGATGCTATCAGGGCTGGACTTTAGGGCAGATGCTCTCACACACAAACTCAAATTGGACAGTTCCTGGTTTATTCGTTGCTTTCTTTTATTTGTTCTATTTCAGCAGGGGGCCCTCAAACGCAGTAGGGGCAGATTACCGCATTTCAAAACAGTGATGAGCAAAAAACATCAACTTCGCGGATGATGAACTGTGGTGGTACAAGGGAGGATTAGTGAGTGTTCAGCATTGCCAGGCATTTGTGTGTTCCTTTGTTCAAATTGCACGGTCTACTTTATATAAGATGAGGAACGGCTAAGGGAGCTGGGCATGTTTAGCCTGGAGAAGAGGAGGTTAAGGGGTGATATGATAGCCATGCTCAAATATATAAAAGGATGTCATATAGAGGAGGGAGAAAGGTTGTTTTCTGCTGCTCCAGAGAAGCGGACACGGAGCAATGGATCCAAACTACAAGAAAGAAGATTCCACCTAAACATTAGGAAGAACTTCCTGACAGTAAGAGCTGTTCGACAGTGGAATTTGCTGCCAAGGAGTGTGGTGGAGTCTCCTTCTTTGGAGGTCTTTAAGCAGAGGCTTGACAACCATATGTCAGGAGTGCTCTGATGGTGTTTCCTGCTTGGCAGGGGGTTGGACTCGATGGCCCTTGTGGTCTCTTCCAACTCTATGATTCTAAGATCAGGGCATGATTACAAGGGTGGACCTTGGTGATGTGCTGCCCTGTGTGATGTCAGAATTTGATGCCCCTTGCCCCAGCCCAAAGCTGAGTAAGGGAGGCACTGGGCTTTGGAAAGAAGGCGTGAGGCTCTGGCAGGATCCTAGAGCCCACCCACCTCCTTCCCAAAGCAGAACAAATGCTAACTAGGCTTTGGGAAGGCAGGAGGAGGACTCTAGGACCCTGTCTGAACCCTCATTCTGCCTCCCCAAAGCCCAACGCTTACAAGACTTTGGGAAGGAGGCAGGAAGGTGCCCGCGTGGCCCTGTGCCCTCTGCAGGGGAGCTGGTCATCCACCTCTGACGGATGTCCCAAGTCAGCTGGCATCACAATTGTCTGGTCCTTTGAGTCTCCGCAAGCAAATGAAAAGCTGACACAGGCGAGGGTTTGAGAGACTTACGGCACCATCTCCTTTTTTATTGTCTTATGATTGCCTTATTATTATTTTATTACGCCGCTGTAATATTATTCTCCCCCCTCCCCGTTCTCACAGCGACTTTATGCTGCCGTTTCATAATATTTTATTTGAACTAAATCCACCTTCTTTTCATTCCAACGAAGGCAAGACTGAAGGGTTTTAATGAAGAACGACATCTTCTATGCGAATCAAGAGGCACCATTGCGGCTGATGGTTGCTCCGACATCCACCCACTGCCTGGATACAGAGCTCAGACTCAGACTCATTTTTACTACGGCTAGGCAGCAGATTAGGCCAGGCCCCGAGCAAAATTGGGTCTGTTCTGAGAGATCTGGGCATCAGCCAAGTTGGGTTCAGACGGCCGTGCGTGACTATGGGTCAGGTTGGATGGTCCAGAGAAATCTGGGGATGTCAGAGGTCAGGGCATCAGACAGGGAGGAAGGGAAGGCATCAGGAAGAAAACCTGCGGACAGGCTGGGACCTAGAGAACGTAGGAGGCTGATGCCCCACTCCCAAACAATCAGTGCTTCTACTCAACAGCTGTTGAGTGGAGGCATTGATCCTGCATTGTGTTCACTCGCAAATAACTTCCCTGAAGAGAAGACACTTGTGGAGGAGGACCCTGCCAGCCCAGACATTTATTTCCTCTATTTATTTCATAAAATTTATAAACTGCTTGATGGTTTTTTTTAAGAAAAGCCACCGTCAAAGCTTTTTTTTTAAAAAAAGGGGTCAGACAAGAAAATGATCAATAAGACGAATTAAGAACAAGAATCTAAGGCTTTTACAAAGTTAAGATAACAATAGGTTAGAAACAGATGAAAACTCGCACCAGCTTTCTAAACATCTGGATAGGTTTGTCTAAACAAAAGTGCTTTCAGCAGGCACCAAAAAGAGTAGAGTCAGGTGTCAATAGGCAGGGAGTTCCAAAGTGTATGTGCTGCCACACTAGAAGACTGAGTTCTTACAAAGGTGGAACAGGAATTGTGTGGCACTTCCATCAATCAAAGTGGTGGTGGGCATGTATGGCGTAAGGTGATCTCACAGGTCAAGAATCAGTTCAATCAATCGACCCAGATTCTTGGAACTTCCAAATTAAATATGCCAACTTAATCTGTCTTGAGACCAGGATTTGGTTAGTTCGGTGCCACAGGACGTTCGTAGAGTAGGTACCAAGGGATGTTTGCAGAGTAGGTGCCATGGGATGTTTGGAGAGTTGGTACCATGGGATGTTTGCAGAGTAGGCGCCACAGGATGTTTGCAGAGATGGTACCACGGGATTTTTGCAGAGTAGGGCATCTTACCAAAGGCACCTGCTGCCCCCTTGACCATTCAATTTAACCTTCAGCCGTAAGCGCCGCAGGTGCGAGACACCTTCCACTAATGCGCTGCGTCCTCGCCATGACTCCCCCTTGGTCCCGTCCTTGTCTTTCAAAATGGCCGATTATTGCTAACACGAATTAACTCATCATTACCAATCATTCCATTCGCTAAGGGGTGGGGGGCGGGAGAGGGAGATGCCTGGTAATGGCCCTCCGCGGAACGCTTTGATTTGATCCATTGTCTAAATGGATCCTGTCCCTCTGGCCTGCATCCCATTTGCAGCTCATCCCCTTGTCTCATCTGTGTGATTGATGGCAGGCAGGAATTGATTGCCAGCTGGGGTCAGGGCAAAGCCACCAACCGCCACCTGTCACATCTGTAAAATGAAATGCATGCAGTATTACTGCTGGTTGTTGTTGGTGTGTGTGTGTGTGTGTGTGTGTGTGTGTGTTCACAACCCCAAGAACCATGCAAGCAGTTCTTCGTGCCCAATAATGTTTTGTTTTTTTTTGAACTGGCATTTCCTCATGGGGCAGGTGTGGCGATCCATTTTAAAAGAAAACAAGCCCTGCAACCCAGTCCCTCTGAGAAAGTGCAAACTCCTGGCTGTAAATAAAGTAGCAACTTCAAATTCATTCACCAAAGAAAACGTTTCAGGACAGCAGCACGTGGTGACACAGACTAGTGAGAGAACAATACCATCTAAGCTTCCTGTTGTTCCTTCTCCAACCAGCAGGAGGGCCCAGGGTTCGATATCAGGCGCTGCTGGACCTGTGTTCAGCTCCCCCATATGGTAAACCAGTGAATTGCAGATGCAGTGAACTCCTAGACTGACTCCTACCACCCAGGCTCACTATTGGCTCCTTCCAGACAGGAAGCTATATAAGACGGCTTCCTGTTCTAGTTGAACATTGTTCACCAGTGTCCTGGCTTCCCGTTGTCTCCTGTGGTTCTGACCGCCTTGCAATATGTTCCTGTGCAATGAATGGGGGATGTGTTCCCTTCTCCTTGTGCCCTCAACCTTTCCCAACATCAGGGTCTTTTCCAAGGAGTCTTCTCTTCTCATGAGGTGGCCAAAGTATTGGAGCCTCAGCTTCAGGATCTGTCCTTCCAGTGAGCACTCAGGGCTGGTTTCCTTCAGAATGGACAGGTTTGATCTTCTTGCAATCCATGGGACTCTCAAGAGTCTCCTCCAGCACCATAATTCAAAAACATCAATTCTTCTGCGATCAGCCTTCTTTATGGCCCAGCTTTCACTTCCATGCATCACTACTGGGAAAACCATAGCTTTCACTATACGGACCTTTGTCGGCAAGGTTTGTCATTGCTTCTGTGGTTCTGACCGCCTTGCAATATGGTCCCTTATTATCATTTCAGTGTAACTAAACTGTATGAAATGCTTTTGCTACCCTCCTGGCTGCCCCACATTCCTGTGAAATGAATGGGGGATGTGTCGGCCCATTTATTATAAAACACATTCGATCTGCAAAACCTAAACTTACTTACAAGAGAGTAATCCCTGACAAACACAGCGAGACTTACTTCTTAGTAAACGTGGATAGGGCTTTGCACTTTGTTGTGGATGGTCTGCCTCTGCTTGCGTCGATACTCACTTTGGGAGAAATTTGGCGACAGAATTGTAGCCCATCGTTACTTTTAAATTGTTCTTTTGCAAGCTCTGGAGTCAAGCCCTGTTGGGAGAAGGATGAATTCTCTCTCCTCTGTGGCCTTTCCTTGATTTTCCTTGTGCCTTTTAGAATGAGTCACACATTTAGAAATCTAATGTCATGCTTCTGAGTCTCAGATGGTAACCTGAGAGTGACTGTCTACTGCTTAATTGCAGTTTTCAAGGCAGACGTTTTCTACCATTGATTCAAGGTGGCTTTTTGTTCGCCAGCTATTGTTGGAGCATCTATGGCATGGCAGAAAACACCATTATGGAGCTGGGGATGTGCTATTATCCACCATGTGGCTGCTGGGAGTGTTCCCTCCTTGCACGCGACACAGCACAATGCATACAGGAACTGACAGCGTACAGGCTCTGAGTTACCCATTGCTTCCCAGTCCTTAGACATCTCAGGCTGCATAAACACCATAAATTTAAAGCACATCTAAAGTGCATGAGTCCCCCCCCCCCCCCGCCAGAATTCTGGCAGCCCTTAGTGAGCTACAATTCCCAGCACCCTTAACAAATTACAGCCTCAGAAACTGGCTCTGGGGCAGAGGAGACTTTTACATGCAAAGCTCAGCGGATACATGCACAGCTCAGTCCACGAAGTCTCTACAGTTGTGGGGACCAAAACTCAGCAGCAGAGCAAATGACCATGTCAGTGGAAATTGAACTGCTGTTTTGCCCTCATGCTGAGAGCAGTAGTGGCTGGCTTAAGAGTCCTGAAGTAATAGCAAGAACCTCTTAAATATAATTGTTTAATTGACACTGAAAAGAATAATGCCTGGATGTGTATTACTGAAGGCTTAAACATAGTGATTTTCCATGGGGCGATGCTGAAGACAAGAATAGGCCTCTGAACTCCTAGATGGGTTGATAATTAACCTTGCTTGTTTTCTGCTAGCTAACAAGTGAGTGTTTAACCTTAGATCAGGTGACAAAGGTATTTGGCTGCAAATCTCCATTTTAAAAGGGAGTTATCTTTAGTCTTTGTTCCTGGGCTCTGTGAGAGTGAGGATGTAAATTAAGCTCTCCAGCTTCAGTCAAAATGGAGGTTGTAGGGAGAGAGACCTTTGTTTATAGGTCTGTTTGGTGTTTTCTTTTATTTCAAAGATGCTAAGCCTGTGCTGGCAGCACGAGATATTGTATGGAATTGTCTGGATGTATCTTTGATGTTTTTGTTCTGTTTTGAAGAATGCTCTGCAAGTAAAGATTTGAACAATCTAATGGGTCTAGATAATGATTCATTTCAAAAGTTTTTTTTATGTATCCAGTCACTGTGTGGTGTAGTGGTTAAGAGCGGTAGACATGTAATCTGGTGAACCGGGTTCGCGTCTCCGCTCCTCCAAATGCAGCTGCTGGGTGACCTTGGGCTAGTCACACTTCTTTGAAGTCTCTCAGCCCCACTCACCTCACAGAGTGCTTGTTGTGGGGAAGGAAGGGAAAGGAGAATGTTAGCCGCTTTGAGACTCCTTCGGGTAGTGATAAAGCAGGATATCAAATCCAAACTCTTCTTCTTCTTCAGACTGCACAATATTAATATCTGCAATAGAACCATGCCACTGTCTGTTTTAGATATTCCTTCCTTCCTTTTTTCCTTGCGTTTTGAATGTTGACTGGCATTAAAGAAGCAGACACCATTCCTTGAATTCAATCACATATTAGCAAACTTAGCTTGCACAATCGTAAGAACAACCTGTTGGACCAGGCCAATGGCCCATCTTGTCCAGCATCCTGTTCTCACAGTGGATAGATGCCTGTGTGAAATTTGCAGACAGCATGGGATAGCTGCATATTCCTGCGTTGTAAGAGGTTGGACTAGATGATTCTCAGGCTTCCTCCCAACTCTATGATCCCATGTGTCTGTGTAGCATTTGAGCACAACAGCATTCTCCTCTCTTGTGGTTTCCAGCAACTGGTGTTGCTACCTCCAACTGTGGAGGCACAGAATAGCCACGATGGCAAGTGGCCATCAATAGCCCTCTTCCTCCATGAATTTGTCTAATCCTTTTCTAAAGCAATCTAGGTTAGTGGCCATCACAACCTCCTGCAGGAGGCAGTTCCATAGTTTAACTATTCACTGTGAGAAGAAGAAGAAGAAGAAGAAGAAGAAGAAGAAGAAGAAGAAGAAGAAGAAGAAGATTTTATTTATATCCCGCCCTCCCCAGCCGGGCTCAGAGCGGCTAACAACAATAAAAGTAACACAGCATTTTAAAATCAGTTCATTTTAAAATCAATTCAAAATCAAATTAATGGCAACCATTGGGCTAGAGTTCTATGAGGATTACCAAAGGAGGGGGTCAGACTGTGCCTTGGCCAAAGGCCTGGTGGAACAGCTCTGTCTTGCAGGCCCTGCAGAAAGATGTCAAGTCCCGCAGGGCCCTAGTCTCTTGTGACAGAGCGTTCCACCAGATCGGGGCCACAGCTGAAAAAGCCCTGGCTCTGGTTGAGGCCAGCCTAGCCTCCCTGTGGCCCGGGACCTCCAATATGTTTTAATTTGAAGACCATAAGGTCCTCCGTGGGACATACCAGGAGAGGCGGTCCCGAAGGTATGAGGGTCCTAGGCCTCTTAGGGCTTTAAAGGTTAAAAGCAGCACCTTGAACCTGATCCTGTGCTCCACCGGGAGCCAGGGCAGCTGGTATAGCATCGGGTGAATGTGAATGACTTTCTTTTGTCTGTCCCAAATCTTCCAACATTCAGGTTCATTTGTTGTCCACCAGTTCCAATGTTACCAGAGAGGGAAAAAAGCTTTTCCCTTTTCCCTTTCCCCATTCTGTGCATAGTTTTATAAACCTCTGTGATACGATAGCTGACTGGGACCTCTTGCAAAGCAAACTTGCTTCTCCTCCAGATTAGACTGGATTAGGGAATGGTTCTTTTGGATCGGAAGACAATCAGAACGCTTATGGGTGTAGACGATGGGTTTTATTGGTTGCACAGCAAGCATTAGACATTAACATGCACAATAAACCTAAATGCAGCCTAATGAGACTAAGTAAGGCTCACTGCTGAGCTCTTAAACACAACTAGAACAAAAGCCATCCCAGCCTGTTTGATTCTTATGTTCCAACTGCTGCCAGAGAACCCTTAGACTTGACAGCAAACAAACCCCCTTGTTCCTTGCTAATGCAAAGCACCATCCCTGGATCTCATGGTTTTTGCTGCTTTCTCCCTGCCAGTGCCTGCAGCTCTCATATTTCTAGACCGTATCCTGCTGAGTAAGCTTGCTGGTGCCTTACTCATGCTCATGTAGGTATACACCTAGGTACACAACAGCTGTCTCATGACGCTGTTTCTGGAGGCCGCCACATGGGACTTCACTCCAACTATCAATCGTAGGTCATGGACTTTCTGCTTTGCCTGCACTGCATTCTGCAATAGTGATGACTAGACTGGATAGCTCAGTTGGTTAGAGCATGGTACTGACGATACAGAGGTTGCAGGTTCTATCCCCGTATGGGCGCAGCTTCATATTCCTGCATTGCAAGGAGTAGGACTAGATAACTGTTAGGGTCCCTTCCAGCTCTACTGTTCTATGGTGCTATGATTCCTTACCTGCAAAGCAAACGTCCTGTCTCTGGGTATCAAAAGGGGTAATGGTTGAGCACCATTCCTAACTCTTCATGACTGCAAAGGTCTTCTGGGAATGTTCCAGTGCAAATGTAGGCTAACACTTGCTTTGACGCAGGCATAAGAACAGAAGAGCCAGCAGCATCAGGCAAATGGCCCATCTAGTCAGCATCCTGATCTCACAGTAGCCAACCAGATGCCTGTGGGAAACCTGCAATCAGGATTCGTACACAAGACCACCCTCCCCTCCTGTAAGGTAAAGGTAAAGGGACCCCTGACCATTAGGTCCAGTTGTGGCCGACTCTGGGGTTGCGGCGCTCATCTCGCTTTATTGGCTGAGGGAGCCGGCGTACAGCTTCCGGGTCATGTGGCCAGCATGACTAAGCCGCTTCTGGCGAACCAGAGCAGCACACAGAAATGCCGTTTACCTTCCCGCTGGAGCAGTACCTATTTATCTACTTGCACTTTGACATGCTTTCGAACTCCTAGGTTGGCAGGAGCAGGGACCGAGCAATGGGAGCTCACCCCGTCGTGGGGATTCGAACCGCCGACCTTCTGATTGGCAAGTCCTAGGCTCAGTGGTTTAGACCACAGCGCCACCGGAGTAGTTTCTAGCAACTGGTGTTCAGCAGCATTGCTGCCTCCTACTGTGGAGATGAATCACAGCCATCGTGGCTGATAGCCAGGGCCGTCTTAAGCATACCCGGTGTTAGAATTCCTGCTCCATGATTGCAGTCATGGGATTGTTGTCTATCCCATGATGGTGTATGTATGGGAAGTGACGGAGACAGGATGTTTGTGTTACTGTTTTCTGTGAAGTGGGACTATTGTCCTTTGTTCTTTTTTCTCTTTGCTGTCTGATGCTAGAGAGAGAGGGAGCCATGTTGCAGTGCTCCGGGTGTGTTTATATGTAAATAAAGTAGATTAGCCAAAATGCTAAGTTGCTGAGGTCTGTTACGCAACTGCGCAAACTCTGTGGATCCCTAAGTGTGCCAGTGAATGTAGGCATCAGTCACAATGATGTTCGGGCAAAAGAAAGCTTTTGAAACTCCGGAACAATCCACCAGGAGGGAGAGAACATGCCAGTCGGCACGCCCCCCATTTCCCAGAATTATTTTAGGGAGGACAGTGCTGCCGGCAGGGCTGGAAGATGCGGGCAGCAGCTGGGGGTGGCTCCTACGGCTGGAAAGAAGCGGAGACTCAACGTGGTGCCTCCCAGTTCAGCTCACCGCTTCGTGCCGCAGTGGCCACGGCAGACGGAGGCTCCAGGCGTGGCGCTGCTTCAGCGTGGCATGGCGGAGACAGGTGAGGGAGGCAAGCTGATACTGGGGGGCGCCACGTCCAGCCTCCACCTCTTCCCTGGAGCCCTCCAGAACTTGGCACCCTGGCGCCCCGCGCCACTAGCCTCTATGGGTAAGACGCCCCTGCTGGTAGCCACCAATAGCAGTTTTCTCCATGAATTTAAAGCCATCTAAGGCATTCAGAGGGACGCGGGTGGGTTAAACCACAGAGCCTAGGACTTGCCGATGAGAAGGTTGGTGGTTCGAATCCCTGGGATGGGGTGAGCTCCCATTGCTCGGTCCCTGCTCCTGCCAACCTCACAATTCGAAAGCACGACAAAGTGCAAGTAGATAAACAACTCCGGCGGGAAGGTAAACGACATTTCCATGCACTGCTCTGGTTCGCCAGAAGTGGCTTAGTCCTACAGGCCACATGACCCGGAAGCTGTACGCCGGCTCCCTTGGCCAGTAAAGCGAGATGTGCACCGCAAACCCAGAGTCGGTCACGACTGGACCAAATGGTCAGGGGTCCCTTTACCCTTTACCTTAACCAAAACTCTGCAACACAGATCACTTGGATATCTTAATTGTACACTTATTTTCCCCTTGAATTTGGGTTCAGCTGTTTGAAAGCATGTCAAAGTGCAAGTAGATAAATAGGTACCGCTCCAGCGTGAAGGTAAACGGCGTTTCCGTGTGCTGCTCTGGTTCACCAGAAGTGGCTTAGTCATGCTGGCCACATGACCCGGAAGCTGTACGCCGGCTCCCTCGGCCAATAAAGTGAGATGAGCGCCGCAACCCCAGAGTCGGCCACGACTGGACCTAATGGTCAGGAGTCCCTTTACCCTTTACCTTTTAGGGCATTTAGTGTTGACAAACAAAAGAAGCCTTGCTCAGTGCCCCCAGGAGATAGGCCTGGCTAAGGAAGAAGGCTCCCAACTCCTTGTCCTACCTCCAGATTTTGACACCTAAGGTGAAAGGCACCCGGTGGCTGATGGAGCTAAGCTAATGCAGCTTTTCAGTTGCACGGAGCTGCCTCCATTATCTGATAAGAGCTCAGGGATCCCCCTCTGCAATTCACCATGATCAAATGCCTCCACCTCCTGGCTCCGCGTGCCCTTGACCTGTTTTATTTAGCCAGCCCTCCTGCTCCTCCGCTCTCTGCAGATTAGCTCTGCTGCCAGTCTCCCCAGAAGGGCAGCCTGCCAAGAGACCCTCATCGCCTCGCCTCTCCCTCACCATTGCTGAATAATAAATAGGAGCTAAGTGGTGGCTTTGTGCCAGGGTAGCACGGCTTAAAGATAGTCCCCTCGGATCTCAGATCGATAGCACTTAGCCGTGTGCTTTCATACTCAAAGTCAAGCGAGCAAAACACGTTGGCTCCCCCATAAGTCCTGGGTAGGGTGGGGGGACCCACAAATGGCCGCCTGCTTCTCACACTGGTTTTGGAGGTATTGCCATGGCTCAGAGGTAAAGAAAAGGATTCAACGTGGGACCTTCTGCATGCAAATGTTCTACCACTGAGTTTTAGCTCTTCCTAACTGGGAAGATTGTTGTTGTTATTGGCACCTGTCTGTCTCGAGAGACAATGGAGCGTGCTTCCCGAGGTGAAGCCAAACCCCTGTGTCCCCGGGGCACAAGCCTTGGCATTGTGTATCAGTGGCATAATGTGGGTTGCCAGTGCCTGTGGCTGTGTCAAGGTGGTAGGTGGGTGGGAAACAAATAGAATATGCATGCACATTTAACTGCCTAATGGCATCCACATCACCCAGGAAATTGCAGCCACAGAGGTAAGAAAAGAAGAGTCATTCTGTTATCTAGAGAGGTCACTTCCTGGTTCACATGGAGAAGCCATTTTCAATAGAGCCCAGTGACGGAAGCACAGAAGCTGTAGTTAGGCGGTACAGCGGTACCTCCGGTTACGAATTTAATTCATTCCAGAGGTTCGTTCTCAACCTGAACCCGCTAATGGCACCTCCCGCTGCTCCCACTCTGCCGGTGCTCAACTTGGACTCACATCCTGGGGCAAAGGTCGCAGCCGGGAGCATCTACTTCCAGGTTAGCGGAGCTCATAACCTGCAGCATTTGCAAGGGGGACGGTATGTAACACAAGGTTCCACCATACTGGGTGTTGAAATTTGGTGCCCCCTAACAATTTTGTGCCTGGGGCAACCACCCCTGTGCCCACCCCCATGATACCCTGCTGGTGTGTATGGAGTCCTGGGCTGCCCTGGTGATGAGACCCCCGTCTTGGTCCCACTGATGTGGTTCAAAGGAAAGCAGAGGAAGACGTTTGGCACCAGCTTGGCTGTTGCCAGAAGGAAGCATACAAGGCACCTTCCAACTGTATTAGGGACTCCACTTCAGATTTGTGTAGAGGTTACTCCTGAGCCTTTTACTGAAGCTGCCTTTTACTGAGCCAGACCCTTAGCCCATCTAGGACAGTGCTGTCTACACTGACTGTAAGCAGCTCTCTAGGGCATGGGTAGGCAAACTAAGGCCGGAGGGCTGGATCCGGCCCAATCGCCTTCTCAATCCGGCCTGGGAATCAGCGTGTTTTTACATAAGTAGAATGCGTGCTTTTATTTAAAATGCATCTCTGGGTTATTTGTGGGGCATAGGAATTCATTCATTCCCCCACAACCCAATATAGTCCGGCCCCCCACAAGGTCTGAGGGACAGTGGACCGGTCCCCTGCTGAAAACGTTTGCTGACACCTGCTCTAGAGTTTCATACAGTGGCCTCTCTAAGCCCCACTTAGAGCCCCACTGCATGCAAAACCTGTTCTTTATTACTGAGCCATGGCCACCCCCCATCAAACCAATGTGAGAAGTAGGCCATCTTTTGTGGGTCCCCCACCACACCCTTTCCCGTGGGTATGTGCGAAGGGATGCAAGAGGCGTTATCTCTCTAGCATTTGATCCATCTTTCTGGATTTTACCCAGCAGCAGTCAGGACAGCTTTATCCAAAAAGCTTCTTTCTTTGAAGACTGAAGGATCTGCGTTGAGATTCCCTAAGCCCCGCCGAGTGCCCTCGTTCATTATCGCCATCAACGTGTCTGGCTTGGCCGACGCGCTGCCCAGGACCGCAGACCTCTGGCGTGCCATGACGCTTCTGTGGCATGAGGTTTCATCAAGGGAGACCAGACAACGGGAGCTCGATTTAACATGCAGCAATGAGCGTCGGGATTACAGGGGTTTAAGATGTAACAAAAGGTGAGAGCTAACTTGACATTTTGATTGACTTACAATAGCAGTTGTTAGAGATGGATTATCCCGCCAAGGGCAGAGAGGGGAATCTATTATTGGAGCAGTCAGTCTCCAGGACAAAAGGAGATTTGAGGGGGGAGCTCATGGCGACAAAGGATTGTGGGAGAAGGTGCAGGTTGCTCCAGCAACCTTTGGCCAAACCATCCTGATGTAAAAGCTGAAGGACAACTGACTTTGCTTTGGGATCATAGCCACCGACTTAAAGGTAAAGGTAAAGGGACCCCTGACCATTAGGTCCAGTTGTGGCCGACTCTGGAGTTGCGGTGCTCATCTCGCTTTATTAGCCAAGGGAGCCGGCGTACAGCTTCCGGGTCATGTGGCCAGCACGACTAAGCCACTTCTGGTGAACCAGAGCAGCACATGGAAACGGCATTTGTCTTCCCACCAGAGTGGTACCTATTTATCTACTTGCACTGCTGTGCTTTCAAACTGCTAGGTTGGCAGGAGCAGGGACCGAGCAATGGGAGCTCACCCCGTCGCAGAGAATCGAACCGCCAACCTTCTGATCGGCAAGTCCTAGGCTCTGTGGTTTATCCCACAGCGCCACCCACGTCCCCTATCAGTGGGTAACGATGATAAATAGCTAACATCCCAGCATTGTAAGCCAGCATAACCAATGGTCAAGGATGATGGGAGTTGTAATGTATTTAGTGTTCTGTGTTTGCCTGAACTGGAGTCTGACTAAGGATTCTGAGCTCTTGTGTTCTGATTCGATACATGATGTCCAATCACAGAACATTTCAGGATTTGGGCCTCTGCCATTGGCCCTTGAACTCTGAGTCATGATTCGCAGCTTGAAAGTTTAGACAGCCAATCACATCGGGAATGGGAGTGGCCCAGGCTTTCAGGAATGTATATAAGTAGTTGCTTTGCCCCTGTTTCCCAGTTGTGCCGTTCAATAAAGGGTCTTGCTGTTATCACTGTGTCATGCCTTGTGGGAACCCACCTACACTTCACTGGTGATGAAGGTGGAATGCTAGGCTAGGTATGCAGCCCTGGCTAGCTTCCACAAGCTGAAATCACTGCTGGGGAACTGTCGCCTCAAGCTGAGCTGAAATCACTGACTGAAGCCACAAGGCAGTGTGGGATGTGAAACACAAGAGCAGTCAAGTACAACATTCCTAGAGTAAACATGTTTACACATGGGGAGGAATGTTTGTCCAGCCAGCAGGTAAACTTCCTGTTTCCTTCTGGGCTGGGACAGACTTCCTCTGCATGTGACTAGAGGTGGGTGTGGCCTCACCTGTGCAGGTAACGACAAAAGCACAGGGCAGCCATTTCTTTCTTTTGACTACATGCATCGAAGAAGCAACATCTGCTTAGCCAAAGACGCTCTCTTGGCTTCCAACCAAGAGAGGACAAAGGGACTGTCTCCTTATGAGATAGTTTCTAGGTATATGTTACTTTTCTAAGCTAAGTCTTCCTTCTGGGATCCTACTGTGAACAGAATGATGTGTGAGTAAACCTTTTTATACTTGTATAGAAGACTGTGTCGTGTCTTATCTTTTATGAGGGAATAAGGGGAAAATACCAGAACAATTATTATAGGGGCTTTAGTGAGCCTGAGCAAACGCATCCGCTGTGAGTTTAAAAAGGGGAATGTTACTCTGCTAAATTGTAAAAATTGTTAACACAAGTTGGAAAGGTGATAATCAAAAAATATATCCTCTCCTGCATCCCTGAACATTCCCACAGGCAGATCATACAGAGCAGGCATCATGGCCACCCAGGGCCACAACAGTTCCAAGGAAATGGGACTCCTACGCCACCCGGTTCTTCCTCGCAGCCAATAAGGTGACTGACTCCAAACTGAAGCGGGCTACGCTGTTCAGTGTGTGAGTTTGCTACATTCAACATCTGGGAAGCCAAGGTTGAAGAAGACTGTGTTGTTGTTGTTGTTTAGTCGTTTAGTCGTGTCCGACTCTTTGTGACCCCGTGGACCAGAGCACGCCAGGAACTCCTGTCTTCCACTGCCCCCCGCAGTTTGGTCAGACTCATTATTGGTAGCTTTAAAAACACTATCCAACCATCTCGTCCTCTGTCGTCCCCTTCTCCTTGTGCCCTCCATCTTTCCCAACATCAGGGTCTTTTCCAGGGAGTCTTCTCTTCTCATGAGGTGGCCAAAGTATTGGAGCCTCAGCTTCAGGATCTGTCCTTCCAGTGAGCACTCAGGGCTGATTTCTTTAAGAATGGATACGTTTGATCTTCTTGCAGTCTGAAGAAGACTAGGCTACAGCATCAATTGCTGCATAGACCTCTTCAGGGCAACCTTATTCACTGGGGGGTAAAATTAGTAGTCTGAATCTGCTTGAGACGTAAAGCCAAAAGAGCACAAGGAGAGAGCCAAGCCTATCCTGAGGCATGGATTTTGCAGATGGTAGATTGGGAGACACATGCTCTTGTGCAGTAGCAGCTCATGTCTATGAGTCTAGTTCAAGAGAACCTATTGATGCTTTGTGCAACACGGGAAATGTTGGGCAAATTCCACCATCGCAGACTCCCACATTTCCTGGCCCAGATCTGCCACCTTCCTCCTGCCCCAGGTACTGAACCACCCTGGAGTACCTATTTGAGTATGCACAAATGCAGTTCTTTGCATGCGAGTCCAGAGATTTATTGTTCTCCGCTGCAGTGTCTATTGATCTGTTGGGACTATTTATCTAGGGTGTCTGTCTAGTGCTAGCCCTGTCAAGGCAAGACGTCTGCTGCATATTCTTAAAACCTGGCTTATTCTCATCCACCCATATGCTCTGCTACAGATCTGACCAAGCACAAACAGCAGTGAATGGAAAACAGAACTAGAGTTGTTCCCTAACCCCCATTCCTGAACATCAACAAAATTGCAGTAGGGCTCCAGTGGCTTAGAGTTGTCTCTCTCACTCTCTGCTGTGGGTGGGGAAAGAGAAGGCAAGACTTCGGTTACTCAGCTCTTCGAAGGTCAATGCAGCAACCTTCCTCGAGCTCCTGAGAATTCTCTCTCTCTCTCTCTCTCTGTCTCTCTCCCTCCCTCTTTCACCAGCAATGCAGGCTCCTCTTGCCACTCTCAAATAAAGCAAATTAAAATAATAATAAGAATTGAACCCATGCAGTAAGAAACAGGGGCAAAGCAAAAAAGCAGGGCTTAATGCAATCTCAGAACGTTAGCGAGTACAACTTGGGCTGAGTCATTCATCAGACTTCAATCCAATTAACTCAGGATGCATTGATGCTCAACGTTCTCTTACGGGGACCCAGGAACGGCCATGGCAACTCATATCACTCTGACCCAGTACGTCATTTGACAGGGGGTGGGGAGACACAATGTGTTTTCCAAGCATGGGCGCTCTTAATCAGCTTCTTACTTGGTGACCAGCTGGGCTTCAAGAAATTCTCTTCCTTCCATGTTAAAATAAAAGTACTGCTGCCTCCCTAGTGCAGCATCCTGTACCCTGCACTAACCAACCAAGATGCTTTGGGGAGTGCCTACAAGGAGGTGCGGAGGGCAAGATCCATCTTCTGCTGTTGTTCCCCCAACGACCGGTCACCAGAAGTATGCTGTCTTCAGCACTGGAGGTATTGCATAGCCATCATGACTTACGTCTCAGCTACACTTACATTTGGTCCTTGACAGGTCTAAGAGGTTAACAACAACAACAACAACAACAACAACAACAACAACAACAACAACAACAACATTAATATGCTGTCCACATGACTGGGTTGCCCTAGACCATAGGTAAGCAAACTAAGGCCCGGGGGCCAGATCCGGCCCAATCGCCTTCTAAATCCGGCCCGCCGACGGTTCGGGAATTAGTGTGTTTTTATGAGTAGAATGTGTCCTTGTATTTAAAATGCATCTCTGGGTTATTTGTGGGGCATAGGAATTTGTTCATATTTCCCCCCAAAAAAATATAGTCTGGCCCCCCACAAGGTCTGAGGGACAGTGGACCGGCCCCCTGCTGAAAAAGTTTGCTGACCCCTGCCCTAGACACTCTGGGCGGCTCCCAACAAGATATTAAAAACACAATACAACCTCAACCATTAAAAACTTGTCTTTTTTTGGCTTGGCTCTCCCCTTCCCCTTTGGATAGGGTAAGGTAAAGGGCCCCTGGACGGTTAAGGTGACTATGGGGTTGCAACACTTATTTCATTTCAGGCCAAGGGAGCCAGCGTTTGTCCACAGACAGCTTTCAGGTCATGTGGCCAGTATGATTAAACCGTTTCTGGTGCAACGGGACACTGTGATGGAAGCCAGAGCACACAGAAATGTTGTTTACTTTCCCGCTGCAGCGGTACCTATTTATCTACTTGCACTGGTGTGCTTTCGAACTGCTAGGTTGGCAGGAGCTGGGACAGAGCAACGGGAGCTCACTCCGTCGTGGAACCACCGACCTTCCGATCAGCAAGATCAATAGGCTCAGTGGTTTAGACCACAGCGCCACCCAGTTAGGCTGAGTGGCAGTGACTGGCCCAAGATGATGCCCAGTGATCATCATGGCCAATTGGGGATTTGAACCCTGGTCTCCCAAGTCCTAGTCTGACACCATAACCTTTATACCACACTGCCTTCTCAGGGCTCTGGCAGGAATAGAGGGCAGTTATGAACACTCTGTGTACGTTTTAAGATTCGTACGTTTTAAGGGAATCGTTGTTTCTGCACACAGCCCTAAAATATGCTACTTTGAGCTCTTGATTGGGCCTGAATTGAAAGGGACAAAAAAACTTAAACAGACAAATCAGCACATTATTAACCCCCAGAAGCACAGAGACACACAAATAGAGGGATTAATAAAAGAGATAGAAACACCTGCAGGAAGCTTCTGCTAAATCTTGTTTTCTGTCCTGTCTTGTCCTTTTAAAACCATTGTTTTGCCATTACATAAACATATGTATTTAAAGGAGGGTGGGTGGGTTTTGAGATATATTATGTTGCAGCAGTAAGCAATACATAAAAGGTCCCCTCTGTTTATTTTTTTTAAAAAAAAAACGAATTATGCAAATATGGCCCCTGCTTTCTTCCATGCGAAATAATAAAAATGTAAAACAAATCTTAATAACACATCATTCCAATTTAAAATGCAGGAAGGGGGGGGGGAAACAGAGCAGGGAGGTGTGTATGGGGGGGGGGGTGTTGGCTATTCATTATTAATATTATTGAATCCAGCGCTTGGATCCTGCACGCTGCCAGCTTCCTTGAAGGAATTGAAACATTGGACGTCAAATACGATTGCCGCGGTCGAATTCTTCATTTGGAGCCCCCAAGGGATAATGCGGCCGACGTGACAAATCCAATACTTTTGCACATCTTTATTGGAGGGTACGGAGCCTCCTTCTCTCTCTCTCTCTCTCTCTCTCTCTCTCTCTCTCTCTCTCTCTCTCACACACACACACACACACACACACACAATCCTTTGCTTTGTGGGAAAGGAAACTCTTCTCCCAAGACCCTCGTGGGAACGTAACAAGTCAGAGGACTGGTCTATCAAGTCATGTATTGGTGACATTGACCTCCCGCAGGTCCCTAAGGTTTCAGCCTGCGGACCTTCCCAGCCCAACGTGGAGATGCCAGGAATCAAACCTGTTTCCCTATCGTTTCCTCCTGTGGCAGGGAGTTCCGCAGTTTATCTATGCACTGCATGTAGAAGTACTTTGTTTTGCGTTTCGAGGACCCTCAAGAAAAACACGGTTCACACATCATTTTTGTTTTGGTTTTTGGCATAATTTTGGCCACAACTTTATTCCTACAATTCTTACAAACTTTATTGAATTACAGTATGTGAGTGGTTGCTTAGGCATTGGTTAGCGACAATCTGTTCCCACTTGGAGGTAGGAACAGAACTGACAACTGCACCCCTGCGGAAATCAGTAAGGGTTGTTAAGTTGTGGGTGAACATATCAGATGACACAGCAATTCTTCAAACAGCTCTTGTTTATTCACAGGCCCAGAAGAGAACTGGGCTGAAGGGTTCAGCCAGCCTGCTTATATAGAGCTCAACTACAAAGCAACAGTAACAACTTTCTGTAACTATCCAATCACTGAATGTCACTTTCAATTCCTTATTTGCATATGTGGTCCTCAGTGAAAACTATCTACAGTATCCCCCTGCTGGCCCAGGGTGAGAACTTCAGTACATAACAAGGGTAAACAATTTTGGGGAGAGAATAAAGCTGGGCGCCAGGCTCTCCCCTCTCCCCAAATGCTCCCAGGGGCTCTTGCATGACCCTAATCCTTTGCCAGGGATTCGGACAAAAGCATGGCGAGCCCCTGGATTCCTTTAAAGGAATACCCTTGCAGCAGCAGCATTGGAGGGGCAGGCACAGCCAACCACATCTCCTCCACCAACCAAAAATTAACCAATGCCTAACCGCAACCTTAGGGGCGCGGGTGGCACTGTGGGTTAAACCACAGAGCCTGGGACTTGCCGATCAGAAGGTCGGCGGTTCGAATCCCTGCGACGTGGTGAGCTCCCATTGCTCGGTCCCTGCTCCTGCCAACCTAGCAGTTCAAAAGCACATCAAAGTGCAAGTAGATAAATAGGTACCGCTCTGGCAGGAAGGTAAACGGCGTTTCCGTGTGCTGCTCTGGTTCGCCGGAAGCGGCTTAGTCATGCTGGCCACATGACCCGGAAGCTGTACGCCGGCTCCCTCAGCCAATAAAGCGAGATGAGCGACGCAACCGCAGAGTCGGTCACAACTGGACCTAATAGTCAGGGGTCCCTTTACCCTTTACCTTTAACCACAACCCTACAAGTTGTGATGATTTGCTACGAAGTAGGCAAAACCCAAATGGCACCAGCCAATCACCCAAATGGGAAAATTCCTACCAGCCCCTGCCTGAAAGCAGACGACCCCATGATAGGCATAGGAAGGTCAGCGCGAATAAACCCTAAATAAATGGAGGGTGGGCGGGTAATCCGATGTGTGAAGCGAAAAGAGGAAGCTCAATGCTGTGCACAGGGAACAAATATAGCACCCCCCATCAATCAAATAAAATTACAACAATACATTTCCCCCAGCAACAATTGAAGGTGTGCAGTCAAATTCATGGCCATCCAAACTAACCCGCCCAGCAACAAGGGATGTCATGGTTGCTCCCACCGCAGCACGTGCCCTCCATGAAGGAGAACCCGCTTTATCTGACCTAAATCTTCCAATATTCCACTTCTTGGGAGATCCATGAGTTCCAGTCTTTCGAGAGAGGGAGAAGAACTTTTCTCTGTCCACGCTTCTCCTGCCTCAAAGTTTCCTAGATATTTCACCTACTGAGAAACTCCCAACTTCTGCCAGTTGTATCTAACCAGCTACAGGAATCTACATACAATAACCTACTGCCACATTTGACAAAAAACAATACTTTCCTCCACACTTCAGGCTTTCTGTAAATTTATCTAAATTTAATAAAGTTATTTTAAGCAAATAAGCAATATCCCTGCTTTTTAACCTTTCTAGCCTCAATATTTGGTGCCTTCTGTCGCTTTCAAGGCTTCACTATTAAAAGTTTTGCTCTGGTAAATATTACTTCAGGGGTCCTTGGAAGGCAATCCTTTGAAAAATGGTTGAGTAATTCTTTGTTAAGTTCTTGCTGCCTCCTGCTGCTTTTAAGGAACACAGGAGCTGCCTTATTCCAGGATTCAGTGTGTTTGTGCGAGGGGTTATTGTTTTGTTTTGTTCTTGTTTTTATTATGTATGTACAGTACTTTGTGGATTTATGCTATATTTTTATGCTGCAAACCTGACCTGTGCCACAGACTAGATTTAATGAACACTCACATCAGAGTGCTCTCTAAATTGATAGTTATAGGCTTTTATATAACCTTCTATGCTCTTCCACATGTGTTTAATGCGCCTAACACTTCTTTTAGATTTTTTTAAAAGTTACTTTTACATTCTTATATTCTTTTATATATATACTTTTTAGCTTTCCAAAATATTTTACAGATTCTAATTGATTGCACCACACCCTACTTATGCTGGTTTATGACTGTAATAAAGATTTGATGCTGCTGCGGAAAACCACCCTGTGATCTCCATATGAAAGGCAGGTTCTTTTCCAGGGAGTCTTCTCTTCTCATGAGGTGGCCAAAGTCTTGGAGCCTCAGCTTCAGGATCTGTCCTTCCAGTGAGCCCTCAGGGCTGATTTCCTTCAGAATGGAGAGGTTTGATCTTCTTGTAGTCCAGGGGACTCTCAAGAGTCTCCTCCAGCACCAGAATTCAAGAGCATCGATTCTTCGGCGATCAGCCTTCTTTATGGTCCAGCTCTCACTTCCATACATCACTACTGGGAAAACCATAGCTTGACCTATACGGACCTGGAGCAGGAACTGGCAAGCCACTCCAGCATCCCTGCCAAGAAAACTCCATGGACAAAGACAACTGGGTGGGTCTATGACCTGTAATTAACCATGCTAGTTAATCAAAACCTCAGTATGTAATGGCAGTATATATATTTGAGGGGGCCGAGCACACACAAGGTTGATGTGCATTGATGTTCAAATGGTGTGAAATTTATTCTTTCCCCAAAACGTCTAGCTATATATACATTATTTACACAATGGGCCCCTTGTGATTGGCTAATTCCGGGCTGCTCCTATAAGCTAATCAGGCTGCGGATTCACCTCCTCCAGAAGCTTGTTTGGCTGCTCCTGCAGGCCAATCAGGTTGCTGATTCACTTCATCCAGGAGCCTGATTGGCTGCTCCTGCAGACCAATCAGGTCGCTGATTCACTTCCACCTGGAGCTGGATTGGTTGGCTCCTGCGGACCAATCAGACTGCTGCATTCTGGATCCTATTGTTCTAGGATTCAGCTCAGTACATAACATGGTGTGTGGGCACCTGGTCATTTGATCAATTATGCAGGGTGGGCTTACCTGTCCCCCCATATTTTATTCAAGTTGGGACTCCTGATGGCAGCCTTAACCTCCATCCATCCCCTATGGGAGGAGAGAGCCCAGCACCAAAGGCTGAGGCCCAGATCCCCATCTGCATCTTCCACCAGCATCATTTGACTGCATCCCCTTTCCAGGTGTGTTTGTGGTCCAGGCAGAGGGGGAAGGGACGCAGGTGGCGCTGTGGGTTAAAGCCTCAGCGCCTAGGACTTGCTGATCGAAAGGTCGGCGGTTCGAATCCCTGCGCCGGGGTGCGCTCCCGCTGCTCGGTCCCAGCGCCTGCCAACCTAGCAGTTCGAAAGCACCTCCGGGTGCAAGTAGATAAATAGGGACCGCTTACCAGCGGGAAGGTAAACGGCGTTTCCGTGTGCGGCTCTGGCTCGCCAGATGCAGCTTGTCACGCTGGCCACGTGACCCAGAAGTGTCTCCGGACAGCGCTGGCCCCTGGCCTCTTGAGTGAGATGGGCGCACAACCCCAGAGTCTGTCAAGACTGGCCCGTACGGGCAGGGGTACCTTTACCTTTTTTTACAGAGGGGGAAATGGAACATGGGGCTGCCTTCTGCTCTCTGCAAGGCTTCGGAGCTCATCTCCTCCCCTCCAGCCTCAGGAATATACTTCGTCATCCTGCTTTTCACACCCTGCAGTTAGAGCCAGGAGAGGTGAGAGCAGTCGCTATAGTAACTCCTTTCAAGCCTTCTGCTAATTCTGTTCCCTTGCTTTCCGAGAAAAGGTTCTTAATTTTTCCCTTCCTCTCGTTTTCCCCCTAGAGCTGCTTTGGATGTTCATTTTCATTCTAGTTTTTTTTTTTTTTTTGCATTTCCAGGAGAACAAATCCAGCGTTATCTTCCCGGTGTCCCAAGATGCTCAAGCCCTGGATTCAGCCATAGGCTGTGTGCCTCAAAGGGGGAGACATAGTTAGAGATGCCCTCTCCCACCTGTCTGCATCCAAGCAACCCTCCAACATTTCTCCAAAGAAAATAGGGATGTCCTATTCAAATAATAATAATAATAATAATAATAATAATAATAATAATGCCCCATCCATCTGACTGGGTTGCCCCAGCCACTCTGGGCTGTTTCCAACATATATAAAAACATAACAAAACATTAGAACATTAAAAAATACAACACTTCCCTTTACAGGGCTGTCTTCAGATGTCTTCTGAAGGTTGTATAGCTACTTATCTCCTTTTTAAAAATTTATTTAATCATTTTTTCGATACAAACCACAACCGCAAAAGACACACACAACAAAAAAACCATAATAATAATAATAACAACACAATTTGACAATTCAGATTTGAATACACTGATATGCCTACAACTACACCTTTTAAAACAATATTTTCCCACCTCTCTCTCCTCCTCCTATTTCCTACCACTATCCGCCTTATCGCTTAAATATTCGTTCCAGATTTCTTCATATTTATCCATTCTTATTTTGCGCCGACGTGCAATTTGTTTGTATGAAGCTAGTCTGTCCATATTATCAATCCATGTGCTCAGTGGAATCTTTTTGCGGCTCTTCCAATGCATCAAAACAAGGTTTTTTTGCTTCTAATATAGCACGGTACATCCATATTATTATTATTTTTACCCCTTGAGTGGCTGGGAAGCACAGCCAGATGGGCGGGGTATAAATAATAAATTATTATTATTATTATTATTATTATTATTATTATTATTATTATTATAGCATATGGGAGCCAGATGTTTGTCATCTACCCTGGTGAGAGGAACTTTGGAATGCAGGAAGAGCAGTGCCAGAAACTTTGTTGTCAATTCACTCTTGTTCTGCATTGTATTTGTGTACTTAAAACCATATTGCTTTGTTTTTCTGTTGATATTCTGTGTTGGTTGTCTTTTGCTGTGTCGTGCCTTTGCTAAGGAAGAGTTAAATCCAACAGTGAAGAGTGTGATTTGCTACCAGCATTCTGCTGTTCTAAAGTTACAGCCTCCACTGTCTAGTAGGATCTTCTTGAGTTCTCAGGTATTTATGAGTTTTCTTGTCAGTGGGATGTGGGTTGCCGGGGGAGGTGTGAGTGGGGGAATCATGGAGAATTGCCTGTTTCTCTTCCCCTCCCTCCCCAAAGTGTGCTGCAAATGTGAATCTCCATAACTTGTTCTTTGCAGAACTCTGAGCGAAGCTCCGCTGGAGAAGGCTGAGGATGGGAACAAATAGCCGGCTGCAAATTGCATTTAAATTGGAAGAGAATGGTTTTCATTTGGTCAGGAAACTCCTCTCCCACTCCTGCCACCACCATCCCCTTTAAAAATCCTATTAATGCTAATGCAAGGTGGACTCAATCACCGCGTGGAGATAGGGCAATAACGGCTTAACAAATTTATTTTGCGAGAGTAATCTCTTTGGGGCTGCAAAAAATGAGAGCCTTTCTGAGATGATGGTGCCGTAAAATGGAGAATCTGGGGTCCATTAATAAACAACGAACTGATTCATCGCAGGCTGAGCACGTGGAGGAGAAGAGACTTTGTTTGTCTGGTGGTTTGGAAGAGAAAGGGAATATGAAATCTTAGCAAGAAGGTCAGCCATTGTCTTGTAGTTGTTTAGTCGTTTAGTCGTGTCTGACTCTTCATGACCCCATGGACCAGAGCATGCCAGGCACTCCTGTCTTCCACTGCCTCCTGCAGTTTGGTCAAACTCATGTTCGTAGCTTCGAGAACACTGTCCCACCATCTCGTCCTCCGTCGTCCCCTTTTCCTTGTGCCCTCAGTCTTTTCCAACATCAGGGTCTTTTCCAGGGAGTCTTCTCTTCTCATGAGGTGGCCAAAGTATTGGAGCCTTAGCTTCAGGATCTGTCCTTCCAGTGAGCACTCAGGGCTGATCTCCTTCAGAATGGATTGGTTTGATCTTCTTGCAGTCCATGGGACTCTCAAGAGTCTCCTCCAGCACCAGAATTCCAAAGCATCCATTCTTGGGTGATCAGCCTTCTTTATGGTCCAGCTCTCACTTCCATACATCACTACGGGGAAAACCATAGCTTTAACTATACAGACCTTTGTCGGCAAGGTGATGTCTCTGCTTTTTAAGATGCTGTCTAGGTTTGTCATTGCTTTTCTCCCAAGAAGCAGGAGTCTTTTCATTTTGTGACTGCTGTCACCATCTGCAGTGATCATGGAGCCCAAGAAAGTAAAAAGCCATTGTCTAGTTTGCATCAATTTAGCCTGGAGAGGAGAGCTTGTGTAACTGAGACCCTCTGTCTCTTGTGCTCTTGTTCTGCTCCCTGGTCGGCCACTGTGAGGACAGGATGCTAGATTAGATGGGTCATTGGTCTGATCCAGCAGGATCTTCTTAGCTTCTCACCCTTCTGCCTAAGGGTAGAGCTCCAGCTGATCTGTGTTGAGGAACAAACAAGGGGAGGAGGCTATTTCTTCCACCCGCTGCCTGTTGGCTTCCTAGATAATAATAATATAATAATAATAATTTATTATTTATACCCCGCCCATCTGGCTGAGCCTCCCCAGCCACTCTGAGCGGCTCCCAATCGAGTGTTTAAAACAATACAGCATTAAATATTAAAAACTTCACTAAACAGGGCTGCCTTCAGATGTCTTTTAAAGATAAGATAGCTGCTTATTTCCTTCACATCTGAAGGGAGGGCGTTCGACAGGGTGGGCGCCACTACCGAGAAGGCCCTCTGTCTGGTTCCCTGTAACCTCACTTCTCGCAATGAGGGAACTGCCAGAAGGCCCTCAGCGCTGGATCTCAGTGTCCGGGCTGAACAATGGGGGTGGAGACTCTCCTTCAGGTATACAGGACTGAGGCCGTTTAGGGCTTTAAAGGTCAGTACTAACACTTTGAATTGTGCTCGGAAACATACTGAGAGCCAATGCAGATCTCTCAGAATTGGTGTTATGTGGTCCTGGCGGCCACTCCCAGTCACCAGTCTAGCTGCCGCATTCTGGATTAATTGCAGTTTCTAGTAAAGGTAAAGGGGACCCCTGACCGTTAGGTCCAGTCGCAGATGACTCTGGGGTAGCGGCGCTCATCTCACTTTATTGGCCAAGGGAGCCAGCATACAGCTTCTGGGTCATGTGGCCAGCATAACTAAGCTGCTTCTGGCGAACCAGAGCAGCGCATGGAAACACCGTTTACCTTCCCTCCGGAGCGGTACCTATTTATCTACTTGCACTTTGACATGCTTTCGAACTGCTAGGTTGGCAGGAGCAGGGACTGAGCAACAGGAGCTCACCCTGTCACGGGGATTTGAACCACCAACCTTCTGATCGGCAAGTCCTAGGCTCTGTGGTTTAACCCACAGCGCTACCCGCATGCAGTTTCTGAGTCGCCTTCAAAGGTAGCACCACGTAGAGCATATTGCAGTAGTCCAAGTGGAAGATAACTAGATGCAGCCGGTTGGGCACTATGGAAAACAGGAAGCTGGAATAGATGGTCCTTTGGTTTAATACAGCTGAGCTCTTCCTCTGGCTGAGCAGAGCTTTGAATTGTGGCCTCCCAGGTCCAAGTCTTGCTCTTTACCCATTAACACACAGGCAACTCTTTCTTCTCTCTTTACACAGATGCTAAACAGCTGTTGGTCCTATTTGAACTCCGATTAAAGCAATGCTTCCCCCACAGCTGGGTGCTGCTATCAGAAGTAGGATCACAGTATGGAACTGGTAGACAGCTGTAGGATCCTAGGTGGGCAAAGATTTGATCCGGCGCTTCCTGGTACCGCGGGGGCTTCTCCTGTGTGGAATAATTAATGCACGCAAAATGCTTTTGAAGATGAGAAGCGCTAAGTGCTGTTATTATTGTTGTTATTAGAGGCCATCTCTGCTTATACCGATTGGGGGGAAACAGATAATTGCTGCCTTTCATCTTCTCCCTGTTGCAGAGAACTGAAAGCCCTTGTTTTTTTGAGAGGAAATGAAAGAAGGACCAGTTTGGAGGGAGGCAATGGGGGACAAGGAGGCAGTTGCCTCTTGGGATGGAGAGGGAAATCTGTTTTAAGCAGACTTATATACAGTGGCAAACCTAGACAGCATCTTAAAAAGCAGAGACATCACCTTGCTGACAAAGGTCTTGCAAAGCTATGGTTTTCCCAGTAGCTATGTATGGAAGTGAGAGCTGGACCATAAAGAAGGCTGATCACCCAAGAATGGATGCTTTTGAATTCTGGTGCTGGAGGAGACTCTTGAGAGTCCCATGGACTGCAAGAAGATCAAACCTATCCATTCTGAAGGAAATCAGCCCTGAGTGCTCACTGGAGGGACAGATCCTGAAGCTGAGGCTCCAATACTTTGGCCACCTCATGAGAAGAGAAGACTCCCTGGAAAAGACCCTGATGTTGGGAAAGATGGAGGGCACAAGGAGAAGGGGACGACAGAGGACGAGATGGTTGGACAGTGTTCTCGAAGCTACCAACATGAGTTTGACCAAACTGCAGGAGGCAGTGGAAGACAGGAGGGCCTGGGGGTCACGAAGAGTCAGACACAACTAAATGACTAAACAACAACAAACATACCCATGGTAGTTCTGAATTGATTGTGGTTTCCCCATGTTGGATGGCCTCTTGCATTGAGGACCCACTCAAGTCCAAGATGCTTATGCATTACCATGTTGTGGTTGTTGTTTTAAAAAAACCTGACTAATTATATGCAAAATTAAATGTGCACAATATGCATATATTGAAGGGCTATAGCTCTGTGCTAGAACAAATGCTTGGCATGTAGAAGCCTCCAGATTCAATCTCTGGGGTCTTCAGGCAGATTCCCTGTTTGAAACCCTGGAGAGCTGATGCCAGTCAGTGGGGGCGATATTTAGCTAGGTGGATCGATGATCTGAACTGCTACAAGGCAGCTTGCTATGTTCCTATGTCAGAAGAAGAAGGGAGATCCTAATGTATTGTTGTGAGTTTGAGAGGTTCTGTCTGGATGATGCCCGAGTCCTTTCCAATTCTTGGGGGTCCTGTACCCAGTGAGGGTTAAACTCTGATAGAGGATTCTATTGCTGAACTAGACAGACAAGGCTTTTTATGTCATTAGTATTGTTATGTGTGTGGAGGAAAAACTTAAAACATGTTGTAGAGTTCCCAAAATAGACCAGAGACAATTGTACTTCACTGCTACTGAAGGCAAATGAGCACCATGGTCACAAATCCAATACATTCAGTATTGGCACAGTCCATAAGAAATCCAGTTGCAGCAGACTTAACTTAATCTAACAAGAACTTATAATAAGTCTAAACCTTAGCACTAAGCATACTATGTACACCACACACCAGACTGAAAAGAGATAGAAAGAGAAATTGAAAACCAGGTTTCTTCTGGCCCTACTTTTATAGTCAACATGACCTTGACAGAAGAGATAAGAGAACCAGTTTAAACCAGCTGTACTCAGCTTCTCTGATGGAATAACCCAAACATCATGAACCTTTTGCTTGCTTCTTTTCCAGAACCCTCTTGAACTAAGCAGAACAGGAAAGATCTCTACACATCAGATCACTATTTTCTGCACTAAGAAATGCAAACTGACACTTAGCTGAAGAAGAAGAAGAAGAGGAGGAGGAGGAGGAGGAGGAGGAGGAGGAGGAGGAGTAGTTTGTATTTGATATCCCGCTTTATCACTACCCTAAGGAGTCCCAAGGCAGCTAACAATCTCCTTTCCCTTCCTCCCCCACAACAAACACTCTGTGAGGTGAGTGGGGCTGAGAGAAGTGTGACTGGCCCAAGGTCACCCAGCAGCTGCATGTGGAGGAGCGGGGAAGCGAACCCGGTTCACCAGATTACGAGTCCACTGCTCTTAACCACTACACCACAGCTGGCCACATGTGTCCTCATCAGCATCCCAAAAGAATGGGCTAGGCTGCCAGAGCTACAGCGCATTGCAGTAATACTATCTGGAGGTTTCCAGAGCCTGGAGTAGAGTGGTCCAGTCATTTCTGTCCAACAGGACTCCCCTTACCAATGTGAACACCCTAGAGGGTCTGTACGGATGGAGACAGTCTTTCAGATATCTGGAGGCGAAAGTCGTTCACACACTTATGTGAGCACCTTGAATTGAATAATAAAGCAGAGTGAAAATAAGCAAAAGTGAATGATATTTTTTAATATTCTGCATATCTGACACCCTGAGGGCTTATCTCTGTCAGCTGATTAAATAAAGTCTTTCCCTTAGCCTGGGAAATCAGACTCTGAGGAATGACACCAAGTTGCAAGTGGCAGGATCCTACACCCAGTGCTTAATTTCCTGTTCTAAATTGCTCAGATGCATCCATGCTGTTAATGAGTGTGATATGCAGAAGGTACCAGAAAGACACAGACCTGGTATTTGTTTTAAAATTGGGCTTTTTAAAAACAACAACAACACTTTTTCTTTTTTCCGTTCTCACTTTGGGCATGAATCCCATAGCTTAACTTTTTTGGGGTGTTGCAAAGCGTCTCATTGCATATTGAAAGGGTACTTCTTTGGGGAATGGGGGTTATACTGGAATTTGTTGTTGTTTAGTCATTTAGTTGTTTCCGTCTGTTCGTGCCCCCATGGGCCAGAGAACGCCAGGCACTCCTGTCTTCCACTGCCTCCCGCAGTTTGGTCAAACTCATGCTGGTAGCTTCAAGAACACTGTCCCACCATCTCGTCCTCTGTCGTCCCCTTCTCCTTGTGCCCTCCATCTTTCCCAACATCAGGGTCTTTTCCAGGGAGTCTTCTCTTCTCATGAGGTGGCCAAAGTCTTGGCGCCTCAGCTTCATGATCTGTCCTTCCAGTGAGCACTCAGGGCTGATTTCCTTCAGAATGGAGAGGTCCATGGGACTCTCAAGAGTCTCCCCAGCACCATAATTCAATAATTTCAATATATTGGAATAACGGGATCCAATTACCTTTTGAAGCCTAGGTTCAACCACCAGCATTGGCTGGGAATGTCTCCTGCCTGGAATCCCAGAGAGATGCTGCCAGCCAGTGTGTGCAGTACTGAGTTCGATGGACCCCACGGTCTGACTCTGCATGAGGGTGGTTTCCTGGGTAGCTGTCATTGCCCCTTGTTTGAGTGACAGCACCCTCTCTGGGGGGAAGACAAGGATTATTGCGCAAGCCTATCTGTCCAATCTATTAACCCCACCTTCCTCTAGGAAATTAGTGCCAGGCGATTCCCAAAATAGCAAATTAGGCGTCACAGGAAGGTGCCAGTCAGTAATTAGTTCAAAGAAGGAGCTAACTCTTTATTAGCAAATACTTGGTATCCACAGACTTGGTTGAGTGTCAGGAAGAGCAGTTCGTTCCTGGTGGTCTTCCTCCATGAAAATCTATGTGGAGCTACCTTTGAAGGTGACCTGGAAACTACAACTAATCCAGAATACGGCAGCTAGACTGGTGATTGGGAGTGGTTGCCGGGACCACAGATTTGTCTAACGCAGCCTTTCTAAACCTGTGGGTCCCCAGTTGTTGTTGAACTACAACTCCCATCACCCCTAGCTAGCAAGGCCAGAGCTCAGGGATGATGGGAGTTGTAGTCCAACAACATCTGGGGACCCACAGGTTGAGAACCACTGCTCTAATTATTGTTCTCCAAGTGCCCACCACAAGGGAAACTGCAGATTAATCCAGAATACGGCAACTAGACTGGAGATTGGGAGTGGACGCCGGGACCACAGATTTGTCTAACCAATGTCATTGTGACATCGGCACAGTTTCATTCTCAGTTCCTTTCCTCGCGATCCCTAAGTTGGAACTGGCCTTTTCCACAGCTGCCAAACATTTTTGCTGCAGGTCCCACTTGTCCCAACCTTGTGACGAAAAGACTGTGACAGAGCGGAGGGAAAGAGTTGCCAGCTTTTGATTTCATCTACCTTGATGAGTCCAGGTGTGCAGAAGCACAACAGGTGGCGGAATGGCGCAATGTGTGTGTGTGTGTTTGTATATGTGTGTGTGTTGCGTGTATTGAAGCCTGGAGGAATCTGGCCAAACGGGATTAAATATGATGTCTGGGGGCTGGTCGGAGGCAGATGGAAGCCAGCAGAACAGGAAACAAGCTCTGTTGGATCATTACAAAGGTCCGTCAAATCTAGCATCCTATTCCCACACTGCTAAACCAGATGCCCAAATGGGAAGCTGCAAGCAGGACCTCAGGACACTGAGAGCTTCTTGGCATTGCAGATCCCATGACTAACAGCACATGGCTTTATTAGGGCTGGCAGCCATTAAGGTTTCATTCTTCCCTTCGGTATTTTCGCTTTAGGTTCTGTATCAGGTGTTTTGTTGTTTTCACGGGGATAGGGTTTTATTTGGGTGGGTGGGGTTGTTTAAAACTTATTGTAAATGTTGTATGTTAATTTGGAATTTTGTGTTTGTGGGCTGGAGTATTGTTTAGGGGTTTTGTTTGTTTGTTGGGGAGCATATTGCCAATTAGTGTTTATACATTAGTTTTGTTAATTATTTTTATTATGCTTTTATTATTTTCATTGTGTATTTTGTGCTTCCTATATTGTAATTTTGTGTTGCGAACTGCCGTGAGACCTATGGGTAGTATACAAATTTGACAAATGATAAAATAATTACTTATTTAGAATTTATGAATATTTAGAATTTATAAATTCTATTTTTTAAAAGATATTTATTAAAGTTTCAAAAATTATATAAAAACAAAACAAAACAACAATACAAACAAACACAAACAAAAACAAGTATAATTTCAATCCCTTATTTTCTTGTAACTTACTTCCCCGACTTCCTCATACCTCCCCTTTCTGTATTCCAATTTCTAATTATTAATTCAGCAAATCCTCTCCCTTATTTTTCATTTAATTTTTAGCCTTTCTTTTCTTTTTACTTAACCATTACAGCTGGAAACCACATAATTTCTAAACCAACGTCATTCTAACATTCATTAATTTTGCAATGTTTCTTAAGATAGTCCTTAAATTTCTTCCAATCTTCTTCCGCTGTCTCTCTTCCCTGGTCTCGGATTCTGCCAGTCATTTCTGCCAGTCCCATATAGTCTATCACCCTCATCTGCCATTCTTCCAAGGTGGGTAGATCTTGTGTCTTCCAATACTTTGCGATGAGTATTCTTGCTGCTGTTGTAGCATACATAAAGAATGTTCTATCCTTCTTTGGCACCAATTGGCCGACCATACCCAGGAGAAAGGCCTCTGGTTTCTTCAAGAAGGTATATTTAAATACCTTTTTCATTTCATTATATATCATTTCCCAGAAAGCCTTAATCTTTGGGCATGTCCACCAAAGGTGAAAGAATGTACCTTCATTTTCTTTACATTTCCAACATTTATTATCAATCAGGCAAGTGGTAAATTTTTGCAAGCTTGACTGGGGTCATGTACCACCTGTAAATTATTTTCATAATATTCTAGACTTTATGAATTCTAAACCATGGATCTGAATTATGGGTGTGGAGATGCTTTTGTGTTTGTGGGCTGGAGTATGGTTTAGAGGCTTTCTTTTTTGGGAGGGCACATATTGTTAATTAGCGTTTAGACATTAATATTGTTAATTATTTTAATTATTTTTATTATGCATTTTGTCTTTCATATATTGGGATTTTGTGTTGTGAACTGCCGTGAGACATATGGGTATAGGAAAGTATACAAATATAAAAAAATAATAAAACAGTATTTATTTAGAATTTATGAACATTTAGAATTTATGAATTGTAAACCATGGGCTGAAGCCAGGGGTCAGCAATTTTTTTCAGCAGGGGGCCGGTCCACTGTCCCTCAGACCTTGTGGGGGGCCGGACTATATTTTGAAAAAATGAAGAAGAAGAAATTCCTATGCTCACAAATAACCCAGGGATGCATTTTAATAAAAGGACACATTCTACTCATGTAAAAACGCGCTGATTCCCGGACCATCTGCATGCCAGATTTAGAAGGTGATTGGGCCAGATCTGGCCCCCGGGCCTTAGTTTGCCTACCCATGGGCTGCTGAACAATGGGGATGGAGATGCTCCTTTGGGTATACCGGGCTGAGGCTGTTTAGGGTTTCAAACGTCAGCACCAACACTTTGAACTGTGCTTGGAAACATACTGGAAGCCAGCAAAGATCCTTTCTTCTATCTTTCTTTGGTGATCCCTCGTAGCCGAGTAAGATTTTCTTCCATAAACACAGTTTTAACAGTGAGTCCGTAAGTGACTGTGGAGGCCAGTTCTGGATTCACACATCCTTCCACAGTGGGGACACTGGTTCCTATGTGGTAGTTGATCACGGTGTGGAATGGCCAAGCGTGCCTTCCTCTTAGCACATTTCTCCCTTGCGTCTTGAATTTGAGTGTCTTCAAAGCCCATGAGACCTTTGGTAAAGGCTGTTCCCCAACTGGAGAGCTCGCAGGCCAGTGTTTCCCAGTTGTTGGTGTGCATACTACATTTTTAAAGATTTGCCTTGAGAAAGTCTTTAAACCTCTTTTATTTAGGACTGGTGTTATGTGGTCCTGGCGGCTGCTCCCAGTCACCAGTCCAGCTCTTCTTCATTGAAGGCTTTTAATCAGCAGTTGGATGGCCATCTGCCATGGATGCTTCAGTCAAGGTTCCTGCATTGCAGGAGGTTGGACTAGATGATTCTACCTTCCTGCCGTACAATTGTGTGAGTCCTGTGGGCCAGAGAGAGATTTCCAGAGGGTCACTTTGGGCCCATGTACAGTGCTACCTTGGGTTAAGAACTTAATTCAATGTGGTGTAGTGGTTAAGAGCAGTAGACTCATAATCTGGTGAACCGGGTTCGCTTCCCCGCTCCTCCACATGCAGCTGCTGGGTGACCTTGGGCCAGTCACACTTCTCTGAAGTCTCTCAGCCCCACTCACCTCACAGAGTGTTTGTTGCGGGGGAGGAAGGGAAAGGAGAATGTTAGCCGCTGTGAGACTCCTTCGCGTAGTGATAAAGCGGGATATCAAATCCAAACTCTTCTCTTCTTAATTCGTTCTGGAGGTCTGTTCTTAACCTGAAACTGTTCTTAACCCGAGGTACCACTTTAGCTAATGGGGCCTCCCGCTGCTGCCGCACCGCCGGAACATGATTTCTGTTCTCAACCTGATGCAAAGTTCTTAATCTGAGGTACTATTTCTGGGTTAGCGGAGTCTGTAACCTGAAGCGTATGTAACCTGAAGCATCTGTAACCTAAGGTACCACTGTACCTGAGGTTCCCCATGCCTGGGGTACACAAGGGAAGATAACTGTTGAATTCATGTCCCACCTGAGGCGCTTTCTGCAAACAGCTACTGTTGGAAACTGGATCCTGGGCGAAACGGACCTTTCGTCTGACGCAGAGAGACTCTTTGGAGATTGTTAACCCAAGTTTTGCCTGAGGTTGAGCTAAGAGAACCTTGGCTGACCAGCAACCTGAGAGAGAGAGAGAGATCAGTGTTAAGAGGCAACGTAGGATTGAAAATGTGAGCAGGCATCAACACCAGTATTTTTCCAACTCCGCACACCCACCCAACAACCATGGCAACTAGTAACTTGTTCTCTTTAAAGGGAGGGGTAAAAAAAAAAAAAATGAAAACTGACATTCTTTTGATTCTGCATATTAGACTGACCTCCTCTTTTTCTATCATTTGTGCTTGGGAATGACTTTCGGAGGCCTGGGTTGGGGGGGAGGGAAGAGGAGGGGGGGTTGGAAAGTGGAAGCCTTCCTGTTGCATAAAGTACCCCCCCTTCTTTCGGTTGCTAAGCAATCAATGTGCTCTCCGAAGCCACCGAGACAGACCCTTGGCTTGCTGCGTTTCACTGTTTCATTTGCAATTTAAATTCTCTGACAGGCAGAGGCAACCAAGCTGTTCACTTAAGATTGCACACACACACACACAACCAGAAAAGGCGGCGGGAGCAGGGGGGAGTTATATTGAAATATGAGGAATATCCAATGCCTCAAGCACTTCATAAATTTCCCTTTGATAGTTGCGGTGAGATGAGATGGGAACACACACACAGAGGGAGAGGGAGAGAGGAGGTGGTGAAAGGCAAAAACATGGCATTGGCTCTAGACCCGGCCCACCTGTTGGCCATTTGGGATGTTGCTTCTGGACCAAATTCACTGAGATGGGTCACGAACAGTTTCAGGGCATTTTGGCTCATGAGAGAGAGCGGAAAAAAATGGCACCTCCCTCCAGACCAGGGAAAAGGGTTGAGGGAAGATCTACATCGGAAACAAGGCAGGAAGAAAGTTCAACATTGGGATCTGCTGCCCCTGGGAATCTTGCCACCTGAAGCAGTCACCTCACCTTGCCTCATGGGTGGGCCATTTTTTAAAAAAATCATTTTTATTGATTTTCCAATAAACAACATCCAATTAATATATCATCATAATACTCCAATTAAAATAAAAAAACTAAAATAAAAAGACCAAATTATAATTATTAATTTTTCGGAGCTCCCCATGGTCTGGATCTCTGAAGCATATCATGGGTGGTGCCAATCTTGAGCTGTTTGACCAAGTGGGAGAAATTCCCGGAGTGATGGCAATTAGCCACAATGGCTATGTTTTACCTCCGTGTCTGGAGGCAGTAGGTTGCTGGGATCCGTTGGGATTGGGCCCTTTTTGCTAGCTCCCCATGGTCATCTGGTCGGCCACTGTGAAAACAGGCTGTTGGACAAGATGGACCACTGGCCTGATCCAGCACATTCTTCTGTATCTGAAATTTGATTTACGATAGTTTGCATTCAAAGGCGGACCTCCCTGGTTTGCTCTTTCTGAAACGATGCACGAACGGAAACAGAGCTCTTGTTTGGAAAGGCACACTTCTCAGATTTTCCCAGCGCTGTTCTCCACCCAGGAAACGTGTAGTAGAAGAATGAATATACTAAGGCATGCATAAAAACGCATGTAGCGATTGAGGACGATGTACAAAAGTGCTTGATGTTCGTGATAATTGCTTTGCAAATGTGTGCCTATTAGACAAAATTGCATATCTATCTGTATATTAGGGAAAATTCACACTAAAACGCTATGGTTTTTCCTGATGACTTTTTGTTGTTGTTAATCGCAGACAGACATGGAGAGGTGAAGTTAAGATTGGGAGGAAAATACCATGTTGCCAGTCCAACAGTATCTGTAGTGCGCCAGACAAGAGGACGCAAATTGCAGGGGAAGTGCCAGTCGAAAGGTCAGAAGGTTGGTCCCTTTAAGAGAGGCTGGTTCTCCGAAAAAATAAAAATAAAAAATTAAATTGTGTGTGTGTGGGAGTGAGTCTAGGAATGGTGGATTGAAGAAGGAAGTTTAGAAAGCCTTGATTGACTTCCAGTCCTAGTAAGAGAGGGATGCAGGTGGCGCTGTGGGTTAAACCACAGAGCCTAGGACTTGATGATCAGAAGGTCAGCGGTTCGAATCCCCATGACGGGGTGAGCTCCCGTTGCTCGGTCCCTGCTTCTGCCAACCTAGCAGTTCAAAAGCACAAAGTGCAAGTAGATAAATAGGTACCGCTCTGGCGGGAAGGTAAATGGCGTTTAGTCATGCTAGCCACATGACCTGGAAGCTGTACGCCGGCTCCCTCGGCCAGTAAAGCGAGATGAGACCCCAACCCCAGAGTCGTCCACGACTGGACCTAATGGTCAGGGGTCCCTTTACCTAGTAAGAGAATGCCAGGGAAGATGGAGGTTTGGTGCAACAGAGCCACCCCATTTTGATGTGCAGTTCCCTCTTAAGCTGCATGCATGAATCCAGCAAGAATTGACAGCTTTCTAGGGGAGCGTCTGCCCTTTGGACAATTGTAATTCAACAGGTGGAAATTCTCTTAGCCTGCAGATATATGAGCCTTTCCTGTTGAATTTTTGCCTGTAGGTTAGCAGATAAAGGTGCAGAAATCCTGTGAGGAGAAGGAGGAGGGCAGGAAAAAAACGAGTTGGCTTTCCTTAATCTGACACAGAGGTAGATGTTAAAAATGGGTTAGCCGGTTTGGATTTGCAGCCACAGTTCTTCTCTTTTGTAAACCCAAACCCAGTGGTGTCATCTCACTGACAAACAGAAGAGGGAGCCCTGCACCTGTCTAACTATGCTGCAAGAAAGCAGCTTGGTGGGTGTTGAACATAGTGCACTGAAAGTCACGGAGAGGGTTGCTGAGCCTGGGAATTACTCAAAATGACAGAGGTGGTTCTAGATTTTAGAGGTTTCCATTCTGATTGGCCTCTTCCTCCATTTCTGGGCTTACCTACGCTGAGCATCTGTGTCCAGGTGCCATTTTAAGGTCCCACAATGCACCTGGCATAAGCATCACATGGGGCATTGTGGGAAATTTAAATGGCAGCTTGTCTCAGCCCAGCACTGAACACAGTACTGGAGCAGGGGGAGAAAGATTTGGAATTAGCAGTGGGCCTTACTGGGTAATTGGAACCCTAGCACCTGCTCAAGGATGTCAGGTGCTCATCCTGGCTCTACAAAATGATTAATAATAATAATATAATTTATTATTTGCACCCCGTCCATCTGGCTGGGTTTCCCCAGCCACTCTGGCTGGCTTCCAACAAAGATTAAAAATACATTAAAATGAAACACATTAAAAACTTCCCTGAACAGGGCTGCCTTCAGATGTTTTCTAAATGTCAGGTAGTTGTTTATCTCTTTGACATCTGGTGGGAGGGCGTTCCACAGGGCGGGCGCCACCACCGAGAAGGCCCTCTGCCTGGTTGCTTCTCGCAGTGAGGGAACCACCAGAAGGCCCTCAGCGCTGGACCTCAGCGTCCTGGCAGAATGATGGGTGTGGAGATACTCCTTCAGGTATACTGGGCCGAGGCCGTTTAGGGCTTTAAAGGTTAGCACCAACACTTGAATTGTGCTCGGAAACGTACTGGGAGCCAATGCAGATCTCTCAGGACCAGTGTTATGTGGTCCCGGCGGTCGCTCCCAGTCACCAGTCTAGCTGCTGCATTCTGGATTAATTGCAGTTTCTGGGTCACCTTCAAAGGTAGCCCCATGTAGAGTGCATTGCAGTAGTAGAACTGTAGAAGGGACCCTGGGGGTCATCCAGTCCAAGGATGCTCAAGGATGTCAGGTGAAGAAGAAGAAGAAGAAGAAGAAGAAGAAGAAGAAGAAGAAGAAGAAGAAGAAGAGGAGGAGGAGGAGGAGGAGTTTGGGTTTGATATCCCGCTTTATCACTACCCAAAGGAGTTTCAAAGAGGCTAACAATCTCCTTTCCCTTCCTCCCCCACAACAAACACTCTGTGAGGTGAGTGAGGCTGAGAGACTTCAGAGAAGTGTGACTGGCCCAAGGTCACCCAGCAGTTGCATGTGGAGGAGCAGGGAAGCGAACCCAGTTCCCCAGATTACGAGTCCACTGCTCTTAACCACTACAGCACACTGGCTCTCAGGTGCTGAACCCGGCTCTCCAAAATGATTTGTGGGCAATGGAAGGAATTGTGTATACAGGTGAAACAGCAGGCCTGCCTTTGGGAAAGAGAAGAGTGAAGAACGAATCAGGGTGCAATGCAGAGAAAAAGAGTTTACTAGGAACCAAAGACCCAAGCTGATCTGGGAATCTCTTCCACGAGAAAACAAATTGTTATCAGGGACATTATCAACCTCTGCTGTCGCGGACCCTGTTCCTTTAACGGCGGTGCAGCAGGCAGAAGTTCAACAGATGTAGCAGAGGCAGAGAGCACCTGCTGGTTTTCTGCCTGCCACAAAACCAGCAGCAACCTCCCTGGCTACGGCCATGAAGCTCCCATTTCTTGGAGCGCAGAAATGTTTTGGGTAGAGCCCCTTTGAGTGAGAAATCCAAGTGGCCAGCTGGCTCTCGTCCCGCTGTTTTGGCTGATAATCCATATGGACAGCAAAACGGACTTGGGGACGTGTAAGCAGAGATTTGGCAGAAGCCGTCCTGGACTGCTCTAAAATGGAGGGATGCCGGGACTGCACTTTTCACCCAGTCCCCATACTTTGACCCCACAACCCTGACTCTTAGCTGAAAGTAAAGCCCAGACAAGCTGTCTGGGTATTCCCAAATGCAGAAGCAAAAATTAAGAGGCTTAAGAACTCCAGATCCCTGCTAAGGACCACATAACACCGGTCCTGAGAGATCTGCATTGGCTAGCAGTACGTTTCTGAGCACAATTTAAAGTGTTGGTGCTGACTTTGAAAGCCCTAAACGGCCTTGGTCCTGTATATCTGAAGGAGTGTCTCCACCCCCATCGTTCAGCCCGGACACTGAGGTCCAGCTCTGAGGGCCTTCTGGTGGTACCCTCACTGCAAGAAGTGAGGTTACAGGGAACCAGGCAGAGGGCCTTCTCGGTGGTGGCGCCCGCCCTGTGGAACGCCCTCCCATCAGATGTCAAGGAAATAAACAACTATCTGACTTAGAAGACATCTGAAGGCAGCCCTGTTTAGGGAAGTTTTTAATGTTTGGTGTCTTATCGTGTTTTTAATATTCTATTGTGAGCCGCCCAGAGTGGCTGGGGAAACCCAGCCAGATGGGTGGGGTATAAATAAATTATTAATAATATTATTAAACAGGAAACAAAAATTGGTGCAGATCTTGTGCTCATCTGTGGTCAGGTAAAAGTCTGTCAAGAATACATAATTAATGACATTTTAAAAAACATTATTTGGATGTTTCCTTTCCACTGAAATGAATGTAAGTTCTGTACATTGTGGGGAGGAATTTCCCCTTGCGGGGTTTGTTTCAATCTTGTTTCTTCAAGTATTTTCACAGTTCCACCAGCACATTGACTTGGGAGGATGCCTTGCTGAATGTCTGATTTCTGACGCTGATTTCTGATTCAATATGCATTGAATGGCGCTCCTAATTCTGGATTTCCCCATCCAAAAAAAGATGGCATGCGACAATATCCTTGAATAAATAATCTTTGGGGTTTTGCAAGGCATTCTTATTTTTAGAAACGAAATGAAACACAGACATACTTTCTGTTTTTAAAACAGAGTTTCATGGTATGGCAGGCTACAGCTTTATATATTTAACGACCTGTTTCAGTCGCTGCCCTTTCTTGGATGGACGTTAACACGGAAGCTTTCAAATCCTGCTGGAGAAACAATCCAGCCACTCTGTAAAAGTGCATGTTTCCCCAGGGCTATTCAGTCTATGTCCACTAGAATGGCAGTTCCCAGGGAGTGGCAAATGAAGCAAACATTCGATTTCTAGGGTGGCTGCAACCAAAATTCACTTCAGAACAGGGCTTTTCTGAAAAGCCACTTCCACCCTACAGAGGAGGTGGGGTTGCGGGCTTCATGGCCCCTGCGCGATTGGGGGGATTCCCGGCCGCGTCACCCACTGGCCAGCCAATCGGCTGGCTCTGGGGGTGTGACCTGCCCTATTTAAGGCAGGACACGGCCGGGGATCTCCCTCTTTTCCCGCCTACCAGCTGTTCCTGTTTCCTACCCTCCCGCCCTATAAGGTTTTCCTTCCTTGGCCTTGCTATGGACCTTGGTTGGTCGCCGTTGAGGGGCCTGGTAGGAATTTATCCACTTGGCAAATTGGCACCAGCCACTTGGTTTTCGCCTACCTGGTAGCAAATCGTCACAACTTTCTGGGTATTGTTGGTTAGGCATTGGTATTGTTCTGTAGATGGAAGAGGGGAGGAAGCTCCATCGCCTGCCCCACATATTGAAGGGTAGTCCAATAAAGGATTCTGGGGGGCGTGGCCCTGTTCAAAGCCTGGGGAGGTGAGGGCCTAAGGCACGCCCCCTATTGGTGACCCCGGGGGGGGTCCTCGTTGATGTGCATCAGCAGGACTCCCCCTACTGGTGGTTAACCCTTCCCGGACTTCAAGTGGATAGGCTGAGGTTGGATATAGTCAGTTAGGACTGATGCCTAAGCCAATACTGCTTATCACCTGTAACCAATAAAGTTGTGGCCTTATTTAGCCCATTAACCTTAATAATTATGTCATGTGTCATTATTCCCACTGGGAGGCCGGAACTTGCCACGCAAACAAAGACACTTGGATTCATTTTGCCCTCAAATAATTCCAGCTCTTTTCCCACCCGCCCCATCCACAAACCCTGACAAGTTAAAAACATGCCGTTTTGAGGGTAGTGAACAATTTGCAAACCGGGCCTTGTCAATGAGGCACATCCCAATGGTCAGAACATCCAGCTTAATATATCTTGATCAAAATGGTGCCTGGCACCCAACAACTTTGCACTCCCCCCCCCGAAACTGTCTTGCTGATTTTGGTGATGGATCTCAAGAGGCAGCTGAACCTACGCCCCCAAATGGGTGAAGTCGCAACAAAGTCACATTTCTGTCCGCCATCTTGTTTCAAAATGGTGCCCGGCATCACCTCCCATCTTGGGAATCACAGAGCTGAAAGGGATCTATTTGAGCCCCCTGCAATGTAGGAATATGCAGCTGTCCCACACAGGGATCAAACCTGCGACCTTGACATTATCAGCACCACGCTCCAACCAACTGAGCCAAATCTATTGAGAATGGAGAGACAGATGGAAAAACCACATTACAAAATATTGTTATGCATTTGTGGGTGCCAGATCTCTCTAATCCTTGGATCTAGCAAGCGTTAGAAGGTAACCAAGCCAGGCAAGCTTCCTTATCAGGCGATCACCTAGGGGATGGGCCATTAAGGGAAACAAAAGAAAGGCACTCTGGAGAGAAAGCCAGAATACTGTACAATGTTTGATTTCTGTTTGAATCCAAGGCTGCAGCTAGGGGAGAAACAAGACCCTTCAGGGGTGTTGATGCTGTGAATCCCTCCGTCGCAGGCTCAGTGTGTAAGTGTGTAAATAAACCATATATCATAAAGACACCACAGTTTCCTCTGTGCCTCATTTCCCGAAGGAAACACGAACCCTGGGTGAGCACCCGCAACCTATGGAATAGGATGATTACTTGGCTGTGTAACTATTTGCAAGACTTGCAAGAGAGCAGATTTAGAAGGGTGGCTACATTTCACTTAGGGACATGGGTGGTGCTCTGGTCTAAACCACAGAGCCTAGGGCTTGCCGATCAGAAGGTGGGCGGTTTGAATCCCCATGACGGGGTGAGCTCCCGTTGCTCGGTCCCTACTCCTGCCCACCTAGCAATTTGAAAGCAAGTCAAAGTAGAAATAGATAAATAGGTACCACTTGGGCGGGAAGGTAAACGGCGTTTCTATGCTCTGCTCTGGTTTGCCTGAAGCAGCTTAGTCACTCTGGCCACATGACCGGGAAGCTGTACGCCAGCTCCCTTGGCCAATAAAGCGAGATGAGCACCGCAACCCCAGAGTCGTCTGTGAATGGACCTAATGGTCAGGGGTCCCTTTACCTTTACCTTTTTACATTTCAGTTTGCATTTGGTTTCGGGAAGTGTGAATTAAGGTGATTCGTCTTTAAATGTGAAATAAATCGAATTTATTCCCTGTCTGTTGTATGGAGTTGCACATAAATATACAGACCCCTGGACTTCTCCAGATAATTATAAATGGTCCTGTGTTGATACTGTGGGACTCGCTGCTTCCCTGGGCAGGGGGGAGTCTGGGTCTGGATTTGGGTCTGTTGTTTTTTTTAATCACCCCTCCTTCCTGATCCACAATACCTTTCCGGGTCCTGCTGCTCACGATGTTTTGCAGCTAATGGACCAGGGGGGTTGCTGCATATTTGCTCTGCTTTCCTTTCTTTTCCAGGAGAACAAATTGTTGTCTAACGTGCAGCAAATGGATTCTCCACGCTCTTGCTGAATTACAAGCCTACCTCTATCCTCTTTTTTGTCTGCTTCCTCCATTACTTCATGCGCCCAAGGGGCTGGCGAGGATGGGAAGATCAGTCTAGTCCAATCCTGATCCCTGTGGCATAATCCTCCCCACATCAAGCCACATGGGTACTACACCCCCAGCACTGATCAGCCTAGAACAGCAAAATGCAGAAATGTGACCTTCAGTAAGGATGCTCGAGGGCTGCTTGCAACAGTTTAGGGCACATATGTCCCTGCATTGCAGGGGGTTGGAGTAGATGACCTCTGGGGTCCCTTCCAACTCTACAATTCTATGATTCTGTAGGCATCTGGAGAAGGCCTATAACTCAGTGGTAGAGCACTTCAACATCAACTTCATTGGACTGCCCATGTTGTCTGGATGCCTGATTATTCTTCCAAAGCAACTACTCTATTCCGAACTTAAAAATGGAAAGCGTATTGCTGGTGGTCAACAAAAGAGCTTTAAAGACTGTCTCAAGGCAATTTTTAAAAATGCAGTATAAACACCAACAATTGGGAAACACCTGCCCGCGAGCACTCCAACTGGAGAACAGTCTTTACCAAAGGTGTCATGGGCTTTGAAGACACTTGAACTTAGGACAGAAGGGAGAAATGTGCTAAGAGGAAGGCACGCTTGGCAAACCCTCACCATGATCAACTCCCTCCCAGAAACCAATGTCCCCACTGTGGAAGGATGTGTGGATCCAGAATAGGCCTCCACAGTCACTTACGGACTCATTGTTAAAACTGTGTTTATGGAAGACAGTCTTACTTGGCTACAAGTGATTGCCAAAGAAGAAGAAGAAGACTTGTTTTGAATGCCCTAGCTTCATCCAAAGGTAGGACTAGGGTTGGCCACTGCCAGAAGTCCTAGAGGACTGCTGCCAAGTCAATGCAGATAATACTGAACTAAACTGACCATAGAATCATAGAATTGTGGCATTGGAAAGGACCCCAAGGGCCATCTAGTCCAGCCCTCTGCAAAGCAGGATTCACAGCTTAAAGACTCCCTTACAGATGGCCATCCAAGCATCCAAGGAGAGCCCACCACCTTCCGAGGTAGTCCATTTCACCGTAGAACAGCTCTTACCATCAGCAAGTTCTTCCTGATGCTGAGAGATAATCCAGTCATTTCTATCCTCCAGAGCAGAAGAACACAAGCTTCCTCCATCCTCCATGGGACAGCCCTTTAGATATTTGAAGGTGCCTATCATTTCTCTTCTCAGTTTCCTCTCATCTAGGCTGAACATACCCAACTCCCAACTCCCCATAAGGCTTGGTCTCCAGAGACTTGACCATCTTGGCTGCCCTCCTCTGCACATGTTCCAACTTGTCAATATCCTTGGATGCCCAGAACTAGACATAGGACTGCCCAGGAGGGATCTGACAAAGGCAGAAAAGTGTGGTATAGTGGTACCTCGGGTTACAGATGCTTCAGGTTACAGACTGCGCTAACCCAGAAATAGTACCTCGGGTTAAGAATTTTGCTTCAGGATGAGAGCAGAAATCGTGCAACGGCAGCGGGAGGCCCCATTAGCTAAAGTGGTACCTCAGGTTAAGAACAGTTTCAGGTTAAGAACGGACCTCCAGAACGAACTAATCCAAGGTACCACTGTATTTTGACTTCACTTGATCAGAACGCTATACTTCTGTTGAATTGCATTGGCTTTTGTGGGGGAGGGGGTCCATTAATTTCAATGGGTCTACTCTGAGTATAATTTCAAGAGAGCCAGTGTGGTGTAGTGGTTAAGAGTGGTAGTCTCGTAATCTGGGGAACCAGGTTCACGTCTCCGCTCCTCCACCTGCAGCTGCTGGGTGACCTTGGGCTAGTCACACTTCTCTGAAGTCTCTCAGCCCCACTCACCTCACAGAGTGTTTGTTGTGGGGGAGGAAGGGAAAGGAGAATGTTAGCTGCTTTGAGACTCCTTCGGGTAGTGATAAAACAGGATATCAAATCCAAACTCTTCTTCTTCTTCTAATTTAGTTCGATACAACCCTTGAGGAGGAGTTCAACATTGCACTAAGGCAATTGTTCCATCACGGGGGAAATGAGAATCTCTCCTGGTTTCCTATTATGTCCCATAGTATTCTGACCCTGCTAAGCATGCACAGTCCATATTGGATTGTGTGTGTGTGTGTGTGTGCGTTCAAAAGTTTTGGGGTATGTGGTTTCCCAAGCCCCAGATTTCTTGCAAACTGGGGGAACCTTTACTGTTTTGACTGCATGAGTAACATCATCTGGATCAGAAACAGAGGAAATGAGGACCAGTGCAGACAACATGCAACTGTCTCTGTGCCTTTCAAATCTCTTCTCTGAATTTTGCAATGCCATTCTCCAAGTAATGCATACAAAAATGCAGAGACTGGGGGTAAAGTATCCATTAACGATGCATATATTAAGGAAAACAATGTACAGAAATGCATTATTTTAGGGGAAAGGGCTTTGCAAAAGGGGGAAAAAAGAGTGTGTACATTAGATAAAGTTGCAGACAAAAAAGTGTGGTTATTGGGAAATCTGCCCAATCACATTCCAAGACTACAAATACTTTTCTTTTTAGCCACATGATGTCCAGTTCAAATGGGCTATAGTCCCAGGCACATGTCCTTGGTAATAAGCCCACTGAAATCTGAAGGCCTACAGATGAGAAAACATGCTTAGAATCATAGAGTTAAAATCTAAAGAATCTAGCAGTAACTGTCAGCACTCAGCAAACTTCAAGTAGCATATACATTTTAACATCTTGAGAATTCGCTGGTCAATATCAGCATTCCCCAAATCTCAGATAACGTCTATGTGACAATTCTAAGAATTTATGGGTAAATGTCAACATTCACCAAATCCTGGTAACACACACATTCTAAGACCTCAAGACTATGCTGGCGAACAGCAACATTCACCACATCTCAGGTCACCTTTTTGGAATTCACCACGAAATGCTAACATGGCAAGGATCAGTGGCATAGACGTGGCCGTGAATCACCTAATCCAATAATCACAATTAACTAAGCCCTAAAAAACCCCTCTGAACGGCAGAGAACATCTCAAAGTCCATGCTCCTTTAAGAAAATGATACACGAGCAGAGCCTAAGTAAATAAATGAAGAAAGGAGAGAAAGAGGGATGAAGGGGAGGTGATTCTGGCATTACTCAGTCATCTCAAGGAGAGAGCAAGAAGCTATCAGCCCGGGAGGCAGCTGGCTTGAATCCTCAGCTTTCCAATGCCTCTTGGAATGAATACAGATGCTCTCCGAATTGCCTCTTCGCTCGCCACAATAAAGCGGCTTTGCGAGTGCTGGAATGGTGACTGACAAATTCAATCTAAAAAGCAACCCCTGAAAGCACTCTTGGCAAAATATGAAAGGGGGGATTAGAGGTGGGGAGGGAGGGAGGAGGGAGGGGGGAAGGGATGGAGGACCCGCCTGTTTGCAAGAAGACTTTTGCCAAGACGGAGGGAGCGGCAGGGCGGATCTGCCATGGACGTACGTCCCGTGGTTTACACTCGCAGACGAAAAATCAAGCCTTCACGCTGCGGTTAGGGCAAAAGTCTACCAGAGACTCTGTTTATTAAGACAAGGCAGTTGTGCTGGAGAAGACCCCCATCAGCCAGACTGTCTTCAAGATGATCGAGCTTTTATAGAATCAGAATAGTAGAGTTGGAAGGGACCACAAGGGTCATCTAGTCCAACCCCCTGCAATGCAGGAATCATTTGCCCAACATGGGACTTGAAACCATGACCCTGAGATAGAGGCAGGCTGAGGCTAATAATAATAATAATAATAATAATAATAATAATAATAATTTATTTATACCCTGCCCATCTGGCTGGGCTTCCCCAGCCACTCTGGGCGGCTTCCAACAAAATATTAAAATACAGTAATGCATCAAACATTAAAAGCTTCCCTAAACAGGGCTGCCTTCAGATGACTTCTCAAAGTCAGATAGTTGTTTATTTCCTTGACATCTGGTGGGAGGGCATTCCACAGGGCGGGCGCCACCACCGAGAAGGCCCTCTGCCCGGTCCCCTATAACTTGGCTTCTCGCAGTGAGGGAACCGCTAGAAGGACCTCGGCGCTGGATCTCCGTATCTTCTCTGTAGTGGCACCCGCCCTGTGGAACTCCCTCCCACCAGGTGTCAAAGAGAATGACAACTACCAGACTTTTAGAAGACATCTGAAGGCAGCCCTCTTTAAGGAAGCTTTTTATGTTTGATGCATTACTCTATTTTAATATTTTGTTGGAAGCCGCCCAGAGTGGCTGGGGAAGCACAGCCAGATGGGCGGGGTATAAATAATAGATGATGATGATGATGATGATTACTACCAATATTATTATTATTATTATTATTATTATTATTATTATTATTATTATTATTATTTTATTATTATTATTATGCTGCCCTAATAATAATAATAATAATAATAATAATAATAATAATAATAATAAATTTTATTTATATCCTGCCCTCCCCAGCCGAAGCTGGGCTCAGGGCAGCTAACAACAATCAAAATAGTCCAACATTCTAAAAACATTCATTATAAAATTAATTAAAATCAAATTAAGATCAAATTAATGGCAACCATCAAGCAAAATTCTGTGCAGATTGCCAGAGGAGGGGGTCAGGCTGCGCCCTGACCAAAGGCCTGGTGGAACAGCTCTGTTTTGCAGGCCCTGCGGAAAGATGTCAGGTCCCGCAGGGCCCTAGTCTCTTGTGACAGAGCGTTCCACCAGATTGGAGCCGCGGCCGAGAAAGCCCTGGCTCTAGTTGAGGCCAGCCTAACTTCTCTGTGGCCTGGGATCTTTAGGATTTTTCTCTCTCTCTCATGCAACCATGAAAAACAACTTGCTCAACCTATTTTCACTATACCTGTCAGAACCCTCTTAGTACATTCTCTGGAATGGTTTCTCGCCCTAACATTCAACTGTTAAGTTTCCCTTTAACTGGTTCTTGTGGTCAGGCTACTCTCGTACGTGACACCGGCCTCCCTTGTACTGAGCTTTCGCAGAAATTCCATGTCATGGCTGACATGCTCTCCACTGCAGTGGACAGACTGACCTTGCGGAGGTGCATGGAAACGCTTGGATATGAAGGGTTTTTTGACTCATGCCTGAGAACGATGGGAAATGGGAGCTGGCTGAGATGCAGGCAGAGAGGATCTGCACACATCAAAGTGCCTGCTCTCACCTGGAAGCCAGTTTCCTAGCAACAGAAAGCCACCTGCTGCTTCCCTTCTAGCCAGGAGAAGATGCTCCTCACCGGACCTGCAGCACATGACCAACCTGTGACATATCTTTAAGGGAAATGGAAACCTTCCAGGGGTGTGCATGTTTCTCCCCCTTCCTGGTTTATCCTCACAACAACCTGGTGAGGTAGGTTCGGCTGAAAGGAGACAGTGACTGGACCCCAGAGGTCACCCACTGAAAATAATAGCTGAGCATGTGGGAATGTTGTGGATGGTAGGAGAGGATATATTGGTTAAATATTATCCTTCCTCACTCACGCTAGTGAGTGGTACCTCTGGTTCCAAACGGGATCCATTCCGGAGCCCCGTTCGCAGCCGTTCTCAGTCTGCGCATCTGTACACATGTGGGTTGTGATTCGCCGCTTCTGCGCATGCGCATGATGTCATTTTGAGCATCTGCGCATGCATGAGCAGCAAAACCCGGAAGTAACCCTTTCTGGTACTTCTGGGTCATTGCGGGATGCAACCTGAAAAGATTTAACCTGAAGCATCTTTAACCCAAGGTATGACTGTGTGTGTGTGTGTGTGTGTGTGTGTGTGTGTGTGTGTGTGTGTATACATACATACATGCATATATATATATATATGTATATATATGTATGTATATATATCGCAGAGCTTATTCCCCTTTACACAGCAGAAAGCTGGTTTGCAGATTCGTTTGAATCTCTTTAGTTAGGCAGTCCACTTTGGCATGCCCAGATTGGAGTATATTCCTGGTAAGACCCCTTCCGAGTCCCTCCTAAAAGAATAAAGAAACAAGAGTCTTCCTTATAAGTAATGAAAAGTTTACTCACATTCAGTTCACAGTATGATCACTGAAGGCAGGCTTTTGCGGTGGTTCTCAGCCTGTGGGTCCCCAGATGTTGTTGGACTACAACTCCCATCATCCCTGAGCTCTGGCCTTGCTAGCTAGGGGTGATGGGAGTTGTAGTTCAACAACATCTGGGGACCCACAGGTTGAGAACCGCTGGTTTAGAGTTACAGAAGAGGATTTGAGTTCATCCCATATGGCAGCCTTTCTCAACCTTTGGTCCCCTGATGTTGTTGGAATACAGCTCCCATCATCCCTGACCACTGGTCCTGTGAGCTAGGGATCATGGGAGTTGTAGGCCAAAAATATCTGGGGACCCAAGGTTGAGAAAGGTTGCCATATGGGAACTCATCCCACATGCTGCTGGCTGAGAGGCAATAGTGCAGTCCAAGAGAAGTAAAGGCATCAAAAGAGGAAGGGGGCTCTGTGACCAAACCTTTTGTGGGGTCTGCAAGGGTCACGCCCACCTACCTGGCACATGCAGAGAGAGGATGCTCCAGACCAGGTGTAACAGGAAGTTCAACTGCCTGGATCAAGATCCCCCTGTCTGTGTCCACTCTAGGCAAACAAGGAATGTTGTATTTGACTGCTCCAATTGTATTTGACAGCACATTTCAAAGTGTTGGTGCTGACCTTTAAAGCCCTAAACGGCCTTGGTCCAGTATACCTGAAGGAGCGTCTCCACCCCTATTGTTCTGCCATAACACTGAGGTCCAGTGCCGAGGGCCTTCTGGCGGTTCCCTCACTGCGGGAAGCCAAGTTACAGGGAAGCAGGCAGAGGGCCTTCTTGGTAGTGGCACCCGCCTTGTGGAACGCCCTCCCACCAGATGTCAAAGAGAAGATCAGCTACCAGACTTTTAGAAGACATCTGAAGGCAGCCCTGTTTAGGGAAGCTTTTAATGTTTAACAGACCACTGTATTTTAAAACTTTTTTGGAAGCCACCTAGAGTGACTGGGGAAATACAGCCATATGGGTGGGGTATAAATAAATAAATAAATAAATAAATAAATAAAATTATTATTATTATTACATAGACTGATACCAGTCATAGACAGACACTCTAACTGACTCTCCATGTAAAATGCTTGGCGATACAGGAGGGCTAAACATGCTTGTCACCTCTAGCACGCTGCCCCTGATATTCAAAAATATTATATTAAATTAACTGCCCATTTGCTTCCTCTCTAAGAAGGCAGGGGCATGGAGAAAAGAAGAAGAGGAAGAGGAAGAGGAAGAGGAAGAGGAAGAGGAAGAGGAAGAGGAAGAGGAAGAGGAAGAGGAAGAGGAAGAGGAAGAAGAAGAGTTTGGATTTGATATCCCGCTTTATCACTACCCTAAGGAGTCTCAAAGCGGCTAACATTCTCCTTTCCCTTCCTCCCCCACAACAAACACTCTGTGAGGTGAGTGGGGCTGAGAGACTTCAAAGAAGTGTGACTGGCCCAAGGTCACCCAGCAGCTGCATGTGGAGGAGCGGAGACACGAACTCGGTTCACCAGATTACGAGTCCACTGCTCTTAACCACTAAACCACACTAGCTCTAAGAGAGGACCTCTCTTACCTCTAAGTCCTACAGGGGGTTGAATGAGATGAACCTTTGTGTCCAGTCCAACTCTGCAATGCTATGATCCCCTTATTCTTCCAGATCAAAGGTTGATAATTCCCCATACGTGTTCCTTCCTCTGCATTTTCTCCAGTGACACCTCTCCTGCCCACAGGACCTGCCTTGTTTAGATGGCGGGCAGGCAAATATTTGGGACGCTTGTCTTAGGAGATGTCTTTTGGCCTCCCCTGCGAGATGTTTGTCCAGTGACAGGGTTTTGCATCTTTTCCAAGCCTGGCAGGACCGAAACCCGTCACAGCTCTGAATTCTCCACGTCTTGTTAATTCCAGTTGGCAGCCAAAAAAATAAAGCAGTGGGGGGGGTGGTGCCTCCTTCTGAGCTTATTTGCACTGCTCGGTTTTGCATTAATTTTGAACTAATTGTCAGGTAATGAATCCGATTTGGCTCCTGGTGTTGAAATCCCGTATGCTTCCAGCTCAGAGCGAGCAAAGCCATTTGCATCGCAAATCTCCTTTCTCCTACTCTGGGTGTATGGCTCACAGGGCTGCTGCTTCTTCCGCCCACTCATTCAGAAGTTGGTTCTTCTAGGTTCCAGCAGATGAACATAAATCAAGGACCAGCATCTTATCATATAGCTTTGCACCACTTATACAGATGGGAATGTTGGCTGCCCAGCTCTGTTTCAGTAGCAACGCGCAAGGAAGTGAGAAATTATTTTAATAAGCCCGGTCAAGATTAGCAGTGATTTCAGAGCAGATCTGGAAGCAAGAATGATGGACCAGAAAGAAATAACTCCTTGCTAGTACATCAGTTCCAGGTTTCACCCTCAGCATTTTCCAGTAGGGCTGGGAATGTCCTCTGCTTAAAACCCTGATGTCAATGGGCAGAAACTTCCAAAGTGCAGATGTTGCCAGACTGGGGAAAAAAGCTATGTCTTGCAATGAGTAGGAATGAGTATTGTGTGCTACCTGTAAGGCAATCTGGCAGGCAAACTGTTTTCAAGTTGCTGGAGGTTTTTAAATACTAATAGTAACCCCTTGAAATTAGCCCAGCAACAAATGGGCAACCAGGACAGATCTCTGAGCAGAGGTGTTATTTGCCTGGCAGTAATCCCTTTGCCTTTGTCCATGGAGTTTTCTTGGCAGGGATACTGGAGTGGCTTGCTGGTTCCTCCTCCAGGTGGATCATGTTTGGTCAAAACTCTCCACTATGACCTGTCCGTCTTGGGTGGCCCTGCGTGGCATAGCTCATAGCTTCTCTGAGTTATTCAAGCCCCTTCGCCATGACAAGGCAGTGATCCATGAAGGATCATGAAAGAAGAATCATGGAATTAAAAGACGCCTGCTTCTTGGGAGAAAAGCAATGGCAAAACTAGACAGCATCTTAAAAAGCAGAGACACCACCTTGCTGACAAAAGTCCGTATAATTAAAGCTATGGTTTCCCCAGTAGTGATGTATGGAAGTGCGAGCTGGACCATAAAGAAGGCTGATTGCCGAAGAATTGGTGCATTTGAATGGATGCTTTTGAAGAATTGATGCTTTTGAAGACCATTGTATTTTAATACTTTGTTGGAAGCTGCCCAGAGTGGTTGGGGAAACCCAGCCAGATGCGCAGGGTATAAATAATAAATTCTATTCTATTCTATTCTATCCTGCTGTCACAGTGGCCAACCAAATGCTTGTGGGAAATCGCAAGCAGGATTCGGGCACAGGAGCAACTCTCCCTTACTGCTGTTTCCAGCAACTGGGGTTCAGATGCATTGCTGCCCCCTGACAATAGCTCTCTCCGCTGTGAAATTATCCAATCCTCTTTTAAAGCCACCTAAGTCGGTGGCTCGGGACGCGGGTGGCGCTGTGGGTTAAACCACAGAACCTAGGACTTGCTGATCAGAAGGTCGGCAGTTCGAATCCCCACGACGGGTTGAGTTCGCGTTGCTCGGTCCCTGCTCCTGCCAACCTAGCAGTTCAAAAGCACGTCAAAGTGCAAGTAGATAAATAGGTACCGCTCCAGCGGGAAGGTAAACAGCGTTTCCATGCGCTGCTCTGGTTTGCCAGAAGCGGCTTAGTCATGCTGGCCACATGACCCGGAAGCTGTACGCCGGCTCCCTCGGCCAATAAAGCGAAATGAGCGCCGCAACCCCAGAGTCGGCCACGACTGGACCTAATGGTCAGGGGTCCCTTTACCTTTACCTTTAAGTAGGTGGCTATCAGTGTTTCCTGTGGGAGACAGTTCCACAGGTTAACTATTCCCTGTGTGCAGGACTCCCTGAATCTTCCAGCGTTCAGTTTCATTGCATGACCGTGAGTTCCAATGTTATGAGGGAGGAAGGAAAACCTTTCTGCATCCACCCTCTCCATGCCATGCATAATTTTTAAAAACTTCTGCCACGCTTTCTCTCTAAATTAAAAATCTCAAATTCTGCATCCTTTCTTCACAGCAGAATTGCTTCACCCCCTTCAGCATTCTGGTTGTCTGTTTCTGTACAGAACCTGACATTGTAGTGTCCCTGCTAAGCACACTTTGCTTCACTGTTGTTTTGGGGTTGGTTTGATTTCAAGACGCACAAGCCCCTGCGTGATATTCTTATGATATTCCTGAATCTCTTCTGACTGTTGTGTTTAATGGATTTTTAACGGTTGTTGGATACACTGTTGTTGTTTTTCAATTGATTGATTGCTGATGGGTTTTGTTTTTGTTTTCAGCCGAGTGCTCTTTCCACGAATGACCTGGTGGCTACTGTCATTTTAAATAATAAATAAACGTCGCTCGCAGAATTTCACGAGGTTGGATTTGCAAAGGTGGACGAAGAATAGTAGCGAACTCTCGCCACGGCATTTGAAATCCCTGTCTGTATGCATTCGTTCCATCTTTTGGTCTGGAACAGGCCCTCAAGCCGGCTTACAAGTTAAAATATAACAGAATGCAAAGAAGAAAGAAAGAAAGAAAGAAAGAAAGAAAGAAAGAAAGAAAGAAAGAAAGAAAGAAAGAAAAGGAAATCTGCTTGAAATACAGGATGCCACCTATAAAACAAGCACATCAGAAACAAGGAAAGCAACACGGACACAGAACACACAAAGGATCATATCAGAATCAGGAACAAACCAGCTACCCAAATGCTCCTACAAATAATACTTTGTCTTAAATCGGAAAGAGATGGTGCCTCATTAATCTGCCCAGGAAGAGGATTCTGTAGGCCAGGGCTTACCAATGCTGTTATTTCACGGTTCACGTTCTTATATACAGTGGTAGCTTGGGTTAAGAACTTAATTCGTTCCAGAGGTCCGTTCTTAACCTGAAACTGTTCTTAACCTGAGGTACCACTTTAGCTAATGGGGTCTCCTGCTATCGCTGTGCCACTGCCGCGCGATTTCTGTTCTCATCCTGAAGTAAAATTCTTAACCCGAGGTACTATTTCTGGGTTAGCGGAGTCTGTAACCTGAAGCGTCTGTAACATGAAGCATCTGTAACCCGAGGTACCACTGTATTTATTTTTACCCCCTTTGCCTCCAAAAGAAGACTCAAGGGAGCATACAACCCTGTGAGGTGCGTTAGATAAAGAGGGATTCATTTGTTTATTTTTGAGTATTTCAGAGGGTAGGACCAGTGCTATTTTTCTAGAAAGAAAAAAAGAGGTGTTGGAACTCACTACAAACGACTCTCTTGTTTTCTTATAAAGGCAATGGCATCTGCCTGAGAGGTGCCAGAACTGAGTTCCAGCGAGTTCCGGCTGAAAAAAAGAGAGCTCTGGGTAGGACTCGAACCCATGGCTTCAAGTTACAAGAAAGGAGATTCCGACTCAACATAAGGAAGAACTTTCTGGCAGCAAGAGCTGTTCAAGAGTGGAATAGTCTCCCTCAGGAGATTGTGGGCTCTCCTTCCTTGGAGGTTTTTATGCAGAGGTTGGATAGCCATCTGTCAGGGATGCTTTAGCTGAGATTCCTGCATTGCAGGGGGTTGGACTAGATGACCCAGGGGTACCTTCTATTATTCTAGGGTGAGTAAAAGCGCCTGCAGGATTTCACCCCAAAGCGGCAGACATGAAGTTTTTTTTAAAGAATATTTATTGAAGTTTTCAAAAAATTATATAACATAAAAACAACCAAAAAAGAGAAACAAAAAGAAAACAGAAAGAACAATAAGATAAACATACATACAAAACAAAAAACAGGTATAATTTCAATCCCTTATGGTCATATAATTTACTTTCCCGACCACCTCATACCTCCCCTCTCTGTATTCCAATCTCTAATCAAGCCAATTCAGCAAATCCTTCCCCTAATTTCTGATTTAATTTTTAATCTTTCTTTTCTTAATTACAATCATTACAGCTAGAAACCCCTTAATTTCTAAGTCAACATCGTTCTAACATTCAATAATCTTGCAATGTTTCTTAAGATAGTCCTTAAATTTCTTCCAGTCTTCTTCTAGGGTGAGTGAAAGCGCCTGCAGGATTTCACCCCAAAGCGGCAGACATGAAGTTTTGACATGGCCAAATCAAAGGCAAGGTTCAAGGCAAATGTAGGGTCAAGCTCCTGTTCAGGTGAAATATCCGAGGCAAATCATCTTAAAATGAGCATCAATTCTGGCTCAACATGTTGTTAGCGGTTGCAAATATCTGCTGTTTTTTGTCCTGTTTAGGTTCCTGGCCACCTGCAAAGCTCATTACAGCAAATCAGTCTTCAGAATTTGGAAAAAGTTTCTCCTAGATTCTTTCCTCTGCTTTGGGGCCGATGAAGTCAACATTTCACTATGGATATGCGACGGGAAGGTAAATGGTGTTTCTGTGCACTGCTCTGGTTCGCCAGAAGTGGCTCAGTCATGCTGTCAACATGGCCTGGAAGCTGTACTCCGGCTCCCTCGGCCAGTAAAGCGAGAGGAGTGCCGCAACCCCAGAGTCGGCCACGACTGGACCTAACAGTCAGGGGTCCCTTTACTTTTACCTTTATGCGAATTTTGATAACTGAAGATTGCAAAATGTGAACATTTCAATGTTCAGCTGTAGGGGCTTGCAAGACAACTGAGAGGAGTTTGAGGAAGATTTGCCACCAAAAACAAACTACAAATCAAATCTCACAGGATCCATGAAGAAGAACAAGAAGAGCCAGCCTGTGAAATTTGATTGGTTTATTATTATTATTATTTTACTAAAACCCCAACCAGAGCTGGTTGAAAAATAGTGGCTGGGAAATTCTAACCTTTTTCACTTTTGTTTTAGGCGATTCGTGTTAACGAGACAAGCTACACGCTAAACAAGAAATAAGATTCCTGCAACCTTTCTTGAGCTCTGTTGCATTTCCTCTGCTCTCAGCTCTCTGATGATTTGGATTCTGTTTTTCTCTTATGCCAGTTTCCCATTTTGGACTGTCGCAGTAAACCACCTCGCTTTTAATCAGAGGCGCAGGGCTGTCCCCCAGGGAGAGGGATCTACAGAGAGGGGCTTAGCAAAATGCATAGAATTTTAAATAACAAGGGAACTTGGCTCGAGCTGTCACAAGGACCGGAAGAACATTTCCTGTGGCACTGCTTTGGCATAAACCTTGAGCGGGAGAGGGAGAGAGGAGAGGGCCATTAAACTGTCAAACTGCATTTTTATTATCACAGGCAATGCAAAACCTTTTGGAACAGCAGCCCGCAGGACTGGGAAAGTTTGCAGAAGAAAACATCCGATGTGGGGAGTGCTTTGAAATAACAGTCAGCCTTGTGAGCTTAAGAACAGAAGACCTCCGCTGAATCAGGCCATTGGCCCATCTAAGCCAACACTCTGTTCTCACAGTGGCCAATCGGATGCATGTGGGAAACCTACAATCGGGATTCGAACACAAGACCAACTCTCCCCTCTTGCTGTTTCCAGCAAGTGGAATTCAGAAGAATTGCTGCCTCCAATTGTGGAGGCGGAGCTTAAACATCATGGCTCTAGTAGCCTAAATAAAATGGTACCCTAACTAAACTAAAATGGTAGCATACAAAATTTGACAGCAGGGGTGGTCAGTATTCCCAAAGAGCACCACCCCCAATCCCACTTGGTCTCCTCTCTCAACCATCTCTCCATCTCTCACTGCCCTGGTTTTCTACCTTTGTGTTTGAATTTCTTGGCTGGAACAATTGAATTGCAAAATTCAGAAGAGTGTGAATTTTGACAGGCAGCTGTGTGCCAGGAAGTACAAATTAGTTTCCATGAATGCAGTGTTTAATGTCAAATGTGGGTGGTGCTGTGGTCTAAACCACAGAACCTAGGGCTTGCCGGTCAGAAGGTTGGCGGTTCGAATCCCCACGATGGGGTGAGCTCCCGTTGTCCCGTTGCTCGGTCCCAGCTCCTGCCCACCTAGCAGTTCGAAAGCACGTCAAAGTGCAAGTAGATAAATAGGTACCACTCTGGCGGGAAAGTAAACAGTGTTTCCGTGTGCTGCTCTGGTTCGCCAGAAGTGGCTTAGTCATGCTGGCCGCATGACCCAGAAGCTGTATGCTGGCTCCCTCGGCCAGTAAAGCAAGATGAGTGCCGCAATCCCAGAGTCGTCTGCGACTGGCCACGACTGGACCTAATGGTCAGGGGTCCCTTTACCTTTACCTCTGAGTATGTGAAAAATACCACTAGGCACGGGCTGAGACCCATAAAGTCATATCAAGTAGGACACCTCAATTTCTATGACCAGCACCCTCCAAGACCGCCAGTGGAATTTACTAAAATTTTGCAAAGTCACTACCATTGCCCATTGAAAGGCACTTTGGGAAATTAGAAGGATGAGTGGGAGAGAGATTGATATATTCCTCAATGGGCACAGGAAAAAACAACCTAGGACCTGTCTTGTAGGCCTCATCATGGCTATGATGAGTTTTGCTCAATTTCAAGCACTCCCAGACCTGTTTAAATAGACTTTAAATCATTAATCTCTCTCTCTGTCCCCCTCCCTGCCCTTCATTCCTCTCATTCTCTTTTGAATGCATGCGTTCGGTGCCAAGTTTCCAAGCCTTTATAACTCCCAGCCCCACAATTATCTGACGGGTTTTGTTTATCAACTGCTTACAGATGCTGCTGTCGGAGGCAGCCTTCTGTGCCGGTTTCCTTGCCAGGCTTGTGTCGCTGTTGTTTTCGGGCCTCCGAAAAGAGATGAGGAGAGGCGAACAGAAGCCCTCCTTAGGATATCAGTGCTTTGGCTCAGCCCTGCCAAGGAAGGCAGAAGGATTAGAGAAGACATAAATATGGATGCGTCGGGAGTTCTCTCGCATTCCTGATGCAATTAAAGGACCTCGGGATCCATGGTGAGACATGGGCAGCAAGGATGCCAGTGGAAAGAGCAGTGGAAGTTTTCTTCTCCCAACTCGGACCACTGGTCCATCCTGTGGGAATATTCAGGGTGGCAGGAGAGGATATATTGTTTATTAATATCCTTCCTTGGTGGGACGCAGGTGGCGCTGTGGGTTAAACCACAAAGCCTAGGACTTGCTGATCAGAAGGTCGGCGGTTCGAATCCCCGTGACGGGGTGAGCTCCCGTTGCTCGGTCCCTGCTCCTCCCAACCTAGCTGTTCAAAAGCATGTCAAAATGCAAGTAGATAAATAGGCACCGCTCCAGCGGGAAGGTAAACGGCGTTTCTGTGCGCTGCTCTGGTTTGCCAGAAGTGGCTTAGTCATGCTGGCCACATGACCCAGAAGCTGTACGCCAGCTCCCTCGGCCAAGAAAGCAAGATGGGCGCTGCAACCCTAGAGTCGGTCACGACTGGACCTATGGTCAGGGGTCCCTTTACCTTTACCTGATATCCTTCCTAACTTGCGCTAGCAAGTTCCTTTATGTAGTTACATACCCCTTTTCATGCACAGCAGATAGCTGGTTGCAGGCTCGTGTGAGCCTCTCACTATTATACAATTCAGTCTGTCTCAGATTGAATTGTACGTTCCTGGTAAGTTCCCTTGAATCCCTCTTAAAAGAATAAAGACGCGACAATCCTATTCAAAGTCAATAAAAGAAGTTTACTCTCATCAATTCACAGTTGGATTCCTGAAGGCAGACTTAGTTACAAATATGTACATGTGGATCTACCCCATATGGGGGAATAATCCCAGTGCTTCTGCTAGCTGAGAGCTAGCAGAGCAGTCTTAGCTAAAAGCTCGTCAAATAAAGAAGGAAGTCGAAAAAGAGGGAGGTGTGCTGCGTGACTTGGTCTTTTGTTACATGGACAGGTTAGGTCACGCCCATCTTCTATCACATGCAAAAGAAAGGATGCCCCAGCCAGGAGGAACAGGAAGTTTCGACTGGCTGGACCAAACATTGCAAGGAATGTTGTACTTGACTGCCTCCCATGAATCACATCCCGCACATCCAACTCCACTGTATACTGTCAGAGACCAAGCTGAGGAGTACTGCTCTGATGAGAAATGGTGTGAACCTCCCCCTCTCCTTTCACCTGCTCCTGTCCAGGATCCTGAAGCTGCCCAGGAGCAGTGGAGCAGTATAGATTTGGAACAGTGGTTTGCAGAGGGGTATAGTTCTGACTACAAAAGTTGGGTCAAACTGGGGGGTGGCTTTGCCTTTGCCTCGCCACATGTCCCTGGGAAATCTCCTCTTCGGTGCTAAATCGGAACAAACGGCACTCGGCAGAAAACCAAATTGCTGATTCTTCCGATTCAGTGCTAAACCACTGGTTTTCTCGGGAGAAAGAGGCAGGGAAACAGAGGTGTCAATAAGCCCACCATTCCTTCTTACTCATTCTCACGATCTGCTGGGCAGTTCGTCAGCAAGTCCACATGTAGTTAACTTGTGGAATTCTGTGGGATGTGAAACACAAGAGCAGTCAAGTACATTCCTAGAGTGAACGTGTTTACACACGGGGAGGAATGTTTGTCCAGCCAGCAGGTAAACTTCCTGTTTCCTTCTGGGCTGGGACAGACTTCCTCTGCATGTGACTAGAGGTGGGTATGGCCTCACCTGTGCAGGTAGCAACAAAGGCACAGGGCAGGGCAGCCATCTCTCTCTCTTTGATTACATGAATCGAAGAAGCAACATCTGCTTAGCCAAAGATGCCCTCTTGGCTTCCAACCAAGAGAGAACAAAGGGACTGTCTCCTTATGAGACAGTTTCCATGTGTATGTTACTTTTCTAAGCTAAGTCTTCCTTCTGGGATCCTACTGTGAACAGAATGATGTGTGAGTAAACCTTTTTATACTTTTATAGAAGACTGTGTTGTGTCTTATCTTTTATGAGGGAATAAGGGGAAAACACCAGAACAGTTATTACAGAGGCTTTAGAGAGCCTGAGCTAACGCATCCGCTGTGAGTTTAAAAAGGGGGAATGTTACTCTGCTAAATTGTGAACTTGTTAACACAAGTGGAAAAGGCTATAAGCAAACAATATATCCTCTCCTGCATCCCTGAACATTGCCACAAATTCGCCCCTGCAGGAGTCCATGATGCCCACCAAGGCTTTCATTGTCTTCTAGCCACCAAGGCCATGTTATACCTCTGAAGTTGGAGACAGTTAGGTTTCTGAACGTCAATTGCTGGAAACCACCGGAGGGGAGAGGCTCAGGTGCTGCTTCCAGGTTTCCCACAAACATCCAGTTGGCCACTGTGAGAACAGGATGCTGGCCTAGATGGGCCAGATCCAGCGGGCTCTTCTTGTGTTCTATTATGTATCTTCCTCGCCTCCAGCTGCTCCAGCATTAATTTTTTTTAAAAAATATAATTATGACATTACCAGGGTTGGTTCAGTCGCCACTTGGGAGAAGCAAAACATTTATTAATGTTTTCGCAAGAGTTCAGAATGCCAGATCTGAATTTTTGCCCTCCCTCCCCTCGGTGTTTGTGTTTCTTCTTTTTCTCTTCCGAAAGGATGTTCTGGATGTGAACCCTCCTGATTATTCCAAGGAGAAAAATTACAGGAGTGACACAAATTACTAATTACTTTATTATGCAGTGATTACAGTGGTAGGGTGGGGGGTGGGAGAAATTTTCAAAAAGAAGAGGCTGGAAGTTGTTTCTGCAAAATCTATTTTTAAAAGAAATAATTGCCGGGTTACAAATGGAGTAAATTAAGTTAGTTTCTGCCAGGGTCCCCCCCCCCCGCCAACACACACACACACACACACACACACACACACACACACACAATTCCTTTTCCTTCATTATCTAGATGGCTACAGAGGAACCATATATTTATGCATGAGGCTGGCAGTGAATGAACTCTCCATCCAAGACTCTGCAAGATGTAATGCCACCTTCTCTTAATTCCTTTTTTTTAAATATAAATTTTTATTAAATTTTTCCTTTACAAATAAATCCATACAACCATGTTTACAAATTTGCTACTTTTTGAACTTCCACCAGCACCTCCCTCAATCATCCATTTTTCTTATCTTCACGCATTTTCTACATGATATTGCCAATTTAATATTAACCTTCCATCTCTGTTTCTTTTTTACAATATACCTTGTACACCTTCTCTTAATTCCAATTCCATTTTTACTATTTCCAGAGTATAACTCTCATGCATTTGGTATCTATTTGGCATGAAGGGAGGAAAACAAAGAATTTAAATAAAGTCAACCATGATTGAATGATGCTCACCAAGTTGGATGACTTTAACAGAGGATTACAATACAATACAGTCAATACAACCCAGGTGGTTAAGAAAGCCCAAAAGAGACTCCATCTCCTCAGAGTATTGTGAAAGAATGATGTCAATCAACATTTGATGATCTCCTTCTACCGGTCCACAATAGAAAGTGTCCTTTCATACTGCATCACGGCGTGGTACGCTGGTTTGACATCGACTGATAGGAAGTGCCTACAGAGGGTGGTGAAGACAGCACAAGATATTATGGGCTGTCCCGAGAATCCGCTGGATGACATCGTGGAAGAACACTGCCTCAGGAGAGTGAGGAAAATTCTCAGGGATGATTCACACCCTGGCCGGCACTTTCTTGATCTCCTGCCTTCAGGCAGAAGATGTAGAAGCCTGATTAATCGCACCAACAGGGTAAAGAACAGCTTCTATCCCTGGGCTGTTAGGCTGCTGAATGAAAAGATAACAACAGGGCAACTGACTTTTGGGTTTGGTGGGTGTGCATCAGTAAAAGAGCTGAGTGGGGGGTGCTCGTGTAATCTCACTGTATACAAGTTGTACAAGTGACAATAAAGTATTTCAATTACACAAAGTTTGCAGAGGTTAAGGTGACCAATGGCTACTAAGGTAAAGGTAAAGAACCCCTGGATGGTTAAGTCCAGTCAAAGGTGACTATGGGGTTGTGGCTCTCATCTCGCTTTCAGGCCGAGGGAGCCAGCATTTGTCCACAGACAGCTTTCCGGGTCATGTGGCCAGCATGACTAAACCACTTCTGGCGCAACGGGACACTGTGACAGAAGCCAGAGTGCACAGAAATGCCATTTACCTTCCCGCCACAATGGTACCTATTTATCTACTTGCACTTTGATGTGCTTTCGAACTGCTAGGTTGGCAGGAGCTGCAACAGAGCAATGGGAACTCACCCTGTTGCGGGGATTCAAACTGCCAACCTTCTGATCGGGAAGCCCAAGAGGCTCAGTGGTGGAGGCAGCTAACTTCTGGACACCGTTTGCTGGGAATAGCAAGAGGCGAGAGCAGTGTTGAACTCAGGTCCTGCTTGCAGGCTTCTCATGGGCAACCGGTTGTCAGATTGTGTTGGTATTATAAAACAAAAACAAAAAAACCACTGCCGTTCTGGAGTAGGACTGAGAAGACACAGGTTTGGATCTCAACTAAGCCATGAAGCTCACTGGACCAAATGAGAGAACGATGCTGCGTTTCAGACCTTTTAGTCTATAACCTGAAGCATCTGTAACCCGAGGTACCACTGTATAGAAGTCTGTGGAATTCTGCATGGATTTTGCAACACTAGAACTCCTGGACATCCAGTGAAGTACAATGTTGGAAGATTCAGGACAGAGAAATGGAATTCCTTCTTAATGGCCTAGGACCCTCGTACCTACGGGACCGCCTCTCCCAGTATGCCCCGCATGGACCTTAAGGTCCATAAATAGCAACACCCTAGAGGTCCCAGGCCCTAAGGAAGTCAGATTAGCCTCAACCAGAGCCGGGGCCTTTTCAGCAATGGCTCCAGCCTGGTGGAAACCAGGGCCCTGCAGGATCTGATTTCTTTCTGCAGGGCCTGTAAGACAGAGTTGTTCTGCCTGGCCTTTGGCTTGGAATCAACTTGATCCCCTTCCCCTCTTTCCTTTCTCCTTCTGTGATGGAACTCCTATTTGGGGACTTCCCTGGCTTTTTCTGGCTCATGTAGGACCAGTCTAGATAGTTGGCCTTGGTGAAGATTTGACGTTTTCATCCCCAAAAAGTTTTCGATTTGAGTTTCTACTGAAATGAGGCTGCATTTTAATGTTGTACTTAATCTTGTTTTTAAGTTGTATTTTAATCAATTGTTTTTATACCTGGTGTTAGCTGCCCTGAGCCCGGTCTTGGCTGGGGAGGGCGGGGTATAAATAAAATTTATTATTTTTATTATTATTATTCACACAGAGCCTAGTTAGCCTAGGGAACTCCCTCCCACCAGAGGCAGTGAGGGCCACCAACCTAGATGGCTTTAAAAGAGGGTTAAACAAATTCATGGAGGAGGCTATCGATGGCTACTAGCCAGGGTGACTATTCTATAATAGAATTCTTTCCTTAATGAAGTATTATCCTCTCTTCTGTTTAGTTTTCAGCTGCTAAATTAGGTTAGTTCACCTGTATGCTTTTCGTACAGATTTGTTTTCTGTAGTTATAGACATCATGGTTATTTCTAACCATCCTTAATGTGTATTTTTCAAATATTATATTTATTAACTGTTCACTTGGAATGTTGCGAGCCACGCTCAAATAAGCTGAAGATGATATTAGGGGAAATTGCTTGCAAAAAAAATGTGCATATTAAAAGAAATCTGCGCTGAAATGCTGACTAATTTTCATGATTTTAAAAAGAGAGAATGTGCATATTGATGAGGAACTTAAGTGTCCTGGGAGAAAATGAAACAGTTAGATTATTTGCCCATCCTTCAGCCCAGCACAAAAATGCCATGTTCAACTCACATGAGAAACAAGTACTCTACCATTTCCTATTTTTTTTCCTGAAACATGTTTTTATCTCCAGGGTGTGGCAGCATTGAAATGATGTCAGCTTACAGCCATAGCAATGCCAGCCAGAGTAACTTCTCTATCCCAGCAGAATATACCCGTTTCCCTTGCCGTACGCTTTAATGCTTCAGGGTTACCATAGAAACTCTCCATCCAATTGCATGAACCGCAGGGCGTTTTTTTTTGTTTGTTTAAATTCTGAAAGCCAGCCGTCAATGAATCTCTAAAATCTCTAGCACACACCAGTTACGCAATGAGTTTTGTGCATCGGTGTCTAAACCACAAGGGCTTGGAGGTTTCTTCACTTCAAAACATCCTTGTCCAGGGTTAATGGTTCATGAGTTCACCACTGATGTCACCCCCTCGAGGCTAGCGAAGTCAGGATGGGACCCAGGACTTGGGCTGGAGGAATCGGGAGTAGCAAATTTTACTGTCCAAAGTCATAATAGCAAAAAGGAACTGCCCAATACCCTGTTCACCAGAATGGTGCGTGCTCTAGTTATCTTCTACTTGGACTACTGCAATGCGCTCTACGTGGGACTATGTTTGAAGGTGACCCAGAAACTACAACTAATCCAGAATGAGGCAGCTAGACTGGTGACTGGGGGTGGCTGCTGAGACCATATGACACCAATCCTGAAAGACCTACATTGGCTCCCAGTACGTTTCTGAGCACAGTTCAAAGTGTTGGTGCAGACCTTTAAAGCCCAAAATAGCCTCAGCCCCATATACCTGAAGGAGTGTCTCCACCCCCATGGTTCAACCTAGACACTGAGGTCCAGCTCTGATGGCCTCCCTGTGAGAAGTGAGGTTACAGGGAACCAGGCAGAGGGCTTTCTTGGTGGTGGCGCCTGCCCTGTGGAACGCCCTCCCATCAGATGTCAAGGAAATAAACAACCATCCGACTTTTAGAAGACATCTGAAGGCTGCCCTGTTTAGCGAAGTTTTTAATGTTTGATTTTTATCATGTTTTTAATATTCTGTTGGGAGCTGCCCAGAGTGGCTTGGGAAACCAGCACCTGCAGCCTTGGTAACGACATCCGAGGCCCTGCCAGGCCTCCAATGTAACTTCTGACTGTGGTGCACTGATGTAATGTGACGTCCTGACATCACGACTTCACATTATGTTGTGGGTGCCATTGGGCACCCATAAGCTGTGGCCCAAGTCTGCATCCTTGTGTCATTGTATTTGTCAGAGGCCACAACCTCCTACCTGAGAGATAGCATTCCCCCTATAAGCTGGGAAGCCTGAGCCAAAGTGGCATAATGGTTAGAGAGTTCGACTAGGACCTGGGAGACTGGAGTTCGAATCCCCACTCAGCCATAAAGCTCTCTTGGTGACCTTGGGCCAGTCACCGTCTCTCAGCCTAACCTACTTCACAGGGTTGCTATGAGGGTGAAATAGGAAAGAGGTGAACCTTTTACACCACATTGAGCACCTTGGAAGAGAAGGTGGAATAGAAATGCATTTTTTTTTAAAAAAGCCATTCTTCTTTGACTCTCCTGGGAGACTTTGCGTCTCTGCTGGTGGCGACATGAACTGCAGCTTGACGACAGCCTTGCAATTATATTTATATAGGAAGAAATGCTTATTCGCTGCATTTAGGCAATAGCCTCTCTCCACCCTTTTTCACACACACAACTTCCCACAAGCTGGAATCCTCCAAATGATTTGGACTACAACTCCCAGGAGTCTGGGGTGATGGGAGTTGTAGTCCAAAATCATTTAGAGGGCACCAGGTTGGGGATGCCTGGCCTATTATCTCTCTACTGGATGTTGAGCCTGGATTCAAGAGCTCTGATGGCTGATGCGTTTCAAAGAAGTCAGTTTAGGAGACTTGGAGCAAGGGAGGGGGACGATGTTCTTCAGGCATCTGCAAGACTCCTACTTGTTCCATTCACCAATTTGCCCTTCCCCTTTGTCACACCTATTGCTAACAATGTAATCCATTCTTCCGTCATAGGTGGAGGTGGAAATTATCTTTCCCGATGATGCAAAACAACTCCGTTTAGTGAGGATTAAGCAAAATGTTATCCTAAATCCCCCTTTTCTCCTCTTCTAGCATGGAAAAAGCAACACTTTTAGAGAAAACTGTGCAGACTATTGATATGGTAACCATGCATGGAAATCCTTCAGCCCTGTATCCATTTGTGTCTCAGCCGGGCTTAACTCGAACCAGGTTAGGTTAGCTCCGGAATCAGTTCTGAATGTCAAGGGCTCTGCTTTTCCTGCACAACTGGATAATCGCATCCCCGTCGTAACTATGTAAGAGGAGCCTTGTTAGCTTGGTCTTTGAAAGGTCTAGCATCCTATTCCCAGCAATGGCCAACCAGGTACTTCTCAGAGTCTGGCATGAAGGCAATCCCTGTTCCCCATGGTAGGTATTCAGATATATTGCCTTTGGACACAGAGGCTCCATTTAGCTGTCCATGGAGGTGCAGGTCAATTCTTTGTCCAGGGCAGCTGTCTACCAGCTCCATATGGTATGCAGGCTGAGACCCTACCTGTCCGCGGACTGTCTCGCCAGAGTGGTACATGTTCTAGTTATCTCCTGCTTGGACTATTGCAATGTGCTCTATGTGGGGCTACCTTTGAAGGTGACCCGGAAACTACAACTAATCCAGAATGCGGCAGCTAGGCTGGTGACTGGGAGCAGCCACCAAGACCACATAACACCGATCCTGAAAGACCTACATTGGCTCCCAGTTCGTTTCCGAGCACAATTCAAAGTGTTGGTGCTGACCTTTAAAGCCCAAAATGGCCTTGGCCCAGTATACCTGAAGGAGCGTCTCCACCCCCATCATTCAGGCCAGACACTGAAGTCCAGCTCTGAGGGCCTTCTACCGGTTCCTTCTCTGCGAGAAGCAAAGCTAAAGAGAACCAGGCAGAGGGCCTTCTCGGTAGTGGCCCCCCACCCTGTGGAACGCCCTCCCATCAGATGTCAAGGAAATAAACAACTATCTGACTTTTAGAAGACATCCTTGTTTAGGGAAGTTTTTAACGATTGATGTTTTATTCTGTTTTTAATGTTCTGTTGAAAGCCAGATGGACAGGGTAGAAATAATTGTTGTTGTTGTTGTTATCTGCAGATTCCTGCATTGCAGGGGATTGGACTAGATGACCCTTGGGGTCATTCCCAACTCTAAAGTTCTTTCATTCTTTGATCTGTGAACGAGCTGTTGTCTATGAATGTAATCAATCCCCCTTTAAAGCTAAACAAGAGATTATTATTACTGTATTTATTTATACCCTACTTTTCCCTCCAGGCAGGGACTCAAGGGGGCTTAAAATAGAATCACTTTAAAATGTAGGGGGAAAGCAATTGTTAAAAAGTAATTAAACATTAATTAGAATGATATAGATGAGGGTTCATTAGCAGGTCAGCACCAGAAGGATAGTCAAGAAAGTATGCCGGTTCCTCTCTATCTATGCTTTCTCACATAGCCTTCAGTTCAAGCTAAGTTGCACACTGACACTTCCAGCAGCAGGCTGCTATGGTCCTACCTTCTCCTTCTCCCTCCAAAGATGTCACCCTTGCTGTCTTCCCTTTGCCAGGAACTACCTCCCAGAACAATTGTGTGATGCCACCTCCAGATGGTCCTGTAGAGATGGGTCTCTTCTCAAACTTGGGTCTCCAGCTGTTTTTTGGACTACAACTCCCATCATCCCTAGCTAGCAGAATCAGTGGATGATGGGAGCTGTAGTCCAAAAACAGCTGAAGACCCAAGTTTGGGAAACCCTGCTCTGGACATTGTTGGACTCCAACTTCCATCAGCCCCAGCTGGCATGGCCAGTGGTCAGGGATGATGGGAGTTGCAGTCCAAAAGTAACTGGAGAGCTACAGATTCTCCTTCCTTCCTGTATTGTAGCCAGGAACCAAGCCTAAGCCAGGAACCAAGCCTAAGTAAGTGCGATGAGACAACCAAATCTTGCTTCCCTGTTCTCATCCCAGGTAGAGTTGTAGATTGTAGGCTCCTTGATGACAGGGACCTGCCCTCCCGTACTCCGCAGACTTAAAAGCGCACAGAAGCTGCTATCTAAACAAAATAATAGCTTGGGCCCCCCGTTCATAATGAATTGCAGAGAGGACAATTGGCTTGTTACTTTTCAATTAGCCATAAAAGCACAGAATACGTTTCATCTTCGCTTTAAAAAAAAGAAGGAGGAATCTCATTAAAAAATTATGTCTCCGAACTAGCTGTTATGCCACTAATTGACTTCCTCCTTCTTGGCTTAATTTTGATGGCGAGGCTACTTGGTTAATTAAGAAAGTCACCCAAGCCCTGTCCCCCCTGGGGTGCTCCGTCTCGACACCCCGGGAGTCCTTATCTTAATGTTCCAGGTGATTTGGTCGGCATGGATCTCTTATGGCTGGCTCTGTGGGTGACGGCATCTGTCATTTCCCATTCCGCGCGCTTAATCAAAGGCCGCTCCAAACGGCTCGCTATAAAACCTTAATGTGTCAGCGGGGGGAGAGCCTGAGAGGACACAGAACCGAGAGGAGATGGAAGTAGCGGGGAAATCTGCCTGCGAATCATCAGAATTTGAAGCTATTGGCTCAGGTAGGAACCTTCAATCAGGTCTACCAGATCTGCTGGGTATCTACAGCCTCCCAGGAAACATGGGAACTGCCTTATGACAATCACTCGTCCATCAAGCTTAATATTGTCTACACTGACAGCCAGCAGTTCTCCAGGGTATCTCTCAGTCTTACCTGGAAATGCCAGATTGTACCTGGGACCTTCTGCATGCAAAGCAGATGCAACCCCTTAGAAGATAAGAACCCCACTAACTTAAAAACTCTGCTTTCTGACTCCAGATTTCCATGTAGTCCCCCAATTTCAATAATCCTTCTGGTTACAGAGAGTTTACCTTGATGGCAGAAAGTGGGGAGGAATTAAAGAACCTTTTATTGAGGGTGAAAGAGGAGAGCGCAAAATATGGTCTGAAGCTCAACATCAAAAAAACAAAGATCATGGCCACTGGTCCCATCACCTCCTGGCAAACAGAAGGGGAAGAAATGGAGGCAGTGAGAGATTTTACTTTCTTGGGCTCCATGATCACTGCAGATGGTGACAGCAGTCACGAAATTAAAAGACGCCTGCTTCTTGGGAGAAAAGCGATGACAAACCTAGACAGCATCTTAAAAAGTAGAGACATCACCTTGCCGACAAAGGTCCGTATAGTAAAAGCTCTGGTTTTCCCGGTAGTGATGTATGGAAGTGAGAGCTGGACCATAAAGAAGGCTGATCGCCGAAGAATGGATGCTTTTGAATTATGGTGCTGAAGGAGACTCTTGAGAGTCCCATGGACTGCAAGAAGAGTCGGACACGACTAAACTACTAAACAACAACAACAATAGAGAGCGTACGACTCCCTTGTTGCAACAGCTCTATCGGCTACAGGTCTGTTTCCAGGCAGAATTCAAAGTACTATGATGAAGACCTCTGTGGCGCAATGGGTCAGTGAGTCTGGCTGCTAACCAGAAGGTTGGTGGTTCGAGCCCACCCAGGGAAGGCTGAGGGCAGGGGGGTGGAATAGATGCCCCTCAGGGTCCTTTCCAACTACAATTCTATGATTCCATAAAGTGATGGTTATGAGCCATAAAGACCTGTATGGCTTGGGTCCAAGCCATCTGAAAGACCACATTCCCCCATACAAACCTGCCCAGGCTCTGAGATCAATGGAGACCCTTCACTCAGCCCTACCACCCTCAGAGACACGCTTGGTGGGGACAGAGGACAGGGCCTTTTTGGTGGCTGCTCCCAGACTTTGGAACTCCAAGCGGGAGATAACCAGAGCATGCACCACTCTGGCGAGACAGTCCGTGGGCAGGGAGGGTCTCGGCCTGCATGCAGAGCAGGTTCCTCATCACTATGCTACAGTCCCTCTCGATTCTGGACTGGATGAGTGCCCTGCCACCTTGCAGAAATGGCAAGAGACAGGGGTCGGAGGCATTGCTCTTCTGTTGCCAAATTAGACTCCCTTGTTCTCCTTCCAACTGTTGAAGGGATTTGCTGGTCTCCTTTCCCTGTATTTGTGATGATTCTGGTTTCCTGCTGGCTGAGGCTTCCCTGACATCATATCTCACATGCAGGCAGCCACCCCAGGGGAGCTCACCGCATCTCCAACCAGCACTGGGTGGTTCGCCTCAATATGTGCCGATATATTTATTTACCCAGATTCCCGGCTACCGACCTCGTACCCCAAGACTGAACGCATCTCTAATTACCTCTCTGCCTACGTCGCTGACGAGCTAATCCACCCACACAGCTGTCTGGGTTTCTCTCCCTTAGATATGGAAATGCATTGGCAAGAGACCAGTCAAACTTCCCTCTGCTTCATCTTTATTGGAGTTTCCACCATTAAGACGGTGATAATTGTTTCCTTGTGGGAGAAGGCATGATTAATCACTGTTTCTTTATTCCCCCATCACCACCACTCCCCTCTCCCCCATAACCCCCCAAATTGCTGCGAAATGTCACTGCCTTCTTAATTGAGTTTAAATCCGCCACCCTCTAGTTACTCCACGTGTAAATATTACGGGGAGAAAAAGACGGGGCACCACCTCCCTGCCTTTGTCCCCTCGGAAAGGAGCTCTGCTGAGCCTCCAGAGAGAGAGAGAGACCCACCATAGGTGACTGCAAATTGAAATCAACACTTGGCAGAGGGGATGACTAATGGGGGTTTTCAGAACGCCCTGGCCTTTTCTAAAGAAAGAGCCTTTTGTTTTGCTTCGGTGTGCAGGGAAAGATGCCGCAGTGCAGTCACCCATCTACCTCAGGGGTAGGCAACGTGACTACAAGTCCCATCATCCTTGGCAGAGGCAGTTTCAAGATGGCACGACCTGTGAGGCCGCGCTGGGCTCCATGTTGCAGGGGTCGCCACAACCAGGCTGTAGGACAGAGGGCGAGAGTTGCGGGGACGCTGTATTTTAGCGTCACACCCATCGCTGCTGAAATTTGCGAGTCCCAAATCTGCCACTGGCCCTTGGCCAGTCTTTCGTCAACATTTCCAAGGGTGATTCTGCTAAAATGCAGTTTTGTATGCAATTTCCCCTAACGTACACTTCTCAGAAACAGTTACATCTAATAAAGGAGTAGCCAATTCTCCAGGTTGAAGCCAGCTTTGTAGCTGAAGGCTCAGTAGATGCTGAACTAAATGCAGAGTCCCTCCTTTGCTCTGGTTACCATCACACAGAGACTCTGAGTTTTGGAAAAGGAGAACAGCAATGTTTATGACAGGCAAAATGTATTTGATGGGGGAAATCCTAGTTCTGTGTAGCTAAGGTGCAGATGCACTGAGTCATTCTGGCTTTTGCAGCTCAACAGGAGAGAGGTCCAAGTATTGCTGTTGTTTAGTCATTTAGTCGTGTCCGACTCTTCGTGACCCCCTGGACCAGAGCACGCCAGGCACTCCTGTTTTCCACTGCCTCCCACAGTTTGGTCAAACTCATGCTGGTAGCTTTGAGAACACTGTTCAACCATCTCGTCCTCTGTTGTCCCCTTCTCCTTGTGCCCTCCATCTTTCCCAACATCAGGGCCTTTTCCAGGGAGTCTTCTCTTGTCATGAGGTGGCCAAAGTATTGGAGCCTCAGCTTCAGGATCTGTCCTTCCAGTGAGCTCTCAGGGCTGATTTCCTTCGGAATGGAGAGGTTTGATTTTCTTGCAGTCCATGGGACTCTCAAGAGTCTCCTCCAGCACCAGAATTCAAAAGCATCAATTCTTCGGCAATCAGCCTTCTTTATGGTCCAGCTCTCACTTCCATACATCACTTCTGGGAAAACCATAGCTTTAACTATTGTTGTTGTTTAGTCATTTAGTCATGTCCAATTCTTTGTGACCACATGGACCAGAGCACGCCAGGCACTATAGCTTTAACTATACGGACCTTTAAGTATGTCTTTGTAACTCAATTACCATTTTAATCCTGCCTGAACAAAGCTGCCGTATTTTTTACTCTTCTACAAGTATTCTAAGTGTGTAAATGTTATATTTTACCTTTTGTTTTTGTGATTATTGTTTTAAGGGGGAGAAGGGGGGGCGAATAGCAGGAAAAGCCAGCCTGCCTTAAAGCATCCAGGAGTACTTAAACTAAAAGGCTAAAGTTCGCCCATCTAAGTTTCTTTTTTAAGCTGCCAAAGGATGGCAATCTGGTGAACTCTCAAACGTGAGGAAGGAAGGATAATATCTAGTAAATAATATCTATTCACATCCCAACAGGCCTGAAACACAGCTCTGCCCTAACCTCTGGCCACTTACACTCCTTGGGCCCTGATCCTGCAGGAACTGCTTTCATGGAATAGTCAAATTGTACAGTTGGAAGGGACCCCAAGGGTCATGTAGTCGAACACCTCTGCAATGTTTTGACAGCCCCTGAGCTAGTGCTGATACTGACACCCTCGTTTCTCATCACTTTTTGAACCAAGGACTGCTTTCAGCTGTTTTGCTCCACAGCCGAGGCTATCAGCATGCTCAGCTTGGGCTTCCGCACTCTGTGGAACCAGCCTCTCAAAATTGTGCCGGGCACATGCGAGTGATAAGAGTGGGTCCCGTATTAGAAGCAACCTTTTGGCGCGACAAAAAAAACCGAGCTGGAAGACAGCAGTGGCTCTTCATCCTAGGCTGCCTTCTCCTGCCAATTCCTGGACTCTTTATTTATTGACACAGGAGGAGGAAAGGTCACCTTCAAAGCCACAGGAAGCCCGTTCCTTCTCCGACGCTGCCTCTCTTGCGATTGCAAAGTTGCATGTTAATGTTGGATTAGCCTCTGGAAGGGAACATTCTGCAGATGGTGAGATGGCCCTCTGGCTGCCGTTCCTGCTGCCAGGAAGACACAGAATATAAATTGGGATGCTCCCTATGAAGTCCGCGAGTGACGTGAGAACAGGCTCAGTCGACACTTTCTTTTATCTGTCCCGAGTCTTCCAGTTTCATCTCTTAGAAGGGTGGTGTAATGGACTGGTTGGAAACACAGAGGAATGATGGGGGGAATCAGCTGGGGAACCCCCAAGGAAAGAAGGCTCAGAGCCCAGGGAGTGGTGGTGGGACAGAGCCAGTGTGGTGTAGTGGTTAAGAGCGGTAGACTTGTAATCTGGTGAACTGGGTTCGCTTCCCCGCTCCTCCACATGCAGCTGCTGGGTGACCTTGGGCTAGTCACACTTCTCTGAAGTCTTTCAGCCCCACTCACCTCACAGAGTGTTTGTTGTGGGGGAGGAAGGGAAAGGAGAATGTTAGCTGCTTTGAAACTCCTATGGGTAGTGATAAAGCGGGATATCAAATCCAAACTCCTCTTCTTCTTCTTCTTCTTCTTCTTCTTCTTCTTCTTCTTCTTCTTCTTCTTCTTCTTTTTCTTCTTCTTCTTCTTCAATGAATGGTCAGAGAAAGAAGAGGAAGAAGACTGGGAGGAGATGTTGGAAGCTAAAGGGGCAACAGGGCTTGGTGAGCTGGGAGAGACTGTGACAGAAAGCAGTTGATAGAGGCAGAAGCTGAAGTAGGGGAATGAGAGGATGGAAGCCAAGAGGCAGAGATGAGCCAGACTGATGAAGAGGCACAGGTTTCTCCATCTCCAGCTGCTACAAGCTCCCCTCCCCCTTGTCTCCCAGAACCAGAAGAGGCATGAAAAAATTGGAGGAGAGATTGTGTCTGCGATGTGCAGATGAAGTCTCTAATTGCTTGGGGGAATACCCAGGAGAGGACGGTCCTTAGGCAGCTGTGGGGAGGGGGGAACTTTCAGGCTTGACAACTGATCCATGGGGCAAGTCCTTCTGGGGATGAGCTCCTGTGATCATGTCAGGGGCTGGACTGAGGAGGATTGGTGGGGACCGCCCCACCCCCTTCTTATGAACCTTCCTGAGAACAGGACAACAGTATAGATTCAGAACAGCGGTTTGCAGAAGGGCATAGTTCAGAGGCTGCAGAGGGCAGAAGCTGGGAAATATTGGAAGAGGAATAGCAGGAAGAAGAAGAAGCATTAGGGGAGAGACAGCTGAAAAACTCAGTGTCCTTGGAAAGCATTCTTGACCCCCCTTCTCCCAGGACCAGACAGGCATTGAGGGTACTAGAACAGAGAGCTCAGAGGCAGAAAGCTCAGAGAGCCAGTGTGGTATAGTGGTTAAGAGTGGTAGACTCATAATCTGGTGAACTGGGTTCGCTTCCCCGTTCCTCCACATGCAGCTGCTGGGTGGCCTTGGGCTAGTCACACTTCTTTGAAGTCTCTCAGCCTCACTCACCTCACAGAGTGTTTGTTGTGGGGGAGGAAGGGAAAGGAGAATGTTAGCCGCTTTGAGACTCCTTAGGGTAGTGATAAAGCGGGATATCAAATCCAAACTCTTCTTAACCGATGCAGGAGTGACGTTGGGAAGGTGGGAAGGACTTTACTTAGAGCAACACCATTGTTAGGGAAGTCTGCATTCCTTTGGTGTTCTCTGTGAATTATTGGATAAATTGCTTGGTAAGAAATAGGAACTCCTTGCAGTCCATGGGACTCTCAAGAGTCTCCTCCAGCACCAGAATTCAAAAGCATCCATTCTTCAGCGATCAGCCTTCTTTATGGTCCACCTCTCACTTCTATACATCACTACGGGGAAAACCATAGCTTTAACTATACAGACCTTTGTTGGCAAGGTGATGTCTCTGCTTTTTTGTGCCCATCCAAGGGCACCCATGCTCAAAGGCAGAGTTTGATTCGATCTGCATCGAAGCTGGCAACTCTCCTTCTGGCTTAATGAGTGTAAAATTGAGGCTGGTGGAATTTCGCCATGTAATTGAGTCGCGCAAATGTCATGTTCTACAATACGGTCAGGTTAACGAGAATTCCGGCTGAGACACACACAGAGAGAAACAGAGGAGGAATCCAATTGGGGAGTGGGGGGGGGCAGCAAGGTGGATATGTGCATGCTAAAAGACCCCAAATTATTGTAAGGAAAGCCTCCCCTCTTCCTCTCTACCCTTGAACCCCAGTTCACAATTGGTCCACTTAAAAAGGACTGATGGAGAGGATGCACATTTGTAATACCTGTTCTACATCTGTAAGGACTCAGTTGTTTCCTGTGGGAGTGTTTACACTTTGGAACTCCCTGCCTATTGAGATTAAGCAGGCACCTTCACTTTTTGTATCCAAAAACATCCTTGTTTAGACAAGCCTACCCAGATACCAGTTTTAATCCATTTTGGAATTTTAACTTTTGTTTGTTTTAGAAAACTGGGTGTTGGATTTTCCTTGGTGCCTTAACTTTTTGCAAACCCCTTTGAGGTTAGTTTGTGATGTACAAATCCAGTGGTGTATAAATTTTATTTTTTAATTCTTTATTGGGAAAAAAAATAAAAAAATAAAAAGTACGCAGAGTAAGAGAAGAGACAAAAAACAAGAAAAAACAAGAAATAGTACCCATGTAGAAAACAAAACAGAAAAAAGATATTGTGTGCAAAAAAGGGGGGGGGGATTTCTTATTGTCGTTAACCAAACCTTAGTCAAATATGGCATTTATAGAAATAAATTCCATGGGCAAGTCTACGTTTGTACACAACTTGTTCATGTGTAGCGAGTTTGTACCTATCTTCAATCCAAAGGGGTGTATAAATTTCATGATGAAAAAAGGGGGAATGTGGTTATTATTCTCGATTAGATAGAATCATGGAATTGTAGAGTTGGAGGGTACCACGAGGGTCATCTAGTCCAACCCCCTGCAATGCAGGAATCCTTTGCCCAACTTGGGTCTCGAACTCACAACCCTGAGATTAAGCGTCTCATGTTCTACTGACTGAGCTAGATGACAAGGTCTTGGGTGAGCTCCTCTCAGTCTTGAACATCTTCACAAGGCAAACACACATTACAATGGCAGGGAAGGGCCACGATTCAGAGGCAAAGGAAAGCACTTGCATTGCATGCAGAAGGTCCAGGTTCAATCCTTGGCATCTCTAGGTAGGACCACGGAAGGCTCTGACTTGGAACCCTGCCACTACCAGTCAGTGTAGAATAGAAGCAGAGGCTGGATGGCCATCTGTCGTAGATGCTTCAGCAGGGCTGTCTTAAGCATATGCGGCGCCGGGGTGCAAAGATCCGCCCAGTGGACCCCGTCCAGGTTGCCCAGTCCCAGGCGCGCAGGAGGGCAGAGCCAGCCGGCCGCCTCAGCATCTTGCTGGCTCGGTCACCCCTGAACTCTTGGCGCAGAGCTGCCCACAGCAGAAGAGCCGGCCGCAGCACTCTGACCGACGGGTGGGCTCTTCCTCGGACTCAACTCTCGGGCCCCGGACTCTTGGCCTGGTGCTCCTGAGAGCCCAGGTGCCCTGCACCCCTAGCGCCTATGGGTAAGGTGGCCCTGGGACTAGATGACCCTCAGGGTTTCTTCCAACTTTAGGATTCTGTTGATTCAATAATAATAATAATAATAATAATAATAATAATAATAATAATATGTTATTTATACCCCGCTCTCCCAAGCCAAGACCAGGCTCAGGGTGGTTAACAACCAATAAAAAACAAGTTGATTGAAATGCAATTAAAAAAACAAGATTAAAATACATTAAAACATTAAAATGCAGCCTCATCACAGGCGGAGAAAGGAAAAAGAAAGAGGGGGAGGGAATCAAATTGACTACAAGCCAAAGGCCGGGCGGAACAACTCTGTCTTACAGGCCCTGTGTTGCTATTTATGGACCTTGAGGCTCTCCGTGAGGCATACCGGGAGAGGCGGTCCCGTAGGCACGAGGGTCCTAGGCCATGAAGGGCTTTAAAGGTCAAAATCAGCACCTTAAATCTGACCCTGTACTCCACCGGGAGCCAATGCAGCTGGAAAAGTACTGGGTGAATGTGATTCCATGGCAGGGAGCCCGTGAGGAGCCTTGCTGCAGCATTCTGCACCCGCTGGAGTTTCTGGGACAGCTTCAAGGGCAGCCCCACGTAGAGCGAGTTACAGTAGTCAAGCCTGGAGGTGACCGTTGCATGGATCACTGTGGCCAGGGCGGGGAGGGAAAGATAAGGGACCAACTGCTTGATGCGGCGAAGGTGGAAAAATGTCTCCTTGGCTGTTGCTGTAACCTGATGATGAGCTAGATGGGTCGGTGGTCTGACTCTGCATAAGGCAGCGTCCCATTGCCATGGCGGTCCTGTGTTTGTCCTGCTCACCACGGACCAAAGCATCCTCCAGAGCCAATTCCCAAACCTCTGAACTCATCGTTTCCCTTTTTTCCTCGCTCCTGTTCCCCAGCGTTGATTAGAGTGGCATCTGCCCCTTTCCAAGGAATCGGAGGCGGGAAGGGAGGTTGGCAGCGCCAGCGCCATCCCTTCCCGGCAGCATTAATCAAGGGCCCTTTGATCTGCTGTCTCCGAGTTATAAAGACATTCCCAATTTCCAAAGCTGAGCAGTCAGCCTCAAACTGGCAATCAGTTTTAATCACGAGTGAAACCGAGTAGATTGCCGGTGATAAGCCCGCTCCGCAGGCAGCTGTGATGTAATGAATATGACAGGTCGAAATTGGGACGGGAGGTTATTTTTGGGAGCTGCAGAGAGCCACAAAATTAAAGGCAGCCCCGGGAGAAAGAGGCAAAGGTCTTTTATATATTTATTTATTTGGGGCTGGGGGTGGGATGAGAGAGATGCATCCAATTAACCCAGGCATCACGTCTCTTCAGCTCCCCACCCACCTCTGCTCCATCCCACCCCACCTCCTCCTTCCTCCCCCCACCCCAATTTCCCTGTCTAGCAAAAGGCATTTAAGTAATCAAAATTAATTTGGGATGCTTAAGTCAGCCAGGAGCAGATCAAATGAAACAGGTGACCGCAGCTGCTGTAATAAGTCACAGGGAGAAGACGCAAAGGAGTCGGAAACTTTGGGAGCGACAGTTTCATTCGCTTTCTGAAGGTCTGCATTTCTGCAATTTTCACACTTGGGGAACAGGGGCGGAACAGGGGTTCCCCCTAGACTTTAGACTGTAAGGTTACCAGATTTTTTTCAATGAATCCCATTCTAGAGGGGCTTTGCTGCATGTAGAATTCTTCTGCTATGGCCCCCAAGGGGAAAAACAGGTATACAGTGGACGTTTGGGTTGCGAATGTGATCCGTGCAGGAAGCACATTCGCAACCCGCAGCGTCCGCAACCCACAGCGCCGTGTCTGTGCATGCGCGGGTTGCGACTTCTGTGCATGCACAAAGCATAATTTAGTGCTTATGCACATGCGCAAGCAGCGAAACCCGGAAGAAACCCGTTCCGGTACTTCCAGGTTTGGCGCAGTGCGCCACCCGAAATTGTGCAACCCGAAGGGTCTGTAACCCGAGGTACAGTCAAACCTCAGCTCCCGAACACCTCCGTTTTGGAACGTTTTGGCTTCCGAATGCCGAAAACCCAGAAGTAAATGCTCTGGTGTTTGAAAGTTTTTCGGAAGCCGAAAGTCCAACGCAGCTTCCGCTTGAGGGCAGGAAGGTCCTGCAACCAATGGGAAGCCGCGCTCGGTTGTCGAACATTTCGGAAGCCGAATGGGCTTCTGGAACGGATTACGTTGTGTTAAGTTGTGGGTGAACATATCAGACAACACAGCGATTCTTCAAACAGCTCTTGTTTATTCACAGGCCAGGCCAGAACTGAACTGAAGGGTTCAGTCAGCCTGCTTATATAGAGCTCCAGTACAACATAACTGTATCAACTTTCTAAAACTATCCAATCACTGAAGGTCACTTTCGATCCCTTATTTGCATAACTGTCTACAGTATCCCCCTGCTGGCCCAGGGCGAGAACTTCAGTACATGACACGTTCTACCAGCCAGGTTTGACTGTAGCTGCTTTTAGATTCTCCATTATAGTGAATGGGGAAAACGTATTCACTTTCTACGGAGTGATTCGGAACTCGAAACATAGACTGAAGTGGGAGCAGCACAGAGCAACTCAGAAACAGATCGGGATTTTTAAAACAGCAACAACACAAAGGTGAATCTCGGATCCCGCACACGCCTCTAATATTTTGCATTAATCTAATAATAACCAGAGTAATCTGGCAGAGTCCGCTGGTGCATAAATTAGTGATGTGCGATGAATTTTTAAAGGGAATATACTTATGTGAATTCATTATCAATAACTTCAGTGGGGCTTCCTGCCGTGTGGGCATGTCTGACTTCGGATTACCTATATCTCTTTCCTCGTCCATGCATTAATAAATACTCTGTGCGCTCCCGTGTAATTTCTTTTAAACTCCTTTGATTCCGCTTGCAAATCTTCTTTTCCTCTTTTACAAAAAGATGCGTCCTTTAAATTATCTGATGTCAAAAAAAAAAAAAAAGAAAGGGAGAAGAAAAAAAAAGAAGCGAAGGTTAACAAAGACTTTTCGCAACCAGTTTGAGAAATGGTTTAAGCTGTAAGCCTGCCAGCCTCTGCCTGCCCCCTGCCCATCAAATGTGGGGCTTTGTAGCGCTGTCTGTCTTTGTGGATTAACTGGTGTGAACTTTCTGAACTGCTTTTACAAAGCGCCGCATCAAACAAGCCGAGCTCTGCGGAGGGGGAATTAATCAATTAAGTAAAGGCTTCCCTTTGTTTGAAGAATTCTCTCTCTCTCTCTCTCTCCCTCAGACCATGGATGCCCTGCAATTTTATAAAGTGAAAACCATGCTACATAGAATGGAGATTGTTTTCCAGACACATTTTGACCTCCTCTCTTTCACAGTGGACATTATCAAGCGTCGCTTAAACAGACGGTTGGAGAACCCATTTTAAATGGATTTTCCCGCAGAATTTAGCAGTTCCTCTCTCTTTTTGCAGTGCAATTCTTTAATTAAAAATTTCTAGCATTTTCACAATAATCTTCATATTAAATAATTCCATTGTTTCATAAATGGGCTTCCCACCTCCACAGTGTTTTTACTCAAACCTTTTCTATTGCATTCTATCTTTATTTATTACAAAAGTTTCCCCATTTACTGTCACCTTATCATTTTGATTCTGCTGCTTTTATCTTGAAACCTGCCTGCGATTTCATTTGACTATGGTATTTTTTTAAATAGTCCATGAAAGGCCTCCATTCCTCTATAAAAAGTTCATCATTTGGATCTCTTAATTCTGCTGACAGCTTTGCCATTTCTGCCTAGTCCATCACTTACAATGGCCACTCTTCCTTTGTTGCAACCTCTTCTTCTTTCCATTTCTGCCCATGTAATATTCCAGCTGCTGTTGTCAAGTACATAAATAGTTTAGTCATCTTCTTCAGAATGTCTGTCCCTATTTTGCAGAATTTGGCAATTCCAAACCCATTCATCTTTGCCTGCATTAAGCCACTCCTTGCACTTATGTCTGAGCTGCACGCATATGGTTTATTCATATTGTGGTTTTTTTTTTTAAGCCACAGCCCAACTAATTATATATACAGTGGTACCTCTGGTTACATACACTTCAGGTTTCAGACGCTTCAGGTTACAGACTCCGCTAACCCAGAAATAATACCCCGGGTTAAGAACTTTGCTTCAGGATGAGAACAGAAATCGCATGGCAGCAGTGGGAGGCCCCATTAGCTAAAGTGATGCTTCAGGTTAAGAACAGTTTCAGGTTAAGAACGGACCTCCGGAACAAATTAAGTACGTAACCAGAGGTACCACTGTATTCTATGCACAACACATGCTAAAGAGCCAAGTCTCATGCAAAGCGATATTTTTGCTGTATCTCTTCATAATATGTCAAACTAAGACACCAGGTTATATAATTGGACACATACTCCCAGATAACTGGGTAAAGACTGCAGCTTTACATTGCATTCCTAGATATTTTTTACTCATAACTAAACCCCACTGAGTTCAATAGGATTTACTCTCGGGAATGTTCCTGATCATTTTCACGGTTTCCATCATTATCATATTCTGCCTTTGCCCTGACAGGGACTCAAGGCAGTTTACAGCTAAACTTTTATTTCATTCCATTTATTTGTCTTTGGTTTTTTTAATCAATTTTTGTTTTCATACATATACGTAAAGGTAAAGGGACCCCTGACCATTAGGTCCATTCGTGACCGACTCTGGGATTGCGGTGATCATCTCGCTTTATTGGCCGAGGGAGCCGGCGTACAGCTTCCGGGTCATGTGGCCAGTATGACTAAGCTGCTTCTGGCGAACCAGAGCAGCACACGGAAACGCCGTTTACCTTCCCACCGGAGTGATACCTATTTATCTACTTGCACTTTGACGTGCTTTCGAACTGCTAGGTTGGGAGGAGCAGGGACCGAGCAATGGGAGCTCACCCCATCATGGGGATTCAAACCGCTGACCTTCTGATCGGCAAGTCCTAGGCTCTGTGGTTTAACCCACAACGCCACCAAACAATCTTATAGATTCCCCTCTCTCCCTTGGCTTCCCTCCGTTTCCATTTCTGGTTTGTTAAACCTCTTGTTGCATTCTCCTGCTTATATATAGTAGTATATAATCACATTGTTGTCTTTCTTGTTCTCTCTAATTACATTCTGTATGTTTATTTAAACACTGCCAAAGTGTCCATACTTTTACATTGTTTCTGCAAATACATTACAAAAGGTTCCCATTCTTTTCCAAAGTCACTATTATCTTTTTCATGCAGTTTATCTGTCAGTTTTGTTAATTCTGCATATTCCATCATCTTTTTGTGCCATTCTTCTTTGAATGCATTCCATTTATTTGTTGAAGGTGTTGTACATGATCCCTTCCCTTGCACATTTTTCTCTTTACAAGAATCCTGCGAGGTAGGTTCAGCAGAGAGGTTGCACTTGGTTCAAGGTGACAGATGTAGATGTGTATATGATGTCTATGTCTGCAGGAGATCAAAAACGAGAGATGCATCCTGATGGAGACTAGGTAAAGGTACCCCTGCCCGTACGGGCCAGTCGTGTCAGACTCTAGGGTTGTGCACCCATCTCGCTTAAGAGGCCGGAGGCCAGCGCTGTCCGGAGACACTTCTGGGTCATGTGGCCAGCATGACGAAGCTGCTCTGGAGAGCCGGCACCAGCGCAGCACACGGAAACGCCGTTTACCTTCCCGCTATAAAGCGGTACCTATTTATCTACTTGCACTTAAGGGTGCTTTCAAACTGCTAGGTGGGCAGGAGCTGGGACCGAACGACGGGAACTCAGCCCGCCGCGGGGATTCGAACCGCCGACCATACGATTGGCAAGTCCTAGGCACTGAGGTTTTACCCACAGCGCCACCCACGTCCCCTGGAGATGGAGACTAGGATGTCCCTATTTTCATTGGAGAAATGTAGGGGGGTATGTTCCTGTATTAGAAGACAGGGATATGCTGTCTGCCTTGGAAAAAATGGAAAGGAAGCTTTTTTAGTTTGTTTATTTCCACTGAGAAGTGAAACCAACACATTCTTTAGCTTGGCAGCAGATTCCTCTGAGAGGTGTTGAATTGGAGGCTGGGTGGGTGTTTAGCCATTGCAGTGACCAATTTAAGGTGCCCTCATCTGTTCCACATGAGGGAAGTGGGTGGCGCTGTGGGTTAAACCACAGAGCCTCAGGCTTGCTGATCCGAAGGTCAGCGGTTCGAATCCCTGCGACAGGGTGAGCTCCCGTTGCTCGGTCCCTGCTCCTGCCAACCTAGCAGTTAAAAAGCATGCCAGTGCAAGTAGATAAATAGGTACCGCTATGTCAGGAAGGTAAACGGCATTTCTGTGCACTGCTCTGGTTCGCCAGAAGCAGCTTAGTCATGCTGGCCACATAACCCGGAAGCTGTATGCCAGCTGCCTCGGCCAATAAAGCGAGATGAGCACCGCAACCCCAGAGTTGTCCACGACTGGACCTAATGGACAGGGGTCCCTTTACCTTTACCATCTGTTCCACTGCTCTGAGCCATTGAAAGAGTCTCCTGCTGTGTAGCCATTTCTGGTTTCATCCCACCGAAAACAGGAAAAGAAAGACAACCGCCGCCACAAATCCTTTGCACAATGAATAAGTAAATGAATCTCTGGATTTCTAAAAAATATATAAAAGTGCAGCACTAATCCAATTAAGCAACATATCCCGAAGCAAGCTATACATCAGCTGTGTTCCTTGGCACAGCTAAATGATCAATGTCAAACCCTTCCCAAAGTGCCCTGCCATTTCCCGTCCCTTGTCGTACAGCCACTGAAATATAGCGCTGCACTTGGTCTTAAGGGGCTACCTAGGCTTGCTTCTTGCCCTGAGGCGGGATATTATAGATGTTTCTAGGCTGTAGCTCAGTAGAAGCTAACATGCTATGCATGCCCAACTATCCAGGATTCAGTCACAGAATCATAGAATTGCAGAGTTGGAAGGGACCCCCAGGGTCATCTAATTGAACCCCCTGCAATGCACGAATCTCAACTAAAGTATCTATGACAGGTGGCCATCCAACCTCTGAGAGCCAACGTGGTGTAGTGGTTAAGAGCAATGGACTCGTAATCTGGTGAACTGAGTTCGCTTCCCCGCTCCTCCACATGCAGCTGCTGGGTGACCTTGGGCCAGTCACAATTCTCTGAAGTCTCTCAGCCCCACTCACCCCACAGAGTGTTTGTTGTGGGGGAGGAAGGGAAAGGAGATGGTTAGCCGCTTTGAGACTCCTTCGGGTAGTGATAAAGCAGGATATCAAATCCAAACTCCTCCTCTTCCTCTTTCCCCTCCTCCTCCTCCTCCTCCTCCTCCTTCTCTTAAAAACCTCCAAGGAAGGAGAGCCCACCAGCTCCATTGTCAACAGCTCTTACTGTCAGAAAGTTCTTCCTGATGTTGAGTCAGAATCTCCTTTCTTGTAACTGGAAACCGTTCATTTGAGTCCTGCCCTCATAAGCAGGAGAAAACAGGCTTGCTCCATCTTCCATGTGACAGTCCTTCAGATATTTGAAGATGACTATCATACTTCCTCGCAATCTCCTCTTTTCCATGCTAACTATGCCTAGCTCCTTCAACCATTCTTCATAAGGCTTGGTTTCCTGACCCTTGATCACTCTCTCTGCACACGTTCCAGCTTGTCAACGTCCTTCTTAAACTGTGGTACCCAGAACTGGACACATTATTCCAGGTGTGGTCTGACCAAGGCAGAATAGAGTGGGACGTGTCCAGAGGAGGGCAACCAAAATGGTCAAAGGCCTGGAAATGATGCCTTATGAGGAACAGCTAAGGGAGTTGGGCATGTTTAGCCTGGAGAAGAGGAGGTTAAAGGGTGATATGATAGCCATGTTCAAATATATAAAAGGATGTCACATAGAGGAGGGAGAAAGGTTGTTTTCTGCTGCTCCAGAGAAGCAGACATGGAGCAATGGTTCCAAACTACAAGAAAGAAGATTCCACCTAAACATTTGGAAGAACTTCCTGACAGTAAGAGCTGTTCGACAGTGGAATTTGCTGCCAAGGAGTGTGGTGGAGTCTCCATCTTTGGAGGTCTTTAAGCAGAGGCTTGACAACCATATGCCAGGAGTGCTCTGATGGTGTTTCCTGCTTGGCAGGGGGTTGGACTCGATGGCCCTTGTGGTCTCTTCCAACTCTATGATTCTATGATTCTACTTCCCTTGATCGGGACACTATACTTGGGTTGAAGCAGCCTAGAAAAGCTCTCATGATATGGTGTTGCCATTTTGGCTGTACAAGGATCCACACTCGGGGGATGAATTCGCTCTTAGGGTGGCATACAATTAAGTGTGACTCTGAGCAGAACCATTGACATTTTCGTCATGGTCAGTAATTTCCATGGGTCTGCTCCAAAGTAAACCTTAATTGAATACCACCCCACTGCAAAAGGAAGCGTGGGGCAACCTTTGGCACCGCAGATGCCCATCACCTTTGGCCATTGACCAGGCTTGCTTGGGAATTGTAGTTCAGCAACATCTGAAGGACCAAATGTCCCCCACTTCTGCCACAGAGAAAAAACAAATTCCCTCCCAATGAACTCCTGAATGTGTTTCATTTGCTGTTGTCTGTATGATTTTTTGCCTGGGGATTTTCAGTGTCGAAACTCCGTGTTCTGTCCGTTGCATCGCATTGGCTTGGAGGCAGCAAGATGAACCCTGAAAACTGACTGCTTAGTGACTCCCGCTGTTGCTGAAACATTTGACAGGGAGTGTGGGTCGGCTCTATAAAGGGCTGATGCCCAGGACAAACGTTCCAGCTGTCCAATGGATGAGCCAGCCTTGATTCCGTTTAATCAGTCCCTTAGCTTCCTTCTGTTGCAAATGAACGCTGGGCTTAGCTGGCCAAAAACAAGGCTCCCCCCCCCTGCTTCCCTGGCATGCGATTGTTTCCGACAAACTTAGCTGACAGTTACATTAAGGGCCCCGGAAAATACCATAGCAGAACTAAAGCAATTATTGTAATGCAGTCTTAACAGGAGCTATAATGAGACAGAATTAAAAAATGTGCCAGCATCATCACAGACCATCGTTCCCGATGACCTTCCAGCGGCTCCTGGCTCCGAAACGACAGCCAGCCAGGCAGTCAAGCGCTCCTTCTGACAACACGGAGCAAATCCACGGGGGCATGTCTGCATGCTGCAGTCTCATTTGGACAGGCTTGTGCGTTGCAATTTGCAAAACAAAGACCGGCGGCTCAATTTCCTCCGACGTTCCTCGGGGGGGGGGGGGGAGTTTTAGATCTGGAACCAGGCTTTGGGACCGACCCAAGTCTGCTTTGCCTCTCAGGAAATAAATAAATAAATAAATTGTAGGTCAGATCACAGAGCAGAGCCAAAATGGCCCCTCCCTCCATGAGAACCTGCCTTATACTGAGGCAGAACACTGGTCCCTGAAGCCTATGGTGTCTGGTTCCCATAGGAATTGGTAGGGAAGAAAGCAGGGAGCCCAACAGTAGGTGGCGCCAGAGCAAATAACAAGCCCAGCCAACTCATTCTAACTTTGTCCTCCTCCTCCCCTCTGCTGAGCTCTACAATGACAACACTGAGACTAAGGAGGAGGATGCTAACTACCAGTTCCACCCTCTAGTTGGAAGTAGTAGTAGTAGTAATAATAATAATAATAATAATAATAATAATAATAATTTTTTATTTATATCCCGCCCTTCCTGGTTTAAAAACCGGGCTCAGGGGGGCTAACAGCAAATATAAAACAATGATTAAAATGCGACTTAAAAACAGCATAAAACAGCATAAAATTCAACATAAAATGCAGCATCAATATCAATCAAATTCCAAAAATTCAGGGATCGTTTCGGGGAGGGGAAAACAAACCCCAGTCAGTAGACATCAAATGATCACCAGGGCTAAGTGGCCAAGTTGGTCCTACTAGGGCCAGCAAGGAGACCAGGGAAGAATTTAAATGTGGGGTCCCAGAAAGGGTTTCTTCATAGAAGAGGAAAGGGGAAAGGGGAATAGAGGTTCAGGCTAATTCAAACTGAAGGCCAGGTGGAATAGCTCTGTCTTACAGGTCCTGCGGAAGGAGATCAAGTCCCGCAGGGCCCTAGTCTCGTGGGAGAAGGCAAGAAGGCAGGCAAGCGTGGGCTGGCAGAGGGCAGGATGAGGTTAGTTGGCTAGTGCCCCGTTTGTTTTAATAGACCAGCCTACATTGCATGTTGTTGTTGTTTAGTCGTTTAGTCGTGTCCGACTCTTCGTGACCCCATGGTCCAGAGCACGCCAGGCACTCCTGTTTTCCACTGCCTCCCGCAGTTTGGTCAAACTCATGCTGGTAGCTTCGAGAACACTGTCCCACCATCTCCTCCTCTGTCGTCCCCTTCTCCTTGTGCCCTCCATCTTCCCCAACATCAGGGTCTTTTCCAGGGAGTCTTCTCTTCTTGTGAGGTAGCTAAGGTATTGGAGCCTCAGCTTCAGGATCTGTCCTTCCAGTGAGCACTCAGGGCTGATTTCCTTCAGAATGGAGAGGTTTGATCTTCTTGCAGTCCATGGGACTCTCTAGAGTCTCCTCCAGCACCAGAATTCAAAAACATCCATTCTTCGGCGATCAGCCTTCTTTGTGGTCCAGCTCTCACTTCCATACATCACTACTGGGAAAACCATTGCCAATGGATACCAGCAAAACAGGATTACGAAGCTAATCCAAAAGGAAACACCCCCCAAAAACCAAGACACAGAAGAAAACAATGGCATGGCCCTCCTTCCTTATATCAAGGGCACTACAGATAAAATTAGCAAAATCCTCCATAAACACAATATCAAAACAGCCTTTTGCACCAACCAAAAAATAGCCAATATCCTCAGAAACCCCAAGGATAAAATCCAGTTGGAAAACCAAGGGATCTATGAAATACCCTGCAAAGTCTGCCCAGCCACGTACATTGGACAAACAAACAGACGAATAAATGCACGTATCGCAGAACACAAGAATGCCGTCAAAAAAGAAGAAAAAACTTCCTCTCTTTTCCAACACATGAAAGAAACAGGACACGAAATTAATTTTGCAGATTCCAAATTGCTCTTTAACACGGAACATCACCACAAGAGAATAATCATGGAAGCCATCGAGATAGAGAAACACCCTCACAACATGAACAAGCGTGACGACACATCCCGCTTGCCAGACATCTGGAAATTAGCCCTCCCCACAAAAACTGACACCAGATCCAGAGGCACACAGAACGCCAACACCAATCAACCACACCAGACCCAAACCCAGACCCTCTCCACAGATGAATTACTGACACCATCCAGTAGCCAATCCATGGTGGCACCTCCGGATGCTGCACCCCCCTGCAATCCCTACACAGATCTGGCTGACACAAGCCACAAAACCACAGCTCGCCCCTATACACGAAGCCAAGCCAAAGCACAACTAAGTGCAATACAGCCATCTTCTCAGGAAAACTCTTCACAAAGTTCAAGAGGTCAAGACACAAAGACTTTAGCAACTAATCCACACCTAATGACCCACCTAAGTGGTACTCAGGATATCACTCAAGAAATCACTCAAGGTATCTCTCAAGTAATTAAGGAACAAAAGAAGAAAAGGCACACTAGCCTGGGAACTTCCTCTCTGCCCAGAACATTGGAGGCTAGACACCACACCCCCTCTACAGTATTTATAGGAACTCAAACATTGAGATCCCGCTCTGTTCCAGTAACAAGAAGCCGAAAGCACCAGCCTGAAGATGACGAGTGAGACCTCGTCGAAACGTCGCCTAGACACCCCAACTTTTACACGGGAAGACACCCGAGGACACCAAAACCTGCATTCCTGTACCCGTGAAAATCTACGAAAGCAAATATCTTACCTCTACGGGGAGGAAACCTTCCAGCTGACAAGAACCTACGAGAAACTAGAAGTCCGAAGAGCCACCATCTTATGTGATCTCTTGTTCCTACGCAACTGCCGAGACAACAAATTAATTCCCACATGCTTCCAACTTAAATTCCATTCTAAAACCCCAGCCACCGAAAGGATCCTGAAACGAACTGAACTATCCCTAATCAGAAACGAACTACACAAGAAAAGATACCTACTAGACCAAACCAACAAAGACCTACTCACTCTTCACCTCAAACTCTGTAACAAAATCCACCCTGCACTCTGGGACAAATGCAAACAACTAGCCGTCTGGAGAGCTGAAACGGAGACCTCACATAAGACAGACACACACACCAACAAACTCCACAAACTAGAGAAACGCCAGAAGCCCGGCCACCCTCCACAGCAACCCATGAAACAAACAGTACATAACATATCAGACAGGATCCTCACCACAACTGAAACCAAAGTACTCTCCAAAGGTTTCAACTTTGCAGTCGCCCCGAGACGCATCCCCACGGAAAACATCATATGCGGAGTCGAAGCTAGCCTAACCAAATTCAACCCAGATGAAGCCAATAAAATCAGACTTGAAGTCACCAACATCCTCTGCTCCAGCAAACCACCCAGAAGCAATTTACACAAAGAAGAACAGAAAGCACTCACCAACCTGAGGAAAGACAACAACATAATCATTCTCCCAGCAGACAAAGGTAATGCCACAGTGGTGATGAACACATCGGACTACCAAGCAAAACTATCAAAGCTACTCCAAGATCCTGCCTACAAACCTATAAAAACAGATCCCACCACCTATCTGGAAAAAACCACCAAATCCAAAATAAAAGCCTCTCCTATCAGTGAAGAAATCCAGCTAAGAATCATCCCCAGAGAAAAATCATCCAGATGCCCCAAACTCTACGGCCTCCCCAAGATACACAAAGAAGGAACACCACTCAGACCAATAGTCAGCTCCATAGGCTCACCTCTACAAAATCTCGCTAAATTTCTCGCCAAGCAACTTCAGCCCTATGCAGAATCCATCTCTTCACACGTACCAAACTCCTTCCAGTTCATAGAAACAATAAAGAAGCAAAACCTACATCCTAATGACCTACTTGTGAGCTTCGATGTTGTATCTCTCTTCACACAAGTGCCCATTAATGAAGCCTTGACAGCTATTCAAAACAAATACAATCCCCCCGAATACATCTTGGACCTGACCAACCACTGCCTAACCAACACGTACTTCATCCACAATGGACAAAGATACAAACAGATAGAAGGAGCACCTATGGGATCACCCCTCTCACCGGTCATCGCAAACCTGTACATGGAACACTTTGAAACCAATGCTTTAGACAAGTCAGAACACAAACCCAAACTTTGGCTCAGATATGTTGACGACACCTTTGTAATTTGGCCACACGGGAAGGAAAAACTGGATAGCTTCCTCACACATCTCAACAACTTACACCCCAAAATACAATTCACTATGGAAATAGAAGCCAACAACCAACTTCCCTTCCTTGACGTCCTAATCTACAAAAAACCTGATGGCTCCCTAGGACACACTATCTACCAGAAAAAAACACACACCAACCGCTACTTACATGCACAATCACACCACCACCCTGCACAAATAAACTCCGTAGCCAAGACTCTCATCTCCAGAACCAAACGCCTGGCTGACAAAGACCACTTGACAACTGAGTTACAGAATCTCTCAAATGTGTTAATTGCCAATGGATACCAGCAAAACAGGATTACGAAGCTAATCCAAAAGGAAACACCCCCCAAAAACCAAGACACAGAAGAAAACAATGGCATGGCCCTCCTTCCTTATATCAAGGGCACTACAGATAAAATTAGCAAAATCCTCCATAAACACAATATCAAAACAGCCTTTTGCACCAACCAAAAAATAGCCAATATCCTCAGAAACCCCAAGGATAAAATCCAGTTGGAAAACCAAGGGATCTATGAAATACCCTGCAAAGTCTGCCCAGCCACGTACATTGGACAAACAAACAGACGAATAAATGCACGTATCGCAGAACACAAGAATGCCGTCAAAAAAGAAGAAAAAACTTCCTCTCTTTTCCAACACATGAAAGAAACAGGACACGAAATTAATTTTGCAGATTCCAAATTGCTCTTTAACACGGAACATCACCACAAGAGAATAATCATGGAAGCCATCGAGATAGAGAAACACCCTCACAACATGAACAAGCGTGACGACACATCCCGCTTGCCAGACATCTGGAAATTAGCCCTCCCCACAAAAACTGACACCAGATCCAGAGGCACACAGAACGCCAACACCAATCAACCACACCAGACCCAAACCCAGACCCTCTCCACAGATGAATTACTGACACCATCCAGTAGCCAATCCATGGTGGCACCTCCGGATGCTGCACCCCCCTGCAATCCCTACACAGATCTGGCTGACACAAGCCACAAAACCACAGCTCGCCCCTATACACGAAGCCAAGCCAAAGCACAACTAAGTGCAATACAGCCATCTTCTCAGGAAAACTCTTCACAAAGTTCAAGAGGTCAAGACACAAAGACTTTAGCAACTAATCCACACCTAATGACCCACCTAAGTGGTACTCAGGATATCACTCAAGAAATCACTCAAGGTATCTCTCAAGTAATTAAGGAACAAAAGAAGAAAAGGCACACTAGCCTGGGAACTTCCTCTCTGCCCAGAACATTGGAGGCTAGACACCACACCCCCTCTACAGTATTTATAGGAACTCAAACATTGAGATCCCGCTCTGTTCCAGTAACAAGAAGCCGAAAGCACCAGCCTGAAGATGACGAGTGAGACCTCGTCGAAACGTCGCCTAGACACCCCAACTTTTACACGGGAAGACACCCGAGGACACCAAAACCTGCATTCCTGTACCCGTGAAAATCTACGAAAGCAAATATATATATATATATATATATATATATATGGAAGGTTGCTCTGACAAAAGGCCTGGAACATTTTGTAGGCAGAACATTTTGCAAATAAACAAAGGTTATGTGTTAACGGTGCCTGGCAAGAAAATCATGAAAAGGACTGTGTGGGAGGAAGTGTTTGTTTCTAACAGGCGAGTTTTGGGGATTAGACGTCCTCTCTGCATTTCCCTGACAGCTGGGGGGAGGGTGGGGGTGGAGAGGTGTCAGGAGCAGGTGGAACGAAGGGCGGAGATTACACATGCCCCTGTGAGGTTAATGTATGGTTACCAGATTTTTTCAATGAATCCAGGGATGATTCTTCTTCTTCTTCTTCTTCTTCTTCTTCTTCTTCTTCTTCTTCTTCTTCTTCTTCCTCTTCCTCCCTCTTCCTCTTCCTCTTCCTCTTCCTCTTCTTCTTCTTCATCTTCCTCTTCCTCTTCCTCCTCCTCCTCCTCCTCCTCCTCCTCCTCCTCCTCCTCCTCCTCCTCCTCCTCTTCTTCTTCTTCTTCTTCTTCTTCTTCTTCTTCTTCTTCTTCTTCTTCTTCTGTTTTGAAGCTGAGTAGCAACAGGGAGTCAGTAGTGGGGATGGTGAAGCGAAAGAGCCTGGGCCCAAGCACACATGCATATTGTATAAAGGTGCAAAGCCCTTCTTTCACACTCTGTGAAACATAAATGCACAGAGTTTTTAAAAAACTGGGCAACTCCTGAGCCTCCCCCGATCAGTCAAAACAAAGGGGGAAGGGGACAGGAGATCTGTACAGCTGGACATCCCCGGTTCCCCTTCGGCAGTGGCGGCAGCAGCAGCAGGCAGCAGCCCAGAGTCAGCCTGGTAGCGCAGTTGGCTCTGGCTGGCTTCAGGAGCTGCTCGCTGCCGTGGTGCCCACCATTTTCCTGGAAGTTTAGGAGTATTAGGGGATAGGCCAGAGAGAGACCCCCCTTTTCTAAGCTCACATAAGGTAAAGGTAAAAGGATCCCTGAACATTAGGTCCAGTCGTGACCGACTCTGGGGTTGCACGCTCATCTCGCTTTATTGGCCGAGGGAGACGGCGTTTGTCTGCAGACAGCTTCTGGGTCATGTGGCCAGCATGACTAAGCCACTTCTGGCGAACCAGAGCAGCACAGGGAAACGCCGTTTACCTTCCCGCTGGAGCGGTACCTATTTATCTACTTGCATTTTGACGTGCTTTTGAACTGCTAGGTTGGCAGGAACAGGGACCGAGCAATGGGAGCTCACCCCATGGCGGGGATTTGAACCGCCAACCTTCTGATTGGCAAGTCCTAGGCTCTGTAGTTTAACCCACGGCACCGCCCGTGTCCCAAGCTCACATAGAACCACAGAAATGTACTTAGGAAAGGGGATGCTCTCTTGCCCATCCCCTCTAATGCCCAGCCAAATTGATACATAGCCTGATCTGATACAACACCGTTTCATATGCTCACCTCTTTTCCATTTCAGTAACATAATTAGCAACAAGCGGTGCCTATGTAAGGCAGAGAATGGGAAAAGGCCACAGCGAACGCAAGAGATTAATTGTTCCAAAGGTCATCTAATTCATCAGAGGGAACAGAGAGGGCTTAAAAAAAAATTATGTCCCAGCCGCAGTGTGTTTTGTCGCGTTCCAAACTCAGGTTGATTCATATGTCTCAATGGCAGACCTCAGGGGGTTTGCGAGGCAGCACTCTTTGCAATAACACGGGGCGGGATGAGAAGGCACTCTAAGAGCTCCCTCTAAGAGCACGTCAGGAAGCAAGATGGAAAACTTCCAGGCTTGGCGACGGGGCTTGTGCAAGAGCTGAGATGGATGGGCCGCCAAGTCCATTGCTTACCGTTCCCTGCTCTTCCCAGTCTTGGCAGCAGAAAAGCAGACGAAGCACATTCCCAGGGAACAAGCTGAGAAAGGGCTGAGGTTGATGGTAGATGGCTTGAAAGAATTACTGGAGAGGAGAACTTTATTTATTCCATATCTAAGTTCTTTTGACCATGACATTGTGCCTTCTTCCCCTCATAAGTACATATGGGACACGGGTGGTGCTGTGGTCTAAACCACTGAGCTTCTGGGGCATGCTGAGCAGAAGGTTGGTGGTTCGAATCCCTGCGATGGTGTGAGCTCCCGTTGCTCTATCCCGGCTTCTGCCAACCTAGCAGTTCGAAAGCATGCCAGTGCAAGTAGATAAATAGGTACCGCTGTGGCGGGAAGGTAAACGGCATTTCCATGCACTCTGGCTTCCGTCACGGTGCGCTGTTGCATCAGAAGCAGCTTACTCCTGCTGGCCACATGACCTGGAAAGCTGTCTGTGGGCAAAGGCCGGCTCCCTCGGCCTGAAAGCAAGATGAGTGCCGCAACCCCATAGTCACCTTTGACTGGACGTAACCATCTAGGGATCCTTTACCTTTACCTATAAGAACATAAGATCCCTGCTGGATAAGAATTTAAGACTAGCCAGTGGCCCAACCTCCCATCTAATTCTGCATCATTTTCACTCACCAGCCACTGAGATGCCTGTGGGAAATGAGCCGACAGGATTCCTTAACTCAGTTGGTAAAGCATGAGACTCTTAATCTCAGGGTCATGGGTTTAAACCCCGCATTGGGCAAAGGATTCCTGTACTGCAGGGGATTGGACTAGATGACCGTCATGGTCCCTCCCAACTCTAGAGTTCTATGATTCTTAGATTGGAGCACAAGAGCTCTTTCCCCTCCCATAGTTTCTGGAACTGGTTTCAGGAAGACTAGAACTTTCCCCATCTCTACCTGGCAATAGGGGCGTATGGGGTGTCCAGGGATTCGAGGTGGACAACAATTAAGGATTTGTTATGTTTTCAGAATGTATTGGAAAATTTATATAGAAAGGTTTATTGTTTTGTGTACATTCAATTGTAATAAAATATATGCAAAGGGACTTGACAGGAAGTCAAAGTTGAAGAAAAGATCTTGTAAGACAAAAGGGGGGAAATATTTATTTTCATTATTATAAGTGTGTGTGTGTGTGTCTGTACATATGTGTCTTTTTTAATGGAATGTTTGGGAGGAAATAAGATGGCAAATAACAAACTAAATATTGATGTATGTAATTTTTATTTCTTAATTATATTTAGTGGTAGTATGGTTGTATTGTTTTTTGTAACACAAAATCATTCAATAAAAAATATATTTTTTATTTTTTTTAAAAGAAGCAAACTGTTGTGTTTTTGCTTCACGGTCTCTCCGATGGTCTCTTTCTCTTCAGACGCATCAATACATCTCCTTGCCAAGGGCGCAAGGCAGTCTAGGTCTGCCTCTTCACAAAGGACAAGACAAGGATTCAAGAAGTCAGAAACAACGTTTTCTCCGGCTTGTACACATCGAGTTGAGGTCGCTTTCAGAGGAATTCTTTCATCCAGCTTTAATTTAGATTCTCCCATGGCCAGCTCAGCTCTCATGTTCTAGCGGCTGTAATATTGTTAACCTCGGCTGCCTCCCCAAATTGGATTTGCCAAGGTTGGCTCAGTCACCCTCGTGGGACGCCATTTCCTTGAAAGCTCACCTCTCGGCTCTTTCCAAGGTTGGGTGCTTGCTCAGCAAAGGACCTGATGGATTTGCTAGCGATCCTTGAGATTCCGTGTGAGTGCTTGCTTGGCAGCTTTGAAATGGAAAGTGCCATGGTGTCTGGCAGGGAGTCAAGAGCTCTGGGGGAGGCCAGTTTTCCTATAAAAACAAAAGCAGCAAACAAGCTTCTAGCCCTCATTGTCGCAGTGGGGCACTTTTGAAGACCAGGGCTGTGTCCACACTCCCATTTTATGTGCACTTGCTGCATTCCCAGTGCTGCAGTTTTAATCTGTCTTCCTAGAATCATTCTTGTGCCACAGAATTGTAGAGTTGGAAGGGACCCAAAGCATCATTAATAATAATAATAATAATAATAATAATAACAACAACAACAACAACAACAACAACAACAACAACAACAACAACAACAATTTATTATTTATAGCCCCCCATTTGCCTGGGTTTCCCCAGCCACTCTGGGCGGATTCCAACAAAATATTAAAATACCATAATGCATCAAACTTTAAAAGCTTCTGTGATGTGTGTATGATATATTGGGGGGTGGCCTTAAGCTTAAAGGTAAAGGTAAAGGGGCCCCTGACCATTAGGTTAAGTTGCGGACGACTCTGGGGTTCGGTGCTCATCTCACTTTACTGGCCGAGGGAGCCGGGGTACAGCTTCTGGGTCATGTAGCCAGCATGACTAAGCCGCTTCTGGCAAACCAGAGCAGTGCATGGAAACGCCGTTTACCTTCCCGCCAGAGTGGTACCTATTTATCTACTTGCACTTTGATGTGCTTTCGGACTGCTAGGCTGGCAGGGACTGAGCAACGGGAGCTCACCCCGTCGTGGGGATTCGAACAGAGTGGCAATTTCAAAAAGTCTCTATAAGGTCTTGCGCACCATTGTTCTGGGTTGCTCCTACCGCCTGCGTGTGGTGAGTGGGGACCCTGTTGCAACAGTTCAATAAAGATCAGGCTTACTAGCTGCTTTGCTTCTCACTATTCTCTGGTTGGCCTCTTTTATTATCTCTGACCGATAGGGAACCCTCTTAAGGACTCTGTATGGGCTCTTGGATACCCCATAAGGGGAAAGGAACAGATTTTGTTTACATCACTATGATTCTATGAATTGGACACTTTTCTATGAATCCCTCCTCAAAAATCAAACTCAAATCAAATCAAAAAAAAAACTTGAGCGTGTCCATTTGCTGCTGCTCTAAGGTGTTGTTCCACCACACCACTAGATGGCAATAGAACACTGTTCTGGGGGCCACCACCAGCAGAAATCCCTTTCTTCGCATCAGCACTGGCTGGTTGTCTCTCCTGGACAAGACAGCAACAGCACCCTCCACTCTGCACAGCTTCCTCAGTTTGATGCTTCTTGGAGCCGGCGACACAGGCCTCTTCCTAGGCTGTCACGATGATCTATTTAATCCCCCTTCATGCTCACACATCCGAACGGCAACCTCTTGGTTGCATTAGCTGCCTTTGGAGCCAGTGATTGAATATCACTTGTGTGTTTTCAATCAAGGCTCTCGAGGATATGCGGGAGCCTCAATCTAATTTGAGCTTCAAGGAGGATCCTCAAGGAAGAGAGAGGAAATAAACTCTCCTGTCTCTCTCTCCTTTGCCCGGATCACATCCCTGCATTCTACATCTGATATCAGTTTCCTGAAAGCTTTATCTCATCTAGGCATCTCTCAGATCCTGCCTCGACCAGCACCCAAGGGAAGGAGAGGCTGCGATACCCGAGACCTTCTGCAAGGATCTGCAAAGTCTGAATTTCCATCTGGGTGGAGGGAGAGGATGCAAAAGGGCAAATTCTCAGAAGGATACTGATTTGGCGTTCCATACGGTGCTGTAGGTTAAACCACAGAGCCTAGGGCTTGCCGATCAGAAGGTTGGTGGTTCGAATCCCCGCAACGGGGTCAGCTCCCATTGCTCAGTCCCTGCTCCTGCCAACCTAGCAGTTCGAAAGCACATCAAAGTGCAAGTAGATAAATAGGTACCGCTCTGGCGGGAAGGTAAATGGTGTTTCTGTGCAGTGCTCTGGTTCGCCAGAAGCGGCTTAGTCATGCTGGCCACATGACCCAGAAGCTGTACGCCGGCTCCCTCAGCCAATAAAGTGAGATGAGCACAGAACCCCAGAGTCGGTCACGACTGGACTTAATGGTCATGGGTCCCCTTTACCCTACCTTTTCACTAGGTGGTGCTATAGATTGACCTGCAGTGGAATAGCCCTGGGCGCGGGAGAAATGATTCCAGCCTAAGGGCCACATTCTCAACCTCCTAAGGGCCACTCATGGTAGGAGGGGTCAAAGAAAAAGTGTGCAGAGCCATGAATGCATGTGTTACCTTTTAATAATAATAATTTATTTATACTCTGCCCATCTGGCTGGGTTTCCCCAGCCACTCTGGGCGGCTCCCAACAGAATATTAAAAACACGATAAAGCATCAAACATGAAAAACTTCCCTAAACAGGGCTGCCCTTCAGATGTCTTCTAAAAGTCAGATAGTTGTTTATTTCCTTGACATCTGATGGGAGGGTGTTCCACAGGGCAGGTGCCACTACCGAGAAGGCCCTCTGCCTGGTTCCCTGTAACTACTGTGAGGGAACCGCCAGAAAGCCCTTGGAGCTGGACTTCAGTGTCTGGGCTGAACGATGGGGGTCTTTTGTCACAGGAGCATGCTGATCAGTAATCACACAGTTCAACGTTGGAGTTGAATCTTTACAGTTTTAGCAAAAACATCATCTCCACAGATTTGGTGGAGTGTCAGGCCTAATGAGCAGAGCAGCTCATTCCCAGGGGTCTTACGCCATGAAAATCAGTTGCCACCTCCTCACAGACTGAAAATCTCCACCTCCTCACAGCTGTCTAAGCCCCACCCCCTTTTCCAAGCAATCAGAGACTGTGTCTGCATACAGCCAGCCTCTCCACCGCCCTTTTTATGCCTCTTCTGGGTCTGTAAGATGGGAGTGAGAAGGGAGCTTGTCACAGGAGTGGGAGACACAGGCTGGAGAGTGGGATGGGGGAGGCCAAGAGGCAGAGATGAGTCAGACTGATGAAGGGACATGGGTGGCGCTGTGATCTAAACCACTGAGCCTCTTTCGCTTGCCGATCGGAAGGTCAGTGGTTCGAATCTCCACAATGAAGTAAGCTCCCGTTGCTCTGTCCCAGCTCCTGCCAACCTAGCCATTTTAAAGCACACCAGTGCAAGTAGATAAATAGGTAACGCTGCGGCAGGAAGGTAAACGGCATTTCCATGCCCACTGGTTTCCATCACGGTGTCCTGTTGCACCAGAAGCGATTTAGTCATGCTGGCCACATGACCCGGAAAGCTGTATGTGGACAAACGCCGGCTCCCTCGGCCTGAAGGCGAGATGAGCACCACAAGCCCATAGTTGCCTTTGACTGGACTTAACCACCCAAGGGTCCTTTACATTTACCTTTCACCTGCCATTCCTGAGCAGATTCTATTATTGTTGTTGTTGTTGTTTTTTCTAATAAGGCGTTAATTCACTTACTCCGTGTGATTTATTGCAGGCATGCTTCTGACACCCAAGCAAATTGGGGGCATTGTATATGATGGTGCTAGACTGCAGCCTTTCTCAACCTGTGGGTCCCCAGATCTTGTTGAACTATAACTCCCATCACCCCTAGCTAGCAAGGTCAGAGCTCATGGATGATGGGAGTTGTAGTCCAACAACATCTGGGGACCCACAGGTTGAGAACCGCTGTGCTAGAATGATGATCCCTGGAAATAAGGAAGATTTAGCCCAAACATTTCGGAATCCCTGATCTATACTGTTCTGACAATTATTCTTTTGATGACTGTCATTCTAAGGTAATCTGTGACTACTAGCCACAATAGCTAGGTTCCACCTCCATTGCCCATAATTGGAAATATTTGAGCTAGACATTTTCAAGGGATGGAGGTGGAGTGGAAAATGACCTCAAAGATCCCTTGACCTTCGACTTGCTATTTGACCTTGAACCCATCTTCCTAAGTTTCCAGGAACAGACTATGGTGGCTGACTGATTAGGATAAGGAGTCTGTGCGTGCCCAGCAATGGTTTCCTTAATATTATTTTATATCTTTCCAGACTTAGATCAGCCATCAAACCTTATGTTGCCAATTATACAGAACTTTTATAATCTCAGGATACTTCACATTATTTCCTGGCACATGCACATCAATGAGAGAGAAAATACCCTTGTACTTTCCACTAAAATGAAATTGCCATTTATCTTCTTTGGAGAAACCAATTTCCTCAAAAATACAAAATGCATTATATGTTTCTGTTTTCTAATCTGATTGTAAAAATACTTTTCCTGAGATCAGATTTCTGCATAACAGCCTGAAATGCTTCTTTAAAAGAAACCGAGTCTTTCTCATCCCTTTGATAACAGAGTTTGTTTGGGAGGGGGTGTTTAGTGGGGGTGGGCGGCTCTCAGACATACTGGAAGACTCGCGTTTGTCAATAATAACTATTCACCTCCTTCCATATTACACCGAAGTCTCAGCTAGAAAGACTCCTCAACTTTCCTGCTCAGCTTCCGGCTGGAAAATGGGAGTGGGGTGGTTTTAGTTGATTTTGCCGAGGGTGGGGGTACATACGTTTGCTCTTCTTAGTAGTAGAAAGGGGAAGGGGCCTGAAGAGGCAAGACACAGTGATAACAGCAAGAACCTTTACTGAACTAACAGAACTGGACAACAGTGGCAAAGCAACTGCTTATATACGTTTCTAAAGACCTGGGCCACTCCCACTTCCAACGCGATTGGCTGTCTAAACTTCCAAGCTGCGAATCATGACTCAAGAGTTTAAGGGCCAATGGCAGAGGCCCAAATCCTGAAGTGTTCTGTGATTGGATATCATGTATCGAATCAGAACAGGGGAGCTCAGAATCTTTAGTCCAGCCAGACTCAAGCTCAGGCAGACACAGACCACTGAATATATAACAGTTTACCCAGCTCTCAGTTTATCCAGTCAGTTTACTGAGCTAGATGAACCAGTGGTCTGACTCTGGTACAAAGCAGCTTCCTATGTCAGTGACCCAATAGCATCAAGTCACCGTATTTCCCTTATTTATTTATTTATTTACTTTCAGCTGCCTGATGGCATCACCCTTGCTCTCAATCGGCTTGCAGCGGTGCCACATAAGCAATCAGATGTCGCTACATGACGGCATCAGAATGCCAAACAAGAGTGAGGGTGATTATTTACTTACCCTAGGACAATAACCATTGTTGTTTATTATTTATTAAATTTGTGAATCGCTTTAATCTTGCCTGGGGCAACCCAAAGCAACTCAACAATAAAATAAAATAAAATAAAGTAAAATAAGTAAAATAAAATAAAATAAAATAAAATGGCACCACACTTTCCTTTTGCCTCAAATGTTCTAGGCACAGGTACCTGTACTTCCCCTGTCTCTGACCGAGCAGTTTTAATTTATTTTAAATATTTTGCCCCACTGCTGTCCCCCAGGAAAACCCGCTCTTTAATGCTGAATTGGAACAAATAGCAATTCAGTTTTTTTCCATGGATTGCCAAAAGCATCGAAGACATAAGCAAACTTGACCCTCCAGATGTTTTAGGACAGGTGTCAGCAAACTTTTTCAGCAGGGGGCTGGTCCATTGTCCCTCAGACCTTGTGGGGGGCCGGACTATATTTTGAAGAAAAAGAAATGAACGAATTCCTATGCCCCACAAATAACCCAGAGATGCATTTTAAATAAAAGGGCACATTCTACTCATGTAAAAACACGCTGATTCCCGCACCGTCCGAAGGATTTAGAAGGCGATTGGGCCAGATCCGGCCCCCGGGTCTTAGTTTGCCTACCCATGTTTTAGGACTACAACTCCCATCATTCTTAGCTAACAGGACCAGTGGTCAGGGATGATGGGAGTTGTAGTCCCAAAACATCTGGAGGGCCAAGTTTGGCTATGCCTGCGCTGGACATGGATGGGAAAAGTGCAGACCTGATGTTAGAAAGCACAGAGGAAAATGAGTATGAATGAGCCCTGAGATGCAGAAATCTTGCGCCTCTACTGCCAGATGCTAAAGGCAAACAAGAGGCGTTCTCAGTGTTCAAGGATTCTTTCCAGCCAGGGAGCAACACTCAATGAGGTTGCCAAGCAGGTGAGAGGTGTGACCAAGAAGGGGGCGTGGCCTATGGGGAATCCCAAGGAAAATCTGGGAGGACCGCATTTGACTCCCATCCACACCACCCTATGTTCCATATTATGAATCTGGTGGCAAAGGAATTCTGATACTTTACTTTATCCCTGTCTGTTAGCCCAGTCCGATTATCTCCTTTTGAAGTTGGTGGGATTTAACGGCAATGATCAAAACAGTTTAGCTGTTGATCTTCAGTTTGGCACCCAGGTCTAGCTAAATCCAAGGACGAAATTAAAATGCAAAAAAAAAAGAGGCTTCAGTTGCAATTCTAGGTAGAGATACTTGAAGCATTAGCAAATGCCTATGCAAAGTGATCTGATCCGATCTGATTTTTTCCAGACTGATGTACTGATTGGTACTTTAAACATATTGAAACACATCCATTTTACTTACATATTTTGATTGGGAGAGTACACATTTAGATATGTGTTCGGAAAGGCAAATACCTATTTCAAAATATGCATTAAAATGTTGATTCTATTATTGATTTAAATATTATTTAAAAACACATTTAGATATGACTTCTTCTTCTTCTTTTTAAAATAATAATCGTCAGCTGCATCCAATGAAGGAAACCCATTTGGACAAGGACATTAGCTGCTCTAAGCCCATGCTTGGATAAGCAGGTGAATGTAAATATTTTGCATATATTTGTCTTTAGCTACGTGTTCTGCAAGTGAAAACTTTTGAAAAGTTTCACAAGTGTTAGGACATGGTTTGAATTTCAAGAGAAGATTCAGTATTGCACACGATGGTGGCTTCCTAGCTGCAATTTAGCTACTCTGTTAACAACCATAGTCCGCAATGACCAGCAGTCGTTCATCAGGGGTTTTTGCCAGCCCTACCTTGAGATGTCAGGGGTTGAACCCAAAACCTTCTGCATGCAAACCAGATGCTTGAGGCCGTCCCCAAATATCAACATAGAAAGCTGCCCTACAATGAGTCCAGCTGTTGGTCCATCTAGTTCAGTATTGCCTACACTGACTGCCCGCAGCTCTCCGAGGTTTCAGAGAGGGGTTTCTCTCAGCCCCACCTGTAGGGACATGGGTGGTGCTGTGGTCTAAACTACTGAGCCACTTGGGCTTCCTGATCAGAAGGTCAGCAGTTCAAATCCACGAAACGGGGTGAGCTCCCATTGCTCTGTTCCAGCTCCTGCCAACCTAGCAATTTGAAAGCACACCAGTGCAAGCAGATAAATAGGTACCACTGCAGTGGGAAGATAAATGGTGTTTCTGTGTGCTCTGGTTTCCATCATGGTGTTCCATTGCACCAGAAGAAGTTTAGTCCTGCTGGCCACATACTACTACTACTACTACTACTAATTTATTTATATCCCGCCCTCCCCAGCTGAAGCCAGGCTCAAAGCGGCTAACAACAGTAAAATAATACAGCATTCTAAAATCAATTCATTATAAAATCAGTTCAAATCAAATTGATGTCAACCATTGGGCTAGAGTTCTGTGAAGAATTACCAAAGGAGAGGGTCAGGCTGTGCCTTGACCAAAGGCCTGGTGGAACAGCTCTGTCTTGCAGGCCCTGCGGAAAGATGTCAGGTCCTGCAGGGCCCTAGTCTCTTGTGACAGAGCATTCCACCAGATCAGAGCCACAGCCGAAAAAGCCCTGGCTCTGGTTGAGGCCAGCCTAACCTCCCTGTGGCTCGGGACCTCCAAGGTGTTTTTATTTGAAGACCATAAGGTCCTCCGTGGGACATACCAGGAGAGGCGGTCCTGTAGGTACGAGGGTCTTAGGCCGTATAGGACTTTAAAGGTTAAAACCAGCACCTTAAACCTGATCCTGTACTCCACCGGGAGCCAGTGCAGCTGGTATAGCACCGGGTGAATGTGATCCCACAGCGAGGACCCTGTAAGGAGTCTCACCGCGGCATTCTGCACCCGCTGGAGTTTCTGGGTCAGTCTCAAGGGCAGCCCCACGTAGAGCGAGTTACAATAATCCAGTCTGGAGGTAACCGTCGCATGGATCACATCTAGGTCAGGGCAAGAGAGGACATGACCCGGAAAGCTGTCTGTGGACAAACGCCGGCTCCCTCGGCCTGAGAGTGAGATGAGTGCTGCAACCCTATAGTCGCCTTTGACTGGACTTAACCGTCCAGGGGTCCTTTACCTTTTACCTTAGATGGCAGGGATGGAACCTGGGACCATCTGTATGCAAACCAGGTGCTCTGATGGGGAGCTATGGTCACTTCCTAGTCCCTTTCTCATCACAGGGAAGGAATAGCTTTCTGCTTTGGGAAGGAGGAAGTGTGGAGCAATACAAACCTGCCTTGCATGTCGAATATGGATAGCCTTCGCTGTTTGGCTGCAGATTGCTCTCCAGGTCCCCTTTCCCAACATCCGAGAGACGAGATAACAAGTCTCGCAGCAGGTCCCCAGCTGCTCGGCCGTATGCTGCCACTTGGAGCTCGGCGAGCCCCATGCCCTGATCCACCCGCAGCCTGTCATCTCCTTCTGCTTACGCTGCCTTCCTTCCAAGATGGAGCCTTCTACCGCAGAAGGAACTGCAGTGTGCGTCTCTGTGCGCTGCCAAGGGGAAATTCAGCAGACTCAGCCGTTTCCTGGTTCAGAGGTGTGTGAGGCGGGGGGGGGGGGAATGGAATTGGGGGTGGTAGGAGCAGAGGTTCCCCTCGAGGGCCGTACAGAACTTAGCCAATGGAGTTGAAGCAGCTGGAAAGTGTTAATTAAGCCCCTAGCAGAATGGTAGGTGCTGGCAAATCCTTTCTCTAGTGGATTCTGACATGCTCTGTAGGTAAACATATTTATTTTCCAAATGTCAGCAGTTCATCCATCATCCTATCAATAGAGTCGAGGCCTTCTGGCTCCCACGTTCCCCTTCATTAGCCGCTCTTGTTTCTGCAGTGACTTTGGGGCATGAGTGTGCGCCTGTGTGCATGCTCATTATTAGTGCGTATATTCTAAGCGCACCTGGATATACCAACACGGAGTCCCCCACATCCCAGTTATGCAAGTCGTCTACAGAGAAAGGTGCTTTAGGAATGCATTGGTCAGTAGGGATGGACGGATCAGTCCATGGCAGCCTCACATGTGTTCATTCGGAAGTACTGTATTTTTTGCTCTATAAGACTCACTTTTTCCCTCCTAAAAAGTAAGGGGAAATGTGTGTGCGTCTTATGGAATGAATGCAGGCTGCGCAGCTATCTCAGAAGCCAGAACAGCAAGAGGGATCACGGCTTTCACTGCGCAGCGATCCCTCTTGCTGTTCTGGCTTCTGGGATTCAGAATATATTTTTTTTTATACTTGTTTTCTTCCTCCAAAAACTAAGTGCGTCTTGTGGTCTGGTGCGTCTTATAGAGCGAAAAATACGGTACGTTCTGTTCTGCTTGCACACAATTCTGCATGTATTTATCTAAAAAAGCACACGCAAATATGCCTTTTCCAGCATGTATTTTACCCTAAAGTCTGCAGGTTTCAATATGCAATTTTGGTACATCTTTGGACCAAGAGTTGTACTGCAAAATTTCGAGAACGGTGAAAACAGAAAAGCATGTTCTGATGATGTGTTAATGCAGGCCAGTTCACTTTAAAAAACAGAGTGATTAAAATCATTAAGCATCCCCATTGGAGAACTGCTGCAAGTCAGTGTAGGCAATATTGAACTAGATGGACCAATGGTCCAACTCATTGTAAGGCAGCTTCAACTGCTCAGCTTCAATGGATGGTCCTGAGGTTGGATGGCCATTTGTCATGGATGCTTTAGTTGATATTCCTGCGTCACAGGGGGTCAGACTAGATGGCCCTTGGAGATCCCTTTCAACTCTACATTTCTATGATTCTATTGTCATTACTATATCTTGTGGGAGCAAATTATCCTCTGTGTGAAGAAGTACGTTCCTCCAACTTCAACCGCTCAGCTTCATTGGATGGTCCTGAGGTCTACTATCATGACAGAGGGAGGAAATACATCCTGGGACATTATCCTAACATACCTTCCAACATTTCCTCCATGAAAATAGGGACATCCTAAGGAAAAGTGGGGCATTCCAGGATCAAATAAAAAATCAGGACGGCTTCTGTAAATCTGGGGCTGTCCCTGGAAAATAGGGAGACTTGGAGGGTCTGGTTGTATCATTGTGCCCATAGCAACTCTGAATCCTGACTGCACAAACAAGTTCTTACTCTGCATTTGCTCAAAGCTAAAGCATAATTTGGGACGCGGGTGGCACTGTGGGTTAAACCACAGAGCCTAGGACTTGCTGATCAGAAGGTCAGCAGTTCGAATCCCCGCGACAGGGTGAGCTCCCGTTGTTCGGTCCCAGCTCCTGCCCACCTAGCACGTCAAAGTGCAAGTAGATAAATAGGTACTACTCCGGCGGGAAGGTAAACAGCATTTCCGTGCACTGCTCTGGTTCACCAGAAGCGGCTTAGTCATGCTGGCCACATGACCCAGAAGCTGCACGCCGGCTCCCTCGGCCAATAAAGCAAGATGAGCACCGCAACCCCAGAGTCGGTCATGACTGGACCTAATGGTCAGGGGTCCCTTTACCTTTAAAGCACAGTTTCCTTCATGCATTCTGCACCCTGAGCACTGTCATCAAGAACGCATCCCACAGCAAAACCTGTCTCAAATTACGGCTTGGCCTTTAGGGTTACAATGAAAAATCAAACAAAATTGAATTTCCCCCACACAAAGCAGTCTTACATGGCATTTTGTGCTTGGGTGCAGATATTTGATCTCTCAGCTTTGTGTTGGATGTGACGGCCCATGCTGCGGCCTTTCCTCTAAATTACACATGAGTAGGGACACAGGTGGCACTGTGGTCTAAACCACTGAGCCTCTTGGGCTTGCCGATCAGAAGATTGGTGGTTTGAATCCCCGTGACGGGGTGAGCTCCCGTTGCTCGGCAGTGGCGTAGCGTGGGGGGTGCAGGGTGGGCCGGCCACGCCGGGTGCAACATCTGGGGGTTAGGGTTAGGGGGCGCAAATCCACAGGTTAGGGAGCACAAATTACTTGCCTTGCCCCGGGTGCTGACAACCCACGCTACGCCACTGTTGCTCGGTCCCAGCTCCTGCCAACCTAGCAGTTCGAAAGCATGCCAGTGCAAGCAGATAATCAGGTATCGCTCCAACGGGAAGGTAAACGGTGTTTCCATGTGCTGCTTTGGTTTCTCCAGAAGCAGCTTAGTCATGCTAGTCACATGACCTGGAAAAAATGTTTGTGGACAAACGCCGGCTCCCTCAGCCTGAAAGCGCTGCAACCCCAGAGTCTTCTGTGACTGGATTTAACTGACAGGGATCCTTTACCTTTTAAGGAAAGGGGTAGGGCCCGACTCATTCATTTTCAAAGGGATTTATGTACCTACACACCCTTTGTATTTATCCCAATATCAGTCATGGAATCATAGAACTGTAGAGCTGGAAGGGACCCCAAGGATCATCTAGTCCAACCCCCTTGCAATGCAGGAATCTCAACTCAAGTATCCATGACAGATGGCATCCAACCTCTTCTTAAAAACTTCCAAGGAAGGAGAGTCCACAACCTTCCAAGGTGGTTCATTCCAATGGGCAACAGTTCTTACCAGCAGAAGATTCTTCCAAATGTTTCTGTGGGGTCTCTTGACAACTCTCCACACCTTTAGCGCACCCCAGTTTCCCCAGTATGGGGATACCGTCATCACAGTAGTAGGATACCACCTTAAATGCATGCCGTCAAAGTGCCACAGAAGACCCTTTGGCAGTGCACACCTCTGAGAAATTATAGTTTGCTAAGGGCGCTGAGATCTGTCAGGAGACTCTTCGTCCTCTCATAGAGCTGTTGGCCCCGGCATTCCCTGAGAAAAGGGATTGAATGTTGATCAACTCTGTAGTTCTGTGGGGGGAATTAGGGTCCTTTCCATTCATCTAAAGCAGTGGTTCCCTGAGTAGGTTGCGCTGCCCCCTAGGGGATGGTAGGATTACCTGGGGGAGCCCTAAGAGGCAAGCTAGCAGGAGCAGGTGCTGGAGACATACATGACTATCAGGTTTTGAAAATCTGATATCACTGGATGAAACCCATCAGTTTTGCTGAACGAATTACAGTGGTACCTCTGGTTAATAACTTAATTCGTTCCAGAGGTCCGTTCTTTACCTGAAACTGTTCTTAACCTGAAGCACCACTTTAGCTAATGGGGCCTCCTGCTGCCGCTGCGTCGTCGGAGCACGATTTCTGTTCTCATCCTGAAGCAAAGTTCTTAACCCAAGGTACCACTGTAAACCAAATAGTTTGAATTGGCTTTTGAGTAAACGTGCAATTAATTGTTACTGTTTTGAATTTCACCGTGTTATCGTCTTCCTGAGCGGGTTGTGCAAACCGTTGTTCTGAACAATGGGTTTTTTTTTTAATAGAGGAAGGGGATGAGTTTATATACCCAATGGGGCAGCAGCCCAGAAAAGCTTGGGAGCCAAAAGTATGGATGAGTCTCTGTTGTCAAATAGCTGTTGCTCTAGTTCAGACGCCCCTGGTTGTACGAGGAAAACCTGGAGATGTCGGCAGGGTTTCCTGACGGGTCCCTATTGCCAAATCTGTGTCCAGCTGGGCACCGTCTCTTCTTTCCAGAAATGATGCCAAGCTGGTGTTGGCAGCCCTCCGCAGCGTTCTCCACAGTCCTCGCTGCCAGGGGGCACCGTGCGCGTGGGCCAATCTCCCGTTGTATCTCCCCTCTTCAAACACGGCTATCTCTTGGCAGGGGAATAATTGGCGTGTAAAGAAAGCTATTTGGGGAGCGGGGCGTCATATCTCCCTTCCTCTTAGTTTTGTTTGAGAACATTAGCGCCTTGTAATTGCTGTAGGGAGAGGTGCGTGGCTGTGTTTTAATTAGAAATTAAAAGAGGGAGAGAGGGGAGACGGCAGGCAGGGTGGCGGCGCAAACGCTCCTGCCTCAGGGGATCGTTTTTAGAAGGGAGATTCTTTAATCTGACGCTTTGTAAGTCAACCTGACTTTGCCTTTTGGAGTGGCGTTTGGAAACGAGGCAGGCAGAGAGGCAGGGTTTGTCCTTTCGAGAGACACGGCGACATATAGGGAGACTGGCGGTCAAGAAGTTGGCAGAAGCCTGAAGACAACAGAGCCATCAGGTTGTCCATGACAAAAGTCCGGATCCAGGGGGCATTGTTAGGGGCTTACCCAGACCCGCACCAAGGCCCAGAAGATATCTGAAGGCAGCCCTGAATAGGGAAGGCTTTCAATGTTTAATGTTTTATTATGTTTTTCTATATGATGCAGAGCCTAGGACTTGCCGATCAGAAGGTCAGCAGTTCGAATCCCCGTGACAGGGTGAGCTCCCATTTCTCGGTCCCTGCTCCTGCCAACCTAGAAGTTCGAAAGCACGTCAAAGTGCAAGTAGATAAATAGGTACCACTCTGGCAGGAAGGTAAATGCCGTTTCTGTGCGCTGCTCTGGTTCGCCAGAAGTGGCTTAGTCATGCTGTCCACATGACCCGGAAGCTGTATGCTGGCTCCCTCGGCCAGTAAAACGAGATGAGCGCCGCAACCCCAGAGTCGGTCACGACTGGACCTAATGGTCAGGGGGTCCCTTTACCTTTACCTTTTATATGTTGCAAGCCACCCAGAGTGGCTGGGGGGGAGCCCAGTTAGATAGGCAGGGTAGAAATGAATGAATGAATGAATGAGCATAAAGAAGGCTGATCACCGAAGAGTTGATGCTTTTGAATTATGGTGCTGGAGGAGACTCTTGAGAGTCCCATGGACTGCAAGAAGATCAAACCTGTCCATTCTGAAGGAAATCAGCCCTCAGTGCTCACTGGAAGGACAGATCCTGAAGCTGAGGCTCCAATACTTTGGCCACCTCCTGAGAAGAGAAGACTCCTTGGAAAAGACCCTGATGTCGGGAAAGATGGAGGGCACAAGGAGAAGGGGATGACAGAGGACGAGATGGTTGGACAGTGTTCTCGAAGCTACCAGCATGAGTTTGACCAAACTGTGGGAGGCAGTGGAAGACAGGAGTGCCTGGCATGCTCTGGTCCATGGGGGCATGAAGAGTCAGACACGACTAAACGACTAAAGAACAACAAAATAAATAAATAAATAAATAAAGGAGTATGACACCCCTATTTTCATCTGAGGAATGTTGGAGAAAATGCACCTGGAGATCCACAGGTTCCACACCCCTCTTGAAGCGAAGCCTGATCCAGATTCACTTCTGGTTGGCTATAGATTGCAGCTGGAGCCTGGTGCAAAATTAATCTGTGGGGACAGACACCCACCATCCCAACTACACCAGGATCACATCCAAAAATCTGCACTGTACAGTGGTACCTCAGGTTAAGAACTTAATTTGTTCTGGAGGTCCGTTCTTAACCTGAAACTGTTCTCAACCTGAAGCACCACTTTAGCTAATGGGGCCTCCTGCTGCCACTGCGCCACCGGAGCACGATTTCTGTTCTCATCCTGAAGCAAAGTTCTTAACCCGAGGTAATATTTCTGGGTTAGTGAGTCTATAAACTGAAGCATCTGTAACCTGAAGCGCCTGTAACCCGAGGTACCACTGTACTGCAGAATGTGCCACCTTTTAGCCATAATTCTCTCGCCCTGTCAATCACCACTCCTGTTTATGTATGGAGAGAAGGGCTGACTCGTTTGTGTAGCCCAATGACCTTGCCGCATGAAGATTAATGAAGGTGCCTTGGGTCACAGCGCAGGGAATGGGCGAGAGGGATACTTCGCTCGGCAAGTGCACACATCAAACTCAGCAGCGATTTCTGTTTCCATCTCTCATCTCTGCCCAAAAAAACACACCCTCCACCAAAGTATAACAGATGACTGTGGCTAGCAGTGACCTGTGCAAGTGTCCTGTATGTTAAATGAATGTCTGCTGCCCTTGCCTCAGCAATATCTCATGCTGCAATTCTTCTTTCATTTGATAGCAGGCAGGATGCATTGCATGGATACTAGTCATAGAATCATAGAATTTCAGAGGATGAAAAGGGACCCCAAGAGTCATCTATGCCAACGACCTGCGATGCAGGAATCTCAACTGCAACTAATCCAGAATGCGGCAGCTAGACTGGTGATCAGGAGCGGCCGCTGAGACCACATAAGACCTACATTGGCTCCCAGTAGGCTTCTGAGCACAAGTCAAAGTGTTGGTTCTGACCTTTAAATCCCTAAAAGGCCTTGGCCCAGAATACCTGAAGGAGCGTCTCCACCCCCATCGTTCAGCCGGGACACTGGGGTCCAGCTCCGAGGGCCTTCTGGCCATTCCCTTGCTGCAACAAGTGAGGCTACAGGGAACCAGGCACAGGGCCTTTTCAGTAGTGGCGCCTGCCCTGTGGAATGCCCTCCCATCAGATGTCAAGAAAATAAACAACTACAGTGGTACCTCAGGTTAAGTACTTAATTCATTCCGGAGGTCCGTTCTTAACCCAAAACTGTTCTTAACCTGAAGCATTACTTTAGCTAATGTAGCCTCCTGCTGCCGCCACACCACCGGAGCACGATTTCTGTACTCATCTTGAAGCAAAGTTCTTAACCTGAGGTACTATTTCTGGGTTAGCGGAGTCTGTAACCTGAAGTGTATGTAACCTGAAGTGTATGTAACCCGAGATACCACCGTATCTGACTTTTAGAAGGCATTTGAAGGCAGCCCTGTTTAGGGAAGTTTTTAAGTTTTCTTCTGTTTTTAATGTTCTGTTGAAAGCCGCGCACAGAAGCATCCATGACAGACGGCCATCCAACCGCTGCTTAAATTCCTCCAAGAAGCGAGAGTCCACCAACTTCTGAGGAAGTCTGTTCCACTGTCAAACAGCTCTTACAGACAGGTAGTTCCTGTTAACATTTCCCTCCTCTGTTGCTGGATGTGTGATTGTTACATCACACGTCCGTGTTTACTTTCTAGGTTTGGAAAGTGTGAGAACGGAAACCAGTCTTATCTCTTCCGCTGTACTGTACTTTTGTATTGTCTGTTTTTTCGTTCTCTCTCTCTCTTGGAGAAGCGAGAGGTCGCCATGGTTGCTTTGTCCTGTAAGCTAAAGGTAAAGGGACCCCTGACCATTAGGTCCAGTCGTGGCCGACTCTGGGGTTGCGGTGCTCATCTTGCTTTATTGGCTGAGGGAGCTGGCGTACAGCTTCCAGGTCATGTGGTCAGCATGACTAAGCCGCTTCTGGCAAACCAGAGCAGCACACGGAAACGCCATTTACCTTCCCACTGGAGCGGTACCTATTTATCTACTTGCACTTTGACGTGCTTTCGAACTGCTAGGTTGGCAGGAGCAGGGACTGAGCAACGGGAGCTCACCCTGTCGCGGGGATTCGAACTGCTGACCTTCTGATCAGCAAGTCCTAGACTCTGTGGTTTAATCCACAGCGCCACCCACGTCTCTTTGCCCTGTATATATTGCTTAATAAATATTTAGAATGCCACACTCACGCTCCATGATTGTTTCTGCTATACTCTGTTGAGTGAGTGTGCACACAGTCTTCTGATATGTGTTGCTGGTGCGTGCCGGGACTGAAGATTTTTTAACATCCCGGGCTGTGCTGCATCAGGAAGATGCCCGGAGAGGTTTGTCTCATTCCGGGGGCTGCCTGTGCCCCCAAGCGTGTTCCAGCAGTTGGACAGGCTCGAGGCTTGGACAGGCTCGAGGCTTACACTTTAGCACTTGGGAACTGCTCCCTGACCTGGGATCCAGAGGCAGCTCCCCACAAGTTGCTTGTAACAAGGAGTCGTTCAGATCAGCCTGCACAACAGAGGCAAGCTGTCACAGTCGCTCCAAACAGCTCTGTGTTTGAGTGACTGGCTCTGCTGCCAGGTTCATTAATACTGTTTCACACGCTCCAATATCCGGGCAGCGAGAGACTCAGGTGGTGCCTGTACTCAGTGGCGTAACATGGCAGCCCACAGGGGCTGTTGCCCCGGGTGCAAAATTGTTAGGGGTGCAAAATTTCAACTCCTGGTGCTGCCTCAATACAGCCACGTGCTTCCATCACTGGGCTCCGTTGAAAATGGTTTCTCCACACGAACCAGGAAGCGACCTCTCCAGACAACAGAATGACTCTTCTTTTCTTATGTCCGGCTATGATCTCCTGGGTGAGGCAGACGTCATTAGGCAGTTGAATGTGCATGCCTGCTCTGTCTGCTTCCCTCCCTCCCACCCACCTCCACATGACCCTGGGCACTGGCAACCCACGCTATGCCACTGTCTGTGCTTTGCCACCTGCTGAACTGCTTCTAAGTAAGATGGCAAGGCAGGTGGGGCAGTGCCCCATTTGCCCTAATGGACTAGCCTCAGCACTGATGCAGAAGCTGCTGGTTAGGATGGAACCCAGGCAGACAAAATCAATACCTGTTTGCTGGAAATTGCAAATGGGCAGAGTGCTGTTACGCTCATGTCCTGCTTTTGGGTTCCCCACAGGCATCTGATTGGCTGTTGTGAGATCAGGAGGCTAGACTAGATGGGCCATTGGTCTGATCCAGCAGGTCTCTTTGTATGTTCGCATGACTTCCTGGTTCTCCGTTTCTATGCTACTTTGAATGGGTGGATTGGTGGGTACAGGAGAGTCGACTGGATGACTTCATACCCTGAAACTGTTGGCTATTTGCAGTATGGTAGCGCTGCAGAGGGAGGGACGCAGGTGGCGCTGTGGGTTAAAGCCTCAGTGCCTAGGACTTGCCGATCGAAAGGTCGGTGGTTCGAATCCCTGCGGCGGGGTGCGCTCCCGCTGCTTGGTCCCAGCGCCTGCCAACCTAGCAGTTCGAAAGCACCCCCAGGTGCAAGTAGATAAATAGGGACCGCTTACCAGCGGGAAGGTAAACGGCGTTTCCGTGTGCGGCTCTGGCTCGCCAGAGCAGCGATGTCACGCTGGCCACGTGACCCGGAAGAGTCTCCGGACAGCGCTGGCCCCTGGCCTCTTAAGTGAGATGGGCGCACAACCCCAGAGTCTGTCAAGACTGGCCCGTACGGGCAGGGGTACCTTTACCTTTACCTTTAGCGCTGCAGAGAGCTTGCTGGGGAGACCATGCATTAAAAAGGGACTCAAAAATAACTTAAAGAAGGTTTTAATTACAAAAACAAAAACTCCATTTACACGAAATACATCAACAACAAACCAGACCCAACCACCAATCCATCCCCCAGGGTAATGGAAGAGCTAGGTGCTGCTCCTTATATACTACACCCAATTGCTGACAGAGCTTAATCAGTACAACTCAGCAGCACCTGCTATGTTTCACAGCTGTAAAGCTGGGTCTCCTTATCTTGCTCTGGCCCTTGCTCTGGCCCCTTAAAGACATACACATCAAGTGGAACAATGATGAACCTTTACATTTAAAGTAACCATTCAACAGAAACCAGTTCCCTCTCTTAAGGAATTTGCTGAAATCACATCTCAGAATGTTTCTACCACACATTTTGGCGCAGAAACCCTGGGCGCCAGAAAGCTACACAATTTAGAATAGAATAGAATAGAATAGAAGACTAGCCTGTTGATAGCTATCACTCCCTCCTGTTATGCACTCCTTTTATCTGCAACACTACATCATCCCCTGCTACATTCGGTTTGTAATTTATGGCAATACACTGGGATTATTATTATTATTACTCTACTTTGAATGGGTGGATTGGTGGGTACAGGAGAGTCGGCTGGATGACTTCATACCCCGAAACCAGTTCCCTCTCTTAAGGAATTTGCTGAAATCACACCTCAGAATGTTTCTGCCGCACATTCTGAAGCAGCAAACAGCGAAAAGAAATCTGCAGGGATATTTATAGAGAGGCAATCCATAAATCAGATCCTTGAAAAGTCCCCAGTAATAGCTAGCTAATTGCATGCAGGATTCTTTGTGTTAAAAGCAGTCAAAGACGTTTTGCCTTGATGACTCTCTATAGGCGGGGGAAGGGGAGGAAAATATATTTGCTGCAACTGTTCTAATCCACACTGATCTCACCTGCCTTTGGGCGGATTAGTTTGATGAAGTAATTTAAATGACTAATAGACCATAAGTAACTTATTGGGAATTTTCTGAAGACGCCATGGATTCGAAGGATATTCTCTTTCAGCTGAGTTGTATAGCAAAGTGTATCCTACCTCTTGTTAAATATATATATTGCTTCCCCCAGCCCACTGTTTTAAGTGGAGTTGCATCTTTTCAGGCTGCTCCCTTGGGGATTTGTAAGGAGGAAACTGATTTAAGCCACTGGGTTGGTTTCTATTCACTCCAGTCTGAAAGGCTGCCTCCATCTCTACAAACCCACTGGGGGTATCTGGATTGGCTGAGAGGTGCATAAATGTATCCTTTCGACTTGGCAGCTCAGGGAAGTTACCTAACTTTAGGTAAAGGTAAAGGGGTTCCCTGATCATTAGGTCCAGTCGTGACCGACTCTGGGGTTGCGGCGCTCATCTTGCTTTATTGGCTGAGGGAGCCGGCGTACAGCTTCCGGGTCATGTGGCCAGCATGACTAAGCCGCTTCTGGCGAACCAGAGCAGCGCACGGAAACGCCGTTTACCTTCCCTCCAGAGCGGTACCTATTTATCTACTTGCACTTTGACATGCTTTCGAACTGCTAGGTTGGCAGAGGCAGGGGCCGAGCAACGGGAGCTCACCCAGTCACGGGGATTCAAACCACCGACCTTCTGATCGACAAGTCCTAGGCGCTGTGGTTTAACCCACAGCGCCAGCCACGTCCCTACCGAGCTTGAACAATCATATAAAATCAACTCCTTTGCCAGTTTCCTCCATTCCAACACCATTTTGCCCTTGAAAAATAGGGACTTCAGGAAGTGCCCAGAGGTGACAATTGCTGAGCTGATTGTTGGCCAAGGAAAGCCTAATCCCACCACCAGACTTGCCAAGGGGTCCAGACATGCAAAGGAAGTTCTATTGTACTTTAGGTGGTGCGACTTCAGAGGTGTTTGCCTATGCTAAGCTTATACCTAGATCTTGCCCTGACATGTCTGCTTATGCTAATCTTGTACCAAGGACATGTCTGCCAAGGCTAAACTAGTGTAACCCCTGTCTACCCCTCCCCTTTTGTGACATGTCAGTGATGTAGCAATGATGTAGCAATGATGCTGTACGAACTGTATTCTGGGATATGGTGGGAAAGTTGTAAAAGTCTATGTCATTCCATCCTCAGGGTTCAAAATCCCTCTTTGAACCTGTTGCGCAATAAACTTTGGTCTACAGCTATTTGCTCCAGTTGGTGGCTGGACTCCTTCCTTTATTCCGCAGGGACCCGTGGGCTCTGCCCGACCAGCTGGGTGACTGAGCAGCCTCACACCTAGATTTTTCTGTAACAGTGGCCATCACTGCCTCCTGAGGGAGTTCCACAGTTTAACTGTGCGCTGAGTGCAGAAGGACTCCCTTTCATCTGCCTTTCATCTGAATCTTCCAACATTTCGTTTCACTGGCTGTCGGAGGAGTTCTAGCAGGTATACCTGGTTCCCCCCTCCCCATTTTATCCTCACCACAAGCCGGGGGGGGGGGGGGCTTGGCTGCATTGCTTTACGATAGCTTTCAGACTAGCAGATTATTTCCTCTGCATGTTAGCCCAGCGATGCAAAAGCTATCCACTGTGTTCCATTTTGTGTGAACGCTTCCTTAATTCAGAGGAGAGCTGCAGCCAAATTACTATGAAAGGCTTTTCTTGAGAAATGGAATTTGCCTTTTTGAAAACAATGTTCCGTTTAAGAGGGCAGCCTTTCCGTTCCTACACGGGTCTTTTGCTCACGTTGGTGTTTTGATTCAACAACGCAACATGATAATTAGATCAATTCCACAATGTCTCCTAATATCTCGGCGCAGATGGTTAAGTTGCGAGCAGAAAATCCCTGGGGAGAACCAAAATAAGTTATGCTGATTCAGAACGATTTCCCCTCTCAAAGATCTTTCCAAGTGGCAGCAAAGAATGGATTCTACCTCCCTGTTTTTTCTTCTTCCAAGTGTGAGGACGTGATAGCAGAGAAAGGAAAGACTAGCAGCCAAAATTGAGAATTATTTCTCAAAAGTTGGTACACTGCGTGGAAAACTCCAGTCTATTAATATAAGCAGTAGCATGGAGAATCGTAATTAACTCCTTTTGAGTTGGGGCATGAAAAGAGGTTAAAAAATTCAATTTTTCAATATTTCCCTTTGACAAGAGGGAGGTGCATATCAGTGGAGATTTATTTCATTTTAAAGGGCCAGGGCCAGTAGGGAGGTGGATTGTAGTGTGAGGAGGAATTGGAGGGACAAGGGGTTTGCTGATAACCTCTACCCACCCATCTTGCGACCAAGTTGCAAGCTCATGCAATATGTTATGTATTTAGTGTTCTGTGTTTGCCTGAGCTGGAGTCTGGACTAAGGATTCTGAGCTCCTGTGCTCTGATTCAATACATATTGTCCAATCACAGAACATTTCAGGATTTGGGCCTCGGCCATTGGCTCTTGAACTCTAAGTCATGATTTGCAGCTTGGACGTTTAGACAGCCAATCACATTGGGAGTGGGAGTGGCCCAGGTTTTCAGAAATGTATATAAGCATTGCTTTAGCTCTGTTTCCCAGTTTTGGGGTTCAATAAATATTTTTGTGTCTTGCCTTGTGCGAGCCCATCTACACTTCACAATATACTTCTGGTCAGAAGTCTAGTCTCCAGATCAAGGGAAGTGATAGTACCACCCTATTCTGCCTTGGTCAGACCACACTTGGAATACTGTGTCCAATTCTGGGCACCACAATTACAGAAGGATGTTGACCAGCTGGAATGTGTGCAGAGGAGGGCAACCAAGATGATCAAGGGTCTAGAAACCAAGTCTTATGAAAAAGCAGCTGAAGGAGCTAAGTATGTTCAGCCTTGGAAAGAAAGAGGAGATATGATGGCCATCTTCAAATATCTGAAGGGCTGTCACATGAAAGATGGAGCCATTTTGTTTTCTCCTGCTCCGGAGGCTAGGCCCCAAACCAATAGCTTCAAGTTACAAGAAAGGAGATTCTGACTAAAGGTACAGAAAAACTTTCTGACAGTAAGAGCTGCTGGACAGTGGAACGGTCTCCCCCAGAAGGACTCTCCTTCATTGGAGTTTTTTAAGCAGAGGTTGGATGGACGTCTGTCATGGATGCTTTAGCTGAAATTCTATTACCTGGACCAAGGAGGGCGAAGCCAAGACTGACTCCAGCTGCAAAAGCTGAGGCTGCTGAACAGAATCCCAGGCTGGGGTATTGTTTGGGGTGGGCGTTGTTGATGGTGGAGTTGCTGCTGCTGCTGCTGATAACTTTTGTAACTTTGTTTTGAGTCTTATTATGAGTTATGTGAAAATTGTACAATTTGGTGGTGCACTTTTGTGTTATATTGTTTTTTTAAGACTAATTTTGCCATGTTTGTAACTTGTTGTTGTTGTTGTTTAGTCGTTTAGTCGTGTCCGACTCTTCGTGACCCCATGGACCAGAGAACGCCAGGCACCTCTGTCCTCCACTGCCTCCCGCAGTTTGGTCAAACTCATGCTGGTCATGGTTCTTACATTCCAGGTTCCTATGCAATATTTTTCTTTACAGCATTGGACTTTCCTTTCGCTTCCAGGCATATCCGCAACTGAGCGTCCTTTCGGCTTTGGCCCAGCCGCTTCATCAGCTCTGGATCTACTTGTACTTGCCCTCCGCTCTTCCCCAGTAGCATGTTCAACGCCTTCCGACCTGAGGGGCTCATCTTCCGGCGTCATATCTTTTATATGCCTGTTGTCTTTGTCCATGGAGTTTTCTTGGCAGGGATACTGGAGTGGCTTGCCGGTTCCTCCTCCAGGTGGATCACGTTTGGTCAAAACTCTCCACTATGACCTGTTCATCTTGGGTGCCCTGCTCGGCATAGTTCATAGCTTCTCTGAGTTCTTCAAGCCCCTTCGCCACAGCAAGGCAGTGATCCATGAAGGGGTGTTTGTAACTACCGTTGCTTGTTTGTAACTACCGGTATGTAATTTTTTTTCTTTTGTAAGCCACCTTGAGCGTGATTTGAGGAATGGTTAAAGAAGGTAAAGGTAAAGGGACCCAGACCATTAGTTCCAGTCGTGGCCGACTCTGGGGTTGCGGCGCTCATCTTGCCTTATTGTCCGAGGGAGCCGGCGTATAGCTTCTGGGTCATGTGGCCAGCATGACTAAGCCGCTTCTGGTGAACCAGAGCAGCACACGCAAATGCCATTTACCTTCCCGCTGGAGCGGTACCTATTTATCCACTTGCACTTTGACGTGCTTTCGAACTGCTAGGTTGGCAGGAGCAGGGACCGAGCAACGGGAGCTCACCCCGTCACGGGGATTCGAACCACCAACCTTCTGATCAGCAAGTCCTAGGCTCTGTGGTTTAACCCAAGGTAGCATACAAATAAAATCATGGATGGGTGGATGGAGGGGAGAAATGAGTTTGTGAATAACTAGTCCACTTAAAAATTTTATTATTATTATTATTATATTGATTTATATCCTGCCTTTTCCCCCCGACAGGGACTCAAGGTGCAATAGAAAGAGCAAAAAACAGAAAAAAGTGATGTCAGGGGCTCAGGAGCAGAGGCACAGGAGAGGGAGGAAATGGAGAGTGAGGGGGAGGAATCCGAAGGGAGCGTAGGTGGTGACAGTGATCAGAGGGATTCCACGAGTCTCTCCAGCGAATCGGAAGATTCACAGAAGGGAGCGCCGATGGCCAGGGCAAGGGGGGTGCCAAGGGGGAAACCCCAGAAGGAAGGGGCCAGCGGGGACTCCCAGAGCAGCAGTTGGAAATCAGGACCAGCTTCCCCACCAGAGCGCAGTGGGGGGGAGGAGTCCCAGGCATCGGGACCAGTGTTTTCACCACCAGCGAGAGGAGATGAGTCAGGACTGGCCACGCCTTCATCGGAGAGCGGGGAAACGGTCAAGAGGAAAGTTACCGGCTGGGCGCGCGCGCCAAGTTCAAATGTACAGGCAAGCGGCACAGCAGGTAGCCCGGATAGGGAGCCAGGTCCTAAAGCCCGCCGGAAGGAGGGGCAAGACTCAGGGGGGTCAGCGTCAGAAGAGTCCAGAAAGGAGGAAACCCCAGGGGGCAGAAGGACCCAGAGGAGGAAAGAACAACGGAAGAGGTGGAGTAAGGCTAGAGTCTTAAACTGGTGTCTAAGAGGCGGAGACTCAGATGGAGCTTCGCTGATCTAAGCTCTAAGACGTAGAGTTGCACGCTGCGGTTTGGAAATGGAAACTAATCTTCAATAAAGACTTTTATACGTTATTACTGACTAGCGTTGGTCCTCTGTGAGCTGGGACCTGGAGGCAACTCTGACAAGTGATCATTTAAAAAACAAACATTAATAGAATACACACACACACAAAAAAACAACAACAACCAACAATAACACAGCACCTGCCCATTCCTTAAAAGCAACCAGTTCCTCAAAGCCTATTGAAACAAGATCTTCTTCACCTGCCATTGGAAGGGCAACAAGGAGTGAGCCAGTCTAACTTCTCTAGGCAGGGAGTTCCACAGTTCTCTGGGAGAAGCCACCACCAAAAAGACCCTCTCCCTTGCCCACACCAGCTGTGCTTGTGAGGATGGCAAGACCAACAGAAAAGTCTCCCCTTGAAGATTTCAGAGCCTGGGCAGGTTCAGAAGAGGGAATACAGTATTTCAGACAGCCTGTTCAAAAAAATGGAACGTTCCCAGTTTTGCTCCTTCCACTTTTGCCTCAGGCTCTTCCCACCACTGCCACATGGCCGTATGGAAAGTTCCCCCCCAAAAGAGCATGTGGTTCTCAGGCCAAATGAGTTTCCCCTCCCTTGCTTTAGCACAACATGCCAGTAACTCTTACAACAAGCAAAGGGGATGGGTCTCTTGGTTGGTGGTGGATGCTAAATGCATATTTACATTTGAGGGGGGGAGAGAAATGGGGAGGGAGGAGAGGGACTCTTTGATCTGTGTAGGTCATATTACAATTTGGCTTCTGCTGCTTCTGAATCTAATATACCACCTAAAACACAGCCCTGGTTCTGCTCATATGAAATCTGCTGCAGTTTTCTTTACTTTGGCTACTTTACAAGGGGCTGAAGCATGTTCCAATTAGTTCCAGAGATGGTTCTGGATAACTATTGCATGTGTCTGTGTGTGTGTGTGTGTGTGTGTGTGTGCAGTAGCCATTGTGGTTTTGTTCTGGCATGCCTTGCTGCAGCCTGAGATCGTTTTGCACCTGATTTCACCAAAACGAAAATCCTATGCTGATTTTTAAATCAGTTTATAGGATATCCTTTTCTCCAAGCTCAAGGTGGCATACATGGCTCTTCCGGTCCTCTTTTAATTCTGACAACAACCCTGTGAGGTAGGCTAGGCTGAGAGATAGTGACTAGCTCAAGGTTGCTTCATGGTCGAGTAGCAGGGATTCGAACCCTGGTCTCCCAGGTCCTAGTCCAACACTCAAACCACTACGCCACACTCAATGCTGCCGCTCAAAGCTGTATTTGGCTGTGCAAGAAGAACAGACCCTCAAAGATTTTCGGGGCGGAAACTGAGGTTCTCCGGATTTTGGCTTCATGGTACCAAAATTTATCAGTTGCATATTTGTGGTATGAGAGAGTTAAAGTTTACAATGCTTTTCTGAACCATGTAGTAAGGAAAGGGGTGTATGAAATGTGGGAGAAATGCAAACATTTATTAGAACAAAAATGGTGGCTCTCTTCACTTGTGAAAAAAACAAATATGAGAAATGACTGGGTAACCTATAAAGAATGATTAATGGAAATAGTCCAAGAGCTGAAATTAAAGAGTTGTAAAGATATAAGAGTATTATTAACTGTTTGGTTACAATACCATTAGCTCAATGATATATTTAAGCTGGACAGAAAGAAAGGGTTTTTTAAAACGAAACCTCTCAATTCGAAAAGGAGTTCTTAGAAAATAAGACAAGAATAATTTCTAAAATGTATAAATTATTATTGGAAGTGTATACGAAAGGCAAACAGGTCAAATCAGTGATGATACACTGGGCAAGAGACTGGTTATAGCATCCAAATGGCAGCATGGGAGAGGCTGTGGAATGTAGATTTAAAGTTTGCAGCATGCTATTGCAGGTGTCACTGTGGGTTAAACCACAGAGCCTAGGACTTGCCGATCAGAAGGTCGGCGGTTCGAATCCCCGCAACGGGGTGAGCTCCCATTGCTCGGTCCCTGCTCCTGCCAACCTAGCAGTTCGAAAACACGTCAAAGTGCAAGTAGATAAATAGGTATCACTCTGGTGGGAAGGTAAACGGCGTTTCCGTGCGCTGCTCTGGTTCGCCAGAAGCGGCTTAGTCATGCTGGCCACATGACCTGGAAGCTGTACGCCGGCTCCCTTGGCGAATAAAGCGAGATGAGCCCCGCAATCCCAGAGTCAGCCACGACTGGACCTAATGGTCAAGGGTCCCTTTACCTTTACCTATACCTTGAAAGAAAATTATACGAAAATGATGTTAGCATTTAACTCCTAGTAAACTAGCTAAAATGTATAAATCAAGATCAAATGCATGTTGGTAATGTAAAGAGAAAGAGAGCACCTTCTGGATGTGTAAAATGGTAAAAGCATTTGACCTACTCATCAGCAAAATGCAAACTCCTCCATCCCACTGAAACCTGCCCAAATGGACTTTCTCGTGAAACTAAAAGAGGGAGGCAACATGTGCCTTGAAATATACTCGGAGTCGAGAGTGGATTTCATGCTCTTTATTCAGCTCATAGTGGTGAGGAGGAATGAAAGTCCCCTCAAAGTATCTGCTTTATATACATTATTTACACAATGGGCTGCACGTGATTGGCTAATTCTGGAATCCTCCTGTAGGCCAATCAGGTTGTGGATTCACTTCCACCTGGAGCCGGATTGGGTGGCTCCTGTGGACCAATCAGACTGCTGCATTGTTCTAGGACCAATCAGACTGCTGCACTTTGGATCCTATTGTTCTAGGACCAATCAAACTGCTGCATTTTGGATCCTATTGTTCTAGGACCAATCAGACTGCTGCATTTTGGATCCTATTCAACTCAGTACATAACATGCCTCACCCTGAGCTCTTTGGAGGGCAGGCACAAAAGTAAAACTGAACTGGTGCTCCATGGGGGATCGTGAGCCCGGCCATCTCCTTTTTTCTCTCTTCTCAAAATGTTGGACTCCCTTCACCCCCGCAAAAAGTGGAGTTTTTCCCCTCACACCATGAAGGGGAGGGGAAGGAAGGCACATACTTCTAAATGTGTATGTTGAAATATGTCAGAGTCCGTGACATTTTTAATATCAATTATCACTGTATTGAAAACATTTACAGGACTGTGACTGACATTCTCCATTACTCCACGCTTGCTTTCGGCAGGGCAAAATTGGCAGCTGTTTAGACAGTTCCAATTTATGGGCACAATTTTCGGCATAGAATTTGCAGGGTGCTATGGCAATTTTTATATTTTGAAAAAATAATAATGTTATTTTATATATAATGAAATAAGGGGCCAGGCCTTCTTAAAAACCAGCTCCAGAATTCCTCAGAAAAGCAAGTTAAATAAGTCCTTGTAAAATGGTTCCACGGAAATATATAGGAAAGTGGCAACTCATGCACAGTGATTGTAATCCTATTTACTGGGAAGCAAGGAACGGTTTCATTTTTAGGGCTGTGTTTTGAGGGAGAATAACATTTTCCCGTCCATTTTCTCAATGCCATGCATTATTTTGTAAAGTTCTATTTCCTGGCATTGCTGGACTCCAACTCCGATCATCCCTGGCATTGTTGTTGTTGTTTAGTCGTTTAGTCATGTCCGACTCTTCGTGACCCCCTGGACCTGAGCACGCCAGGCACTCCTGTCTTCCACTGCCTCCCACAGTTTGGTCAAACTCATGCTGGTAGCTTCAAGAACACTGTCCAGCCATCTTGTCCTCTGTCGTCCCCTTCTCCTTGTGCCCTCAATCTTTCCCAACATCAGGGTCTTTTCCAGGGAGTCTTCTCTTCTCATGAAGTGGCCAAAGTCTTGGAGCCTCAGCTTCAGGATCTGTCATTCCAGTGATCACTCAGGGCTGATTTCCTTCAGAATCCGTAGGTTTGATCTTCTTGTAGTCCATGGGACTCTCAAGAGTCTCCTCCAGCCCCAGAATTCAAAAGCATCAATTCTTTGGCGATCAGCCTTCTTTATGGTCCAGCTCTCACTTCCATACATCACTACTGGATCCCAGGCATTAGCAGCTGACGTGAAAAACAACTGCCTCTAAGGTACAAGGAGGGTTCTGATATGTCTAGGAAAATATGGGTTGAGCAAATTGTGTTTCATGGACTGTGGGTTGGATAAAACATGGTGGGGCAAAGGGGTGGCACAAGGTGATTGAGTAGAGGATGAATAGCTAAGAATATGTATAACAGCTACATAGTGTGCATCCCGATTGAAATGCTCTAGCAAACTCTTTGGGCCCAGTCTGGTGATGCATTACGTCTGGGTTTCTAAAACTTGGGTCTCCAGTTGCTTTTGAACTCCAGCTCCCATTATCCCTAGCTAGCAGGATCAGTGGTCAGGGATGATGGGAAGTGTAGTCCAAAACAGTTGAACACCCATGTTTGGGTAAAGGTAAATGTAAAGGGCTCCAGGACAGTTAAGTCCAGTCAAAGGCCACTATGGGGTTGCACTGCTCATCTCGCTTTCAGGCCAAGGGAGCCAGCGTTTGTCCACAGACAGCTTCCCAGGTCATGTGGCCAGCAGGAATAAACCGCTTCTGGTGCAACGGAACACCGCGACGAGTGCCACAGCACACGGGAATGCCATTTAGCTTCCTGCCACAGCAGTACCTATGTATCTACTTGTGTAGGTATGATTTTCTTGGTGTTGGTGCTGACCTTTAAAACCCTAAATGGCCCAATATACTTGAAGGAGCGTTTCCACCTGCATCGTTCTGCCCGGACACTGAGGTCCAGCTCCGAAGGTCTTCTGGCAGTTCCGTCACTGTGAGAAGTGAGGTTGCAGGGAACTAGGCAGAGGGCCTTCTCAGTAGTGGCACCCACCCTGTGGAACGCCCTCCCATCAGATGTCAAGGAAATAAACAACTATCTGACTTTTAGAAGACATCTGAAGGCAACCTTGTTTTATTGTGTTTCAATATTCTGTTGGGGCCCACCCAGAGTGGCTGGGGAGGCCCGGCCAGATGGGTGGGGTATATTATTATTATTATTATTATTATTATTATTATTATTATACCTTCAGTTAAGAACTTAATTCATTCCGGAGGTCCATTCTTAACCTGAAACTGTTCTTAACCTGAAGCACCACTTCCTCCTGCTGCTGCTGTGCCACCGCCGCGTGATTTCTGTTCTCATCCTGAAGCAAAGTTCTTAACCCGAGGTACTATTTCTGGGTTAGCAGATTCTGTAACCTGAAGCGTATGTAACCTGAAGCATATGTAACCCGAGGTACCACTGTATTATTATTATTATTATTATTATTATTATTATTATTATTAAGTAGTAACTGACAAGTATCAAACACGTTTGGGATGTCAAGCAAGGTGTGTGATGGGTGGGGCTTAAAGAGAGAAGGGTGTGGCTTGTACAAGATGTACAAGGACCAGAAAGACGGACAGAGACCCATGTAGATATGATCCCCCAAGTGTTGACTCCATGCAGAAATTGAGCAGAACATGTTAAGGTCCCTCCAATGTATGCAAGTTCCCTTGTCGTGCATCAGTTTCGTGAACAGATTTCTAGTTCCAAACAGTTACAATTTAATGATTAGAGTGATCAATTAGTATGCAAACCGTTCAGCAAACATTGGATTAGAACTTCGTCTTTTTTTAAAAGAAGAAACAGCTTATTTTTCTTGCTGATTTAAATTGCCTGGATTCAAAATCAATCCCCCTTTAGAGGGATGATTAGTCGCCGCATGTCGCGGCAATAGCTGCTCAAATGATACGAGCTTTTCCATTTGGCACACAGTCAAGGCACACTTTTCAAAAAGTGCTAACCTGTTGCCTGTAGGTGTGAACTGTCAGCCTGGGGCAAACGTAGCTTTCTGTTCCCACTTTCCAAATTAAACCGCTGTCCAGATGAGAAAAGGGTGGGTGTTGCCTTCTCTCTGAATAATTCTATTGGGGGTGGGGGGGAGAAAGGCTGTTTTGCTAAAAGTAATGGCTGTAGACTCAAGCCTGGAAGGGAGTTAACTCTGCTAGAACTTGAAACTTCATGCTCTGGCATCAGGGGGGTGGGGGTAGGGCATAGAGCACGCAGGGGCGTGGCTGGCGCACGTCCTGGGGGCGTGGTGCATGTCCTGGGGGCGTGGCATGTGTCCTGGGGGCATGGCATGCAGTCTGCAGGGGCGTGGCACACATCCTGGGGGTGTGGCACCCAGCACGCAGGGGGGAGCTGCGATGGCACCCCACCAGGATCACGCTGCCGGGGGCGGCACGTTCCCCTCACACCCCTCTTCCTCCACCAGTGCCAGCACCCCAATCCTGAAATTCTGGGATGGGAAGGTTGCAACAGGCACTGGAGTGATATTTTCTGAGGAACAAGAATGTCCTATTGAGCTGGTGTCTTGCCTGTGCAGTTCCTTCCCCACATTCCCGATCATAGAATCGTAGAATTGTAGAGTTGGAAGGGCCTCAAAGGGTCATCTTGTCTGACCCCTTAGAAGAGAAGAGTTTGGATTTGATATCCCGCTTTATCACTTCCCGAAGGAGTCTCAAAGTGGCTAACAATCTCCTTTCCCTTCCTCCCCCACAGCAAACACTCTGTGAGGTGAGTGGGGCTGAGAGACTTCAGAGAAGTGTGACTGGCCCAAGGTCACCCAGCAGCTGCAGGTGGAGGAGCGGGGAAGCGAACCCGGTTCACCAGATTACGAGTCTACCACTCTGAACCACTACACCACACTGGCCTTACAATGCAGGAGTTTCAGCTGCGGAACCCACAACATCCAACCTCTGCTTATAAACCTCCAAGGAAGGAGAGCCAACCACCTTTTGAGGGAGTCCGTTCCATTGTCAAACAGCTCTTACTGTCAGAAAGTCCTTCCTAATGTTTAGTCAGAATCTTCTTTCTTGTCCTTTGGTTTGGAGCAGCCCAGCCTAATTTTTTTAACACCAGTTGCTGGAAACCACAGAAGGGGAGGGTGTTCTTTTGCAGCAATCCTGCTTGCGGATTTCACCCAAGCCTCCAGTTGGCCATTGTGAGAACAGGATCCTGGACTAGGTGGTCCCAGGCTCCTCCAATGTTTTTAAAAGGCTGACTCTTCTTCATGCATGCTTACTTGCCATGGTTACATTCAGTGCTCTTTTTCTAGAAAAAGAGGTGCCAGAACTCACCGCAAACACTTTCCTTGTCCTCTTATCAGGGCCGTCTTAAGCATATCTGGTGCCGTGGTGCAAAGATCCCTCCGGCGCCCCCCCCCGTTTCCCGGTGGGGGGACCCCAAAGTTGTTGAGCTGACACCACGCTTACACATTACCTCTAACAAGCCCTTAGAACAAAATAAAATGAAAAGGCAGAAGAAGATCTAATGAAGTCCTCAATTCCAAAGCAAGACTCATTCAAGACCCAGCAGTTCTTCCAATTCATCCTCCTGATTCAAATCACCACATATCAAAAAGTTAAAGCAATCACCAGTTTGTTGTTCTTTAAATAAATTGACAAAGAAACAGAGAATGAAGTTCCCGGCCAATTTGTGTTTAAGTACAAAGCGGACGTTTTCAAATATTGTGGGTGGGGTGGGTGTAAAGCAGTGACACCCTGAACCTAAAAAGGACCCAAAACGTGGGTCACAAAGGCTGCAGCCCTAACTGCACTTACCTGAGAGTAAGCCCTGCTGAATCTAATAGGACCTTAAAACCTGCCCCGTCTTTAAAGGACTTTTTGTTGGTGTCTTTTGTTTTTAACCACTAACTGCATGGAGAGCACACTCTTGAGTCTATCCTGACTTCCAAACTGAGTCCTAATGGTAGTGCGCCCCCCCCAAGCTTTCCCATCCCAACACCCCAAATCTGAATGAGTCCCTCCTCCACCTTTTTCCTTGATGGAAGGGGCAGGGGTGGTAGCATTCTCGGTGCCCCTCCCACTCCTCCCCACCCCCAGTGCTGGGCAGCTCTGAGACTCGCTTGCCACGCAGGCTTCCTCAGCAGTCCCACTACTGCCGTGGCGCAGGCAGGAGGGTGAAGGGTGGTGTGTAGCTTTGTGCGCCATTGCCGCTGCCTCCTCTCCTAGGCAGGAAGTGAGAAAGCACGGTTGGCCGTAGGAAGAGCCACCGTCGCCGCTCAGCATGCCCTCGCAGCTGTTCCCAGTCGGTCCTGGACTCCCACTGCTGGGCACCCCTGATGGGCAGGCACCGTGGCGCAGGGTGCCACTAACCCTAATGTGTAAGATGGCCCTGCCTCTTATAATGGCAATGGTGCCCACCTCAGAGGTGCCAGACCTGAGTTCCACCAGAGAAAAAGCTTTGGTTATATTGCTATTCTTTTGCAGAGGTTTTTCTCAACCTGAACTAAGTTCCAGCACCTCTCAAGTTGGCACCATTGCCATTATGAGACAACAAGGGAGGCATTTCATTGTGAGTTCCGGTATCTCTTTTTCTTGAAAAATAGCACTGATTTTATGATTGCTCACTCTCCATCTCAAAAGTCATTTGGTCTTGGAGATCCACCTTCCCACAAATTTCAATATTTTATGTTCCAGCTTTGCCAAAATCGAACAATCAAAATAAAATTCAGCAAGGTCCTGCTGCCCTCCCACTGCCAAGATAAAGACAGCAGAACAAACATTATGTTTGCTGACTGGGAACAGTTATGGACCACAGGTATGAAATTCACGGCATGTAATGCCTTAAGAGAGAATATAATGAAAATGATTTACAGGTGGTACATGACACCAGTCAAGCTTGCATAAATTTATCACTTGCCCGATAATAAATGTTGGAAATGTAAAGAGACTGAAGGTACTTTTTTCACCTTTGGTGGACATGCCCAAGGATTAAGGCTTTTTGGGAGATGATCTATAACGAAATGAAAAAGGTACCGTATTTTTTGCACCATAACAGTCACTTTTTTCCTCCTAGAAAGTAAGGGGAAATGTCTGTGCATGTTATGGAGCGAATGCCTATGGGTGATGGGGGGATCTGCTGCAGTCCTGAGCAGAGGATCCATAGTTCCCCTTCCTTTCCTCCTCCGTGGCTTGCTTTGAAACAGCAAAGCAGGAGAAGAGCCGCTGAGTGGGGAGGAGAGAGGGACAGAGAGCCTGCTTCTTTAAAGGAGCAAAGTGGGAGAGGAGAGGAGCCTTCTCCCATTATACCCCTCTTCTTCATTGTTAGGAGCATCCTTCTCCACCCACCCCATGCATGTTCCTTCTCCCCTTAAACCCCTCTCCTGCATTATTAGCAGCATCCTTCTCCACACACCCCAGGCGTGCTCCTTGTCCCTTGAGTGCTTTTCCTTCCCTCCCCACTTAAAACGTGGTTACAAAGCACGGATCCACATGGATCCTCAGGATTTTTGCACTGGGTCACCCCAAATTCACCATCAGATCACATAGCATGTCCATGGCTACATCTTGCACCAAAAAAATCACGCACCCACTGTTGCCTGGGGCCGCAGTGGTGCAAAAACGTGGTTACAAAGCATGGATCCACATGGATCCTCAGGATTTTTGCATTGGGCTACTCCAAACTCACTGTCAGATCACATGTCTGTGGCCACAGCATGAACCACAAAAATCATACATCCACTATTTCGTTTAGAATATTTTTTTTTCTTGTTTTCCTCCTCTAAAAACTATGTGCGTGTTATGGTCGGGTGCGTGTTATAGAGCGAAAAATACGGTATTTAAATATACCTTTCTGAAGAAACCAGAGGCCTTTCTCCTGGGCATGGTCAGCCAATTGGTGCTAAAGAAGGACAGAACTTTCTTTATGTATGCTACAACAGCAGCAAGAATACTTATTGCAAAGCACTGGAAGACACAAGATTTACCCACCCTGGAAGAATGGCAGATGAAGGTGATGGACTATATGGAACTGGTGGAAATGACTGGCAGAATCCGAGACCAGGGAGAAGAGTTGGTGGAGGAAGATTGGAAGAAATTTAAAGACTATTTACAGAAACATTGTAAGATTAACAAATGTTAGAATGATGTTGGAATGAATTTATGTGATTTTAGCAGAAATGTAACAAAGATTTAAGAAAAATAGACTGTTAATTGGTGAAAGGAGGGAAAGTAAACTTATATTAAAATCAAGATAAATTTTCAGGACAAAAATTTGAAAAGAGGGAAAGGATTTGCTGAAATGGATAATTGACTTAGAATACAAAAAAGGGAGATGTGAGGAGGTCAAGGAAATAAGCTAATGAAAGGAAAGTAATGGGAAGATTTGCTGTCATTTTTTTCATTTTTTTTCCTTGATTCTTCTTTTTGCTTAATGGATTTCAATTCTTTGTTTTTTCCTTTTGATGTTTCTTTTTCTTTTTTGTATTTTATCTTTTCTTGTTTAAAAGGATGTTTTTCTTGATTTTTCTTTTTGTACTTCTAAAACTTTAATAAATATCTTATTTTTTAAAAAAAGATAAAGACAGCAGAACAGTTTGTCCATTAAATAACTACATAGATTAATCACAGCAAAAGATAACTGTTTGCCCAGGAGTTAGAAGCATTCCAGAATGACTTCCCTTTAGCTACACACACACACACACACACACACACACAGAGAGAGAGAGAGAGAGAGAGAGAGAGAGAGAGAGAGAGAGGCAGGCAAAAATAAACAACTGCGGTTGGAGGATTAGTGACCCCTCTCATTTAAATCTACCAACTTTCTTTTCCATTTCAAACCTTCCTCTCCTGCCCAGTTTCACAAATCCTTGATTTATTTTAAGCTTCTCGGGGAAGGATGGAAAGATTGCGAACTGGAGGACGGCAAATGCAATTAAAACAGAGGAGAAAGCCGGACTCTCCTTTGTAATCACCGCTTCCGGAAAAGCAATATGCTGTGGATTAGAGCGCTTCGGGGCCCGAGCGGAACCATATGGCTTGTCTCTGCTCATTCCCCCTTAAATCCTGACATTTTGCAGCTGTCAAGATAAAGCTGTTTAGACGAGCAACATTGTCGTTTGTTTATAGGGAAATAATATGTAGCGAGTTATGATTAATCAAGGTGTCTAAAACCTGCTGCAGGCCCTGCAAAGAGATTGAGTTTTGCAGCTAGGAATTTTGTCTCTCGAATTACTAACTTCATTTCTCTCTGCTCACGTTCCCCCCACCCTTAACCCCGTGCCGCCTCCTTCCTGCCGCGCTGTTTGCTGTCCCGCTTTGTAATCATTTCTGGAAGAAACCGCGCGACGCCCTGGAAGCCTGTCTCCCTGCCACAGGTGGAACTTGTTGCGCACATGTCTGCATAGGGAAAAACAATCAGAAAACACGGAGGGAGAGGATCAAATGGGGATTCTGTGCCCATGCCTAGGTGTGTGCAGCAGAAAGTTTTTCGGGGGGATTGCCCTTGAGGGTTCAAGAACAGAGGCTCACAATAAAGTCCCAGTCAGACATATATTCTATGCCTGTTGTCTTTGTCCATTGAGTTTTCTTGGCAGGGATACTGGAGTGGCTTGCCGGTTCCTGCTCCAGGTGGATCACGTTTGGTCAAAACTCTCCACTATGACCTGTCCATCTTGGATGGCCCTGCACGGCATAGTTCATAGCTTCTCTGAGTTATTCAAGCCCCTTTGCCACATGACAAACCTAGACAACATCTTAAAAAGCAGAGACATCACCTTGCCAACAAAGGTCCGTATAGTAAAAGCTATGGTTTTCCCAGTAGTGATGTATGGAAGTGAGAGCTGGACCATAAAGAAGGCTGATCGCCGAAGAATGGAAGCTTTTGAATTCTGGTGCTGGAGGAGACTCTTGAGAGTCCCATGGACTGCAAGAAGATCAAACCGATCCATTCTGAAGGAAATCAGCCCTGAGAGCTCACTGGAAGGACAGATCCTGAAGCTGAGGCTCCAAGACTTTGGCCACCTCATGAAAAGAGAAGACTCCCTGGAAAAGACCCTGATGTTGGGATAGATGCAGGGCACAAGGAGAAGGGGATGACAGAGGACGAGATGGTTGGATAGTGTTCTTGAAGCTACCAGCATGAGTTTGACCAAACTGCGGGAGGCAGTGGAAGACAGGAGTGCCTGACGTGCTCTGGTCCATGGGGTCACGAAGAGTCGGAGACGACTAAACGACTAAACAACAACAGCTAGATATTATTCAGCAAGCAGAGCTTCCCAAACATTGAAAGGTTGGTGGCTCGAATCTGTGTGACAGGGTGAGCTTCCATGGCTCTGCCCCAGCTTCTGCCAACCTAGCAGTTCAAATAATAATAATTTATTATTTGTACCCCACCCATCTGGCTGGGTTTCCCCAGAATATTAAAAACATGATAAAACATCAAGCATTAAAAACTTCCCTGAACAGAGCTGCCTTCAGATGTCTTCTAAAAGTCAGATAGTTGTTTATTTCCTTGATGTCTGATGGGAGGGCATACCACAGGGCGGGTGCCACTACTGAGAAGGCCCTCTGCCTGGTTCCCTGTAACCTCACTTCTCCCAGGGAGGCCCTCGGAGCTGAACCTCAGTGTACAGGTTGAACGATGGGGTGGGGATGCTCCTTCAGGAGCATATACTGGGCCACATTTAGGGCTTTAAAGGTCAGCACCAACACTTTGAATTGTGCTCGGAAACGTACGGGGAACCAATGTAGGTCTTTCAAGACCGGTGTTATGTGGTCTTGGCAGCCACTCCCAGTCACCAGTCTAGCTGCCACGTTCTGGATTAATTGTAGTTTCCAGGTCACCTTCAAAGGTAGCCCCATGTAGAGTGCATTGCAGTAGTCCAAGTGGGGGATAACCAGAGCAAGACAGAAAGTCCCTGGGAAGGTTGCAGCAATAAAGGTAAAAAGGTTAAGGGACCCCTGACCATTAGGTCCAGCTGTGACCAACTCCAAGGTTGTGGCGCTCATCTCGCTTTATTGGCCGAGGGAGCCGGCGTACAGCTTCCGGGTCAGTGGCCAGCATGACTAAGCCGCTTCTGGCAAACCAGAGCAGTGCACGGAAACACCGTTTGCCTTCCCGCCAGATCGGTACCTATTTATCTACTTGCACTTTGACGTGCTTTCGAACTGCTAGGTTGGCAGGAGCAGGGACTGAGCAACGAGAGTTCACCCCATCATGGGGATTCGAATTGCTGACCTTCTGATCGGCAAGTCCTAGGCTCTATGGTTTAACCCACAGCGCCACCCGCGTCCCTTGTTGTTTCTCCTAAGTAGGTGCCTAAACAGTACTTATAAGTTCAAGTGTGGTGGTGTTGTATACTTAAGTATAAGTGTATTGTAAATAAATGAACAAATAAAAAAGTTTATTTCTTTTTCCTCCCTTTTTTCATAAACAAGAGATAAGTGTGGTGCCTGACATAAGCATAATAAAAGTTAATTTGGGGGCTAAACTAAATTTGGGGGCGCTGGGCAGATCTTTGCACCCCGGCGGCACATATGCTAAAGACTGTACTGATCCTGATGAACTTATGCCATTCCTCTCCTCATTTCTAGCAGTTGTGCACACTGGCAGTGATGAATGCCTGCTGGACCCCCCAGCACATCTGGACCATACGGACTGGAAGTTCCCAAAAACTTTGAAGGCATTTGCACTTCTAGGAAAGTTTCTTTCCCCATGGATTTATGTTCTCCAAAGAGCAATTTCATTCTGATGGGAAAGCTTCCAACCAGCTCCAAAACTTTGAGCGGTAGCTCTGTGACGTTCTGTCCCTGTCAGAAGGTGCCGGAACATCTGTTGCATCAGCAGTGTCTTCTGGAGGAAGCTACAAGATAAATGGCGCTTTGGGCTTAAACTCGCTAATGGATCTGTCCTGCCAGCCTCTCCAAAGTCAGCCATCTGTCTTGGGGCATGAATTGTCCAAGGCTAGGCATAGGCGCCTTGACAGCTGGATTGCTGGGGATTTCACTCTTAAGATCCTTGATTCGATGTTTTCTTGATGGCTAAACTTACAGCAAAACAAAACCGTCCTGAAATTCTGCTCTGTACAGAATGCAGCGAGAGTTACAGAGGAGCAAAGTTGTGTGTGTGTGTCTTATCCAGAGGCACGAAGGTTTACAAAACAAGGATGCATAAATCAGTCTACATCTCCCAGCTGTTGTCCTGCTCTAATCCATTTGCCTAAAAAGGAAAACAAAATTGGGACAGCAGGTATGGTTGCCACTGCTGGTGTATGGGTGGAAAACCCCTACATTCATAGGCTACTGACAAATTGTCTGCAAACAGGACAGGACATCAATGTTGGACTGGAGGATTGCTATTCAAATCTAATTAAAACCAAATGTTTACGAAAGTGAGTCACTTCCTATCTCTCTCTCTCTCTCTCTCTCTCTCTCTCTCTCTCTCTCTCTTGTCATCCTGTGAAATATTCTGTTTATTTTACACCTTTCAGTACTCCACGGTTCATCGTCTTCTATTAATATCTTTCATTCTCACAAAATAAAATCCCTAAAAGTATGCCTTTTCTTTCATGTTGCTTGCAATTAATTTTCTGAGCCACTGCAGTGTGGCGGTTAGAGTGTCGGAATGCCGGGATTCAATTTCCCTCTCAGCTGTGAAGCTAACTGTGTGACCTTGGGAGCCGGTCACCATCTCTCAGCCTAACCTACCTCCCAGGGTTGTTGTGAAGATTAACTGAGGAAGGAGAGAGAGGAGCACGTATATCCACCTTGAGCTCCTTGGAGGGAAAGGTGGGATATAAATACGACCAATCAATCAATCAATCAATCAAGTACGTTTCCGGGCACAATTCAAAGTGTTGGTGCTGACCTTTAAAGCCCTAAATGGCCCTGGACCAGTATACCTGAAGGAGCGTCTCCACCCCCATTGTTCAGCCCAGACGCTGAAGTCCAGTGCCAAGGGCCTTCTGGCGGTTCCCTCACTGCAAGAAGTGAAGTTACAGGGAACCAGCCAGAGGGCTTTCTCAGTAGTGGTGCCCGCCCTGTGGAACGCCCTCCCACCAGATGTCAAAGAGAAAAACAACTACCAGACTTTTAGAAGACATCTGAAGGCAGCCCTGTGTCGGGAAGCTTTTAATGTTTAATAGGTTATTGTATTTTAATATTTTGCAGGAAGCTGCCCAGAGTGGCTGGGGAAACCCAGCCAGGTGGGTAGGGAATAAATAAATCATCATCATCATCATTATCATCATCATCATCATTAATTTGTGTACATCTTAAGTTGGCAAATGTTTTTAAACTTAAACAAAACTCGTCCTTTGTGGATGCTCTGAACTAATGGACAGTAACACACATCAAACCTTGGCCTTGGCAAAAGAATCATAGAATTGTAGAGCTGGTTCTACGTTTCTACGCTACTTTGAATGGGTGAATTGGTGGGTACAGGAGAGTCGACTGGATGACTTCATACCCCGAAACCAGTTCCCTCTCTTAAGGAATTTGCTGAAGTCACAGAATGTTTCTACCACACATTTTGGAGCAGAAACCCTGGGCTCTGGAAAGCCATAGAATAGAATAGAATAGAATAGAATAGAATAGAATAGAATAGAATAGAATAGAATAGAATAGAATAGAATATGAGCCTGTTGATAGCTATCACTCCCTCCTGTTATGCACTCCTTTTATCTGCAACACCACATCATCCCCTGCTACATTTGGTTTGTAATTGATGGCAATACACTGGGATGATGATGATGATTATTTACTGAAAAATAAAGAGCACAAAATTACAAGTGCACAGAGTAAGACACAACGAAGAAGAAGAAAAAATAAATAATATTAATTGAAGGGTAATATGAGGCATGATTAAAAGCGCAGCACTTTTCAATATACAAATGCATGAACAGAACCTTCACAGGAAGTCATACAGGAGTTAAAGGGTAGGGGGAATTAGTGGGAAGGAGACAAGGGAATTTGGCTTGCGTATGTGATCTTTTTCTTGGGACATCTGAAAATCTGGTTGACATTTGTTATTTGAACAGCTTAGTATAAATCAGGGATCTCCATACCTCATTAACACCATCATTAACGCTATCTGATGAGCTCATTCCACTCATCGGGTGCCCCTTCCTCCAGTAACATTTTTCAGGACAGATTGCACCGATGAGCACACAGGAAATTAATGCTCTAATATTCACCAATCCATCTATTTTGATTTTTAGGAGTAGTGGTGGTCATAAGGAAGTAGTAGTAATCCAAATTTTATTTTCATATGGAGGGGGAATTGTGGTTTAGGAAGGGCCAGAATGTGAGGGTCTTATTTTTAAAAAATAATAATAAATTGAGCTTTCTTGTATGTAAGTCCTAATCTGCAGTCTGAAGTGTTACATCCGAATATGAAGTGTGATTTGATTTGATTTATTAGATGTTGGCATTGCTTTAATTTAAATAAACCCTCGAAGGTGCTTACAGCTACATGAACCATCCAGTCTAGCATCTTGTCCTCAGAATGGCCAATCAGATGCCTTTGGGAATCTCTACGTAAGTCTGGGAAAGACTTCTGGCCTGAAACCCTAAAGATCTACCACCAGTGTGGTGTAGTGGTTAAGAGCGGTGGACTCGTAATCTGGTGAACCAGGTTCGCTTCCCCACTCCTTCACATGCAGCTGCTGGGTGACCTTGGGCCAGTCACACTTCTCTGAAGTCTCTCAGCCTCACTCACCTCACAGAGTGTTTGTTGTGGGGTAGGAAGGGAAAGGAGAATGTTGGCCGCTTTGAGACTCCTTAAGGGGAGTGAAAGGTGGGATTTCAAGTCCAAACTCTTCTTCAGTCACTGTGGACCAAGAGTGAGCTAGATTGATCCATAGGCTGAAACGGTAAGAGGCACTTCCTGTGTCCTCTTGAAGAAAGGATTCAACAATCCAGAAGCTTGTTGGCTTCTGTTCATGAAAGGATGGGTGCATTGGGGGTGGGGGACGAAACATCATGCATATCTGGCAAGTGTCCCAGAAAAAACGGGATATCCCATCCCACCCCCTCCACGAGGTCACGGTGGTCATTTTGGGAGCAGTGATTCTCGCATGGTTTTGCATGAGAACCCTCCCTGAAAAAAGGGATGCGGGTGGCGCTGTGGGTTAAACCACAGAGCCTAGGACTGGCCGATCAGAAGGTCAGCAGTTCGAATCACCGCGACGGGGTGAGCTCCCATTGCTCAGTCCCTACTCCTGCCAACCTAGCAGTTCAAAAGCACGTCAAAATGCAAGTAGATAAATAGGTACCACTCTGGTCGGAAGGTAAACAGTGTTTCCGTGCGCTGCTCTGGTTCACCAGAAGCGGCTTAGTCATGCTGGCCACATGACCCAGAAGCTCCCTCAGCCAATAAAGTGAGATGAGCGCTGCAACTCCAGAGTCGGTCACAACTGGACCTAATGGTCAGGGGTTCCTTTACCTTTTTACCTCCCTGAAAAAGTGCTTCTCATGCAATAACACGATGGGAAGATGTGTGTCCCTGTTTTGGGGCTCAGCATGTTGGAGGGCATGCATCTTGTCCTTTGCTCTAGGCAGCAAAATGTCCTCGGCAAGCCCTGAAGACCCTGGAGATGGAGACCCTGGAGATCTCCTGCCAGCCAAAGTAGATGTTCATGGTCTAGATAGACCAGTGGAACTCCATATAAAGCAGGCCGATGTGCTTATATAGTGGTAACCTGGCCCTGAAATTCTTTGGTTCTCAAACGCTTTGGTTCTCTAACTCCAAAAACCTTGAAGTGTTCCGGTTTTCGAACGTTTTTCGGAAGCCAAAAGTCCAATGTGGCTGTTGGCTATTGTTTCTGGGGCGCCTGCACCAATCAGAAGCTGTGCCTTGGTTTTCAAACATTTTAGAGGTCAAATGGCCTTCCAGAATGGATTAAGTTTGCCTCTTTTGTTTTTTCTATTTATTTTGTGTTTTTGTTTTTGAGGCTTTTTCGGATAATTTGTTTTTGTGACTGTGTGGAACCCAGTTCAGCTACTGATTGATTGATTGTGTGACTGCAGAAATGGATAAAAGCCCCCTTTCCAAACAATGACTATCATCAGTGCAGGGAAGAAATCCCCCCCCCTCATTTTTATCTACAATACTGTCTTATTTATTTTATACATTATGTTATTTATTGTATTGTTCATTGATTATTGCTTTCATTTTATGGATCAATGGTCTTCTTGTTAGATGGTAAAATTCATGTTAAATTGCTGTTTTAGGGGTTGTTTTCAAAAGTCTGGAACGGATTAATTTGTTTTGCATTATTTTATGTGGGAAAGCATGCTTTGGTTTTGGAGCGCTTTGGTTTTGGAATGGACTTCTGGAACTGATGAAGTTTGAGAACCAAGGTACCACTGTATCACAAAGGATTGGCAGATGGCAGAGAAACCTAGGTGGAAAACTCACGTTTTAGGTTCCTCCTTTCTCCCCAGAGATGAAGTTTTCATCCGCACATATCTAGCTAATCTTTTTGAGAGTGCAAGTCGTTGCTAGGAAACAGTGATGCTAATGAAGTCCAGGGGAAAAAGGAACAGGTCTTTCGCTTCTTGCAACATGAGCCTAAGGGTTCCTATTTATTCCCAAACCCCTTCTAGCTTAATTTAACCCAATCCCAGATCAGCTTACAGACTCCTTTGTTCTGTTATCTACTAGAGCAACGGCCAACATATCACAGCGCAACGTGTCTCAGTCATGTGCCTTTTGCTAGGTAAACAAGATCTTGGGATTGTGGTGAAGAAGATTGGCAGTTATGCCAGCCCTGTGTATGGCAGCTGTCAGAAAGGCGAACTCATAGTTAGGGATGGTTAGGAAAGGGGATCAAAAATAAAACTATTGTACAAATGTATGGTATGACTGCATTTGGAATGTTGTTCAGTCCCAAGCAAGAGGTGAAAAGTGGTATGCACTCCATTTGGTAATGAGAGCCATTGTAGTGCACGGGTTAGAGCATGGGTAGGCAAACTAAGGTCCAGGGGCTGGATCTAGCCCAATCGCCTTCTAAATCTAGCCTGCGGATGGTTCAAGAATCAGCGTGTTTTTACATGAGTAGAATGTGTCCTTTTCTTCAAAATGCATCTCTGTGTTATTTGTGGGGCCTGCCTGGTGTTTTTTTTACATGTGTAGAATGTGCCCTTTTACAATGGTACCTCGTGTTACATACACTTCAGGTTACATACGCTTCAGGTTACAGATTCCGCTAACCCAGAAATAGTACCTCAGGTTAGGAACTTTGCTTCAGGATAAGAACAGAAATCATGCTCTGGTGGCGTGGTAGCAGCGGGAGGCCCCATTAGCCAAAGTGGTGCTTCAGGTTAAGAACAGTTGCAGGTTAAGAACGGACCTCTGGAACCAATTAAGTACTTAACCTGAGGTACCACTGTATTTAAAATGCATCTCTGGGTTATTTGTGGGGCATAGGAATTTGTTCATTCCCCCCCCCAAAAAAAATTGTCCGGCCCCCCACAAGGTCTGAGCGGCCCCCCGCTGAAAACATTTGCTGACCACTGAGTTAGAGTGTCAGACTCAGACACTCTAGTCAAATCCCCACTTGGTCATGAAGCTCAGTGGGTAATTTTGGGCCAGTCACTGCCTCTCAGCCAGACCTCCCTAGCAGGATTGTTGTGGGCATTAAATTAGGAGACGGGAGTGAAATATACTCAGAGTCCTGTAGTGATTTCATGCTCTTTATTGCAGCTCGTAAAACAGTGATTGATTTGCCCCCCCTCCCAAAACCTCAGGCTTTTATATACATTATTTACACAATGAGTCCCATCTGATTGACTGATTCTGCTTCCCTCCTGGAGCCTGATTGGTCTTTTCCTGCAGTCCAATCACTTGTTGCATTCTACGATCCTACCAGCCTAATAGGCTGATTAACTTCTTCCTGGAGCCTGATTGGTCTTCTCCTGCAAGCCAATCAGTTGTTGCATTCTAGGATCCTACTTGCCTATTGTTCTAGGATCCAAGCTTAGTACATAACAGGGAGTGTGGGATGTAGTCCACTGGGAGCAGTCAAATACAACATTCCTTGTTTTCCTAGAGGGGACATGCAAGGGGATGTTGGTCCAGCCAGTCAAAACTTCCTGTTCCTCCTGGGCTGGAGCATCCTTCCTTGCATGTGACTAGTGGGTGGGCTTGACCTTTCCAGACCTGGTAAAAGGTCAAGGCATCCTGCCACTCTCTCTCTTTTCCATCTTCCTTTCATCCTGCAAACTTCCCGGAATTGCAGTCACTAGGTCAACCCACATATGGGGTAAACCCATTTGTACAGTGGTACCTCGGGTTAAGTACTTAATTCATTCCGGAGGTCCGTACTTAACCTGAAACTGTTCTTAACCTGAAGCACCACTTTAGCTAATGGGGCCTCCCGCTGCCTCCGCGCCGCCGGAGCACAATTTCTGTTCTCATCCTGAAGCAAAGTTCTTAACCTGAAGCACTATTTCTGGGTTAGCAGAGCCTGTAACCTGAAGCGTATGTAACCTGAAGCGTATGTAACCCGAGGTACCACTGTATATGCTTTTAACTTTAAGTCTTAAGCCTGCCTTCAGGGATCACACTGTGCTCTGCCTGATTGTGAGTAAACTTTATTTTTGTTACTTATGAATAAGACTGTGTTGTCTTTATTCTTTTAGCAGTGATTCAAGGGGTCTTACCAGGAAAATATTAGAACACATTTTAATCTGGACAAGCCAGATTGAACTGCGTATTGTCTTAAGAAACTCAGACGAGTTTGCAACTAGTTTTCTGCTGTGTAAAGGGGAATGCACTCTGCTAAGTAAAGGAACTTGCTAGTGCAAGTTAGGAAGAATATTGATAAACAATCTAGCCTCTCCTGCCACCAGGAACATTCCCACAAGGAGAACCATGCACACTACTTTGAGCTCCTTGGAGAAAGAGGGGGAGTATAATGGCAATAAATAAATAAATAAATAAGATTCCTCAGTGGATTGGCTTTGTCTGAGGTTCTCTTCCATTGCTCTTACAGATGAAGTGTATCTGAAGAAGTTTGCATGCACACAAAAGCTCATACCAATAACAAACTTAGTTGGTCTCTAAGGTGCTACTGGATTTTTTTATTTTGTTTGCTCTTACAGAATTTATTTTGGAACTAGCAGGTACCTAGTAAAAGCTATGGTTTTCCCAGTAGAGATGTATGGAAATGAAAGCTGGACCATAAAGAAGGCTGATCGTCGAAGAATGGATGCTTTTGAATTATGGTGCTGGAGGAGACTCTTGAGAGTCGCATGGACTGCAAGAAGATCAAACCTATCCATTCTGAAGGAAATCAGCCCTGAGTGCTCACTGGAAGGACAGATCCTGAAGCTGAGGCTCCAATATTTTGGCCACCTCATGAGAAGAGAAGACTCCCTGGAAAAGACCCTGATGTTGGGAAAGATTGAGGGCGCAAGGAGAAGGGGATGGCAGAGGATGAGATGGTTGGACAGTGTTCTTGAAGCTACCCGCATGAGTTTGACCAAACTGCGGGAGGCAGTGAAAGACAGGAGTGTCTGGCGTGCTCTGGTCCATGTGGTCACGACTAAATGACTAAACAACAACAACAGCAGGTACCTGCTGTGCCTCAGTTTTCAGTTTGTGCCATTTTCTCTCTGTTGCCTGTGATCAGTGCACATGAGCACTTTTTGCGTGGCGAGTTCCCGCCCCCCACCAGGATAAATAAAGACACAAGACACCATAATTAAGGTTAATTGGGCGAATTAGGCCACAACTTTATTGAATTCAGGAATGAGAGGCATTGGCTTAGGCATTGGTCCTATCGACTATCCGGCTCCAGCCCATTTGCTGGAGACACGGGGAAGGGTTAACACTTTATCGGGGGAGTCTCCTGCCAAGGCACGTCGACTAGGAGCTCCCCCGGGTCACCGCTCTGGGGCGTGCCTTTGGCCCACACCTCCATAGGCTTCGGACAGGGCCACGCCCCCCCCCGGAGTCCTTTAACGGACCACCCTTCGCTCACTGGGGGGAGGTGATGGCGTTCCTCCCCCCCCATCCTCTTAACCCCTTCTTACCAATGCCTACCGCCACACGAGCAATCGCTCGTCGCCAATACTCTCATGCCTGAAACCAATCCCTTATCCCCTTTGCCATATCCATCAGCCAAATATCATTTCCAGCATCTGAGAGATGCACACCATCAAACCGGTAGAGGGCCTCACCGTTGACACATATGCAATGACACTACCCCCCAGGGCTGCCACTCTACGCACCACTGCCCTATATATGGCTATCGGGCACCTGCAATCTCTCCAAACCCGCCTCTCCATCCACGAGGCCCAAATAAAATAGTAGTGACGTTTGGGTAAGAGGCCTTAAGTTCCTCAAAGTCACTAAAGATATGCCACATCAAGTCGACTGCCTTTCTATAAGCTAACTCTTTTCGCCTAATTGGATAACTAAAGCATCTGGGGGGCCCTCCGCTGCTGCTTTGGCCCTAATAGCAGGCAACATTTCGGCCCAGTGCATTCCCCTTCGAGAGATCCAAGATATATTGATGTAGCTAAGGTGCGGCCTGAGACCGGAATTGATGGCGCGGACCCTGGCCCAATGCACCATGCTATGCCCGATTATCCAGATGTGCGCCCTCATAGCTCCTGCACCCTAGGTCCCCGTTAATGGCATGGTTTCTATCCCAGTGGACGGTGCAGGGCCTATACTCCAAATATGCATCACAACATCACCTGAAAGCAAAAGAAGGTAACAAAGCCAGGTCAGGTATACTGTGAACAATCACAAGGTCTTACGAATATATCCTTTATATGCATCAGACTTCACTTAATGCATCAGACTTCCACTGCCCCCAAGTCCTTCATCCTTTCAGATGAGAGTCCCAAACGCACTGCTGTGGTGGCGGCCCCAATCCTAAAGGAGTTAACCACGAATTCAGCTGAGGGTAAACCGCAGGCAGCAATCGCCCCTCGCATAACGCACATGGACTGATGCCGTGCAAGGCCAGAGCCATCCCAATGTTTGAGGAATGGACCTGAGACGGTTGGTCTCATGTACATGAATTGTTTAGCGTCCTTTACTGCTGATCGGTTTTGGAACATTGGATATGCAGGACTAAATTGGATCTGAACAAGGTCAGGTTTCTCAAAATCCCTCGGGCAGCGGAATCTGGTTGGCCCTTACAAACCACTTCGCATAGCGCCAAAGGCAATGGAGTATGCAGCTGTAAATAACTGGGCCTTGTCCTCGGACCAATAGATACTTCTTAATTTTTCAAGTCTCCCTGCCTGTGGAGATTATGGAGACGGTTCCCACATATGCCTAATTCCATCACTGACCATTAAAAAATGGCAGTGGTCTGAGGAACAGAGTTGACTGCTCTGCAGCTAGGAGAAGCAAACAGAAACCCATCTCTGCCATTGCCTTCAAACCGCTAACCCTCTTATTCGTCTGTTTTAAGGGGCTCAAGACCTCCCAAAGCAGTGCCTTATAAACATTGCAGTATGAGATACAGCAGGCCTCTGACTGCTGTTTGAACTCTGGGTTTAAAGCCATCCATTGAATGCTCTCCAAGATAAGACCAGGCTGTGCTCAGAATCCTTTGGCTCCTCTATCTGCCGACATCTGTTTATCTTTAATACAATCTGTTCCCTGCATTGCAGCAGCCTCTAGGTTTAATCGCAAGGCATCCAGGGGTGTTGGTGGGAGTGCCGGCTCCGAAACTATTCCACAGGGCAAAAGGATCTGGGGTCACTTCATGAAACTGACCACAGATCCTTTGGTCTTGTGGTTCAAGAGGCGTCTAAGCCAGGTGCATATCAAGTCCTTGGATGAAGTGTCTGTTTCCTCTGGAGCTGGTTGTAGCACCAGAGTAAAAGGGCTGTGCAAAGCAAGGGTGCAGTTAGGGTCTCCCCAGTTGTTTTAAAAAGTGGGTCCAGTGGAAAAAAGTAATGAAATAAAAAAAATTAAGGTCTTATGTATATAATAAAGGTTCATAAATGTAGCAAGCAAACACGTACATAAATATATAAGCCACATATCTGAAGCTGCACAGGAGAGCAGCCATAAAGCCATTTTGACTCCCAAACTGACCAGGTGTTTTCTCTGCAAAGTCAAATGGAAAAGCCTCCCCATTGTCTTTTCCTTCACAAATCCTGTCTTAAGGGTATTTCTGTGTATGAATAGGGTGAGCCTGTGACTTGGCTCAGGAACTAAGTATTTATCATTACAAAAGACTGGCCAGGCTCCCCAGGATATCAATCCAGTAAGCATTAACAGGTAACTTGCCAGACAGGAGGTAAACAACCCACTCAGGTTTCTGCTTTAGCCCGTCCTTTCTGTGATGTAGGTATGATGTTTCTGGAGGTAGTCTAGGACTCCAAGGCGGGCAATTTAAAATGTCTATATAAGGGCAGACACACCTATGTTCTGGGTCCTCCTCCTTCTTCTGTGTGTGAAGGGGGCACCCTGTTGCAACAGATCAATAAAGATCAGGCTTACTAGCTGCTTTGCTTCTCAATATTCTCTGGCTGGCCTCTGTTATTTTCTCCTACCAATAGGGAACCTATGTAAGGACTCTATATGGGCTCTTGGATACCCCATAAGGGGAAAAGGGCAGATTTTTGTTTATTACAGTAATAAGCTGTGTCCAGTTCTGGGCACCACAATTTAAGGATGTTGGCAAGCTGGAAGGTGTGCAGAGGAAGGAGACCAAGATGATGAAAGGTCTGGAAACCATGCTTGATGAGGAACGGTTGAAGGAGTGAGGCATCTAATCATAAGCCTGCATTTTTTTATCAAAGCTTATATGTCTGATCAGGGCTTGTATTTTAAAATGAGCTTAAAGATTTTCAAATGTTTCATGCCAGGCAGAAGACCAGCTGCCTAGAGAACCTTGGCAATGTTTATTCTCCTGGACAAGGGGGCCCCCTGATTTATAGCAGAAAACAATTCTCAAAGTCGTAAAAAGGGAATAACAGGCTGAGAGCCAAGGTTACACTGACCCTACAAATTAAGGGTTGGTAAATAGTAAAATGAGCCATATCTTCTTCCTAAGGTTAAAAAGGCCAAAAGCAAATGGAAAAGAAAGCAACTGGCTTGGCTGGAGAAGATAGGTTTCTTCCTATCTTATTTTGAGGCTGGAAACTGTTCCTTCCTTTTTTACTTTGAGAAGATTTCTTTTCCCTTTAAAAGGTTATTTATGTATTAAATATATTGGCTTAAATGTAATTATGCAAAGGATTTAAGAAATGCTAGATTCTTATTTCATATAGTTGTAAGAGTTGTAACTATCCTGAAATTAAGTCAGCCACCAGCCCAGCCCCCCTGCCAGACAGGAGACGCCATCGAGCACTCCTGATATATGGTTGTCAGGCCTTTTGTTTAGAGACCTCCAAATGAAGGAGATCTTTCAATGATGATGTGAACTCAAGATCCTTGAAGATAAAAAGTTAAGATTAACCATCTGTTTTGGAAGGCAATAGGGCAAGGAGGGCAAGAGGTGAGCTGGTAATTAAGATTCCTTGTTGAGACACATGTAAGATATATTACTACTTATTTGTCATTTATAGATATAAGAATATATAGCTCTTTGTGTCCCATAAAAGGACAAAAGGAAATGGGTGTATCTTTTGTGATTGGTTCTAGCAAACAGCCAATAGGAATTTCAACCAGGCTGATTGGACAGAGGCAGCCACAGGAGGAGCAAGGGGGCTGGATTAAGGAAATATAAGTGCTGGCCAGAATGGCAGGAGGCCAGGCCAGAGCTTGGTAACCATATACCACTGTGCCTCTCATTTATTTGTCTGACAAATAAATTACTATTTTAATTTCTCTATTGCTGCGTTGAATATTTCATTCCAGCTAAGCGTTAACCACAAGCAGGGTGCTACAGGAGCTGGGTATGTTTAGCCTGGAAAAGAGAAGACTGAGAGGAGATATGGTAAAGTAAAGGTAAAGGTAAAGGTACCCCTGCCCGTACGGGCCAGTCTTGCCAGACTCTGGGGTTGTGCGCCCATCTCACTCAAGAGGCCAGGGGCCAGCGCTGTCCGAAGACACTTCCGGGTCACGTGGCCAGCGTGACATCGCTGCTCTGGCGAGCCAGAGCTGCACACGGAAACGCCGTTTACCTTCCCGCTAGAAAGCGGTCCCTATTTATCTACTTGCACCCGAGGGTGCTTTCGAACTGCTAGGTTGGCAGGCGCAGGGACCAAGCAACGGGAGCGCACCCCGCCACGGGGATTCGAACCGCCGACCTTTCGATCGGCAAGCCCTAGGCACTGAGGCTTTTACCCACAGTGCCACCCACGTCCCTTCCAGGAGATATGGTAGCCATCTTCAAATATCTCAAGGGCTGTCACACGGAAGACACATATATATTATCAGTATTGGAATGTAGCTGATGAGTAGAAAATGTTACTGATCTATCTGTTTTTAAATAGGCAGCTCCCTGCTTATAACCTCAGCTGCTTTGCACAGCTTCATAGAATTGTAGAGAAGGAAAGGGTAATCTAGACCAATATCCTGGATTTCTTTTGGATCGTGTGCGTGCGTGTGTGTGTACAGATAACGATAAAAGATCAAATCTGCTGCACACAGAAAGCTCTGAAAGATCCCTTAGAACACTGAGAGAAATATTCCTTGTGGCACCACCTCAATTCAGTTGTGATTTGTTTTTTAACGTCCCTGTGAAGATACTGGTGTGAAGGATGGCTGTGTTTTCGCTGATGTATTATTTCCAAAAGGGTGGATTAGGTTCACCTTCGAACGAGAGCTGAGTTGAATTCCTTTCTGTCATCCTTAGCCAGAGTTTGCCCCCACCCTGGTCCTAAATTAAATCCACCTGATTCTGAATGTGCGCTACAGTATTTTGATCAGGGTTTCCTTCACAATTTGCAGAACACATCCCTCCCTCCCAGTTTCTCTTTTCCTTTCTGGAAAACGACTTAACAATAACCATTGTGGTAGGTTACGCTTTCACTCCACACCTTACAAATCTCCCGTTAAAGATCTCTGGGACAGGCGGAGAAAAAGGAATGAAATTGCAGGGCCGGCAAAATGACGGCACAGTAAATTAAACCTGATGAGGCAAAACATCTGGAAAAATGAGATTAAAGGCTCTTGGATTCTTTTCCTCCTTCATAGTTTTAAAAAACAAACAAACTGTGAATGGAAGTGCCACCACAAAGTTGGCAGATAACAATAAAACAGGAGAAAAGGTGGTCAAGCTTGTATTGTTTCTAACACAAACCTTTGTGACCTTTTGTAAACACACACACACAAACCCTTTCATTAAAGGGAGCAAAGGCTTTGTGTAGGGATGGGCAAGGCGACCAATTTTGGTGGGCTATAAATGCAACAAACAAATGAATGTGTTCACGTGTGTTTGCAAAGTTAGATGGGCTCCCTCCTCGTCATTCTGCCAGCAGGTGAATACTTTCTTGAAGGCTTTTGGGAACTGACTGCTTTTAGTGAAAGGGCTGGTGCTGTGCTGTTTTTACTGTAATGACCTGTACAGTATATGTGCCTGAGTGCTTATAATTCTATTCGTGTTGCTTTCCCCCTATGTTTTTAGCTGGTCTTATTTATTTACTTTTACCTGTAAGCCACCTTGAATCCCAGTCAGGGTCAAATGTGGAGAATGAATGAATGAATAAATAAAAACATAATTTGTGATTGAGGGCATAGGTTAACAAACTGCAGTTGGTGTGGGGATGAAAATAAGGGGAAATGCTCAGTTAGGCATAGCTGTCAACGTTTCCCTTTTTAAAAAGGGAAATCCCCTTATTCTGAATAGGATTCCTCGCAAGAAAAGGGAAAAATTGACAGCTATGCAGTTAGGAAAAGTTGAGCTTTTTTTTGGGAGGGGGGCAAAGCTTTTCTGCAAAATCACCAAAAAGAAAAAGAAGAAGTTTTTGAGCTATTATTTAATAAACACACAAAAAAATTTAAAATAAATTGTCTAGGTTTTCCTGGACTTTTTAACCAACTTTTAGAAATTCCGCCCAGACATTATTTCTGATGGACGAAACCCAGATACGTCCAGGATGCATGACATCCCCTAGCTCAGTGGAACAGAGGAATAGAAGGACCATGCCTTTTGCCACATTTTGTAGCATCAAATCCTCAGTGGCAGTTTTAGTTAAGGTGCAAGATTCTTGTCTCACATGCTCAGTCAGTCCTTCCCTCCATCTTGTAGCACAGCAACGAGGAACCTTTGACATTTCCAGATACTGCAGCTCCTAGTATTTTAGACCTGTGCTTTGTGGAGCTCCCATCTTTTCAAGCTGAATTTGCGCAGGAGAACATCCAGGCAAATTGGGTCGCACTTTTCCTAAAGCTGTAGAGGAGAAACCGTTTGTGCGAAAAAGCTTCTCCTCACCACTCACACACAATCAGCCGAGCCGTCACAAAATTATTGCTTCTTTTCACGTACTTTTTTTTTAATAAACTTTATTCTATATTACAAATAGTTTTATTTTTTATTTTTTTTGTTCTGGACTGCAAAATAGGAATGCCTTATATTTACATACACAGGTATACAATTAAGTATAACAAAGGTACAGAGGCTTTACCAAGTAACAACAGGGTTCCATTTTAAGCAGTTGTCGTTTCCACAAGTCCTTTTTGCTTTTGAAACTGGGGTCCCTTATAAAATAAAAAGGGGGGAAATGAAACAAACAAACAAACAAACAAACAAACGGAAAAAAATGGAAAACAGCAGCTGCTGCAGCAGCAAACATCAACAAAGCATTTTCCCCCCTTCCTGATTTTGTATCTTCTTGTAACACTGTCTTTTAAGGATATGCCCAGATTCATCTGTTCAAAGTGGAAGCCAGGTGGGAATGGAGGATATGCCTAGAACAATACGTGGTTAAAAGCAGCTGAGGTGCCCTGTTGCTCTGAATGATTAAGTCGCCCCAAGATTTCCTGACCAATAGAGTGAATCAGGCAGGACTTTGGTCTTGCTTAATGGAAAACCAGCAGCTCTGAAGCTCTTCCAGGCTTTCCCCTTGAAAGTTGAACCAGCATTTCACTGCTAGGATAGGAAGATGGTTTTTATACATAACCACTATGTGCGTGGACACAGCCTGATATGTACAGAATTGCTGCCCTCTGCAGCATGTGGAGGCATCTTCTAGAATCTTCTAGAATTGATCCTAGGGTGATCGACGCCCGGCAGGGTGGGTATCTCTGACGGGTGGCCCTCCAGCCTCCGTCTAAAGACCTCAAATGAAGGAAGTGGAAATATAAAGGGGACGGGGGACAGGAACAGCCCATTCTCCCCTTTTTGTTCCCTCGCTTGTCATGCAGGAACAACGGCTGGATTCGGTGCTGGAAAACTCTTTTTGTATCTGTTTGTTTGGTGGCAATAACCCAGGGCTTGGCTAGCTGTTTAGATGTCACAAGAAGGGTTATGCAACTGTGATGCAACGTAGGTCTGAGAAGTGCACCAAACAGGGTTCACCTGACTCTAGTCTCTTACTTGAGGGACAATATATCAAGGTTCCAGAGTCCAGAGGCAAAAATAAGGGGTCACGTAGAGCTCGCAGCTGCACCCCAGGAACTTCTGAAATATTGCAGTGGGGATGGGACACACCATGCACCCCATAGATCATGCAGTGAGGAAAAAGATCTCGGGCGAGCCTTAAAACAGAGCAGCATTGTTTCAGATAGTAGCTCCACTTTAGTGCAAGATTTTGCTAAATACTAAACAGGTAGTGTGACAGCTTATCATTGGGATCTCTCAATTTGGCCCCTTCTCCCACCCCAAATGGGACAATTGCATATGAGGTCCAGCTGTGAGGGTCTTCTGGCGGTTCCCTCACTGTGGGAAGCCAAGTTACAGGGAACCAGGCAGAGGGCCTTCTTAGTAGTGGCACCTGCCCTGTGGAACGCCCTCCCACCAGATGTCAAAGAGATAAATAACTACCAAACTTTTAGAAGACATCTGAAGGTAGCCCTGTTTAGGGAAGCTTTTAATGTTTAATAGGTTATTGTATTTTAGTGTTCTGTTGGAAGCCGCCCAGAGTGGCTGGGGAAATTCAGCCAGATGGGCGGGGTATAAATAATAATAAATTATTATTATTATTTTATTATTATCTGACAAAGTAGGCTTGAGCTTCATATAATTCATGCTGTGATATGTTTATTCATCTTCAAGGCGCTGCGGGTCTTTTATAATTATTTGGGACAAGGCGATTTGGTCAGGAATCAAGGGGGAAAGGGGATTGTGACAAAGTAATGCAACACTCAGCAAATTGACCAAATTGGGGGAAATTGCATTTGAAAGCTGAGTGTTTAAAATGGAAGATTAGCCCATACTTGGGTTCAGAAATTTTTACTACAGTCATGCCTCATGTTACGTTTGCTTCATGTTACGTTTTTTCAGATTGCGTCCCGCAGCGACCCGGAAGTACTGGAAAGGGTTACTTCCGGGTTTTGCCGCTCGCGCATGTGCAGACATGCAAAATGATGCCACGCGCATGCTCAGAAGCGCCGAATCACAACCTGTGCGTGCGCAGACGTGCTGCTGTGGGTTGTGTTCTTTTCATGTTGTGAACAGGGCTCCAGCACAGATCTTGTTTCGCAACCAGAGATACCACTGTATTGGGTATTGATATCTGCTCATCCTTGTAATCAAAGAATAATGCATTCTTCCTTCTGCTTCCTTCATTTGTAGGTTACATACACATAAACAGAAAATGAAGAGGGGAATTAGAAGCCAAGACCTCAGACAGAGGCGCCTGGTGGGATAAGAGCTCACACATTCACATCACAATTGTGGCACAATTCCAAGGTTGAAAAGAAAAGAAAAGAAAAGAAATCAACTAAGAAACAACAAATATGAATTCTGAGATACAAAAATAAAAAAGAACTAAAATAGAGATTTGTTTTAAACGCCTAGGTCTGAGAAAAGAGGAAATCGATGGGGTGGGGGGGCTAGGGGTGCGGACGTTCGCACACTGCTTCCCGTTTCTGACAAGTTATTTTGATACGTTCTGTTCATTCCTTTGAGGTGCTCAAGTTTGAAACGAAAACCTGATTGAGTCTGTGCTAGCAAAAAAATGTTAAAAAACAAAACCATCGACGTTTTTTTAGAAAACCCTTTTAAACCAGGAGCATGCGGAGTCTCAGTTCCTTCCTGTTTCCTCCTCATCAGCTGTGCAAAATCATGTGGTCTTGTTTTTCCCAACCCCAATATCTCCTCCCCCTCAGATGTACCCAACCCACCTTCTCCTTTTTCGTGTGTGCAAACAAACCAGGACCCAAACATGCTCTGGGAATCTTTCCCGCCAGCTTCGCTTTCATTTTAGAATCGGAGAAAGCTATGCGGGAGGCCATCTCCCACCTTCGTCACCTGTGGCACTTCGCTTTTCAAAAACCTTTGGTTTCTTCCACGTCTAAAAGCATTTTCTGTATCCGAGACAAACTTTTTCTCTCTCCTAGCCCGGAACTTTCCATCCGTTTGCCATTTCTGTCCGCCGACGATCCAGGAGAACGAGCATAAAGTGTAAATTCTGTGATGTTAAATCAAGACTTCTCAATCCTCTAGATATTGCGGAAATGAGCAACAACGTCTGGATTCTGGTCCCGTGAACCCTGCTCTTCTCCTGTATCTGCACAACCCTGCAGAAGCAATTGCGGAGGTCCCACTTTTGCCCACTTTCAACAAACCAGGCTCCATGATTCTGCTCCTCTGACCAGTACCAGCCCGTAAGTTAAATTCCTGCACTAAGAAGGACAGGGTCCTTTCACACCTGTCGTGGGATAAGGGAAATGTAAAGGATGGGGATTTCTAAAGAAGCAGGATGGAGGCATTCGCCATCCAGAGGCACTCTCAGATACGTAGATATAACAGAAGCCGTTTGCCCATATGCCTGGGAACGGCATATTTTAAGCTGAAATAGCCTAGCGGGTAATCCTGTACTGCACACCAATGTTAGCTGACTCAAGGCCAAAAGAAATGGAGATGGAATGAATGGAGGCATGCATGCAAACAAACGACTGTTGGGCCAGGTTAAAAAAATCCCCCCTAAGCTCTGTGGTTGCACAGGGTGGGAATGGGACTTTTTGATCTCCCTTTAATCCTCGCAAACATGTTCACAGCACAGTTGTGATGGGTAGGATCTGCGTCATATTGACGGCCAAGTGACCCAACGCACGGTTATTTCACAGTGAAAAATAGGAGAAAGAAGATTGATTGCTTCTGCAGCTTTTCGTGGTCCTACACTCCCATCCTTAACCTCTGGCCTCTCTGCCTGCCTCGCCTCTGAATGACCGACCGTCGAACGACCAGCTCTGATATCACAGTGAGGTTGGGCAGCCCTGGAAGAAGGCAGAGGAGTGCTGAAGTGAACGGTGGCATTATTGCCCATAGCCCAGGAGTTTGGGAATTACACCGTGCTGGGCTTGTTGCTGAGCCTTTTGCTGGGAAATGCACTAATGGAATTAACACCTTTTGCTATATGGTGCTTTTGAGTGTTGGTACAAGACTGCCTGCTTGGCAAAATATTTACTCCAGGAAGGTAGTGTCAATGTCTGGTGTTGCAGAGCGACTCATAACTGCCATTGCAGAATCTAGACTTCAGGGTGGACCATTGCTCAGCAGCAGAGCCCATGCTTTGCATGCAGAAGGCTGCAAGTTCAATTCCTGACATGTGCAGCTGGAAAACAAACCCAAGTGAGCAGCAGGCGAGGGGAAAAGCCTCTCTCTGTATGAAACGCCAGCGAGCTGCTGCAGATCAGGGTAAACAACATGAGGATAATAAGTCTGACCTGCTATAAGGCAGCTCTCCATGTCACTGTGACACAGGTGGCTTCTGCTTATATTTTGCTCACCTCTTACTTCAGGCAAAACGAATTTGTGTCGGTGCCAAAATGGAAATTCATTCAGATCGGAAACTCAAACACTGTTGAGTTGAACAATAGATGCTAATTTTGACGGGATGCAAATTTCATCAACGAAACTCGGGTTTCTTTTTCTACTCTCCAAAGAGCACTGGAGAAAGACCCAAAATTGATGCTAAATATGTGTCGTGATGACTCAGCACAGACTTAAAGAAACCTGAATCATGTTTATTTATTTATTTCAATGGTCTCCAGTACAGTGGATTGGATCCATCCAGCTTCGGCAGGCAGATGCCAACGCCAGAAGTGTGTGTTTTGATTCTGTACTTTTGATTCTGAAATGTGTGAGGGGCTGTGTTTAAGTGTGCAAAAAGCTCTGGACCAGCATTTAGCTCCTGCTTTCCAAATTTGGGACATGGCCCAGTCAGGAGGGAAGCCTTTGAGTCTCATTGATTTCAACAAGATAGCATGGCTGAATTCTGTCATCAAACTAAATGCAATGCAAAGTTGCTTTGCTCTGGTTGGAATGTGTCTACATGATTACATGAATGCATCAAACCAAAGAAGAAGAACATTCCGAATCAATCCAGTTCCAGTTGCAATTTTGCAGGCAAATCATTGCACAGGCTACACTGCCCCAGCCAATCATCCTTGCAAATGATAAACAGTCCCTCCTGTTTTTGAGCATCCATTAGGTCTGTTGCTACTACTAAAGAAAGAAGAAATGGGCTTAGGAGGGGGTTCTCTTTTCTTACCCAAACCTACCCCAATCCTGGGGTGCAACCTCTTGTCATCTCCATAATGCTGGTACAGATAGGTAGCCGTGTTGGTCTGCCATAGTCAAAACAAAAAAAATTCCTTCCAGTAGCACCTTAAAGACCAACTAAGTCAGTTCTTGGTATGAGCTTTCGTGTGCATGCACACTTCTTCAGATACCAGGTATCTGAAGAAGTGATAATGCTGGTACTTATTTCTGGGTTTAACTCTGTGCTGTGTCTAGATCAAAGGCTTCTTGTTATTATTATTTTTGTGCTCTATTGTTTGGGATGGTTAGCCAGAAAGATACAGAAAGTTGCAGCCTGGAATCGTACAAAAAAAGCAAGGGAGGGGACCGCTTCCAGTTGCAACGGCGAGAGTGCCTCACTGCACAACGTGAAGCTGCGCTGTTTAGGAAAGGATATAAATGCCCCCACTGAGATGCATCTGAAGCAAAGAGAAGAGACAGATACAGTTTCAGGGAAAGAAAGGTGTGTGCTTGTATGTGGCTGCCTTTTAGTTTCACAGTCAGTGGGGCACAGGTTGAAAATGAGGATGACCCATAAAAACAAAAAGGAGATGAATGTATGAAAATTGTGGAGTGGGGAATAGGTGGTTTTCCTTCCTTCTCCACCAATCCCAGAAGAGCAGCTGACAACACGGTCAGCTCACAGGGCACAGGGACCCCTCTGCCATGCCAGTCCCAAGGAGGGGGGGTAAAAGTCACTGGGGTCCTCCCCATAGGATGAAGACTGGGGTGCGGCAGCACTGCTGAGTGGGAGGAAAAAACCAAGTTCGTTCCCACTCTGCCGGGGTCTCCAGAGGCAAGAGAGCGAAAGTCCTGCCTTGGCGCAGCTTCGAAATAACACTGAGTTTAGTTTCCCGCTCCACGGTTCCGAGCTCGCAGGGAGCCAGTAAAAGCAGCATCGACAGAGGTGAACCAGGGCGGTCCGCTCTGTTAGTTAACGGATGATATGACGATATGCTCCGGGGGGAAGGCAGAAGGGGGGGGGTGGGAAATCTGTGGACGAGGGAGCTCCACCTGTATGGTCCCCGCACTAAGGGATCTGTCTGCGGTGACGTCCCTCAAGTCCTTGAGGCCTAGTTGCTTGGCGTCCATAGGTTTGGCGGGCGAGCCTTAGAGGAGTCGAGAGCTGTTTCGGGTGACTGCGCTCGACGGCCAATCAGAAACTTGCACTTGGTAAAGAGGATGTTCTTGACTGAGGCACGGCTTGGTTTTGTTTGTATGTTTGTTTCAAATCCCTCCCAGGGAGTCCCCTGGTAGGGCAGTTCTCAGCTGTCTATGCTCATGAGGGTTATAACTTGTTCAAGTTTGTAGGCCAGCTTTTGCTTCCCGGCCTGGTCATCTTGATCAAGGGCTCCAAGGATCTGTGGAAGAGAGGCAGAAGAGAGACGTCTTAATGGTTGAAGCTGGTCATGTCAAACGTGTTACGGAAATAACGGGGTGGGGGGCACATCTTTAAAGTTGTTAAATGTTACAAATATTATGCATCAGTGTATCCTTTCGACTTGGCAGCTCAGGGAAGTTACCTAGCTTTAGCTAAAGGTAAAGGGACCCCTGACCATTAGGTCCAGTCGTGGCCGACTCTGGGGTTGTGGTGCTCATCTTGCTTTATTGGCCGAGGGAGCCGGCATACAGCTTCCGGGTCATGTGGCCAGCATGACTAAGCCGCTTCTGGCAAACCAGAGCAGCACATGGAAACACCGTTTACCTTTCCACCAGAGTGGTACCTATTTATCTACTTGCACTTTGACGTGCTTTTGAACTGCTTGGTTGGCAGGAGCAGGGACCGAGCAATGGGAGCTCAACCCGTCGTGGGGAATCGAACCGCTAACCTTCTGATTGGCAAGTCCTAGGCTCTGTGGTTTAACCCACAGTGCCACCCGTGTCTCTACCTAGCTTTAACAATCATATAAAATCAACTCCTTTGCCAGTTTCCTCCATTCCAACACTATTTTGCCCTTGAACAATAGGGACTCCAGGAAGTGCCCAGAGGTGACAATTGCTCAGCTCATTGTTGGCCAAGGAAAGCCTAATCCAGCCTAATCCATCACCAGACTTGCCAAGGGGTCCAGACATGCAAAGGAAGAATTGTAAAAAAAAAAGAAAAAGTAAAAATTAGAACCAAAATCGACAGATCCTTCCGCCCTTCGTGGCAGCCGTGATCGGGTGCTTCTCCTCCCTGTCCCCAGCCCATCTCACCTCTTCGTTGTACTTGCCCACGTAGGAGTAGATCTCCGAAAGTGAGCTCATTGTGTTGAATTCATTCATGTGCATGCGGGATTGCTCAGCCAGGTAGGCGTTCATGTCCTGGTCACTGATAGCTGGCATCTTGCCGATATCTGAGTAGTACCTGGTGGGGATCAAAGAAGCCCTTTAAGTGTTGTGCCGGAGAGAGTTCTACCAACAAGCCAGTTCCAATTGGCAAGTACTAGAGACGGGGCCTTCTTAGCGCTGGCCCCATGACCGTGGAACTCATTCCCCAGGGAGATCTGCCAAACCCCCTTTTCAGGTGCGCTCTGCAGACCTTCTTGTTTTGAGAAGGCTTTAAAAAACACCTTGCTTTAGTGAAGAATTGTTTTCAGTGGCTGCCACTAGAGGGGAATTGCTTACTATACAGTCGTACCTTGGTTCTTGAATATAATCCGTTCTGGAAGTCCGTTCGACTCCCAAAACCGTTCAAAAACTGAGGTGCGGCTTCCTATTGGCTGCAGGAGCTTCCTGAACTTGAGCAGAAACCACATTGGACGTTCGGATTCCCAAAAACGTTTGAAACCTGGAACACCTACTTTCGGTTTTTCAGCGTTCAGCAGCGAAAATGTACGAGCACCAAGGTATTCAAGAACCAATGTATGACTGTACTGAGTTTGCATTCCTTTTAACTGCATCTATGTCAACAGAATTCCCCTGTTTTAGTGCTGGTTTAATATTTCAAGTCACTTTGCAAAGGCTTGTTGTTTTGAAACGTAGTTGTGAATTCTAAAAAATAGAAATAAAGGACAGATGTACATACTGTCTCTGCAACACTGTGACCTGGTAACTCTGAGACTGAGATGAGTGCAGAACTCTGAAAGCCCGCAATCCAGCCATCCTTCCACAATTGCATTTCTGTTCTTGTTTTGGGGTTTCTGTGAAGGCGAAGCCTGGTTGAAGCTGTTTAAGCTAATAGACCAGCCGCCACTGCTAAATGGACTTCAGGATCCAGCATTCAACACCAGCGACTCTGTATTTGAAAACACCACCATCCAGGTCTAGGGCTCAGAAATAGCTACCTAGAGTCCAAGCTGGGCCTGGCACAGTCCCATATACAGTGCAAAATGTTTGCGTACGACAAGAGGCTGCCACTTTAAAGCAGTTGCTATTTCGGATGCCCTCCCTCCCTCCTCTCCACCCCCAAAGTATGGCAGGCCTTCGAGGACAAGATTTGCGGAAGGTAATCAGTCACTGTCACCGGCAGCTGTGCTCCGCTGTCAACTGGTTAATTAGGCTCCGTCATTTACATTTTTAATTTCTTCAATTTGACATTTCGCGCGCAGTGCACCCCCACACAGTGGTGCCCGGAAAAGGCCCCTAACGCCAGCGCCGCCGCGATTTTATAATTAGGGGAAACGGAGAAGGAGAAGCAGCCAAAATAGCTGACAGGTGCCTCGTCGACGGCGCCGCAGCCACCTGCTGAGTTCAGCAACCCAATCTCCTGGGGCAGAAGGGGGAAGGAAACCGGGTTCCAGCATTGCAGAGAGCGGGGACGCAGGCAAGGCAAGGGAGACCTCTTTAATCTGGGCTGCCGCAGGAAAGGGAAGATGGAGCTGGAGGCAGCGGGAAACCAAGTTCTGGGGGAGTTAAGAGCAGCAGTTGCTGCTGTGGTTAAGGGTGTCCTACTAGGACAGGCTTCCTCAACCTTGGCCCTCCAGATGTTTTGAGACTACAATTCCCATCATCCCTGACCGCTGGTCCTGCTAGCTAGGGATCGTGGGAGTTGTAGGCCAAAAACATCTGGAGGGCTGAGTTTGAGGAAGCCTGTACTATGACCTGGGAGAGGCCAGGGTTCAGATAACCCCTACTCAGTCGAGAAGTTCACTAGGTGATCTTGGGGGATAGCTGCTGACTCTCAGCCTAACCTATCTCACAGGTTCAGGTAGGGAGCTGTGTTGGTCCGACACAGTCAAAATACATAAAAACAAAACAAAAAAATTGTCCAGTAGCACAAAGGTAAAGGTAAAGGTACCCCTGACCGTTAGGTCCAGTAGCGAATGACTCTGGGGTTGCGGCTCTTCTCGCTCTATAAGCCGAGGGTTATATAACGATGGGGGTAGAGATGCTCCTTCAGGTAAGTAAAAACGTAAAGGATCCCAGACGGATAAGTCCAGTCAAAGGCTACTATGGGGTTGTGGCGTTCATCTTGCTTTCAGGCCAAGAGAGCCGGCGTTTGTCCACAGACAACTTTCCAGGTCATGTGGCCAGCATGACTAAACTGCTTCTGGTGCGACGGAACACCGTGATGGAAACCAGAGCACACGGAAATGCTGTTTACCTCCCTGCCGCTGTGATACCTATTTATCTACCTGCACTGGTGTGCTTCCGAACTGCTAGGTTGGCAGAGCAATGGGAGCTCACCCTGTCACGGGGATTTGAACCCTCAACCTTCCGATCAGCAAGCCCAAGAGCCTTGGTGCTTTAGACCACAGCGTCACCCGTGCTCCTTCACGTATACAGGGTCTAGTAATATTATGAGAGAGTGAGAAGAACGTCTCCCTGTCTACAGTTCTCCACACTATGCATGATCTGATCCATCCTCCTTACTTATCATTATTTTTAAAACAAACTAAAATGTCCCAAATATTTCAACCTTTCTTTGTAGAGAAATTTTCCCAGGCCCTTGATCTGTGCCGATGCTGTGGAATTGGACGATGAACCTAATCCAGCCCTCATCTCCAGCCCTGCCTGCTGGACGTTGTTCCCTCTGACTGGTCATGCCAACAGAGGGTCCAATTCATATTTGCCTAGCGAGACCCCAAACTGCCCTGAACCAACTGAATGAGCACTGCTGTCGATGCCCATGGATGCCAACATAGACATTTTGTGTCGTGCAGAGAATCAAAGGGCCTTGTCAAGATCCAGCCCCACAGGGGAAAATCGGGCACATGCCCAGAATGAATGCCCTCGCCGTCGCCCAACAGCTGCGCCCAGCAGTGCCTGAATGATGGCAGCCAAGGAGAAAGCAGCTGAGACCACGGGTGCCAGGAAACAACAGAGCATCCATTTGCTGAAGTTTTCCAGCTGCTCATCAAGCAGACGAGCAAGTGAGAGTGAACTCAGAGCATGCCGGAAACTGAACCCAAGAGCAGCTGGTGTGTGGTTCTAGGCAACGGGGAGATGGATTTATAGTTCCCGAAAGGAGTCTGCAGAAAGGCAGTCACGCTCTTTATAAATATTTCATGCGTGCCCTCCCGCAGAGCTGGAGAGGAGCGCGGGCACTGGGTTTACGCTCAGCGAAAAACAAAAAGAGACGGTGACAAGGCTTTTTCTGGGGGGAAATGATGGAGCACACTTTTGGGCAGCGGTTCCCAAAGTTGGCAGTGCCTGCCTCTGGAGTGGGTGGCATTACCTGGGGGGTATTAAGAGGCAAGGGGCAGCAGGGTGCTGGAGGTGCAAATGGCTAGATCGAGTTCATCAGCTTTGCTGAATTAGTTCAGCTACCGTATTTCTCGCTCTATAAGACCATAAGACGCACCAGACCATAAGACGCACCTAGTTTTTGGAGGAGGAAAACAAGAAAAAAAATACAGTGGTGCCCTGCAAGACAAATGCCTCGCAAGACGAAAAACCCGCTAGACGAAAGGGTTTTCCGTTTTTCGATGCGCTTCGCAAGACGAATTTCCCTATGGGCTTGCTTCGCAAGACGAAAATGTCTTGCAATTTTTTCCGCTCCCCCCCTTTTTCTAAGCCGCTAATAGCCTTTTAGCCGCTAAGCCGCTAAGCCTTTAATAGCCTTTTAGCTGCTAAGCCGCTAAACCGCTAATAGGGTTGCTTCGCAAGACGAAAAAACCGCTAGACGAAGAGACTCGCGGAATGGATTATTTTCGTCTTGCGAGGCACCACTGTATTCTGAATGCCAGAAGCCAGAACAGCAAGAGGGATCGGGCTTCTGGGATAGCCTCTTGCTGTCCTGATTTATGGGATAGCCATGCACAGCCTCTCCCGGGCAGCGGGCTGAAGGCTCCCCCTGCCCAGAACAGGCTGTGTGTGGCTAAGGCAGAAGGCTCACCCAAGAGCTGCACTCCCTTTAAAGAGCACACGGAGCATGTGTGCAGCTCTTGGGGGCTTTTCCCCAAGGAGGGAGAAGGGCAGCCCTTCTCCCTCCTCGGGGAAAAGCCCCCAAGAGCAGCACACATGCTGCATGCGGCTCTTTAAAGGGAGCGCTGAGCAGAGCCTCCCACCTGCATTCGCTCCATAAGACGCACACCCATTTCCCCTTACTTTTTAGGAGGGGAAAAGTGTGTCTTATAGAGCGAAAAATACGGTAAATCATTTCAATCGGATTTATGAATAAAAGTGCAATTAATTGTTACCGTTTTCGATATTGTTGTTTTGTTGTCTTCCCCAGTGGGCCATGCAAACTGCTTTGCTGAATGATGCTTGGGAAAGCAAAGCCCTGTTATCCCCGTGGTGAATGAAGAAAGCTGGACTCACAATAAGAGGATGGATGTCTGCCATCCGCCATCAAGCACAGTAGCTCATCATGCTAATCATTCGGCTCACCAAGACCTCCATTGCCTTGACCCTCTGTTGCACCATGTTCCACTTGACTTCCTCCTCTGTCCCCACCCTTCCCTTCCAGCTGGGCTTCTGGCCCCACCCAATCTTCTGAATGCTTCCCCCAGGTCCTAAGGCCTGCCCTGTTCTCCCTGATTACTCTTAATCCTGTCCCACACTAACCCCAGAAAACCATCCACCTTCTGGGCACAATGCGCCAAACACTCTCTCATCAGGTCAGCGAACCTGAGGTTAATCTGAGGCACAATATTTACTAATCGATCAATCGATCAATCAATCAATCAATCTTTATTATGGTCCAGAGACCCAACAAATCGTTACAAAGCAATACACAATTCAGACAGCCTACCTCCAGGTTAAACAAGCATTTTGTTCAGACTTAAAGATAGGGATCATTGGTTCTTGCAACCACCGATAAAAACTTCGCCATTGCTAATGTGCTAGCGTTTGTCCGAATTGATTATGGCTAATTGCTGACCTGTCAAGTGATCATGTGTCAGGGACTGGTTAGATGCAGAAGAGGGGTGGGAGGTCACAGCAGGGAACCCCCAGAGGAGGAAGGCTCAGAGCCAGGGGATTGGTAGTTTTGACACCGAGGAGAGGTCAGAGAGAGAATACTGGGAAGAGGGGCTGGATACTGAAAGGGTAACAGGGTTTAGTGCGCAGGAAGAGTCTGTGACAGGGAGCAGTACAGACTCTGAGGCTGAAGCAGAGGGGGAGGTCAAGGAACTGCTGAAGAATCTAGGAAGTCTCCCCCTCCCCGCTAGTCTCTGTGAACTTGCAGAGTAATGAGTAGAGCAGAACAGAGGTCAGAGATTCGCAGACACAGTCTGAGATTGCTTCGGAAAAATCCGGGAGAGGCGAAGCTACTCTGGGCGGCGTCCAACAAAAATTAAAAATACATTAAAATGTCACACATTAAAAACTTCCCTGAACAGGGCTGCCTTCAGATGTCTTCTAAATGTCAGGTAGTTGTTTTTCTCTTTGACATCTGATGGGAGGGCGTTCCACAGGGCGGGCACCACTACCAAGAAGGCCCTCTGCCTGGTTCCCTGTAGCTTTGCTTCTCGCAATGAGGGAACCCCCAGAAGGCCCTCAGTGCTGGACCTCAGTGTCCGGGCAGAACGATGGGGGTGGAGACGCTCCTTCAGTTCTACTGGACCAAGGCCATTTAGGGCTTTAAACCGTTTAGGGAATAATAATAATAATAATAAATTTTATTTATATCCCGCCCTCCCCAGCCGAAGCCTGTAGTCTGCATAGGGGCAAGATCTACTGGGAAGAGTTACTGAGGCCACTAGGAAGAGTTGTATGAATCAAGAGTTAACTTCACTGTCAACAGAGACCTGCTTCCTTTATTACTGAATCCATCCTTGACATCCTGTGCAAAAGAGTAGCGATTCGGAGCCCAGGCTATGAGCCATTTAAAGGCGCCTGCAGTGAGCCCTCGCAGAGGTGTCCTGTATCTTAGATGGGAGTCCTGTATTGCAAGGGGTCGGACCAGATGACCTTTGGGGTCCCTTGTAACTCTACAGTTCTGTGATTCTATGTCAGACTCTGGCACCCCCCGTCAGCTTGGCTCCCCGTTCTCGTCTTGCCTCTTCCCCTGTCACAGCCCAGGTGCTCCTGTGCGGCTGGGTGACAGCCAGACAGAGGCAGCACTTGTGAAGCACTCCAGATATCAGGTTTGAACGTTGTGCGGGACGGAATGACAGTTTAATTTGCAGAGCTATGGCTCTTGGTGCCTGTTCCCCGTCGGAGGAGCAGAGACACCTCTATTACGCCAGACCTGTCACCCATCTTCAAGAGAAGGAGGGGTTAGGGAAAGTGTTGGTGGATCTGACAGATCCAGTGTCTGCTTTTGTCTAATTGACTCTCCCTGCTTCTCTCTGGCTCTTGAAGGCCTGGCAAGCTGCAGTCAAAGACCTCCAGCAGATTCTGTTGGTGTATGTGCCGTTCTGCGCACTTGCGTGTAATACGCCAGCATCCTGAAGGAGGCAGCAAACAATCCAATGGAACCCTGAAGTTCTGTGTCAATAATAATAATAATAATAATAATAAAATTTATTTAGACCCTGCCCATCTGGCTGGGTCTCCCCAGCCACTCTGGGCGGCTCCCAAGAGAATGTGTTAAAAACAATATAGCATTAAATATTAAAAACTTCCCTAAACAGGGCTGCCTTCAGATGTCTTTTAAAGATAAGATAGCTGCTTATTTCCTTCACATCTGAAGGGAGGGCGTTCCACAGGGAGGGCACCACTACCGAGAAGGCCCTCTATCTGGTTCCCTGTAACTTGGCTTCTCGCAGTGAGGGAACCACCAGAAGGCACTGGACGTCAGTGTCCGGGCTGAATGATGGGGGTGGAGACGCTCCTTCAGGTATACAGGACCGAGGCTGTTTTGGGCTTTAAAGGTCAGCACCAACACTTTGAATTGTGCTCGGAAACGTACTGGGAACGAGTGCAGATCTCTCAGGACCAGTGTTATGTGGTCTCAGCGGCCACTCCCAGTTACCTGTCTAGCTGCCGAATTCTGGATTAATTGCAGTTTCCAGGTAACCTTCAAAGGTAACCCCACATAGAGCGCTTTGCAGTAGTCCAAGTGGGAGATAACTACAGCATGCACCAATCTAGCAAGACAGTCTACCCCTCTTTTCTCAAAGGCCTTTTCTCACCTCTTCCTGCTGCTTTGACACCTGTCCACTTTGAGATTTGGATCTGGGTTCAAATCTGTCGCAGTAAATCACACAGTCAAAGTTGGAGCTAACTCTTGATTAGCAAGGACACAATCTTATTGAGTTTTGCATCTAACGATCACAGCAGCTCATTCCCTGCACATCTTACTCCACGAAATCAGTCACAGAGACTAAATGTCCCCACTTCCCCCCTGGTCATCTATGTTGCCTCCTCTCCAGGCCTCCTTCCAAGCAATTGAAGACTGCACCTGTGCACCTGCCTTTGCTCCTCCCGCTTCATGCCTCTCCTGGTGCTGGAAGTAAGAGGGGGAGGGGAGCTTGTCACAGCAGGAGACCCTTCACCATCCAGACACATCTCTGCCCCTTAATCTCCCTCCTCTCCCTCGCCTGCTTCAGCTTCTGCCTCTGATTCTGGACTTATCCCTGCCGCAGACTCTTCCAAGTATTTGTAACGGTAGTTTTTTAAAAAATGGTTTTAGCTGTTCTTATTTTGAACCCTTGAGTCCCTGTCAGGGGAAAAGGTGGGGTATAATCATCATCTTCATCACAATGACTTGGTTAACTGCATCACTGGAATTGCATGCGAAGGAAGGGGAAATCCCCTACTTCTTAAAAATGGGGGAAGACCATTAATGATACCATGAAGTTCTGATGCATTCTAGGAAGCTGTTTTTTTCAGAAGCCATGGGTTAGCAGTGGTGGGGACAGGATCGGGGCTGGGTGGGTTGTTGTATTGCCTTGGTTTTTACTTCCTTTCCACCAGGGGTGACAACTTGAATAAAATATTTTGGGGGCCCAAGTAAGCCCCGCCCCGCACAATCGATCACATGATTTTTTCATCACATGCCTGTATTTACATTCCAACACTGTTGGAAGACAATTCCCCCCCCCCACTGTTCCGTTCTATTGTGCTTTCATATTCCCTTCTCTCCAAGGAAGAAGAGAGAGAGAGCCATGTTTTCCTTTGCCCTGTTTTCTACATAAATAAAGGAGATTAGTACTCACACCTCCAGCCTAGCTCTGCTGTTGTTGTTGACTCTGCTTAGTCAATGTCTGCTCACGTCTTGGAGACATGAGTCACAGCAGCATGTTGGGGAAGAAGATTGATGGATCTCCCAAACAGCACGCAGAAGAGAGTAATGGGCTAGCACGTATATATGTTGTTTTGCCTGGATGCCTGCCCTGCCTGCTGGCCAGAACCCCGGCAGCACGCACGCACCATTTGAATGGGAATGCCCATCAACTTTGTGGGGACCTGGCCCCCTCAAATATTTTATTTTGGGGGCCAAAGGCCCCACAGCCCCTAGGAGTTGGCTCCTATGCTCTCCACAGTCATTTTAAGACAGGCGAACTAATACCAGTGTACTGGAAGAAGCAAAGATCACCAGTGTTGAAGCAATGATTCTTCAACATCAACTTCGTTGGACTGGTCATGTTGTGTGGATGCCCGATGATCGTCTTCCAAAGCAACTACTCTATTCCGAACTTAAAAATGGAAAGCATAATGCTGGTGGTCTACAAAAGAGGTTTAAAGACTCTCTTATAGCAAATCTTTAAAAATGTAGTATAAACACCAACAATTGGGAAACACTGGCCAGCGAGCGCTCCAATTGGAGAACAGCCTTTACCAAAGGTGTCATGGGCTTTGAAGATGCTCAAACTCAGGATGAAAGGGAGAAACGTGCTAAGAGGAAGGCACGCTTGGCAAATCCACACCGTGATCAACTCCCGCCCGGAAACCAGTGTCCCCACTGTGGAAGGACGTGTGGATCCAGAATTGGCCTCCACAGTCAATTATGGACTCTCTATTAAGACCGTGTTCATGGAAGACTCAGCTACGAGTCTTACTCAGCTACGAGTGAACGCCAAAGAAGTAGCAGACAGTCATTTGTCAGTTCGTCAAAAGGCAAAAGAGCAACTGCATTAGTGATCATCTCATTTCAGATCTGCAGTCTTCTAGGGTGGTTTCGCTTTTCGCTGTGGCATGGAGCTCATTGTCCTGTGGGGTGACTTTAATGTGCTGCCGGTGCTCAGAATGCCTGCTCATTAATAATAATTTAGCGTATGAAAAGCTTGTAATGAGTCCATGTGTTGCAGACAGCAGACGCAATTAAAGGGAAGACATAATTATGCAACTGCCTTCCCCTGCTCAGGTGTGGACCTTCCTTTGGCATCAGGGGCTCATGGGAGGCAGTAGGCCAGAGGCCAGGGGTCTTCCCCTTTCGCCATGATGTAGCTCAAAGGTTTGCCAAGGTCTCACATATACTTTTCCTTCAAAGAATTTTTCAACATTTTTCTTCTTCTGGTAAGACATAGACAATTGCTTTCTTGTTTTTGCTTACTTTGTATTTTTCAAAGTTATTTGCAGTTGCGTTTTGACATCGTTACAGCTGTAAATCACTGCCTGGAAAGTAGCAAGCACATTTTTTATTATAAATAAATTTTTAAAATCTTATATCTTAGATTGCACCAACTCTAATCTGGAAGAATGAGACAAAGAAATATGCCACCTCATATTAAGTCAGGACATTGGGTCCAGTTGACTCAATATTATCTACAGCAGGTAGATGTGGGACACGGGTGGCGCTCTGGTCTAAACCACTGAGCCTCTTGGGCTTGCTGATCGGAAGGTCAGCGGTTCGAATCCCCACAAGGGGGTGAGCTCCCGTTGCTCGGTCCCAGCTCCTGCCAACCTAGCAGTTTGAAAGCATGCCAGTGCAAGTAGATAAATAGGTACTACTGTGGCAGGAAGCTAAACAGTGTTTCCATGCGCTCTGGCACATGTCACAGTCCTCCGTGTACCAGAAGCGGTTTAGTCCTGCTGGCCACATGACCCGGAAAGCTGTCTGTGGGCAAATGCCGGCTCCCTCGGCCTGAAAGTGAGATGAGCGCCGCAACCCCATAGTCTCCTTTGACTGGACTTAACTGTCCAGGGGTCCTTGACCTTTACACCTGGTATCGTGAACTTTTTTTCAGTCCCAGGAACCACTTTTAACTCCAACATGCAATTGGGCACTCATTTCTACACCTCTCTTCATATATTTGCATGGTGGTAGTGCTCCTGTTGCGACCCACCTTGGATCTGATTGCGACCTGCCATTTGAAGACCAGTGGATTACACTGCCAGGCAGAGTCTCTCTGGGGTTTGAGGAACAGCTCTGTCCCAACCATAGTTGGAGTTTTCCTGGGATTGAACCTGCAGCCTTCCGTATGCAAAGTCACTGAGCTACAGCTCTTTCCTGATGCATATGCCTTTTCTGGAGAGGCAATGTGTCAGGAGTGCATGCAGGAGCCAGGCCCTGTGGCCAATAGGACTTTGCAGGACTGGGGCCTTCCTAAGTTTGTTCTGAAGAGGCAAGGCGCAGCCACACAGGCTGATTGGTTACTCACAGCACCTGATGGCAAGAACCGGGAAGGGATATAATGTCAGCATTTTCCCTTTGGCTCTTTGCCACAGCAACACATTCCCTGCCTTGCTGCGTTTGACTCCCTGACTACTTGCTTCTTGATCCTCGGACCCTTGACTTCGTGACTCCTTGCTTCTTGATCCTTCGACCCTTGACTTCGTGACTCCTTGCTTCTTGATTCTCGGACCCCTGACTTCGTGACTCCTTGCTTCTTGATCCTCGGACCCTTGACTTTTTGACTCCTTGCTTCTTGATCCTCAGACCCCTGACTTCGTGACTCCTTGCTTCCTGACCCTCGGACTCTTGGCTTCCTGACTCCTGGCTTCTGGACTCCCGCTCCTGCTCCCACCCCGCCATCTTGCCCCCAGTCCCGATGTCTTCAGTCGGGACTTCGATCGCCCGTGAACCGGACCGTGACACAATGTATCCGCAACAGCAAACGTTAGTAATCCTTTCTGGAGCTCAGGTGTCTTCTCTGGAATATGGGGATGACTCTCAAGATGCTCATTACATAGTTGGTAAGAGAGTTTGGAAGATGGGATTCATGCCTCTTTAGATTCCGTGCTACATTTGGACTTTACCAGAAGAAGAAAAGCTCCCATGGGGCCAATGGGAGCTTTCCTGCCTAAGCTGAACGGAAGTGCAGGGGTGATTTTTGTCAAGATCACAATACAGAGGGAGGATCTCAACCTCTCTTTCCCACGTGCTGATAGTCCCAATGAAAGAAATAATCCCTACACCTGTAATTAGGGGTGTGGGTGGCTCTGTGGGTTAAAACCACAGAGCCTAGGACTTGCCAATCGGAAGGTCAGCGGTTCGAATCTCCATAACGGGGTGAGCTCCCATTGCTCGGTCCCTGCTCCTGCCAACCTAGCAGTTCAAAAGCACATCAAAGTGCAAGTAGATAAATAGGTACTGCTCTGGTGGGAAGGTAAACGGCGTTTCCGTGCGCTGCTCTGGTTCGCCAGAAGCGGCTTAGTCATGCTGGTCACATGACCCAGAAGCTGTACGCTGGCTCCCTCGGCCAATAAAGCGAGATGAGTGCCACAACCCCAGAGTTGGTCATGACTGGACCTAATGGTCAGGGGTCCCTTTACCTTACACCTGTAATTAAGTATTTTTTAAAATCAATGACGTGACTGTAGGTAAAGCAGCTGACATCATTTATAATTAGGTCCTCAGCGTGTACATGGAACTGGGCACAAGCGATGACATCACCTCCATTTCCCAGGCTTGTGGTGCCTCTCTGTGTTTCCAAAAAATATGAGTGACAGCTTAACGTTCTGGCTTCACTCTCCCTTCCTTGCGTACCTTCCTTTCACACTGTTCCTTGTTGCATGGAAATGCTTTATTGCTTGTGACAAATGCAATTAAGCTGCACTGATCAAGTTCTAAGTAGTGTTGCGGATTTGGCAGCATGGAGAGGAACCAAAGGTCAGCCGCGGCCCCTTCTCTCTCAGCTCTGCCACACCGCTGCATGTTAACAAGCCGGTCCCTCTTGGAAGATCTGCTCTTCCCTAGGGCTCTGGGATAGCTCATCAAACGCTGCCAAAGTCACAGGATTTGCCAACTCCAAAGAGGAGGCTTTGACACCAAAGGGGGCTTCAAAAGGAGAGGAAGAAGAAAAGGGTCCAGTCCGGTGGCTCCAGGGCTAATTTGCGCTGTCCTTCTCTGAAACCAAAGAGCCGAGGTCAGCCTTGGATCTTGGCTCCTCTGATCTCACTTCAGAGACAGAGGAAGGGACCTCAAGCGCCAAGAGACGCGATGAATAAAAGATGGCCGAAGGTATCCTTGACCTCCGTAGAATGTCTGCAGTTACAAAGTTGTGTCTGGGGTGGCACAAAAGTTTAGCATGTTGGCAATCAGCTCCCATGTCCCTTAAGTTGCCTAAGTTTTATATTATCCCATACAAACTTGCCTTTGGAAGGAAGGACCTTAACTTAATGGGAGGACACCCACCCACTGAGCATTGAAAGAATGCTGTCTGAAACCTTCAAGAGCGACAGTCAATATGGACAGCACTGAGCCACATGGACCAATGATCTGACTTGGTCTAAGATAGCTTCCTATTGTTCGCTGGCATCTGTCTGTCTTGGGAGACAATGGAAGAGTACACCTCGAGGGGCGGTCAAACTGTTGGAGAGTTATAGCACCTGCTGTGCCTGTGGAGACCAATATGGGAGAGACATGTTTCGTTGCAGCTGGTTTTGCTGCTGCACATGCACCATGGCATTTCTTCTCTCTGTGGTCCTGCCAGCTGTTATTCCTCCTTTGGCCACTACTGTGGATGCACAACTTGACTGCCTGTCTCTAGGCACTGAAGTCATCTGCAAGGGATTCCTGTTTGTGGGCTTCCCAGAGGTATCTGTTTGGCTCCTCTGAGTACAGGGTGTTGGAGAAGATGGGCCACTTCATAAATTCTTAAAATCTTTTTTTTAAAGGGCAGGTGGCACATCTCCAGGCCAAATGCAGCCCTCTTGCTCTCCCCCCAAGGACTCTCCCCAAGCCAAACCCTTTGAACTGGGCCCAGGGGTAACCCCTGAAACGGGGTCCAGGACCGGACCAGAATCTAGAGGATCCGCTAGGAGTTAGCTCGACAGGGCCAAAGCAGGACATGAGGCAGGAAACCAGGCAAAGACAGGTACAGGATCTCAGGCAGGATCTAGCATACAGCAATGTTGCTCCTGCAACCTGGGGCGGGGTCCAACAGCCTTTTATCTTTGTCGGGGTAGCAGCCGATCCTGATCCCCCGGCGACTCACCTCCCTGTTTTGCCTGAAGGTGAGCACTCCTCCTGCGAGTACTCAGGTCTCTCCTTCTCTCTGTACCTTGGGAGACGTCGGTGGGTTACTAGACTCAGGGGCCGCCTCAGCCTCCCCTGACCCAACTGGTAGGGGAGCAGCTGTAAGCAATGGCCCAGCTGTAGGCAACGAGGTAATCCCCACATCTGGAGCCAGGGCAGGCTCAGGTCCCTGACTCAGCCCAGCTGATTTGAAATCTATAAAGGCTACATAGAGGGAGCCTCCTTTCTTTGAGGTGTATTTCTCCACTAGATGTTGCAATACCAGTCCTTGGTCTAAAGTTGATCTATGTGCGTGTGTGCATATGTGTATTGCTTTTATGTATAATTTTACAATTTTTAATTGACACCATTACTCCCCTTGTAAACTATCGTTGTTTTTTCTGGTCTATGACCGCAATAAATTCATTCATTCACTCAGCCCAGCTGGTGTTTGTTGCAGGGGAACCTGTGCAGACTGGAACTCTTCAGGACCAGGCCAGACTTGGTTCAGATGATGCCTGAGGCAAAGGATCATGTGCGGACTGAGACTCCTCTGGTTCTGAGTCTGAGCCCAAGTCCCAGGCCATCACACCCTGTTTGTCACAGGCCACCCTCCCCACTGGCCCCAATCCTTTCCTTCAAGTGCTTTGCCTGGTCAAAATGTATCCTTGAATTATGGTAATGGCTCCACCCATCATTGGCATGGGTGTCCACCTCCAGAAGGTTGCCCATGGAAGTAATTATGCTGCAAAACATCCCTGTTTTAGTGCCTGTTTGCTCCCTATTTCCAGAGGAGAAATCTCAAACCAGTAAGTCTTGGGCAACTGCATGCCACTCTCCCCACTGCGGGAAGAAAGCAGGGGGTGGGCCATACTCATCATCATCATCATCATCATCATCATCATCATCATCATTGACTTTTATTGTGCTAGCCATAGGCCATGGCATCATTCAGAAAAATAACAAAAGGAAGGGAGGAAGACCTTTAATTGCCTACAGCCACCCAATCTTAAAAAACTCCTCACCCACAATAATACAACAACCAGACTTAGTATGGACACTGGTACCAGAGGCTGCAATAAATCTTGATGCCAACTTTGCTGCCACATGCACCCAGACAACACCATCACTGGCCCCAACAACATCAAACATACCATCTCAGGACTATTTAATTACTCATCTTCTAACAATGTGTATGCCATCAAATGCCAACAGTGCCCTTCAGCTCTATTTACTGGACAAAAAGGCCAAACCCTACACCAAAGGATAAATGGACATAAATCTGATATCAGGAATCACAAGACAGAGAAACCAGTAGGAGAACACTTCAGTCTCCCAGGACATTCTATATAAGATCTCAAAGTAGCTGTCTTATTACAAAAGAATTTCAGAAATAGACTGGAAAAAGAAGTTGCTGAATTGCAACTTATTACCAAACTTAAAACCATGGAGAGACCTGGTCTGAATAGAGACATTGGATTCTTATCTCATTATACATGATATAGCTATTTTTAGCCATCTCACCCCTTGCTGTTTCCTGTAAGACCAATTGCAGTCGTTAACAGTAGTCAACATGTTTACCACACCTATCAGCCAATCACCCATCTCCTACTACCCTTCTGAGTAATACCCCTCCCCACCCTCTCACTATATATAAGGGCCTGGTGACTTCTGTTTCAGTGTATCTGTGCATGCACATGAAAGCTCCTACCAAGAACTAACTTAGTTGGTCTCTAAGGTGCTACTGGAAGGACTTTTTTATTTTGTTTCAACAAAAGGAAAAACAGCAATAACCATAAAAATCATCAACCACCACACATACAATATAAAGCACAGTCACAACTACTAAGATTGTTTGTTGCATAAAATAGAATAGCAGAAGATTCTCTAGTGGGTGGGCCATACTGCACATGGTATCTCCTTGGGCCTCACCCTGCCCCAAAGAACAAGAGCTTTCAGTCACATATCCAGAGATGAAAGGTTGCAGCTAGTGCTAGTCCTTCTCAGACTAGACCCATTGAAGTTGCAGGACATGACTAACTTTGGTACATCCAGAGTCTGCTCTGAGTAGAACTTGGCTGAATACAAACCAAAATATTCAAACCAGGAGGAGGAAGCTCAACCCCCAAGCTGCTATATCTAGCTCACAGGACTCTCTTCGCACTCCTCATTGGAGACCACATAACACCGGTCTTGAAAGACATACACTGGCTCCCAGTATGTTTCCGAGCACAATTCAAAGTGATGGTGCTGACCTTTAAAGCCCTAAACGGCCTCGGTCCAGTATACCTGAAGGAGCGTCTCCACCTCCATCGTTCTGCCCGGACATGGAGGTCCAGCGCCGAGGGTCTTCTGGCGGTTCCCTCACTGCGAGAAGCCAAGTTACAGGGAACCAGGCAGAGGGCCTTCTTGGTAGTGGCACCCGCCCTGTGGAACGCCCTCCCACCAGATGTCAAAGAGAAAAATAAATTCATTGGATCCCTTCCCTGTTTATTTTGTCTGGATTGAGCCCTGATAAATGCCTCTTGCTCATTTGGATGGAGCAGGCTGTGTGTGAATGTATGTAGAAACCGGCCAACTGTAGAGGCAAGTTTTGCATTAATTCCTCCACCCCCTTTGTCTCTAGCGTCACCTGCCACTGGTCTGCGGCTCAGATGTTTGCCCAAATGGGAACACAGGGAACCTGAAAAAAGGTCCCCCATTTCTGATTTAAATAAGCACAGCAAAGCAACCATATGACCTACTTATGGCTTTCATTGCCATGCTGAAAGGAATGTGCCTGAAGTTTTGTCCCAGAATATAGAACTAGAGAAATACTTAAGATGTGTTGCTGTTGCTGCTGCTGAGCATTCCTATCCCGTTAGAATGCACTTTACATTTCGCTGCAGTTTTTCAAAAGAAAAATGAAAGCCAATTAGGCTCCACCGGCCTCTTTTGTCCCTGATTTTGCTGGCACAACCACTGCCCAAGGGGGGAGGCCCTCGCAGGTTATGTAGCAGGCGCTGCACTGCTACCTTTGTCCGTTACAATACAAATTCTCAATTTCTCTCCTGTGTGCAGAAAGTGCTGCCTGCTCCTTTCCTGGGCGCAGGCAAACTCATTTGCCGGTGGGAAGAGGCCCAAGGGCAGCTAAAGACTACCATGTTGTAGTCAATATTAAAGGCAATTCTTCTCAGCCCAGCAGCCCCGCTGGGTTCCGATTTGACCAGATAATTATTTTGAGGAGCGGCCGGAGAACTCGATTTCTGCAAAGGTGGTTTCTTAGCAACCAAGGGGCCTCTCTGGAGCTACCTTGCTTAATTATGGCCTAGTTTTCATACAGCACCCAAGTTTTTCTTCTTAAGTACTAGAGGGAAACAAGCATAGGGAAAGAGGCAGAAGTGGTTTACAGCTGAGTTTGCAAACTCAGGCTACATTCACCTGAACAAAGGCAAACAGCATTTGTTACTTCTGCAGGGGTTACCTAGAACCGAAAGTATGTCACAGATTTTTTGTCGTTCCACAAGAGCAAATAATTGTCCTTAACAAACCTATCCAAGATATTTTTAATGGTGAGGGGTTTTTTTTTTTTTTTTTTGGTGGGAGGTGTCTATGTTTTGCTAGGGAAATCCTTGTCCTCCCCTCCCTTCGGAAACTTGAATTTGGATTTAATATCCCACTTTATCACTACCCGAAGGAGTCTCAAAGCAGCTAACATTCTCCTTTCCCTTCCTCCCCCACAACAAACACTCTGTGAGGTGAGTGGGGCTGAGAGACTTCAGAGAAGTGTGACTGGACCAAGGTCACCCAGCAGCTGCATGTGGAGGAGCGGGGAAGCGAACCCGGTTCACCAGATTACGAGTCTATCACTCTTAACCACTACACCACACATACAAGAATTAACAAGCAGTTTATATTTTATAGTCTTGTGGGTTCAGTCATCTGGTTGCAAGCAAAAATCGGCATCTCTCCACATTTAGAGTTGGCTCCAGCAACATACTGGGTGCCAACAGGAAGTTTCGCCTCCTCTCTGCATTCTATGTTCTCTAATATGGACAGACCTCCTAGTTCTTGGGGAGGGAGGGTCCCCCACACTCTCTAGTGACATCTCTGCTGGCTGTTCCCTCCCTTCTGTTTCTCTTTCCATTACCTCATAACTAGGCAACTCCTGTCGAAGATGCTCAGTGTCTGGGTCTCTCTCTACTCCTGAAACCGCTGGGAACGGGGGGGGGGGAGGATCTTCCCCCTCCTCTTCAAAGAGGAGCTGATCTGCCTGAGAATGCAACCCCCAATCCTCTGATTCAGACCTTTCCCTGACATAGCTTTTCCTCATCATGGAGTCGGTCCAGCCCCAGGATCACTTTGGTTGAGGAGACTAAGCTGGCCCTCGCCTCCTGTGCTGGGAGCCCTGGCAGGACAGGAGAAGGAGGGCCTGAGTGTCCCTTAGCCCCTTCCTTCCATTTCTGAAGCACAGCTGGTGGCAGAAGTGAGGCGAAGCTGACAGATGCCCACTTCTCTTCCCTCTCCTTAAGCACGGGGCGCCATTGCATCTGCTAAGAGCTGTGAGCTAGGAAATCCTTCATTCAATTCCACCTAATCTCAGGCATGAACTCACTAGATGGACTTAAGTACCCTCTCAGGCTTAGCCCCTCCTCCACAGCATGGGGAATAATAAATGATACCGTCCGATGACATTTGGGGCTTTTGCAAGGATTACCAAGATAACTTATCTGTAGCACACCAAAGACTCAAAAGTATTATTACTGCCCAATGAAATTGTACAATGCTATTATAGCGTTCCGCTCTGCCCCCCCCCCCACATTTGCTGTAGGGAGGTGGCAGCTGATGTGTACATATGCTCTATCCACTACTTTTGATATGTAAGGGGAGGGCTTTGCTGAAAGGGGAGCGAGGCGAAACTCTCGGCTGACAGCAATAGATCACTTTCCCTTCCTGTGATTTCCTGGGACTGGGACTGTTGTACTCAATAGCCCTCTCCTCTATGAATTTGTCTAATCCTCTTTTAAAGCCATCTGGGTTGGTGGCTGTCACCGTTTCATACCTTCCAACATTTTCACCCCCCAAAATCAAAATGTCAGGAGGGGCATGTCGATGGCAGGGTCACACCAGAACTCTGGTGTGGCCCTGCTGACTCACTCCAGAGTGAGCATCTTTTGGTCTGGTTCTTCTTGGTCTGGACCAAAAAGCGGGGCAGTCTGGGATCCAAAGAGAGGCCAGAATTGGCTTCTGTGATCCAGGATGTCCCAGTTAAAATGGGACACCTGCAGGGTATGTAGCTTAACTATGTATGACATGAAGTAGACCCCGCAATTGTTGGCGATGTAAAGAAAAACCAGGTACCCAGTACCACATGTGGTGGCAGTGTAAGGAAATTGAGACATTCTGGGAGGAGATTCGCTCAGAGTTGGAAAAAATGTTAAAAGTTCTCTTTAAAAAAACCCACCAGAAGCCTTCCTTTTGGGAATTACACCTTGGATAGTCCCAAAAAGGCAAAAGGATTTTTTTTATATGCCACTGTGGCTGTGAGAGTTCTTATAGCGGCAAATTGGAAGAGCGATAAAGTACCCTCAAGGAAAGGATGGACTTCAAAATTAGTGGAATATGTGGAAATAGATAGCCTGTCTGAAAAAATAAGGAACAAATCAAAACAAGCATTTATTTCAAAATGGGAAGCCTTTAAAATATACTTGAAAAATAATTATCCAAGTTTAAATTCTGTCGCAGCATTTGAGTAACTTTAATAGCAGTTCTAAGTTCACAGTGAGAGATAAGATAGTTTAATCGTATTTAAATTTTGATCAAATGTATTGTGTAATGCAGTAAACTAATGAAGATTATCTGAAGTAAGGAGTGGACAGGAAGTCAAGTCTGTAGTAATAAGACCATTTTCAGTTTGTCATTTTGTGTTTAACATTGTGCTTAGGATTTTTTCTTTTTGATGTGGATGTTGTTGTTGATGAGGTTGTTGTTGTTGTTATTGTTATTGTCTGTAAATTTATAACATCACCATCAACTGGGGCAACCCAGTCAGGTGGGCAGGGTACAAACAAACAATTGTCATGTCCTTCAGAAACCATCTTAGCCAATGATCAACATCACATCAACAAATAATTAAACTAGAATACAAAAAGGGAGGTGTGAGGAGGTTGATGAAACAAGTAAATGAAAGATAAAGAGATGGAATATTGGATGTGTGTTTTATTTTTTTTCCTTTTTTATTGTTATTGCTGTATTTTTCTTCATATATATATATATATATATATATAAAACCCTATTTTTATATATTGTAATGTATACGTTGTTAAATTTTTTTGCTGTTTGTTTTCTTTTTCTCTTTTCTGTAATCTCTAAACTCTTAATAAATATTATTTTTAAAAAAATGATCAACATCCCATCTAACCTCACTGAATTCCAAAAATTAATTTATGCAGAAACATACATTCTTCTAACTGAACCTATTACTAACCCTTTACATAGCAGGGCGTTGGACTAGATGACCTTGGGGGGGTCTCTTCCAGATCTACAATTCTATGACCGGACAGCGCTGAGTTCTAGTGTTGCAAGAAAGGGTGGGACATACCTTTCCACCCAGTTCTTGTAGCTGGGGATATCCTTGGCGTAGAGGAGCTTATTTGAGGGGGAATCCTTGCCCAAACGGTGCTCTGAGGTCGAACAGGAGTCCATGAAGGTTTGTGCTACCACCGAGAGGCAAGCGTCGGTGATGCTGTTCTTGTGGATGTCAAAGACAAACTGCGGGTTCTTGATCATGTTCACCCAAAACCTTAGCGGCAAGCTTCAGGAAAGAAAGAGGGAAGGAAGGAGGGAAGGAAGAGGAATTCGCTTACTTCCAGCTGTATAGGTTCACCTTGTAAAACACTTTTGAGTGTTAACAAAAAGTCTTCAGCCAACGGAATTGCAACCTTTTGCTTTAATTAGAAATGCAAACTTCTTGCAAACAACTGTTGCAGCTTAAACTGCTGGCATAAAATCTGAATTCCTTCAGAGGATAGAGGTATCTAGACTCTGATTATTCTTCTTATTCTCTGACTTGAAGCTTATCCACAATTCCTCTTGCCCTGATGTTCCCCACTTGTTCCCAAGAGTTTTCCTTGGGGAAGGAGTGGGGCAAGGGGAAAACTGCTCAGATCCATGCCCAGAAAGCCCAGGTCAAGAGGAAAACCACTTGGACCCATGCTTTCTAGAATGGGACAAGTGAAAGTGTAGAGGAGCCTTATGTCAATCTACCAGAACCACACTTGAAAGCCTCCTGATGACCTCATTCACTTGAATTGTGACCTCATTCACTTGCAAGAATGGCCTGTCAGTTCCGCTGGTGCTGTGGAAGGTTATATCACTGCTCCCGCTCTAAAAAAGAGTCCCGGAGCTGTGCTACTACACCACTGCTCCCAGCTTAGGCAGAACCATACATTACAAGCTCAAGCCATGGGGTTCCCAGTCTCATGTTGTCCTCTTAAGGCAAACACATGGGGAGATTTGTAGGGAGAGAAATTACAAATGGGAGGGACAGTGGAGGAGTGAGGGGTGGATTTGCAGCACTGAAGTGGCCTCTCCAGGGTGCAAGCCTAGGCAGTGTGTATGGAGGTCCTAGGCTGCTCAGACAACAAGACCCTGCTCTCATCTTTGCTGATATGGTCCAAAGGAAAACAAAGGGATATATTTGGCCCCAAGGTAAAGGGACTCCTGACCATTAGGTCCAGTCGTGACCAACTCTGGGGTTGTGGCACTCATCTTGCTTTATTGGCCGAGGGAGCTGGCGTACAGCTTCCGGGTCATGTGGCCAGAATGACTAAGCCGCTTCTGGCGAACCAGAGCAGCGCACGGAAACGCTGTTTCCCTTCCCGCCAGAGCAGTACCTATTTATCTACTTGCACTTTGACGTGCTTTTGAAGTGCTAGGTTGGCAGGAGCAGGGACCGAGCAACAGGAGCTCACCCCGTTGCGGAGATTCGAACTGCCAACCTTCTGATTGGCAAGTCCTAGGCTCTGTGGTTTAACCCACAGCGCCACCCGTGACCAACCTGATGGATATTAATGGTGGGCTGTTAAATAGAGTCTCCTTGGCTGGTCTGAAAGATGCTCCTTCAAAAGCTATTCAAGGCGTTGAAGATGATCAACACCAGCATTTTTAGTTAGCCCAGAAATGGACTGTCAGCTAGTGAAATTCTTGAAGAGATATCATGCCCAGATTTCACCATTCTGGTATTCTCCAAATGGCCTGGACCACAATTCCCATCAGTTCCAATCAGCCTTAACTGGTCCAAGGTGCTCTGTGGCACGGAAGCCACTTGTGCACGACTGGCAGAGTGCACCAGTGAGCTGACATGGGGAATACTGCATGAGTAAATTGAAAATTGCAATACAACATCAACCTTGCTATGTGGGAATCCTTGCAAATGACCACAGTGTCTGGAGACAGGCAGTCAGGTCCTGCATCCATAGCAGTGATCAGAGAAGATATGACCTCTGGACGGAGCACAGAAAGAAGAACTGGGCGCTTTTATCTGCCACAGCTGCAAGAAAACATGTTTCTCCTGTAGGGATCTCTGCAGTCATAGCAAACGCTCTAACTCTAATGGCTTGACTTTGCCCTCCAATGGTGCACACTTCCAACAGAAGCCAGCTAGGGCATTTTCTGGATGAACAGTTGCCTGCCAGACTTCACACCTACAGAACATTTTGTTGCAAGTTCTTAGCTCAGCAGCAAGCAAGCAAGTATAAAAATGCATTGAAAGCCCATATTTTGAGGAAGCAAGTTTAGAAATGTGCATTTAGATGCACATTCAAATGCTAAAACAGCTCGTTGTCTGGCTGTAATGGGATAATCCCCATGTATGCAGCCCTGAGCTGCCATGAAACGAGATGCTGATGATAATTATATCAGAGTAATATTGAATTACATAACAAGAACAATGGTGCTGCTCCTTTGCCAGCCTTGTAGTCAATGCACCCCATTTGAAACTAAACAGGGGTGATGACTGCTTCAAAATTTCTTCCTGTTCCGAACCTGTCCAGCTACCTTCAAAGGACCCACGTCCTCCATATGTAAGATCCATGTTTGGTACATGATCCATGAACTGCCAGATAACACAATTCTTTCCCTAACAAAATCCTGGCTATTTCTGTCGATTGCACATGAATCCCGACTTATTACCGAATCTTCCTTGAGTCGAGGGACTTCTCCCAGCATCCGGCAGCAGAAGATATGTAGAGCAGTGGCTTGGAAGAATGAAGCCAAGGGAAGCCAACTTGGAATCATTTGAATCTGACTGAGAAGAGATCATTTCCCCCCTCGTTTCACAAGCCCCCCCCTTCTACCCACCTTCTCCTCCCCCCCCGCCCCCCTTAAATAAACCTCCTGCTCATTTAGTCTGAGTGGCTTCAATCAGACTTAGATTAGTGCCACAGATGATGTTAATAATATGCTAATGTTTCATTAGCTGAAAGCTTCTTTGGTTGCCTGGAGTTTCTCTGTTTATTTATTTATTTGTGTGTGTGCAATGCCGACAGCCTGCCAGTCAGCATGGAGGAGATGCTTCAGAGCACCTCTGGCTCACTTGCCTGCATCTCAAGACGTGCCAGTGTCTTTTGGATTCTTGCAGAGAAGGTTGCGACACTTCCTAGCAGACTGGCACAGTGAGAAAGGGAGCCTCCCTCTCCGCTGATCTTTGCGTGTGGCTCCAGTTCCATGGAAAGCCACTTCTGCCCTACAGAGGAGGTGGAGTTGCGGTCTTCAAGGCCCCCACGCGATTGGGGGGATTCCTGGCCGTGTCACACCCTGGCCAGCCAATCGGCTGGCTCTGGGGGCGTGGCCTGCCCTATTTAAGGCAGGACGTGGCTGGGGATCTCCCTCTTTGCAGCCTGCCAGCTGTTCCAGTTTTCCCCACCCTCCTGCCCTATAAGGTTTCCGTTCCTTGACCTTGCTATGGACCTTGGTTGGTCGCCGTTGAGGGGCCTGGTAGGAATTTATCCACTTGGCAAATTGGCACCAGCCACTTTGTTTTCGCCTACCTCGTAGCAAATCGTCACAACTTTCTTGGAATTGGTGGTTAGGCATTGGTATAGTTCTCTAGATGGAAGAGGGGAGGTAGCGCCATCGCCTGCCCCACATATTGAAGGGTAGTGCAATAAAGGATTCCAGGGGGCGTGGTCCTGTCCGAAGCCTATGGAGGTGAGGGCCTAAGGCACGCCCCCAATCGGTGACCCTGGGGGAGTTCCTAGTTGATGTTCATCAGCAGGACTCCCCCTACTGGTGGTTAACCCTTCCTGGACTTCAAGCGGACGGGCTGAAGTCGGATATAGTTGGTTAGGACCAATGCCTAAGCCAATACCGCTCATCACCTGTAACCAGTAAAGTTGTGGCTTATTTAGCCCATTAACCTTAATAATTGTGTCATTATTTCCACTGGGGGGGGGACTCGCCACGCAATATAGTAGCAGCCTAGAGCTGGGGTCCCCAAAGAGGCAACTCTGGGCTCCATCAGACACCCTTCATGGTGCTAACCAAGTCCCTTTGCATATCACATTTAAAAAACAACAACTGAGGGGGTTTCTTGGGTGGCATTCAATGAACTTGTTCTTTAGGGAGGGAGTGGGGGATGTATATGGAGTGGTGGGGAAGTCTTGTGTCCAGATCAAGGGAAGTGATAGTACCATTCTATTCTGCCTTGGTCAGACCCCACCTGTTATGTACTGAGTTGAATAGAATCCTAAAGGCAGCAGTCTGACTGGTCCTAGAACAATAGGGTCCAGAATGCAGCAGTCTGATTGGTCCACAGGAGCCACCCAATCCAGCTCCAGGTGGAAGTGAATCTGCAACCTGATTGGCCTACAGGTGAATCCCGGAATTAGCCAATCACGTGGGGCCCATTGTGTAAATAATGTATATAAAGCAAACATTTGGGGGGAACTTCCATTCCTCCTCACCGCTATGAGCTGAATAAAGAGCATGAAATCCACTCTCAACTCTGAGTATATTTCACCACCTGAAAACACTGTGTTCAGTACTGGGTGGCACAATTTAAGAAGGATATTGACAAGCTGGAAGGTGTGCAGAGGAGGGCAACCAAGACAATCATGGGTCTGGAAACCAAGCCTGATGAGGAACGGTTGAAGGAGTTGGGGATGTTTAGCCTGGAGAACAGGCGACTTAGAAGAGACAGAGTAGCCATCTTCAGATATCTCAAGGGCTGTCACATGGAAGAGGGAACAAGCTTGTTTTCTCCTGCTCTGGAGGGTGGGACCTGAACCAGTGGATTCAAGTTACAGGGAAGGAGATTCTGACTAAAGATTAGGAAGAGCTTTTTGATGATAAGAACTGTTCAAGAGTGGAATGGATGGTTCTCCTTCATTCGAGGCTTTGGAGCAGAGGTTGGATGGCCCAGCTGTTAGAGATTATTTAGCTCTGACCCCTGCATTGCAAGGGGTTGGAATAGATGACCATTGGGGTCCGTTCCATCCCTATGGTTCTACGACGATGTTGCACTCACCAGTTGCTTTTCCAAGTGTGCCGCACATGAGGATCGTGGATGTTGTGCTTGTCTGCTTGCTCGTCCAAGAAGTCGAACATGTATTTGATGGCCAGGGGCAGGGCACTCCCACGGTGCGCTGTGCTGAAGATGGTCTCAAAGAGGTCATCCACAAATTTCTGTAGAGTGCCCTGGTAGGAGGAGAGCAAAAGGAGGAATAAGAAGAGTAGAAGAAGAGTTTAGATTTGATATCCCACTTTATCACTCCCCTTAAGGAGTCTCAAAGCAGCTGACACTCTCCTTTCCCTCCCTCCCCCACAACAAACACTCTGTGAGGTGAGTGGGGCTGAGAGGCTTCAGAGAAGTGTGACTGGCCCAAGGTCACCCAGCCGCTGCATGTGGAGGAGCGGGGAAGCGAACCCGGTTCCCCAGATTACAAGTCCACCGCTCTTAAGTGTGGCTCTCAGTGTGGTGTTAAGAGCCACTCTTAAGTGGCTCTCAGTGTGGTGTTACGGGTGGTAAGCAGGTCCATCACTGGAGGACAAAAGGCTTCTAAACCAATGTGTGAATAGGCTAGGTCTATGACATCACTTCTACTGTCACAAAGTGTTTTCACTCCGCAATGCACAACTGCCAAAGTTGTCGGATTCTTTGTTGTGCAGTATTCCAGCCTGTGGAACTGATTCTTGCTACACACCTCCCAAACCGCTGAAATGATCTAGGAAGATTAGAGTTGTAGAGTTGGAAAGGACCATGACGATCAACTAGTCCAACCCCTGCAATGCAGGAATGTGCAGGTGTCCCTTACAGGGATCAAACTTTCAATCTTGACATTATCAGCACTACACACTAACCAGCTGAGCTAGACAATTGGGTGAGTAGTACACTGTAGGCTGTGTTTGTGTGTGCGTTTTTTCCCCCAAAACTGGGTCCCTTTCTTGTCCATGAAGGTTTATCAAAGTCTTTGCCCCATCTGTGGCTAGAATTGTCAACTCTTTAAAGGCTTTGTTCTGGATTATTATTATTATTATTATTATTTCCATCTGACTGGGTTGCCCCAGCCACTCTGGGTGGCTTCCAACATAGATAAAAACATAATAAAACATTAAACATTTTTTTTTTAAAAAAACTTCCCTATAGGAAGCTGCCTTCAGATATCTTCTAAAGGTTGTAGGGTTACTTATCTCCTTGACATATGACAGGAGGGCATGCCACCATTCACTTTTTGCTCAAGTAAGTTTACATAAATTTGCATGTTGTCCAGATAACAAGGGTCTCATTTTGAGAGTCAAATTAGAGGTGATGGGGACAGCAAGATCCATTTATTACCTGTTTGCCCCATTTGCTTATGAGGTGAGGGAATAATAATAATAGTAGTAATTTTTTATTTATACCCCGCCCTTCCCGATTCAGAAAACCGGGCTCAGGGTGGCTAACAACAATTTTAAAACACTTAGTTGATGCAACAAAGAACAGCATAAACTATATAAAATGTGAATAACAATAAATCAGAATTCAAAAATCAATTTAGGGGGGAAATCCATCCAATAAACATCAGATGATCACCAGGGCTAGCTGGCTAAATTAGTCCTATTTGGGCCAGCGAGGAGACCAGGGGAGAATTACCATATTTTTTACTCTGTAAGACTCACTTTTTTCCTCCTAAAAAGTAAGGGGAAATGTGTGTGCATCTTATGGAGTGAATGCAGGCTGTGCAGCTATCCCAGAAGCCAGAACAGCAAGAGGGATCACTGCTTTCACTGCGCAGCGATCCTTCTTGTTGTTCTGGCTTCTGAGATTCAGAATATTTTTTTCCCCTTGTTTTCCTCCTCCAAAACTCGGTGCGTCTTATGGTCTGGTGCGTCTTATAGAGCAAAAAATATGGTAGCTGTGGGATCCCCCTCCCCCTTCATAAAAAGGGGAGGGGGAGAGAAGGAAGGGGAATAAAAGATCAGGCTAAGTTCAAACTGAAAGCCAGGCGGAATAGCTCTGTCTTACAAGCCCTGCAGAAGGAAGTTTAATCCTGCAGGGCCCTGGTCTCATGGGACAGAGCATCCCACCAGGTTGGAGCCATCACTGAGAAGGCCCTGGCCCTGGTGGAGGATAATCTGACTTCCTTAGGAATGGGAGGGTTAAGCAAATTCAATGGCTACTAGCCAGAATGGTTATGTTTAACTATGCATGAGAAGAACTAATTTATTTGGTGTGTCCTGGGATGTCCGCAAGCAGGCTGAGTTCATCTTCCTTCACCCGCCTGCTCCTCTTGATGCAAAATTTAGACCCTACCACCCCCTAACCTCCACCCCTAAGCTTGCCTCACGACGATCAGTTTTCCTTTCCTAATGCAGCGCCGCTGGGGAGCCCCTTCCGCCTGCCCTGCTTCCGCGCAGCGCTGCGAAGTTGTCGGCAAAACCAATTCTGTGTAAATAAAGTGCCGGCGCTGAGCGACAAGGAGGTGTTGCCACACGGAAGGCATCAAGTGTTAAAGCACCGGCCATGGCATTCTCGGGCTGAAAGTCAACTGCAGAGAGTTATAGAGCTGTCAGGCAAATCATCTCCCATGAAATGCTGAGCGCGGTGACAGATTGAGTGCTCACCGCCGGCTCGTTCGCCTGCCTGCACCTTCGTACAGGCCAGCACCTCGGCGGAGAGGCTGTTTCCCCTGTCAACCAGTCCGCTGGAGAACTCTCTCCATCTCTCTTCTCCTCCGCTAAACGCTCCTCCTGATCAACCCCCCCTAAACATTAGAGGAGGGAGAGAATGGTTATTGCATTCCAGACAACAGGATGCATTATGAGGGTGTTCCTCAGGCAGATTTCAGCTTGTTCAGGGTCACAGAGACTCCTGGAAGATGGGAAGTCTGTGCAGCACACAGTGAAATGACTCAGGGGGTTAATAATATAAACACTAAAAAAAAACCTATATTATTAACTTGTAAGATATGGATTTGTTGGGGGTTTTTTTAGTTGTTGTTGCTTTTTTAGTTTTTCGAATGTTGGTTTTTGTGTATTGTTATTTCTCGATATTTTTTGTCTTATTGCTGTTGTGTGGAAAATACTAATAATATATATATATATATATATATATATATATATATATATATATATGCAGGTTTTGGTGTCCTCGGGTGTCTTCCCGTGTAAAAGTTGGGGTGTCTAGGCGACGTTTCGACGAGGTCTCACTCGTCATCTTCAGGCTGGTGCTTTCGGCTTCTTGTTACTGGAACAGAGCGGGATCTCAATGTTTGAGTTCCTATAAATACTGTAGAGGGGGTGTGGTGTCTAGCCTCCAATGTTCTGGGCAGAGAGGAAGTTCCCAGGCTAGTGTGCCTTTTCTTCTTTTGTTCCTTAATTACTTGAGAGATACCTTGAGTGATTTCTTGAGTGATATCCTGAGTACCACTTAGGTGGGTCATTAGGTGTGGATTAGTTGCTAAAGTCTTTGTGTCTTGACCTCTTGAACTTTGTGAAGAGTTTTCCTGAGAAGATGGCTGTATTGCACTTAGTTGTGCTTTGGCTTGGCTTCGTGTATAGGGGCGAGCTGTGGTTTTGTGGCTTGTGTCAGCCAGATCTGTGTAGGGATTGCAGGGGGGTGCAGCATCCGGAGGTGCCACCATGGATTGGCTACTGGATGGTGTCAGTAATTCATCTGTGGAGAGGGTCTGGGTTTGGGTCTGGTGTGGTTGATTGGTGTTGGCGTTCTGTGTGCCTCTGGATCTGGTGTCAGTTTTTGTGGGGAGGGCTAATTTCCAGATGTCTGGCAAGCGGGATGTGTCGTCACGCTTGTTCATGTTGTGAGGGTGTTTCTCTATCTCGATGGCTTCCATGATTATTCTCTTGTGGTGATGTTCCGTGTTAAAGAGCAATTTGGAATCTGCAAAATTAATTTCGTGTCCTGTTTCTTTCATGTGTTGGAAAAGAGAGGAAGTTTTTTCTTCTTTTTTGACGGCATTCTTGTGTTCTGCGATACGTGCATTTATTCGTCTGTTTGTTTGTCCAATGTACGTGGCTGGGCAGACTTTGCAGGGTATTTCATAGATCCCTTGGTTTTCCAACTGGATTTTATCCTTGGGGTTTCTGAGGATATTGGCTATTTTTTGGTTGGTGCAAAAGGCTGTTTTGATATTGTGTTTATGGAGGATTTTGCTAATTTTATCTGTAGTGCCCTTGATATAAGGAAGGAGGGCCATGCCATTGTTTTCTTCTGTGTCTTGGTTTTTGGGGGGTGTTTCCTTTTGGATTAGCTTCGTAATCCTGTTTTGCTGGTATCCATTGGCAATTAACACATTTGAGAGATTCTGTAACTCAGTTGTCAAGTGGTCTTTGTCAGCCAGGCGTTTGGTTCTGGAGATGAGAGTCTTGGCTACGGAGTTTATTTGTGCAGGGTGGTGGTGTGATTGTGCATGTAAGTAGCGGTTGGTGTGTGTTTTTTTCTGGTAGATAGTGTGTCCTAGGGAGCCATCAGGTTTTTTGTAGATTAGGACGTCAAGGAAGGGAAGTTGGTTGTTGGCTTCTATTTCCATAGTGAATTGTATTTTGGGGTGTAAGTTGTTGAGATGTGTGAGGAAGCTATCCAGTTTTTCCTTCCCGTGTGGCCAAATTACAAAGGTGTCGTCAACATATCTGAGCCAAAGTTTGGGTTTGTGTTCTGACTTGTCTAAAGCATTGGTTTCAAAGTGTTCCATGTACAGGTTTGCGATGACCGGTGAGAGGGGTGATCCCATAGGTGCTCCTTCTATCTGTTTGTATCTTTGTCCATTGTGGATGAAGTACGTGTTGGTTAGGCAGTGGTTGGTCAGGTCCAAGATGTATTCGGGGGGATTGTATTTGTTTTGAATAGCTGTCAAGGCTTCATTAATGGGCACTTGTGTGAAGAGAGATACAACATCGAAGCTCACAAGTAGGTCATTAGGATGTAGGTTTTGCTTCTTTATTGTTTCTATGAACTGGAAGGAGTTTGGTACGTGTGAAGAGATGGATTCTGCATAGGGCTGAAGTTGCTTGGCGAGAAATTTAGCGAGATTTTGTAGAGGTGAGCCTATGGAGCTGACTATTGGTCTGAGTGGTGTTCCTTCTTTGTGTATCTTGGGGAGGCCGTAGAGTTTGGGGCATCTGGATGATTTTTCTCTGGGGATGATTCTTAGCTGGATTTCTTCACTGATAGGAGAGGCTTTTATTTTGGATTTGGTGGTTTTTTCCAGATAGGTGGTGGGATCTGTTTTTATAGGTTTGTAGGCAGGATCTTGGAGTAGCTTTGATAGTTTTGCTTGGTAGTCCGATGTGTTCATCACCACTGTGGCATTACCTTTGTCTGCTGGGAGAATGATTATGTTGTTGTCTTTCCTCAGGTTGGTGAGTGCTTTCTGTTCTTCTTTGTGTAAATTGCTTCTGGGTGGTTTGCTGGAGCAGAGGATGTTGGTGACTTCAAGTCTGATTTTATTGGCTTCATCTGGGTTGAATTTGGTTAGGCTAGCTTCGACTCCGCATATGATGTTTTCCGTGGGGATGCGTCTCGGGGCGACTGCAAAGTTGAAACCTTTGGAGAGTACTTTGGTTTCAGTTGTGGCGAGGATCCTGTCTGATATGTTATGTACTGTTTGTTTCATGGGTTGCTGTGTAAACGTCGCCTAGACACCCCAACTTTTACACGGGAAGACACCCGAGGACACCAAAACCTGCATTCCTGTACCCGTGAAAATCTACGAAAGCATATATATATATATATATATATATATATATATATAGAAAGAAAATGACTCAGGGGGAGCTTTCCAGAACCGGAGGACATTTGCCCGACACCGTTGACATATCCATTCTTTGCCTGGATTTTAGCTCTTCCTTTCTTTATATAAATCTTTATTGTTTTAAAATACAATCACACAACGAAGGTAAGTATAACAGAATTAAGTACAAAAACAGGGGGGGGGGGGAGATTCATCACAACAAAAAAGGCAAGAAAAGATTTAAGAAGACAAATTTAAAAAAAGGAAAAGAGAAATGTTTAAAAGAAAGACCAAATGTTTATACAACATCATGTCTTATGCAACAAAGTTTTCTATATGAAACTTCCAATTGTTCTCATTATACTTTTTCTCTTGTCATGATTTTATCACACAGTTTAATTTTATATCTTTTTTCATATGTTCTGCTAGGATGTTTATTTCATTCATTTATTGAACACAAGTATCATTCCAGTTCTGCTAGGATGGTATCATTTTTACAGTATAATCTTATATATTCCTTAAATATTTTCCATTCTCCATATACTTTCTGATTTAAGGCTCCCCTGACTTTTCCTGTCAGCTTTGCTAGCTGGAGATACTCTATCATAAGTGCTTGCCAATCTGTTATTGTTGGTGTTGTTTCACATTTCCAACTTCTTGCTACAAGTATTCTTGCTACAATCGCAGGATTTTAGCACTTTCACTAAAACATTTAAATACATGCCCTGAAACACCTCTCCAATGAAAAAAGGGACATCCTAAGGAAAAGTAGGACATTCAAAAACAGAAACCAAGACAGCTTCTCTAAATCAGGGATGTCCCGAGAAAATAGGGACAGTTGGAGGGTCTGTAAATATGCTAATTTTTTTAAAAAATAGTAGACATATTTAAATAAGTCTCCCTGGTTGCTATGACTCTTCTCAAAAGCCATGTTGACGCTTTCCTTTCAGAAGGCCCAAATGATTTGTGACTGACATTCACCTTGCCCTATAAGCAACGCCAGAACTCTGGAATCCCCACCCTTCTGGAGGTGTGGCAGGCTAGATTGCTTTACATTTTTCCAGCGACATCTACACTAGCTTGGTGATGTCCAGAGAATGGACGAAGGCAAGATCCCCAAGGATGTGGTCTAGAGGGATCTGTCCTCTGGCACCAGGCCCAACTCTGCATTGTGAAAATGTCTGCAAATGGAATATGAAGACTGGCAACCATAGGTACTAGAATATATGCATAGACTTTAGATATACAGTGGTGCCCCGCAAGACAAATGCCTCGCAAGACGGAAAACTCGCTAGACAAAAGAGTTTTCCGTTTTGGAGGTGCTTCGCAAAACGAATTTCCTATGGGCTTGCTTCTCAAGACAAAAATGTCCTGCGAGTTCCTGCCGGTTTTTCCCCCTCCCCCCCTTTTTCTAAGCCGCTAAGCCGCTTATCCGCTAAGCCGATAAGCCGCTAAAAGCCGCTAAACCGCTAATAGCGCTAATCCGCTAAGCTGTCAATGGGCTTGCTTTGCAGGGCGAAAAAACCGCTAGACGAAGAGACTCGCGGAACGGATTCTTTTTGTCTTGCGAGGCACCACTGTATTTGCAGTGCTTGTGAATATTAACTGTTTCATTTAAAGGGGTGAAGTCTGGGTACCTTCTGAATAGCAGGAAACACTTCAGATGAAGAGGTAAACCCAGCCGCAAAATCATCCTCTCATCTCTTATCTGCCAAGACAAGGGTTCGAGCCCTACGTTGGACAAAATATTCCTGCATTGCAGGGGGCTGGACTTCCAAATTCTATGATTCTAAGATCCCAAGAGTACTGGTACCTTCTGTCCTCCAAAGCCTTCTCCACCAAATTATTCCCCGATCCCCACAACCCTTCCATACCTTGGTGGCTAGCAGCCTGGTCAGGTAGATCTCTGACACCATCTTACTCCCTCGGTCGCCCTCCTTCTGATCTCCATGCTCGTGGTTCTTGACCAGATGCCACATCTTGACTCCACTCTCCAGGTCGGGTGTGATCATGGGCGTCCGGGAGCGCAAGCTGTCTGGGCTGCCTGTGTAGCGGATCATGTTTTCTGAAAGGGCGAAATCCCATAGCTTCAGGATGTTTTCTTCAAGGACAAGCTGGGCAACCAGTTCTGGGGCCTGTTCTCCTGTGAGATCGCCTTACCCCATATATGCCAAATCAACTGATTAGATCGGCGAAACTGGCATTGCTACAGGGCCAGATATATGTGTTCCGCATTTGTAAGGAACTGGCCATTTAGTATGGCAGCATGTATACTTCGGAACTCCCTGCCTACTGACCCGAAGCTGGTGCCTTCGCTGTATTCTTTTTGGCACCTGTTAAAAACATTTTTGTTTAAAGCTGTGTCTCCCAGACTTGGATCTCCAGTTGTTTTTGGACTACAATTCCCATCCTCCATGGCCATTGGTCCTTCTAGCTAGGGATGATGGGAGTTGTAGTCCATAAACAGCTTGAGACCAAAGTTTGGGAAACTCTGGTTTAGACAAACATACATGTTTGGAAAGCTGGCTGGGAACTGTGGTCCAAAACATGTGGAATGCAACAGGTTGGGGGGAAACTGATACATAGTATGCGAGACTGTCTTTCTCTTCTACCATATCAGGTTCCGCCCCCACTCCCCTGAAGCTCTTTAGCTAGAGTTGGCTATGTATCTGTTCACGTGAACACAGACAATAATCTCTTAACCACGCTGGGTTTTTGAGCCTACTATTCTGGCTTGGTGCCATAGCTGTCAACTTACAGATTTGAAAATAAGGGACCAGCAGCCTCGAAAATAAGGGATCAGCAGCCAAAATAAGGGATTTTCCCAGCACAGGTATGTTCAACTTCTGAGCCTCTCCAAGCCAAAGGCAGAAAGCCCAGCCAGCAGCCAAATGAAACCACCATCACCTCTCCGCTGGGAAGCACTGAGCAAAGGTGAGTCCCCAGGCAACGCAGCCAATTTGATCGGCCCAAGGCATGCAAGATCCACCCCCCAGTCGTTCTTAGACTCCTTATTGGGTGAGCAACACAGCCAAGCAACACAGTTGGAGCCTCCCTCCTCCCTGGCTGGCAGGGAGGGATGGAGAGGAGCCGCTTCCTTTGAAACCCGGGAAATTTAAGGGACACCATCATTAAGGGACAGCAGCAAGACATGGCACTGGGATAAGGGACTTTCCCACCAAATAAGGGACGGTTGACAGCTATGCTTGGTGCTCAAATTCCCCGAGTGTGATTTTGACTGCTGCTCTTGTAGATTTTACAAGGATATGCAAATCATGACGCTGAATGGGGAACACCACACTTTATAAGGTTAATGCAAAAGTGGGACCAAATTGTCATCTGCCATGAGCTAAGATCAGAGGTCACCATGGAGGGCAAGATCTATCTTGGAAAATGCACTAATGAGTTGCAAGCTGTATTAATTACTGCCAGGAGCATCCTGGAGCATCGTGGACAGAGCTTAAGTTATTGGTCTTCATCTGCTGGGTCATGACCTGACCTAAGGTGGGTTGTATGAGAAGGTGGTACTGCCATTTCCTTTCCTTTCTTTTTAGCCCTTCCACCCCCATCAGGGAAGAGTCAGGAGTGCAAAACAGATACTTGGGGAAAGCATGCACGGTAAAGGGGTGTGAAATCTTCCTTTTTCTTTCCACAAATATCTCCCCCTCTCTAAATAATGGCATGAAAAACCCAGTGCAACCCAGAGGTGAATCCAACTGACTTCAGCGAGATTAAGTGCAGGACTTTACCGGGCAACTGTTTTTGGGCGAAATTCAACCACACGATGGCAATTTGAGGTTGTGCAGTGATAGTTGTTTTGGAGCTTTGGGGCATATCATGAGGAATAGGTAAAAGGTAAAGGTAAAGGTAAAGGACAAGGTCTCTTGGACAGTTAAGTCCAGTCAAAGGTGACTATGGGGGTGTGGTGCTCATCTCGCTTTCAGGCCGAGAGAGCCAGTGTTTGTCCGCAGACAGCTTTCCGGGTCATGTGGCCAACATGACTAAACCTCTTCTGGCACAATGGGACACCATGGCAGAAACCAGAGTGCACGGAAACCCCATTTACCTTCCTGCCACAGGAGTACCTATTTATCTACTTGCACTGGTGTGCTTTCGAACTGCTGGGTTGGCAGGAACTGGGACAGAGTAACGGGAGCTCACTCCATCATGGGGATTCGAACCACCGACCTTCTGATCGGCAAGCCCAAGAGGCTCAGTGGTTTAGACCACAGCGCCACCCGCATCCCTATCATGAGGAATACCAGGATGTGAGCCTTACACCCTGGCCTAGACTCCCTTCCCTCTCCACCCCCATTGTCCTCAGGGTGCACAGGCTCTTACCATACTTGCTAGCAGAGGTCCTGGAGACGGTGGAATTGTTGACAGCGTTGTAGGCTGTCACCTGCTTGGACACCAGAGCCACCACGGATCCATCGGGCACCTAAAGAGGGAAAGAGCCATAGTGTCAGGGACTGGACTGAAGAGGAATGGTGGAGACCAGCCCCCACTCCTCCTGAACCTTCCCAAGAGGAGGGGGACAGGACAGATTTACAACTGGTTTGCAGAAGGTCATGGCTCTGAGACAGAAAAAGGACAAAGCTGGGAGATAATAGAAGAAGTGGAGGGGGAATGTTAGGATCGTCCTACACTCATGTAGGACCCTGGTAGAGACACATGCCCGACTGGCATGTTCTCTCCTTCCTGGTCGGTCATTCGGGAGCTTCAAAAGCTTTATCCAGTTCTGGGAAAGATCCCAATCCAAAACCCTGGAGAGTCACTGCCAGTCAGTGTAGACAGTACTGAGCTAGATGGACCAATAGTCTACCTCTGTATAAGGCTATGTTCCTAGGGAAGTTCCCTACCTCGGCCACAGGCTACACAACACATATAGCCAGCTTTTATCGGGAGAGAGAAGGGGAAATGGCAGTGAGGTCAGCATGGTGCAAACACACCAGCGGAGCCAATTTGGTGCTCTTGCCAGCATTTTTGCACCACGTCAACCTCCTGGTATGCAGCAGTGACTCAGCCGGCAGGAGGTCAGAGGTAAGCAGGGTGAAGAACGAAGCCTTGAACAGGCCCCGGAGTTACTCTGCACTTTTGAGGAAGGATTTAGGGCTGGGGGTCTCTGGGACTGTGGGCCACCTGAAGCCCAGAAGAGCGGAAAGCTCTCCAAAAGATGGGAAGCCTTCCAGCTCCTGATTGATGCCCTCTCAGAGCCTCTCTTCAAAAAGCAGGCAGAACAATACAGAATATTGAGATGTGCCGGGAACATCTTTGAAGAATGTGTAATTCCGAGAAGAAAGAGAGAGGGGGAGGACCTGGGGAAGAGCCGCCAGCTCTTCTACCAGCAATAACAATAATTAGCACTTAACACAGAGTGCCTTCATCTTCAAAGCATCTCTGAGATGCTAATTAGCCAGCTCTTCATGGAGCCCAGAAAGGTGGCTTTTAACACCTGCAAGCTAGTCTTCTCGTCCTCGCATGAAGGGAGGAGGGTCAACAGTGTCCCACTGAAACATTGGTGGCTATCCAATTGGTGGTATAAGATCTGCACACTAATAGCCTTTTGCTAAAAAGCCTCTTGTGGCTTTCAGGTTTGCCTGCCTTCTGCGATTCAATCCCTTCAAGTTCTCAGCTGTAATGTTGGAAGGCTGGGACTGAATAGATCTAACAGATCTTCCACTCCAGCCTCCTGATCAAACCAAGGAAATGTTTCTGGAAGAATCCTGTGCGCTCCTGAGGCAGCCCTAGACACAGACGTTTGTCCACACTACTTGTTACAAGAAGTGTGTGTTGTTGTTATTATTTATTATTTCGGTCACAGACCAGTTCCAGCCCACATACAATGTCAAGGAAGTCATAAAACACGATAGGGATACATTTGAATTTGCAATTAGGTATAACAGGGACAATACAGATACAGCAGCTGTTTAAAATATATAAATTAAAACTTAGTCACTAAAATATAACCTAAAATTAATGTGTTGTTGTTGTTGTTGTTTGAAAAGTGTGATTAAAATAGCCATTTGAAGGTGGGGGAAGCAGGCAGGGCTTGTGCTTCTGATCTGGATGAAACCCCTCTCCAGCAGCCTTTGCAAACAGCACCATGCATCATGAAGTTTAGGGATCTACTGGAAGCATTTTTGTTTAAGAAGGCTTTTCCTGAGGTATGAGCCAGTCATTCCAGAAATATCAGAACCACAGGGCTGTAAGGTTGAAAAGGACCCCAAGGGTGATTGAGTCCAACTACATCCAATGCAGGAATCACAGCTAACTAATCCCTGACATATGGCCATTCGACCTCTGTTTTAAAATCTCTGCCTGCCACCTCTGCTCCACTGCTGAACACCTCTTACCACAGCCAATGGTTGAGGATGCTGGGTTCTGTAAGGCAACAACATTTGGTGGATTGCATGCTATCCAGCCCTGCCTGGCTGCAGCACAGCTTGCTTTCAAGCCCACTGTCATGGAAAACTGCCAGAGAAACGTTAGAGAACCTTTCCATGCTGGGGCAAGAAGAAATGGACCTCCATCTCCACCCTTGGGCCTCCTCTTCCACCCATAGATCTCCCTCTCAGCTTCTGTAGAGGGGGCTTCTTGTTGTTTAGTTGTTTAGACGCGTCCGACTCTTCGTGACCCCATGGACCAGAGAACGCCAGGCACTCCTGTCTTCCACTGCCTCCCACAGTTTGGTCAAACTCATGCTAGTAGCTTCGAGAACACTGTCCCACCATCTCATCCTCTGTCGTCCCCTCTTCCTTGTGCCCTCCATATTTCCCAACATCAGGGTCTTTTCCAGGGAGTCTTCTCTTCTCAAGAAGTGGCCAAAGTATTAGAGCCTCAGCTTCAGGATCTGTCCTTCCAGTGAGCACCCAGGGCTGATTTCCTTAAGAATGGAGAGGTTTGATCTTCTTGCAGTCCATTGGACTCTCAAGAGTATCCTCCAGCACCATAATTCAAAAGCATGAATTCTTCGGCAAATAAGCAACTTGCCTCCATCTGCCATTGTTGGGAACGAAGGCACAGTATCCTGCGAACCTAGCCCCCCCCCCGCCCTGTTAGCATGCAGGGTCCTCTGGGGAGTTGTGGCATTTCCCTTCAGGACCGAAAGCATCAATCTCCTTCCCCTGCCTGAATGGAATTAACTGCTGTCCTCCTCATTATCTCATCTCCGCTTCCAATCTGTTTCTAATCTGTGGCCTGACATTTCATCCGATGCCATCACAGGGGGAGTGAAGGCGATGCGGGGCGCGCGTGCTGGAATAAAGAAAGGAGTTGGGGGAACGGTTTTCTCTCCTAAGCTGGATATTTCTGATTGAATGTCACCAGGTGACGGAGACGGCTGTCAAGGAAGACAGGGAGAGGCACCCACTTGATGGCTGAGAATGGAATGACTTGTCATTCCTCTGACCCAGCTCTTTCGTAAAGTTTGAAGAATAAACTCCCTCCCTACTGTGCTGGGCCCAGGGGTTAACACGGGCAACGTGGTGCAGGTCCGGTCCCAAATCCAAGGGTTCCACAAGGAGTCAGTCCGACAGTGCATGAGGCAGGCAACCAGGCTAGGTCAGGCACAGGGTCTCAGGCAGGTTCTAGCAACAGCAATGTTGCTCCCGCAACCTGGGGCAGGGTCCGACAGCCTTTTATCTTTGTTGGGGTAACAGCCGGTCCTGGTCCCCCGGTGACTCACCTCCCTGTCTCGCCCGAAGGCGAGCACTCCTCCTGCGAGTACTCAGGTCTCTCCTTCTCTCAGACCTGAGTCTCTGCAGCTTGGGAGACATCAGTGGATTACTAGACCCAGGAGCCGCCTCAGCCTCTCCTGACCAAACTGGTAGTGGAGCAGCTGTAAGTGATGGCCCAGCTGAAGGCAATGAGGTAATCCTTGCATCTGGAGCCAGGGCAGGCTCAGGCCCCTGACTCAGCCCAGCTGGTGTTTGCTGCAGGGGAACCTGTGCAGACTGGGACTCTTCAGGATCAGGCCCCAGACTTAGTTCAGATGATGCCTGAGGCAAAGGATCCGGTGCGGACTGAGACTCCTCTGGTTCCGAGTCTGAACCCGAGTCCCAGGCCATCACACCTACATCTGGTAAACTAGTAAACATCAGGGAGACGGCTAATGATGCATTTGCTTTAATTGTTTTTGTGATGAAGCCAACCTGGTCCCTGGAATTCAAGGGGGTAAGAACAGCAAAGATTCCAGATTACCTGATAGTGAGCGAGGGTATTGAGACGTTTCCAGTCATTCTCAATCTTCGTTGTGAGGTCCTCGTCTTGAAGGATCATCCTGGCTCCGCTCGCTTGCCTCCACTCTGTGGAGAGAGAGAATCACAGGTGACCTTCCCCACCAGGAAACATGGGGGGAACCATGAGAGAGAAGGAAGGAGGGTGACTGTGGTCAGACTTGTTGGCTCTCAGTCTGCAAATGCGAGACTGCCCTAGGCTTCTTCTAATCCATGGCTTGTGTTGCATGAAAAAAGTGCCTCTGAGCTGGATTGGGGAACCTCAGGCCTAGGGGGTGAATGTGGCCCTCCAGAGCTTTCTATCTGGCCCTCAGGACTCTCCCCAAGCCATACTCCTGTTGGCCCTCCTTTCCACCCTCCTGCCTAGTGTTTTTGCCTGCCTGGATGGAGGATAGAGGGGTTGTGTATGAGTGCATGTTGAAACTAGCGTATTACACAAAGGCAAAATTTATCTTAATTGCTCCTCCCACGTTTTCTTCTGACCCCGCCCACCAGTGGCATGAAGAGCATGAACTGGACATTGGGCTGAAAGTGGCTTCCCATCCCAGCTCTAAGAATGTGCAAAATGCTTCTTCCCTCTCTGAGCGACCACAACAAAATTCAACACATATCTGGGTTCAGGAGGCATTGCGCTCGGAAAGCTCCAACGCCCAACTTCACAATTTTTAAAAGGAGCGTGGGGACACCCGCCACAGACTCCATTTATGCTTCTCATACAGAAATGTGAAAACCGCTGCCCATTTGATTTGACCCTAGCAACTCCCTTACTGCATAATTAAAATGCATTTGCAAAACCAACACTCAGCTTTTGCTGTCTATTTTGCAGAAGTTCAACTGCAAAAAGCGTCTATGCTGAACGAAAGTAAAGTGGGAGGGCGGACAAACTTTGTCTGGAAGGACGTGGGGCAGTTTCAAGTCTCTCAGTTTCTAAGTTCCGCAATCTTCAATTCAGTTTCCTACATTTCTGCAGCAATCTGTGATTTGTGTGTCTGTATATACACAAAATTCACCAGCATTTTAGTGTGAATTCCTTCAATCTTACAAGCAGCTTTGGCTTATATACACATTTTTACAGAGCTGTTTCCCCAGTATAATGCTATTTTCATTGATATATGCATTTTATACATGCTTTATTGCACTGTATGACTTTGGTATATATGTTACCTGGCTGGAAAACTACATCGCAAAATTTGGGAAAGTATGAATTTTGTAGGGTGGCTGTCTTTCAGTTCACATATTGTTTTGGAAAGGGCGGGTTTGGCAGGTTCCCCTTTGTATGCAAACTGAATTGAGTTTCTTCACCATCCCTAGTCCTAGGTGGGAAAAGTCTAAATGCTTTTAATCGATCTAGTTCTTTTGGTGCAGAAGCCCACAGACTTTTGACTAACAGAACCATCAAAGGCTGGAGAGAGATATTGGGGTTATCCTTCCACACCTTTTCTGGGGGCTGCTAAAGACCAGCATGCCCTGAGGGAAGCCAGAAGCGAAGGAGCCCAGCCCAGGGAGTTCAGCTCCCAGTTGGCATGACAGGACTGTCCGTCTTCATTTAATCCAACGTATTTGTTTTAGTGTTTAAACTGTGAACCACCTTGGGTGCCTTGGCAGGAAGGCAGTATCCATATACCTCAACTCAATCAATTAATCAATATTTAGTATTATTGTTCATCACATTTATACCCCACATTTCCCAGAAGCACCTCAAGGAAGCATACACAGTTCTTCGCGTCCTCCTTTAATTCCCACAACAACCTTGTGAGGTAGGCTAGGCTGAGAGTGAGTGAGTGACTGGCCGAAGGTCACCAAGTGAGCTTCATGTGGGGATTTGAACCCTAGTCTCCATGCTTCTGGTCTGACACTTGAACCACTACACCACACTGACTCAATCAATCAATCAATCAATCAATCAATCAATCAATCACATAGACCAAGAAGGTGGCACCAACAAAGACTTCTGTTATCAAGAACTTGAATGCCCAACTATAAATCTTTCCTCTCCCCACTAACCAGCTCCTGGCTGGCCTCTCGCTCAACCTTGCCCTGCCCCTCACTCCTTTTCCAGACTCACTTCAGACACATTTCTTCTGATTTGTGCTTGAGATTTTTCTTTCTTCCCCGTGTTGATCTTGGCAGGCATTTGCATGACTTCAGCCATCTTTTGCGAGCTGCAACCCAATTGCAATTTTGAGTCCAATCAAAACATACACACTCAAACGCCCTAGGACTGCAGGAAGGTTGCCATGGCAAACGGGTTAGTGCAGTAGGTCCTACACCAGCAGTTGGTTAACTTCCAGGCGGCTGGAGAAGAGACTTACCACCATTGCCCTCACCAACATTTCCTTTTTGCTGCTGTCAACCTCCTCAGGAGTAAGGATATGGGAGTCAGCTGCATCTCATCTAGCCTGTATGCCAGCAGTATGCCATTTAGCCCTCCCCTCTGAACTGTATTTAAGTTAAGCTCCTTGGGGCGCAGCAAGACAAGTACCAGAAATGCTATTGCTGGTTAACTCTTGTTTTGCTACGTATTTATGTCCTTAAGCCTAGATTCTTTATTTTTTTAAATATGTGCTGGCCCAATTTGATTTTTTGTCATTTTTTATTTTACCAACATGCCTTGTCTTTTGTATATGTGCATTTCCACTGCTCTGTGTGCTGATATTTTGAATGTTTGCTACTTTGGAAATGTGAAAAGGGGGCAAGTGGCATATAAGTATCAATCAATCAATCAATCAATCAATTAAGGGGGAATCATAGAATCATAGAGTTGGAAGAGACCACAAGGGCCATCGAGTCCAACCCCCTGCCAAGCAGGAAACGCCATCAGAGTACTCCTGACATATGGTCGTCAAGCCTCTGCTTAAAGACCTCCAAAGAAGGAGACTCCACCACACTCCTTGGCAGCAAATTCCACTGCCGAACAGCTCTTACTGTCAGGAAGTTCCTCCTAATGTTTAGGTGGAATCTTTTTTCTTGTAGTTTGGATCCATTGCTCCGTGTCCGCTTCTCTGGAGCAGCAGAAAACAACCTTTCTCCCTCCTCTATGTGACATCCTTTTATATATTTGAACATGGCTATCATATCACCCCTTAACCTCCTCTTTTCCAGGCTAAACATACCCAGCTCCTTTAGCCGTTCCTCATAAGGCATCGTTTCCAGGCCTTTGACCATTTTGGTTGCCCTCCTCTGGACACGTTTCATTTTGTCAGTGTCCTTCTTGAACTGTGGTGCCCAGAACTGGACACAGTACTCCAGGTGAGGTCTGACCAGAGCAGAATACAGTGGCACTATTACTTCCCTTGATCTAGATGCTATACTCCTATTGATGCAGCCCAGAATTGCATTGGCTTTTTTAGCTGCCGCGTCACACTGTTGGCTCATGTCAAGTTTGTGGTCAACCAAGACTCCTAGATCCTTTTCACATGTACTGCTCTCAAGCCAGGTGTCACCCATCTTGTATTTGTGCCTCTCATTTTTTTTTTTGCCCAAGTGCAATACTTTACATTTCTCCCTATTAAAATTCATCTTGTTTGTTTTGGCCCAGTTCTCTAATCTGTCAAGGTCGTTTTGAAGTGTGATCCTGTCCTCTGGGGTGTTAGCCACCCCTCCCAGTTTGGTGTCATCTGCAAATTTGATCAGGATGCCCTTGAGTCCATCATCCAAAGAAGATCCACCTGGCTTCATCAGTCCCCCAGCGAAGGAGCAGCTGACCCAATGCCTGTTTTCCTCTACTCCATGGGTAGGCAAACTAAGGCCCGGGGGCCGGATCTGGCCCAATTGCCTTCTAAATCCAGCCCGCAGATGGTCCGGGAATCAGTGTGTTTTTACATGAGTAGAATGTGTCCTTTTGTCATCTTTGGGTTATTTGTGGGGCGTAGGAATTCATTCCCCCCCAAATATAGTCCGGCCCCCCACAAGGTCTGAGGGACATATTGACCGGCCCCCTGCTGAAAAAGTTTGCTGACCCCTGCTCTACTCTATGAATTCCCTTTTTCTTTATGTTTTGTGCTCATTAGATTGTGAACACACACACACACACACACATTATGGCTTGTATCTAATGTTACTGTTCTTCATTCTCCCCATTGCATTTCCCCTCATCAAAGCCTACACCAGAGGTTTGGGGGACTGAATCAGAGGGAGCCTGAGAATTTTCCCCACCCTGTCATTGGTATGTGAGATAATTCAGTCATGTACAGTGGTGCCTCACAAAACGAAAAGAATCCATTTTGCGAGTCTCTTCGTCTAGTGGTTTTTTCATCTTGCGAAGCAAGCCCATTGACGGCTTAGCGGATCAGCGCTATTAGCGGTTTAGCGGCTTTTAGCGGCTTATCAGCTTAGCGGATAAGTGGCTTAGCGGCTTAGAAAAAGGGGGGAAGGGGGGAAAAACCGCAGAAACTCGCAAGACATTTTCGTCTTGCGAAGCAAGTCCATAGGAAATTCGTTTTGCGAAGCGCCTCCAAAACGGAAAACTCTTTCGTCTAGCGAGTTTTCCGTCTTGCGAGGCATTCGTCTTGCGGGGCACCACTGTACATCTAAAGTCATGTTTAAGAAGTGTCACTCGGTAAAAATCTTATTAAAAAAACATTATCAGTGAGGCCATTGTCACGTGTACAATAGTCTGTGCTGACCACAAAACTGGTAAGAACCAGTTAAAGGGAAGCCTAACTCTGACGGTTAGAGTAAAAAACAACTCCAGGTACATGGTATAAGGAGTGCTCTGCAATGTGCAGTAAAAAAAGGGTGGTTAGTGTTATGTACTGAAGTTCTCACTCTGGGCCAGCAGGGGGATACTGTCGATAGTTTTCACTCAGGTCCACATATGCAAATAAGGGATTGAAAGTGACGTTCAGTGATTGGATAGTTACAGAAAATGGTTACTGTTACGTTCTAGTGGAGCTCTATATAAGCAGGCTGGCTGAACCCTTCAGTTCAGTTCTGTTCTGGCCTGTGAATAAACAAGAGCTGTTTGAAGAATCGCTGTGTCGTCTGATATGTTCACCCACAACTTAACAGTTAGTAAGTGTTTTCCAGGACTGTGGATGGCTGAAGAGATGGTGAAGCAATGAGGTGACAGAAAGTAGGGCGTTGGCCAGAGGATGAAATAGCCAAGTTGATGTATTTTCCCCACACAGAGTTTGTCCTCATGAAAGGCTCTTGAATACTCTTTGGACTCTGTCCTGTAATGCATTATTGAATAAAGTTCCCAGTTGGGAACTTGCTGCGAGCCTCTGTTCCGAACCTCTCAAAAAAATTTCCCCACATTTTCAGCATGCTGAAAACTGAGACCTACCGCACTCACCACCATGACAGTTGCACAAGATGCAGGCCAGAGAAGCTGAGAGCTAACCCTTGAGGGAGTTTCCCACATGCTCCTATATATTCCAATAGTTGTGTGAATTGACTGGCAGGCTTGCTGGACGCCTTTCTCAGTCGACCCAAACAAGAGACTCACGCACCTAGATCCATGTCGGCGGCTTTTGGCCGGTGGGAGCAGGGCACGTTCTTGAAGATGGCGTCAAGGATCTTCTCCTTCACTTGTGTGATGGTGTCGCAGTTCAGGATCTTCACGGGGATCTCGGGGCTGTTCACATTGTCAGGGTTCACACAGCTCAGGACCTGTAGTGGGTTGTGGGTTGGAGACAGGATCAGAGGACAGGGCTTAGCAAGGAGGCTGATCCCAAAACAGCATATGAGCAAGGTGGCTTTCTCTGCTAAAACATCCTTCTCCAAACCCTCCAAAGTTCCCTATTTTCCAGGGAAAGTCCCGGAAAATTACAGAAGCCATCCCAGTTTCTGATTTGATTCCGTAATGTCCCGCTTTTCCTTAGGATATCCCTATTTTCATCAGAGAGACATTTGGGAGGGGGTGGTGGTATGTATTTAAATGTTTTAGTGATAATATTGCAGTCGTTGTATAAGGGATTGTTAATTTGACTGGAGTGTACTTGAAATTAATAAGATTTTGGAACGCAGAAATAAAGTAAATTATCAAACCATCAATTCTAGCATGAGGGGGGCATAGCTGTCAACTTTTCCCTTTTCTTGCAAGGAATCCTATTCAGAATAAGGGAATTTCCCTTAAAAAGGGGGAAAACGTTGACAGCTATGGGGGGCACCTAAATTACATGATTTGGCATCTGAATGATTGGTATTAGTAATTGTATTATAATTTGGCACTGTTATAATGAGGCTATTGTAATTGGAAGCTAATAAAAATTATTGTAAAAAAAAATGTTTTAGTGAAAGTGCTTAAATCCAGGCAAAGAATGGATATGTCAGCTGTGTCGGGCAAATGTTCTCTGGTTCTGGAAAGCTCCCCCGAGCCATTTTACTGTGTGCTGCACAGACTTCCCTTCCTCCAGGAGTTTCTGTGACCTTGAACAAGCTGAGGTCTGCTTAAGGAACACCCTCATAATGTTTTACTATGCTTTTATATATATTGGGAGCCATCCAGAATGTCTGGGACAACCCAATCAGATGGGTAGGGTATCCCTATGAAAATAGGGATGTTCTATATTATTATTATTATTATTATTATTATTATTATTATTGACATCCCTATTTTCATCGGAGAAATGGTGGAGGGTATGCAACTTGGAGTAGCATATTTTCCAAAGATTGTGGAAAGAATAGGCTATAATGCTCACAAAGAGTCTGTTAACTTGAAGGCCTCCTCTGGTGGTGGTTGCTAAGCAACATGGAGTCTGAGGCATTCAAGCCCATTGTAGTAGCCGCTGTAGGCCACACACACACAAAGGCCTCATGCCACTGCCTGCCCCACAGAGATCAAGACGCTCCGTCCTCCTCTCGTGATCACCACTAACTTATTCTGCTTTCAAGCTGTGCCAACTCAGCGCTAGAAAGGTTTCAGCCGTCTCTTTGTAAGTTAGGAAGTGGAGGGTTGAAATTGATATAGGAGATAAGGTACTCTCATCAGCTCGAACGGAGTTGCAATATTATTTTATCAGGTGTGTGTTTTTTATCCTGTTTGTCCTTCGGAGGTGCTGAGAAACCACCAATGGGTGCTCAGGCAGCAGCCCAGCCTGATCCAGACCAGAACAAGACCCGCTCACCGTTGCTAGATTGGCAATCCAGAATCCTTATCCCAGAAACTCAACGTTTTAGGTTCTCGTGAGGGAAAGGAGAAGGGCTTTAACCATAGGTCCTTCCTAGGGAATAGACAAATCTTTCAATTTCTGTTTCTCTCCATTTCTCATTAACCTATCAAGTTTGGTCCTCCACATTTCTGAATCAGTTTGTGGCTGTTGTCATTATTTTTTAAAAATGCGCACATAAAATCTTGCCAGCACTTTAGTGCAAATTTAATGTACACATTTTTGTATCGAATGTTGCCTGATAGATGCATTTTTCCAGTAACGTGCATTTTAGGCACTTTGCTCTAATGTGCATGTTTCTGTACATTTTTGTCTCTTTCCTGAAGGCCAATATTTCAAAAATACATAAATTGCCAACCTGTGTCCAAGCCCCAGGGAGATCTTCTAAATTTCTTCAGATTATGGAAGGCCTTGATCCTGATGCTCTCACTCCCAACCTAATTTCTTAGCAGAACTTTCCAAAGCCACCTCTTTCTCCCAGACATCTGGCAGGTTACAGGTTTCCTTTACAAGGAAGGTCTCTGGCTTCACACTAAAACCTGCCCCCACCCTAGACAAACCCACTTACCCCCCCTGTCAAAAGCTAAATGCAAAGCAGATGAGGGGATTCCTTAGAACCTTATCCATGCACTGAGCAGAATGGAAAGTTGGCTGCTACTTCAGAGGCATTTATTAGAAACTTGGAGTTTCATTTTTCAAAAAAAGAAAAAAAAAGGATCTCAGAAGTGAAAAATGACTCTGAAAAGTGAAACGCACACCTCTTTTCAATTTAACACATTTCAGAAGTAGATGTGAAATGGAGGTCTAAACACCTTGTGGTTTCTCTCTCCCCCCTTCCCTTTCCCTCCCTTTTAAGTGCAAATGTTTAGCAGTTAGCATTAAGTTTCAAATTAATAATAATTTGAGACTAAGCTCCCTTGGTGATATTGCCTTGGCACAAGTTCACATGTTGTATTAATCGCATGCCGGTGAAATGATTAAAAAAAATTAAAGAACACTCCCGAAGGATTTCCACCCTCCCTTTTTGGTAAGGCAAATGTTCGGCAAAATCAGTTATCACAGATAATTGATTCCTTATCACTTCAGGCAACTGCCCCACAACCAGGCAGTACCCAAGAAGAAAAAGCTACTGCTGGATAAGAAGAGAAAAAAGAGACGGGACGTGGGGAACTTGCCTCGTTATTTCCACTTTGTCTCCCTGCACAGTGGAGAAAGGCCATAGTTTGATGGCAGAAAAGCGACGGGTTCATCCTTGGCATCGCTAGTTAAAAGGATCTCAGGTAAGAGATCTCAGGGTTGTGTATTGCCGCTGCTGCTGCTATTATTAATTAATTAATTTTTTTAAATTTCTAGGCTTTCTTTCATTCGAGGATTACAGGTTTACAATACAAAAGCACAAATACAAAGCACAGTAACAAAGAAAAACAATACCCTCCCAACATGACCCCAAAAGTCAGGAAGCACTGAGGTGCTTTGGTTGGGAGCCAGTAGTGCTGGCTGACTCCCACCATTGAGCCAGTCACCCCGAGCTTGCAAACTCACTTCTCACCCGGGACCCGCATATTTGCTTCCAAAGGCCTTGCACTGAACTGAATCAGTGTGCCAATGCCAGGAAACCTGCCCACCATGAGCTCGTGGGCAGATGGCAGAATGCCAGGCTGCCCTTTTATAGCTCTACATGCCTCAGAAGGGAAAAGGAGCATCTTCACCCCCACCGTTGTGCCCAGGCACTGAGGTCCAGCGCCAAGGACCTTCCATAATGTGTGTGTGTGTGTGTGTGTGTGTGTACACAATCTAATAGGCTACTATGAGGTGGAGTGAGGCTCAAGGAGCATAAAGGGCATCAGCTGAGATAGAGTTCCTGCAGGGGTAACTCATTGGCTCCCTGGGCTCTGTCCAGGGTCCTGAAAACTCATTTACAGAATATTCAGGGATCACACTGTATTTCCTTACTGTCCTCGCCTTCCACCACAGACTGGCTGCCAGAATCACACCACTGCAGTTCGAAAGCATGCCAGTGCAAGTAGACAAATAGGTACTGCTGTGACGGGAAGGTAAATGGCATTTCTGTGTGCTCTGGCTTCCAGCACGGTGTCACGTTGCACCAGAAGTGGTTTAGCTATGCTGGCCACATGACCCGGAAAGCTGCCTGTGGACAAACACCAGCTCCCTCGGCCTGAAAGTGGAGATGAGGGCCATGCCCCATAGTCGCCAGTTTTATCAACACTCCTGTGGACTTAGCACAGATATCTCCATGTGTCCTCCTGGATACCCTTGATTTTCCACACAGTTGATTTGCATGTGGGGTTCATTTGTTCCCCCAGATGCCCAAACTGTGCAGGGAAGGAGAGTTTTTGCCAGTTTCTTTCTCCCAATGGAGAGGAAATTCCTGCTTGCAAGTTTCCCAGTGGCTGGCCACTGTGAGAAGAGGATATTGGACTATCTGGGTCTTTCATCATCAAACCTTTTATTGGCATCACATACAAACATCCAAAACAAATCAATTCAGAATTACCACTTCCCCAGTGGCACCACTTTTACCCAGTGGTACCACTTCCCCAGTGGCAGTGTATTTCGACAACAAAAAAACCAAATAGAGATATTTAGCCACTAACTTGGTGAGCTCCTGATCATTCCCCAGTAATAGAAAATGCATGACCTCCAACTCTGGTTTCCATTTGGGGATACAAAGTTGATCTAGAAATTGCTGACGGAGATCAGCATATAGTTTACAATTAAGAACTATGTGTGTAAGGGTTTCCACCAGGTGGTCTTCACATGAGCAAGTTATTTCTCCTTCCACCCTGCCTGAGAACCTTCCCCAAAGGAGGTTTGATGGATTTTAATTAAACCTGGACAGTGAAAATGCCCTTCTTTCTTAAGGGCTAAGCAGAAATTCAAGGTAATTGTGGTTATCTGGGTCTTTGGCTTGATCCTGCAGCCAGGTATTGCTATCTATCTATCTATCAGAAGCAGGAAGTGGCTGGAGGTTTATGCCTTTCCCCTGCCTTCCCCTTTCAGAGGAGAGCAACAGCAGGCTGTCTACATCTGTTCAGAAGCAGGAAGAAGTGCCTGGGCTCAGCTGAAATCAATCCCCGAAGAAAGGGCATATGGGACACCCCTTTTAAGCCTCATTAGTGACTCTGTTGCCAACATTAAAAACTCCCCACTGGGCTTTAACCAAAGAGATGCTCCGAGCATTTTTCATCCAGGGGCAGCGAGGGAGCATGTTTGTAGATATGTGATGTCAACAGATATTAACGGATTCGACTGTAAGGATCAGAGATGCAGGGGTGTGCAGGGGACAGAAGGCGGGGGGTGGTGGTGGAGGGGGCCACCCAGCATGTTCTGAGATGGTGACAAACTCGAGACACATCAGACAGCTTTTCCCCGTCCACTTTTGCCCCCGAAGGGCCTATTATAAAACGTTCGCCGTGACAGCTTCAAATCAGGTTTTGTGATCTTTGCTCTTTGTGCATTACTTGTCTCAACAAATGCGAAAATGAGATACGTGTGTGTGTGTGTGTGTGTGTGTGTGTGTGTGTGTGTGTGAAATAGAATTGTCTTCTACCCCCAGGGGAAGGAAGGGACTGCATCATGGCTGGAAGAACTACAAAGAGCATTGCCTGATTGACGCATGTAGCAGAAAGCCTTAAATGTACCCTGGGACCCTGGGACCAGGGTACATTTAAAGCGACAACCTCCTTGATAGACCTGCCTCAGTTTTAAAGATCCTGTGACCCTGCTTGGTCCTGCTGCAGCCACCTATTCAGCTGGTGGGTGTCAGAATATTTCATTCTCCCTTTGCTGGATGTGGGATTGTTACATCACAGGTCTGTGTTTACATTCCATGCTTGGGATGTGTGAGAACGGAAGCCAGTTCTATCTCTTCCGCTGTATTGTACTTTTGTACTTTCTCTGTCTCTCTTGGAGAAGATGTCAGAGCACCCCATGATTGCTTTGTCCTGTATATATTGCTTAATAAATTACTACTACTACTAATGATAATTCATTATTTATACCCCGCCCATCTGGCTGGGTTTCCCCAGCCACTCTGGGCCGCTCCCAACTGAATATTAAAAACAATACAGTGTCAGAGATTAAAAACTTCCCTAAACAGGGCTGCCTTCAGTTGTCTTTTAAAAGTAAAATAGTTGTTAATTGCCTTGACATCTGCTGGGAGGGCATTCCACAGGGCAGGTGCCACCACCGAGAAGGCCCTCTGCTTGGTTCCCTGTAACGTGGCTTCTCGCAGTGAGGGAACTGCCAGAAGACCCTTGGAGCTGGATCTCCGTGTCCAGGCAGAGTGATGGGGGTGGAGACACTCCTTCAAGTCTACTGGTCTGAGGTCGTTTATGGCTTTAAAGGTCAGCACCAACACTTTGAATTGTGCTCGGAAATGCACTGGGAGCTAATGTACGTCTTTCAGGACTGGTATTATCCGGTCTTGGTGGCCGCTTCCAGTCACCAGTCTAGCTGCCGCATTCTGGATTAGTTGTAGTTTCCAGATCACCTTCAAAGGTAGCCCCACGTAGAGTGCATTGCAGTAGTCCAAGCGGGAGATAACTAGAGCATGCACCATTCTGGTAAGACAGTCTGTGGGCAGGTAATGTCTCAGTCAGCGTACCAGATGGAGTTGGTAAACAGCTGCTCGGGACACAGAATTAACCTGCGCCTCCATGGACAGCTGTGTGTCCAGAATGACTCTCAGGCTACGCACCTGGTCCTTCAGAGGCACAGTTACCCCATTCAGGACCAGGGAGTCCTCCACACCCGCCCGCCTCCTGTCCCTCAAGACCAGTACTTCTGTCTTGTCAGGATTCAACCTCAATCCGTTAGCTGCCATCCATCCTCCAACCGCCTCCAGGCACTCACACAGGACCTTCACTGGTTCTGATTTAAAAGGGAGGTAGAGCTGGGTGTCATCCACATATTGATGAACACCCAACCCAACCCCCCTCATGATCTCTCCCAGGGGCTGCATGTAGATGTTCTTAAGTTCTAAAGCAGGTCAGCTAATTCCTGCACATACACACCACCCAAACTGTAGGTTTCACACTCCTTGGGAATAGATGAAGAAAATGCCTCCCCTACTTTCACACCCACTCAAATTGCTGGAGAAGTAATTGTTGGGTGAAAACCTCACCTCGGCGCTAGAAAAACATCATCAAGTAATGGAAAGTCCTTTTCTATAGCATATGTTCCTTATATCTTCTGGCAAACAATAAAAAACCCTCATATTATCACTATTGTTGTTCAAAGATCAGAGACTGTAGAGTCAGGGCTAGAGAAAGGGGCAGGGGGTAGACTGGAGGAGGGTGACAGGGAGATAGAAGCCTGTCATTCACTTCCCTTTCCTTCTTTAATCTCCAGGGAGGAGTGGATCTCTGCAAATCTGCTAAGATTCCTATCAGGGTAGATTTGCCTGCCCTTGAGATATAAAAGGGAGAGCTGATTAGCATCAAAAAGCTGCAAGCAAGGACAGGACAGCTTTTGAGGAGGGAAGAATTCAATCATTGACCTGGAGCGCTGGCTCCTTTGTATTCACCAGCCTGGAAGGAGAAGAGCAGAGATTCCTTTGGGCAAAAGAGATTCCATAGGAAATCACATGGGGGCATCAGCATGCCAGAGGAACCTTGATGTCTGCAGAAGTACAAAAGTCCTTTTTGGGGGGCTGGGGAACTGTGTGTGATCATCGCATGTTGTTTGTGAGCAGGGAATGTAATGGAGTAGACTGGGAAAGGGTAAGACTGGTCAACAGCACCCTGAGCAGTAGTACTCTGTGCTGCAACATTTTGTTGCAACTCCCTGTTGCCTCCTTGAACCCAGAGTAGTCAGCAGCCCTTGCTATTTTTAGCATATAAGGAATTTCAACCTCTTTCTTCCTTGCCATCGGTTTGGTGCTGTTCTCCTCTGCTGTTGAGATTCGGACTAAACATCAGGAAGAACTTTCAGGTGGTAAAAGAAATATTTTCCAATTCTGGGGCTCCCTTCCAATTCCACAGTCCCAACCCACCCCCAATTTCCTCTTCCAGGTACATCAATGGCCCCATCTCTTACCAGGGTCTTGTAGTCGATCTGCTGTCGGATCAGCTTGTCCTCACTAAGGGAGTAGCGGGCTTCCCCAGTGATGGCATCGATTGGGCCCTTCTCCATCTGTTGTTTGATGGCACAGAACAGAGAGAAGAGAGGCTCGCCGGCACATTCCTGCAATGAGGTGAAGGAAGAAAGGAAGGAAGGAAGGGACAATCAATTGGGGCGATGAGGAGACTGCATCCTGCATCAGTGCTCTGTTTCATCCAGTTCATGCCTCTGAAGAGCTGAGCGCAAATCCCTGCAGGGAAGGAAAAGTTGGCAAAGAAATGGCGAGACAGAAGTCCTAGGAGATTGCTTCATTGCTGCCACCATCTTTTCAGAGCACGTTCCACCTGCACATACACTCCAACATTTCTCCAATGAAAATAGGAACATCCTATTCCATAACAACAATTTTACTATTTATCCATCTGACTGGGTTGTCCCAGCCACTCTAGGCAGCTTCCAACATATATAACAACATAATTAAACATTAAAAACCTTTCCGATACAGGGCTGCCTTCCGAAGACATCCGATACAGGGATGTATTCTAAAGATTGTATAGTTACTCATATCCTTGGCTCGGGGGTCCATACCCTCCAACAGTTCTCTGATGAAAATAGGGACATCCTTAGGAAAAGTGGGACATTCCAGGATCAAATCAGAAACCGGGACAGCTTCTGTAAATCTAGAACTGTCCCTGGAAAATAGGGACACCTGGAGGGTCTGCCTGTATGCTCCAGCCACTTCCTGGAAGTTGTCAAATCACAGCTCCAAGCCATGGATGTACAGGTGGACTCTAGAACTGCCAACTCAAGATCTATTATGCAAAGATAAATGTGTGTTGATTTGGCACAGTATTAGCCATCTCGATGCACTTCTTGCTTCCTCGAATTTCCCTGCCCAATATTTATTTGGACAGTGCCATGCACAAAGCGCAAGTGAAGAAGGTCCCTGTCTCCAGGCGCTTACAATATTTAATTCAATGTGGGTCACAAATGAAGGAAGGGGTGGAGCAGGTGTAAACCCAGGGAAGAATTGGCTAGGAATTGGCTAGAGGAATCCTAAGCACATTGACTCATAGGTGTACTCAGAATTGCAGCCAACTAGTCCCTGCCCTGCCCCATAGTTCCACCTGCGTTCCTTCTAGCTCAGCTCCTCTTTTCCGCCTTCCCATGACTCTCCTCTGTGTTTTCTGCCTCTCCTCCCTGAGCAGCTCCTCCGAAATCCACGAGAAGGGTTTCAATTTTTGTCCTCTGCAAATCCCCAGAAGCCGTTCCCTCCTCTGTAGCCCAGAGTAGGGTCTTTCCTGTGCTCTAACACCTGCCTGCCACTTAATTAGCTTATCTCCCGGCAGCATATTGCTTCCAAGGCGGATGCCTATTGCCCTTATCTGCCCGCGTTTTTTTGGGCTAAAGGCAGGAAGACAAGGAGCCGAGTGGGGAAAATAAAATAGCCTATTATGAAAGCAAAGCTTTCAATGACTCACCTCCCTTTCTCTCCCCCACTTTCAGCTGGAAATGGGAATCTGATAGCCGGAGCCACCAAATCGACCTTCCAGGGCCCTTCAAAACTTTTCCCTGCTGTAAAAGGTGGCGGATCATAGGAGGTAGAAGGAACATCTACTTAAGTCTCCTTAAGCCATTCAGCTTCAGAGGCGGCAGAAACGACTGGCGGTAATTGGTTGTGTAAAGGGGTGACTGTCGCTTTTGATTGGTGGCACGTTGCCACTTTTGGTCACAGAAGACAAGGAGCCACACAAAGCCATGTGTACAACTCTAGGGGACTAGCTGTCAACAATGCTGGAACTGAGAGATCTAAACGGCACTTCCTCAGGAGCAAGCAGCAGAGGGAAGTACTTGCCCCCAAGTAGAACATGCATTGGATCAGTGTCTCCAGATCGGCTAACCTTAGTGCTGTTCCAAACCTATGGCTCCTTGCTGAGAGGAGGGACATCTGCTTTGCATGACAGAGAAAATAATAATTTCATAAAACTGTCTCGTTTTGATGATTCCATTTCCTTTTCAGGCTATAGCTAAATTGGAAAGGCCTGTGCCGGCCTACTTTTTTCAGTACCGGACTAGTTGCTTTTAGGCATTGTATTGTAGCAAATGTTCATTCCGGAACACTGAAAAGAATAAACTCTTAAAATCCATGGTGGCCACTATATGCATCAAAAGAGAAAAGGCGAGGCATGGCAATTGTGATTTATCTTGAACTGTTTTGCAGACAGACGAAAGAGGATATTGGGAGACATTTAATGAATAGGAAAATTAGTCAAAGTCTAAATAAAGAAAGACACTGAAAAATGATTATACTGTATGTTAATATATCAATTCATATGCTAGCAAGGTTATGCTTAAAATTCTACAAGGCAGGCTTAAAAGTACGTGGACCGAGAACTCCCAGAAGTGCAAGCTGGATTTCGAAGGGGCAGAGGAACCAGAGACCAAATTGCAAACATGCGCTGGATTATGGAGAAAGCTAGAGAGTTCCAGAAAAACATCTACTTCTGTTTCACTGACTACGCAAAAGCATTTGACTGTGTCGAGCACAGCAAACTATGGCAAGTTCTTAAAGAAATGGGAGTGCCTGATCAGCTCACCTGTCTCCTGAGAAATCTCTATGTGGGACAAAAAGCTACAGTTAGAACTGGGTATGAAACAACTGATTGGTTCAAAATTGGGAAAGGAGTACGACAAGGCTGTATATTGTCTCCCTGCTTATTTAACTTATATGCAGAATTCATCATGAGAAAGGCTGGACTGGATGAATCCCAAGCCAGAATTAAGATTGATGGAAGAAATATCAACAACCTCAGATATGTTGATGACAAAACCTTGATGGCAGAAAGTGAGGAGGAATTAAAGAACCTTTTAATGAGGGTGAAAGAGGAGAGCGCAAAATATGGTCTGAAGCTCAACATCAAAAAAACTAAGATCATGGCCACTGGTCCCATCACCTCCTGGCAAATAGAAAGGGAGGAAATGGAGGCAGTGAGAGATTTTACTTTCTTGGGCTCCATGATCACTGCAGATGGTGACAGCAGTCACGAAATTAAAAGATGCCTGCTTCTTGAGAGAAAAGCAATGACAAACATCTTAAAAAGCAAAGACATCACCTAGCCGACAAAGGTCCGTATAGTTAAAGCTATGGTTTTCCCAGTAGTGATGTATGGAAGTGAGAGCTGGACCATAAAGAAGGCTGATCATCCAAGAATGGATGCTTTTGAATTCCGGTGCAGGAGGAGACTCTTGAGAGTCCCATGGACTGCAAGAAGACCAAACCTCTCCATTCTGAAGGAAATCAGCCCTGAGTGCTCACTGGAAGGACAGATCCTGAAGCTGAGGCTCCAATACTTTGGCCACCTCATGAGAAGAGAAGACTCCCTGGAAAAGACCCTTGTTGGGAAAGATGGAGGGCACAAGAGGACAACAGAGGACGAGATGGTTGGACAGTGTTCTCAAAGTTACCAGCATGAGTCTGACCAAACTGCAGGAGGCAGTGGAAGACAGGAGTGCCTGGCATGCTCTGGTCCAGGGGGTCACGAAGAGTCGGACACAACTAAACAACAACAAAAGGGTTGTATTGCTACTGAGACTCTTAATCTGAGGGTCATGGGTTCGAGCCTCAAATTGGGCAAAAGATTCCTTCATTGCAGGAGGCTGGTCTAGATGATTCCCGTGGTCACTTCCAACTCTACAATGCTACAGTTCTATGATTTGATGACCTTCTTGGCTCGGGGATCACATAACTCCATTCCCTGTAGCATTTCTCTGATGAAAATAGGGATGTCCTAAGGAAAAGCAGGGCATTCCAGGATTAAATCAGAAACTGAAACGGCTTCTGTAAATCTGGGACTGTCCCTGGAAAATAGGGGCACTTGGACGGTCTGCCATAAGGAAAGAGACAAGCAATCGACTCCAAACTTCCACTGATTGTTTTTTGGGCATTGGAGTGTGCAATTGTAATTGATGGGTCTGAGTCCAGGGCACTCTGGTCTGTTTCGTGTGGCTACTTTTTTAAAATGTATTTTTATTAAAGGTTTTCTTGATTTACAAAGGTATGTGCAATGTCTCTCTCTCGTATTTCCCCCCCCCCACGTAACACTTAAAACCCCCCAAAAAACCAAACAAATCGGTTTCATTTGTTGAGACATTAGGAAGAATAGGGGGAAAGAGGTGGAGGGGGGGAAAGATGAGTGGGGGTGGGGTTTCTATTTTACTTAATATATGTGGGGTTTTGTGTCAGTGTTGCTTGTGCAGGTTCTTTGCTGTCCACTTGTGTTCCTTTGGTGGTGAGAGAGGTTGGGGTTGGCCGAGGGTGTGGCTGTTCATTTGTGGTTGGCTGTGGTGGTCTTTCTTTTCATGTGTGAGTGGGGAGGGTGGGTGTTTTGGATCAGGTTAGCCATATTGATTTGTATGCTGTTGGTGGATTTTTGTCAGTCTTGTTGGGCTGTGTATGTGATACAGGGGAACCATACTGGGGTGAAGGTGTCTTCTATTTGTCCCCGTGTCAGTTTCAGTTTACTGGTTCCGTGTGGCTACTTTCATTCCGGCGTGTTACTGTAATGGAAAGCTGAAAGATGACAAAGATGGCCTCTCCACATCTTCACTCAAAGCTTTCTGAATTAATATATAAATAAACTGTAGCCTAATACAGGGGCAAATCAAAGACCCAGGAAAGAATCTGCAGTGTTTAAATGACAAGGGCATAATATTATGACTCATGAATATGTCAGCCTATTTATATTGTTGCACCTAATTATATGGAGAGAGAAAACAAGTGATAGGCATTATTAGTGTTTTAAATAGAGATACGGTGAGTATATTTTGATACGCTGCTCATAAACTGAATATAAGAACGAACAGTATTTTAACTGTAAATTACCCTATGCTTCAAAATCTCAAGAAGTCACCTTTGCTGAGGCTTTGATAGCATAAACATTTGCTTAAGTATAATTCATTAAGCCTTGATTTATTATAACCTAGTAATTTAATTTGTTAAGGGTTACTGTTAGGTTTTTTCGCTTTTGCTTTTACTGCAATTGCGAGGACAACTGAGAGTGTCTGAACATGTGTAAAGAAGCTTGCAAATTGTGTCTGAGCTAGGGAGGTGAGGTGGGAACTGTGGAAGGACGTGTGAATCCAGAATTGGCCTCCACAGTCACTTATGGACTCTTCGTTAAAACTGTGTTTATGGAAGACAATCTTACTAGGCTATGAGTGATCGCCGAAGAAGAAGAAGAAGAAGGGAAGAAGAAGAAGAAGAAGAAGAAGAAGAAGAAGAAGAAGAAGAAGAAGAAGAAGAAGAAGAAGAAGAAGAAGAAGATGATTGCAATGGGTTTGACTAGATGTCTCTCTTGGGTCCCTTCCAACTCTACAATTCTAAGATTCTATAAAATTACAATCTCAGCTTCCCATGGTATTTTCCCTTGGTCCCTTCTTGTCACACTGTTTCCCCCTGTTTTTCCAACCAGCTTGGGTAACTCAGTGAAACCAAACAATGTTAAATACAACAGCTGAAATCCATACTAAGCCCACTGCTTAAAAACAGCCACCACCAGATTTTCCAGATAATGAAATAACAGTCCAGTGAACGCTTAAGTGTGAAGTTGTCACCAAAACTGGTTCTTCTTACCTTGAGAAACTTATAGAGCAGGAACGTGAACCAGTTAGTGAGCATCTTCTCAGCAACAGATTCTGTCCTAGAAGGAATGCGGAGGGAAAAAAATAAACTATGCAGAGCTCCAGGAGAACATCTCCTTGCCTGTTTTGCCATGCCCTCCTATGCCAAACATTCAGATTTTGGATTTACATGGAAACCACTGACCCCCCCCCCCGCAAAGTTTCATAATTGGAATTTGAGAGGGATAACATTCTCCCTGTCTGAATTTCTCTATGGGGTTAGCCTTGAGTTTTATATCTGGTGAAATTTGGTAGCTGCTCGTTAGCCGTGACCAGACACCTTTTAATCTCAGACAAGGCCCACTAATGCTGGGAGCGGTGGGGATGCTCTCATGAGTGGGACGTCAGATCATCCCGTGAGATCTCACAAGAGCTGGTGTGCTAAGTGGACCTGGTCCAAGAAGTAAAACCAACAGCTTAAAAGCTCTTTCTGCACTGGGTAACCCCAAGCGGACCCAGCCTGGGAAGTTTGTGGATTTGCTTCTCAGGTGAGGCCTGCTCCGTGCCCCGACTCTGGGAGCATTAGAGAAGATTTCACAGGACAATCTGATTTCCCACAAGATCTTGTGACAGCATCCCCACCTTGCCCACATATATGACGGGAGCAGGCCAGCAGCAAATCACATGGAGTGGGTGAAGTTAACTCTTAGAAAAACCGGATCTGCCGATATACTGAAAAATGTGAAATAAATTTTTCTATATGCATCAGCCACATCCTGAATACTAATAGCAATGAAGTGGAAAGGGAAAAGTTCCAACGTTATTGGAATGGCAGAACAAATTACTAGAATACGCAGAAATGCCACAATTGACTAATAGACTAAGAGGTAATACGAAACAATCATTTATTCAAAAATGGGATATCTTGAAGGGATATTTACAAAATCATAATGACAGTATAATTTCTATGGCAGCGTTTGAATGACCCTTGTGTAAACTAACTATTAAGAAATAAGGAAAACTGGTACGAAATGTTTTAAGAAAGCATCAGCAAATGCAAAAAGATTAAGGTAATAATGATAAGTACATTTGACATCAGAAAGGTTAAATACACCGGGAAAGGATGGGAAGTCTATTTTAGTAAGAAGATTGGATGAAAGTGTATAAGTTTGAATCAGTTTATTTTTGTAAATTTATATAAGATTACTGATACAAGATTGTTTTCTTTATTTTTCTTTATTTCAAATTGTTTATGCTATCTATGAACTTCAATAAAGTATATAACAACAACAACAACAACAACAACAACAGAAGAAGGAGGAGGAGGAGGAGGAGGAGGAGGAGGGAGGGAGGGAGGGAGGGAGGGAGGGAGGAAGGAAGGAAGGAAGGAAGGAAGGAAGGAAGGAAGGAGAAAGAAAGAAAGAAAGAAAGGAAGGAAGGAAGGAAGGAAGGAAGGAAGGAAGGAAGGAAGGAAGGAAGGAAGGAAGGAAGGATCTGCACAGGAGTGGCAGCCCAAATGAGCTCAGCAACTCTTCTTCAGTAGGTCTTGCTCCTATGAGGCAGTTGCGAAAACTGAAGGTCCCTGCCTTCCCACAGCTGCCTAATTCTCCTCCTCTCCTGGGTCTTTCCCCAGGGATTTGAGACTGCGCCAGCATGCCTGCCTTTGCTCCTCCTTCTTCACACCTCTCCTGGTGGAGGGGGGCTTGTTGCAGCAGCAGGGGAAAACACCCTGGCTTCTTCAGCAGCCTGACTCATCTCTGCCTCTTGGCCTCCCTCCTCTCCAGCCTCCTCTTCCGCCTCTGGTTCTGGACCTATCTCTGCCACAACCTCTTCCTGCTCACTAAGCCCTGTTGCCTCTTCAGCTTCTGACACCTCCTCCTCCCAGTCTGCTCCCTCTTTTCCTTCTGACCACTCATTGTCATCGCACCACCACTCCCCTGGCTCTGAGCCTTCTTCCCTTGATGGTTCTCCAGCTGGTGCCTCCTACCACTCATCTGTGTCCAACCAGCCCACGACAATAAAGTTGAAACTGCACAAGTTAAGCCTCAAAATGGAAACAACCGGAATTACCAACGATTGACAAATGGCAGATGAAGATGATGGAATATGCGCAACTAGCGAAGCTAACCAGGAAAATCCCAAACGAGTGTGATCAAGCGTTCCAAAAAGACCGGAGTAAATTTATACAATATTTGAAGGACAATTGCAAACAATCAACAACACTACCAGGATTGCCTTAAGAACATTGGTAATGTTTATGATTTATACCTTTTATATTATAGGTATATGATTTATACCTTTTTATATTTACTTAAAATGTAAAAATTGAAACGGATGAAATGTAAGGAGAAAGAGGTACAAAAGCGATGAAATAGATAGGAATTATGGTAACCACAAGATGGGAGCGGGGAAAAGTTGACCAGCCCATGCGAGCAAAAATTTAATGTGAGTAATATGAATGTGTTTGTATATTATGAAATGGAAACTTGATAAAATATTATTAAAAAAGAAACTGCACAAGTTAAATGTGTGTAATTTGTGGGTACCCTGTGCTTGGTTTTAATGCTTGCAATTATCTTTGTGTCACTTTTTGTGGAAAATTTAATGAGCAACAACAACCATCTGCTCCAGGGCTTACCTCCGAAGCAGCAGCTTGGGATGGTTTTTGCTCTCCAGGTTTTTGTCTATGAGATCGGCCAGGAGTTGCTTGAGGACATCCGTGGCATATTCCAGTTTGCTCTGCAGCACCGTCATGATGAGGGAGGCCACGTTGCCACGGTCTCGCATGGAGAAGCTGCGCTGGGACTCCAGGGTGCGGATGAAGGACAGGAGGAAGACCTTGTTGTTGATGAGTTGGGCAAAGAGCTTCAAGCCCTTCTCAACCCGCTCTTGCCGATACCCAGGAACCTGTCAAAAACAGAGAGAAAGAAGAGAATCAATGGTGGCCAGCTGTACCTCTAGCACAGTGTTTCTCAAACTTGGGTCCCCAGATGTTTTGGGACTACAACTCCCATCATCCCTAGACAGCAAGGCAAGTGCTCAGGGATGATGGGAGTTGTAGTTCAGCAGGAGCTGGGGACCCAAGTTTGAGAAACACTGCATCTAACATAAAGCTCCATATATGTCAGTCAGTGTAGCTCAGGGGTCAGCAAACTTTTTCAGCAGGGGGCCAGTCCACTGTCCCTCAGAACTTGTGGGGGGCCGGACTATATTTTCTGGGGGTAAATGAAAGAATTCCTATGCCCCACAAATAACCCAGGGATGCATTTTAAATAAAAGGACACATTCTACTCATGTAAAAACACTCTGATACCCAGACCATCCATGGGCTGGATTTAGAAGGTGATTGGACTGGATCCAGCCCCCGGGCCTTAGTTTGCCTACCCATTATGTAGACCAGAGTTTCTCAACCTGTGTGTCCCCAGATGCTGTTGAACTACAGCTCCCATCACCCCTAGCTAGCAAGGCAGAGCTCAGGGATAATGGGAGTTGTAGTCCAACAACATCTGGGGACACACAGGTTGAGAGCTGCTGGTGTAGACTGTCTACACAGAATTACAGTATTACAAAGATGTCAGCAAAAGTGACACGAAGGCGGGCAACATCAACCCCACCACATGGGAATCCCTTGCAGACTGCAATGCCTAGAGACAGACAAACAGGTTTGTGCATCCACAGCAATGACCAGAGGAGGAATGACCGCTGGGAAGAACGCAGAGAGAAGAAACACCCTGGTGCATCTGCAGCAGCACAACTGGGTGCCATCCTCTGCCCCAGCTGCAACAAAACACGTCTCTCCAATATCGGTCTCTACAGCCACAGCAGGTGCTGCAACTCTCCAATGGTTTGACTTCACTCCTAAAAGTGCACTCTGCCATGATCTCCCGAGACAGACGGATGCCAGCAATGGTCAGTGTAGACTTCACTGAACTAGACGGACCAATGGGACTGGTTCAATATGAGGCAGCTTCTGCTCATCGTCGGGAGAAATACAAAGAAATGCAGCTGCCCAGTTGTCACGGGACTGCCAAGGACTGCTTTTGAGTTTGGGGGAGGAGAAGAGTCAGAGCAGGGACAGTCAGAAGGAGACGGTCAGGAAATGACGGAAGGGGGAGAGGGGGTGACAGCAGGAAGGAGCCAGGAGGTGTCAAGGCTCTCTGATGCTGAACCAGAGCCCCAGCACCGCACAGGGAGCTCAGGGACAGATGGAGAGCCCATACCTCTGCCTTTGGCACAGGAAAGGAGAGGGTTAAAGCACAGGGATCAGAGACGTCCCATGAGGCTTCCCCGCCTCTTCTGCTGGAGGAGAAGCAGGAGAAGACCACCCCCCGAATCTGAACAGGACAATTTGGATACATAAGTTGTACTGTGCTGCTTGTACATATGTAAAATAAGGTAAAGGGACCCCTGACCATTAGGTCCAGTTGTGGCTGACTCTGGGGTTGCAGTGCTCATCTCGCTTTATTGGCCGAGGGAGCCACCTTTTGTCCGCAGACAGCTTCCGGGTCATGTGGCCAGCATGACTAAGCCGCTTCTCGCGAACCAGAGCAGCGCACAGAAACGGCGTTTACCTTCCCGCTGGAGTGGTTACCTATTTATCTACTTGCACTTTGAAGTGCTTTCGAACTGCTAGGTTGGCAGGAGCAGGGACTGAGCAACGGGAGCTCACCCCGTCGTGGGGATTCGAACTGTCGACCTTCTGATCGGCAAGTCTTAGGCTCTGTGGTTTAACCCACAGCGCCACTCGCGTCCCATACATATGTAAAATAAAGAACTGTAAATATCTCTCTGAGTGAGCAGAGGCACCAAAGCCAAAGAGGGCAGGGCACATTTGTACACACAAAAAAGGCCGAACAAGGGCTGGCCAGAAGTGGTGCCAGCTTCTCTTTGATAAATCAAGCACCGTGGCTTTGTCCTGATCTCCTCAATTCTCTCTGCAGGACCCTGGCCAGCATAGTACCTGCCAATATTTTTCACGAGCGGCTGCCATCACCACCTCCTTTGCTTCTTCCCTCCCTGGCATGCAATGTGCCTTTGCAGTCTGCTCCACTACGCAGCAGAGGTGGCCGGCCATGCCAAACCGTTTTTACAACAAAAGAAGTTAAATTATAGAACTCGCTGCCACAGGAGGCAGTGATGGCCACCAACCTAGATAGCTTGAAAAGAGGATTAGATGAATTCATGGAGGAGAGGACTATCAGTGGCTATCAGCCATGATGGTTATGATCCACCTCCACAGTTGAAGGAAGCAAAGCTTCTGAATACCAGTTCCTAGAAACCACAGGTTTTCCACAGGCATCAGGTTGGCCACTGTGAGAGCAGGATGACGGGCTAGAGAGGCCATTGGTTTGATCCAGCAGATCAAATGGCCACTTGGGACTAGAATGAAGACCAACTGAGCGCCTGATTGCTTTGTGATGTAATACAGGGAGAAGCACATGTCGCTAAGCCACAGAGGAGGAGCTTTCACAGAAAGGGCCCCTGTCCAAAAGGAGCTGCAGGACTCCTTAGCCACAAGGGTAGCTGAAATATACTCAGAGTTGAGAGTGGATTTCATGCTCTTTATTCAGCTCATAATGGTGAGGAGGAACGAATGTTTCTCCAAAGTATCTGCTCTATATACATTATTTACACAATAGGCTGCACGTGATTGGCTAATTCTGGAATTCTCTTGTAGGCCAATCAGGTTGTGGATTCACTTCCATCTGGAGCAGGATTGGGTGGCTCCTGCAGACCAATCACACTGCTGCATTGTTCTAGGACCAATCAGACTGCTGCATTTTGGATCCTATTGTTCTAGGACCAATCAGACTGCTGCATTTTGGATCCTATTCAACTCAGTACATAACAGTAGCTAATATTTTGTGGCCTGAGGATCCACTTTCTCAGCTCTCCATCCCTTCACTTATGCTGCCAATGAATGCTCTTCCATGCGCAACTACAACTCACCACACAAACAGCACAAACACTTGCTCAGCACACAGTCCACAACTTTCTCCCTCTGTCTTTCTCTCACACACTCAGTAAAGCATTTATACACAGCATTCTCACACACACGAACACACTGTGATGGCCTGGGACTCAGGCTCGGAATCAGAACCAGAGGAGACTCAGTCTGCACCGGATCCTTTGCCTCAGGCAGCATCTGAACCAAGTCTGGGGCCTGATCCTGAAGAGTCCCAGTCTGCACAGGTTCCCCTGCAACAAACACCAGCTGGGCCGAGTCAGGGGCCTGAGCCTGCCCTGGCTCCAGATGCGGGGATTACCTTGTTGCCTTCACCTGGGCTATCACTTACAGCTGCTCCACTACCGATTGGGTCAGGGGAGTCTGAGGCTGCCCCTGGGTCTAGTAACCCACCGATGTCTCCCAAGCTGCAGAGACTAAGGTCTGAGAGAAGGAGAGGCCTGAGTACTCACAGGAGGAGTGCTCGCCTTTGGGGCGAAACAGGGGGGTGAGTTGCTGAGGGATCAGGACCGGCCGCTCCCCCAACAAAGGCTGTCGTACCCCACCCCAGGTTGCGGGAGCAACGTTGCTGTATGCTAGATCCTGCCTGAGATCCTATACCTGTCCTTGCCTGGTTTCCTGCTTGGCGTCCTGCCTTGGTCCTGTCGGACTGACTCCTAGCAGAACCTTCAGATTCTGGACCGGACCTGGACCGCATTTCATGGGTTACCCCCAGGCCCAGCACACTCACACACACACACACACACACAGAGAGAGAGAGAGAGAGAGAGAGAGAGAGAGCGCACATATCCAGTCCTCTCCAGGGATGGATGAGGCAGTGAGGAGGTTGGCACAGTGCAAACAAACTGTCAGAAGGCCCAGATCTGTTCTGCCAGGGCATTAGCACTGTGATGACCTTCTTGCTCTCTCTCCCCTCACCCTCCCTCTCTTTCTATCGCCAACATCTCCAGATAGGCCTGGGAATGTCTCTTTTCTAGAACCCTGGAGCTAGATGGACCAATGGGCTGTGTCAGCATAAGGCAGCTTCTGGCATTCTTGTGTTTAAAGAAGGTGCTTACCTCCAGATCCCTCAGCACAGGGTGATCTTCGATGCCAGGGAAAAGCACCCTCATGGTATAGGTCCGGTAATCCAGGAAGGGGATGCCAGCTCCATCTAAATCGCTAGTCAGCTCGTGGATGTCAGTCTGCAGTTCTGCAAAAGCTGTGATTTAAGGTGGCGGGGGAGGAAGGAGACAAATAAAGCTGGGCTATTAAAGGGAAATATGAATCCTAAGTGGAGAAGTTCTGGGGCAGCACAGTGTACTGAACATCAGGTTGTGATCAGAACGGCACAAGTTCAAATCCTCACCCTTTCATGAAATTCACAGAAATAACCAGGGCTCGTCAGTATCCCCCAGCCTACCCTACCTCATAGAGGTCCTGGAAGGATAAAGTAGGGGCACCCTCCTCTATGCTGCCCTGAGCTCTTTATGGAAGGATGGGATGCGAGGGTTGCATACCATAGAGAAATGTCCCCCCAAAAGCAACTCCCCCAAAGCATGGCTTGGCTAAGGTACAGCTTTAGTTGGTGTTCACCAGCACTGAGGGGCAGAAGCCAGGAAGCCCAACAGCAGGTAGTGTCAGAGCCAATGGCACTAAGAGCCAACTCATTCTAGTTTTGCCCCCCCCCCCCCCGCAGAGTTCTGTCGAGACAACACTGAGACCAAGGAGGAGGAAGCTAAGAGCAGGGGGTTGGGCTAGATGACACTTGCGATCCCTTCTAGCTCTACTATTCTATGGTTCTATGATTAGGTGCAAGGTCAGCCAAGCCAATTGCTATGGCAATGGCCCAGTGCCATCTAAGTGCATAAGATGTGTCAGCTCATTAGTCAGTGAGTCTGCTCATGAGTTGAAGCCGTGTTACATCTTGAAGCTGCATCAACCTTATGTCTACCTTGTGCTTGTACATATCTGTAACTGTATCTCCAAAGCCTACGAGCTGTATGTCTATATCAACGTCTGGAACTGTATTGATGAAGCCTTGTCTTCTACAGCAGTAAACTATTTTGGACCTTAAGCTGCCTCTGTGTGGTGAATGGAACTGGGAGCACCTTCTGCTCTGTGGGTATCTCACCTCAGATCCCAACAGGTGCCACCCCCTGGATTTTATGCAAATAAGAAGGGAGGCAGGTTGGAGCTGGGCGAGGGCAGACCAAGTTTGGTGGGGCCGTGTTGACTTCCCCTAATGGACCAGCTTTCACTGCTAAGCTACAGGACATTCTTCAGACACTGAAAGAACACACACCACAATGTGGTCCAAAGCTCAGTGAGGATCACTTGTATTGCCTATATGAAATCCCAGATTCAAGGCTGGCCATCTCCTGTTAAGAGTCTTGGGTGGAGAGCTGCTTTCAAATGAAGTAGAGGCCATTCCTGATGGTCTGATGCAATAGGTGGCTCTTTCATTATTCCTTGCTTATTGGCCATCAGGTCTCTTCCCCTCCCATCCCTTCTTCCCTGGTTCTAAACTGAGGATGGGGACCATCGGGTCCAGGGATGAATGTGGTCCTGCAATCCTGTTTATCTGGCCCTTGGGATCCGCCCCCCTACGGACACTCCCCACATCCTCTACTAGCCCTGCTTCGTAGCCTCATTGGATGATTAAAAAAAAAATTTATTTAGTGATAAAAACACAATAACAGAATCAACAAGATTAACAGCCGGCAAAACAAAGAAATAAAAAACAACAACAGAGATAATAAAACATGATTTAGATTAAACTGAACACTGAAAGCCTACTTTTATTTATTTTTTAAAATATATATTTTATTGATTTTTTAGCAAAAAAGTGCAAATGTAACAAAAAGAAAGAAGACAAAGAATTAAAAATTTAAACCATAAAACACCACAGCCTGGAAGGACAAAAGTACAAAGGGATAGGAAAATATTGACTCATACAAAGATTCTGTTTACAAATAATAAATCTTTTTTTAAAAATAAAAGAATTTCACACCTGTTTTCCACCATCATTACTGAGAATAAAGGTTCTATATAGTCTGACATGAGCCAGGAATTTCATATACTGGTGACACCAAGAAATTAAATGCCTCAAAATTTGTATAAGAAATAAAATCATCCCATATAGCAAAGCAACTGTCATTCAAGTTCTGCCCTTCTTGAAAATATATCCCACAAACTAAAAAGTATAGTTTGTGGGATATATTTTCAAGAAGGGCAATTTGCCAAAATGTAGAATACAAGCAATCCAAATTACTAAGATTAAAGGTCTTCCAGAATTTGGCAATACAGCCCAGGCTGCTGATAGAAGATGACAAATAAGTTCTTTATTTTTCAAAGCCCATATTCAGGTTCAAAAGCACCAGGTGAAAAGGTGGAGTAATAGTTTCTTTTGCTATCAAGAAACCAAATAAACTAACTCAGCAAATACAACATTCCAAAATCCAGCCACCTTTGAGCAGTCCCACCACATGTGTTTATATGTACCAACTACATGGCAGCCACTCCAACACAGTGAAGATGTACCTGGATGCACGGAAGCGAGCTGTCATGGAGTAAGGTACCAACCATGTTCTAACTTTAGAAAGAGCTCTCAGGTTTGAGCTGGTGATGACCTGTATGGAGGCTTGGTCCACAGACCATTCCTCTGCTCACCTGTATGTCCCAATTAGATTCCCACCATGACTTTTGACTATGGGCCCCAACGGAGGCATTAATCAGAAATGTGTACAACATAGAGACCAGTCCCATTACAAAATGTCTTGTATCTTTGACCCATCATTCAAAAGGAGTTGATTGCCCAGTGCCATCTGTTTTCGTAGAGTGACAGATGAGAAGGAACTGAAGCTGACAGCCCGTTAGCCAGGGAGAAGGTTTATCCCCTCTACGTGTAGAAATCAACCTATTGTACAAAGATAAACATTGCACTTGTACTGCAACTGCTTTTGTCTCTGGCTTTGTGTGGCCCCTGGAATGTTGTCTGGAAGGGGATGTGGCCCTTGAGCTCATGAAGGTCTACCCCACTTCTGTTCTAAGCCATGTGCCACTTCCCCAAGCCAACTGAAACTTCAATCTCTCCTGTCCCCTTAACCTACTCCTTTCCACACAATTCCTTTGCTAGCAGTTTCACTCTTAGCTATAACATGAGCCAACTGGTCCACACACCTATATAAATTCTCAGTTGCCCTGCATCTCAAAATGGGCTCTCCTGTTGCCAGGTGCACACTTCTCTACTTTGCATATGACAGAAGGCTCCTCCCATGGCTTTTAAAAATAGTTTTGGTCCCTTCCGCTTGCCGTACCTTCCTTGCACTCCAAGGCGACCCGGGACTCCAAGTTGTCCATTTGCATCTGGAGCCGTTTGAGGGTGAGGTCACTCTCGCGGGACTTGCGTTTGTAGGCAATCAGCACAGCCACGATGAAGATGATGAGGAGCCCCCCTGCCACGGCAATGCTGACAATGGCGGGCAGGCTAAGTGGGCTGTCCGGGGAGATGTTCACCATCCCTGGAGAAAACTCCATCCCTCCAACGCGAGCCTGCAAGGAAGTGAGGAAACCAGATAAGTTCAAGGCACTCCAGAAAGACACTCTGCAAAGCCCCAAATGTGGCACTGCCTGCAACACTCAGCTTCCTGAGACTCTGGGCTTCCTTTACTTCTAAAGCCAAGTTTCTAGCCCATGTGGTTTCAAGGATATGCTTGAAAGAGTATGTGCTGAAATCTGAGAAGCCAGAGATGAGCCCAAGAAAAATCTGCAGGGCTGAATTGGTTTGAAGAACACCTTACCTTTCTCCATAACTAGCAAAAAAAGAGGAACAAATCAGTAAAAGCTGAAGGATAATTACTTATTTTATTCAACAGGGTTTAGATACTGCTTAATCAACAAAAAACTCAAAGCAGTGAAAGAATACATTATGCAAAAGAAGATACATTATGCACATTTCTTCGACTTTGCATGATTTATGCAGGCTGCAGAACCCAACCTTTCCTCCAGAAGAGAATTGCATTTGCTCCGCAGCATATTAGTGCTTTTGCTCACCGTCACTTTATGCCGTCCAGTGAGATTTGGGGACTCGCATAGCAGCTGCACTTCAGACACCGTGGGGATACAGGGCTTCTCACCAACCAGAACAGTGTAATTCAGCTTGGTGTTCCCTCCTGTCAATGGGATCAGGTTTTTACCCTGTGTTGAGAGAAACGAAACCCATCAATAGGTGAGCAGCATCAAGGAGCAGAGGCCCTTGTGGTGAGTGAAAGGCCCTGGCTCATCTTTGGCTTTGACATTCAGCAAGATCCAACTGTACATTTCACTGCAGAAAGTGGGAAGTTGGTAGCAAAACGTTCTCTGGTTCAATGAACCCTCAAACCCAAGCCCAAGAACCACCCAGTGCCCCAGCGATATGGGCTCAAAATATGGCATCCTTATGTTCATCTGTAGGGACGCAGGTGGCGCTGTGGGTTAAACCACAGAGCCTAGGATTTGCCGATCAGAAGGTCGGCCGTTCGAATCCCCGTGACGGGGTGACCTCCCGTTGCTCGGTTGCTGCTTCTGCCAACCTAGCTGTTCGAAAGCACGTCAAAGTGCAAGTAGATAAATAGGTACTGCTCCGGCGGGAAGGTAAACGGCGTTTCCACGTGCTGCTCTGGTTCACCAGAAGCGGCTTAGTCATGCTGGCCACATGACCTGGAAGCTGTACGCCGGCTCCCTCGGCCAATAAAGCGAGATGAGTGCCGCAACCCCAGAGTCGGCCATGACGGGACCTAATGGTCAGGGGTCCCTTTACCTTTTATGTTCATCTGTAATGGCCACTGAACAAACGTGAGAACATGAGAATTTAGTCAAAAGGGCATCACGCTTCACTAGAAATTTGGGGGTTCACTAGGAAATGGATGGTGTGGTTTCATTTTTTGACCACCACTTCCTCTCCCCGTACCTTTAATATCACAGGGGTCCCTGGTTTCAGCTCCAAAATCCCAGAGGGATTGAAAGCCTCAAAGATGGGGTTTGGGTAGTAGGTGAAGTTGGGTTTCTCGAGGATCAGCAAGGAGTGGACGTTGTCCAAGATGAAGCCAAACTCATCTGGCCACACAGGAGGGTCGGTCTGGTTATTTGGTTCCACCGCTGGAGCTTGGCAGATCATCTCCGTGTCGTTCTGCACTTCACAAACCTGAAATGCACAATCCAATAGAGGGTGCAAGTGCAGTTTATTAGGATCATGAAATAGGCTAAAAAGCCATGTCAATATCTGGGCAGAGGGTGGAATTATCAGCTGCACAAGTAACCAAGGTGATAGGCATTCAAAAATCTCATCTCAACCATAAGATGGTGATGATGATGTTGATGATTTATGACTTTTATCAGGACAGGTGAATCAAAGGACTTCTTAATGCAGCACCTAGGCTATTGAAGTTGCTCCCATAGGAGGCAGTGATGATCACCAACCTAGTTAGCTTTAAAGGAAGATCCCACAAATTCATGGAGGAGAGGGATATCAGTGGCTACCGGCAGTGATGGCTGTGCTCTGCTGCCACATCTGGAGACAGCAATGCTTCTGAACACCAGTTGCTAGAAACCACAGTAGAGGTGAGGGTGAGTCATTCTGGACTCACAGCTGTCCATGGAGGCACAGGTCAATTCTCTGTCCAGGGCAGCTGTCTACCAGCTCCATCTTGTACGCAGGATGAGACCCTACCTACCTGCAGACGGTCTCGCCAGAGTGGTGCATGCTCTAGTTTTCTCCTGCTTGGACTACTGCAATGCGCTCTACATGGGGCTACCTTTGAAGGTGACCCAGAAACTACAACTAATCCAGAATGTGGCAGCTAGACTGGTGACTGGGAGCAGCCACCAAGACCACATAACACCAGTCTTGAAAGACCTACATTGGCTCCCAGTACGTTTCTGAGCACAATTCAAAGTGTTGGTGCTGACCTTGAAAGCCCTAAACTGCCTCGGCCCAGTAGACCTGAAGGAGCGTCTCCACCCCCATCGTTCTGCTCGGACACTGAGGTCCAGCTCCAAGGGCCTTCTGGCGGTTCCCTCACTGCGAGAAGCCAAGTTACAGGGAACCAGGCAGAGGGCCTTCTCGACAGTGGCACCCGCCCTGTGGAACTCCCTCCCACCAGATGTCAAAGAGAAGAACAACTACCAGACGTTTAGAAGACATCTGAAGGCAGCCCTGTTTAAGGAAGCTTTTAATGTTTAAGAGACCACTGTATTTTAATGCTTTGTTGGAAGCTGCCCAGAGTGGCTGGGGAGACCCAGCCAAATGGACGGGGTATTATTATTATTAATAATAATAATAATAATAATAATAATAATAATAATAATAATAATATTTTCAGATCCTGCTTGCTGGTTTCCCATAGGCAACTAGCTGGACACCATGAGAACAGCTAGATGCGGGACTAGATAGGTCATTGCCCTGATCCAGCAGCTTCTTATGTTCTCGTGTTTCTGATAAGACTTATACAACATTACAGAAGACCTGTGCTACCATTGCTTATTCCGATTCTTATTTTATATCATTTACCTGCTTCTGTTTGCAAAGAAACCTACTTTGTTTTACCGCCCTTTTGTGGCAGATGACTGGGAAAGCTTTCTTACGTTGCCCTTGAAAGATTGTAATTATTGGTTAAGCATTTGAAAAGGCAGTGGTTTTACTCGCAAATGACTGGATGAAAAAACAAACCAGGAAGAAGCAAGCAAGCAAGCAAGCAAGCAAGCAAGCAAGCAAGCAGATAATGGCTTCTTTTGCCTCTGTTGTGTTAGAATCCATTAAAGTGAATGTGCCTGGCAGTTATCTAGATTATCCCTGGATATATTTAGCAGGGTTTGTAGTATTAGGAAACTTCTCTGAGCCTGGCATTAGCTACTGCTATTCTTTTGATTTTGGCCTAAAGCAAATGAACATGAATCAATAAGAAACTCATGTTGCAGTTTTACACATCACTTGGGAAGACAGGCAAACTAATACCAGTGTACTGGAAGAAGCAAAGATCACCAGTATCAAAGCAATGATTCTTCAACATCAACTTCGTGGGACAAGTCATGTTGTGTGGATGCCTGATTATCATCTTCCAAAGCAAATACTCTATCCTGAACTTAAAAATAGAAAGTGTAATTCTGGTAGTCAACAAAAGAGGTTTAAAGACTGTCCCAAGGCAAATTTTTAAAAATATAGTATAAATGCCGACAACTGGGAAACACTGGCCTGTGAGTGCTCCAATTGGAGAACAGCCTTTACCAAAGGTGTCATGGGTTTTGAAGACACTCAAACTCAGGACAGAAGGGAGAAATGTGCTAAGAGGAAGGCAAGCTTAGCAAACCATCACCGTGATCAACTCCTGTCTAGAAACCAATGTCCCCACTGTGGAAGGATGTGTGGATCTAGAATAGGCCTCCACACTCACTTACGGACTCATTGTTAAAACCGTGTTTATGGAAGACAATCTTAATCGGCTCCGAGGGATCGCCAAAGAAGAAACAAAGAAAGAAGAAGCCCTCCATGTGTTTTTGACTACCACTCCCATCAGTCCCAGCCATGAAGCAGCTGACCATTCATGATTTCAGCAGGCAAAGTGGGGGTCTGCATGGCAGACTCTCCTTGCACCCAGAGCCAACCGAGCCAGACAGACCTCAACAGATTGGCTCCTCTACCGCAACCAAACTCCCTCCAGAATGAGATATAGGGGGGTTGGATTACTCTGTTATTCCCAAGGTAAGTCTTTACAGGACTGCAGCCATCAACGTGTTTAAACTTTGGCTCCATTACATCAGAATGTGGTAAACGCCAGATGTCTTGCCCAAAGCAGGAGGGATCTGAGGAAGGTGGCATGATGTTGTCACCTCTAGCTATGCAAACAAGCTCGCAAAAAAATGCAGAGCTTTGCAGAAGCTCCTGCAAAGTGTTGGCATGTTTTGTTAGCATCAGAAGATGTTTTAACAGAATCTTTTCGGGTTGCAAAAAACCCCAGAACGGAATAGAATTCAGGCCTGAGAGTCCTTCTCTGAACTGGCACTTCTAATCAGCTAGAAACAAGAACAACCTCCTCCTCCTTCCCTCTCTCTTTCTCTGGGCCCCCACCTTCTGTATTCAATCTCGCCAGTGAAATAGGCCAAGCCATTCTCCATTAGGTTCTATGCCAGCTCCACAGAGCGATCGTGTTGAGCTAAATCAGAAGTGACACAACTCAAGACTGGCCTCACAGATGTGCTGGCTTGGCATGCAGAGTTCATCCTACTGCAGAATGAAAAAGCTCACAAGACCAGCACAGGATGCCCCGGCGCTTAACTGCCATGTTTCTGCAGAAAAGATGGTACTGGGGTTTATATCATATCAACAAAATGTCCATTGCAGGAATGGCCAGGATGAGTCAGGATGCTGTAGGGACCCCCGGGGGCGCGATATATCCTTCTTCAGTGTGTGCACAGCAACACATTTCACACACACACACACACACACACATACACACATGGGCCGCCAGGTTTCCTTGGAGTGAATAGAAGTTCCTCACTTTTGTGGGGGACACAGTTAGTGTTATGTACTGAGCTGAATAGGATCCAAAATGCAGCAGTCTGATTGCTCCTAGAACAACAGGATTCAGAATGCAGCAGTCTGATTGGTCCTAGAACAATAGGGTCCAGAATGCAGCAGTCTGATTGGTCCGCAGGAGCCACCCAATCCAACTCCAGGTGGAAGTGAATCCGCAACCTGATTGGCCTACAGGAGAATCCCAGATCTAGCCAATCACGTGGGGCCCATTGTGTAAATAATGTATATAAAGCAGAAATTTCGAGGGAACCTCAATTCCTCACTTCTATGAGCTGAATAAAGAGCATGACATCCACACTCGACTCCGAGAATATTTCAGTTGGGTTAGTCCTTTTTCTTAGTCTTGGCCATTGAAGACCATTTACTTTGCCCCATAGAATTGAATGGGGGAATCGGGGCATGCTGCCCTCTGCACAGCATCATTCAGACGCAGCTCACTTGGTAGAACAGAGCTGCTCAGTTCACAGAAGTGAGGTTAGTGCAGTGCAAATGCACCAAGCGAGTAAATAAAGGTGTTTTTTCTCCATTCTCCCCAGCTCAGAAGTCCAGTCATTTCAACTTCTGATCCCAAATGTATTTACATTTAATTAATCTTCATCTTCTGAACTCCCTGCACTGTATCCTCAGAGAAAACATTTTTAAAAAAATATTTTTTAAGGAGTCAATTTGGGTTTAAAAAATTTCTGTCTGATCCTTATCCTTAGTATAGGCAGATTTAGGGGAGTGAGACCGGTTCACCTGCAGTGGGCATTGAGTTGAGAGGGTGCTGCAGGGGCCCCAGGGATGCAGGTGGCGCTGTGGTCTAAACCACTGAGCCTGTTGGGCTTGCCAAGTGGAAGGTCAGCGGTTCGAATCCACACAATGGGGTGAGCTCCCGTTGCTCTGTCCCAGCTCCTGCCAACCTAGCAGTTCGAAAGCACACCAGTGCAAGTAGATAAATAGGTGCCCCTGCGGCAGGAAGGTAAATAGCATTTCCATGCGGTCTGGTTCCCGTCACGGTGTCCCACTGCACCAGAAGCTGTTTAGTCACACCAGCCACATGACCCAGGAAGCTGTCTGCGGGCATATGGCAGCTCCCTCGGCCTGAAAGCGAGATGAGCACCATGCCCCTTAGTCTCCTTTGACTGGACTTAACCATCCAGGGGTCCTTTACCTTTTACCTGCAGGGTCCCACAACAATGAAGGTGAGAGGTGGGGCAGGGGGAGCCAAATATTGGTGTCGTACAGGGCACCGCTGAAATTTGAAAGCCCAAGGTTTGCCACTGTCCTTAGAGTTCTGGGTGGGCAAAAGTAGTTTTGAAAGCTAACTGGTTTAAAGTGACCATGTATTAAAATTAGATCCTGGTTTTCATCTATTTCTTGTATTCTGGTGTGATAAATAGAACTGAAGATTTTTAAATTTATTATTATTTTATTAGATTTCTATACCATTCTTCATCCTAAGAGGGACACGGGTGGCGCTGTGGGTTAAACCACAGAGCCTAGGACTTGCCGATCAGAAGGTCAGCAGTTCGAATCCCCGCGACGGGGTGAGCTCCCGTTGCTCAGTCCCTGCTCCTGCCAACCTAGCAGTTTGAAAGCACACCAGTGCAAGTAGATAAATAGGTACCACTCCGGCGGGAAGGTAAATGGCGTTTCCGCCAGAAGCGGCTTAGTCATGCTGGCCACATGACCCAGAAGCTGTACGCTGGCTCCCTCGGCCAATAAAGCGAGATGAGCGCCGCAACCCCAGAGTCGGTCATGACTGGACCTAATGGTTAGGGGTCCCTTTACCTTTACTTCATCCTAAGATCTCAGGGAAGACCACAAATGCAGGATAAAACCTTAAAATAAGTACAACAATGGTAAGCAGATGCCTATAGAAAGACCAAGTCGGGATATGAATGAAACTGATGTTGAACTCCATCCACTGGAATTTGGACACACACTGCCTCTGATCATCCTGGCCAGTAGGCTGTTAATAGCTGCAACCTCCCTGGATTTGTCTAATTATATTTTAAAACCATCCAAATTAGTTGAGTCTAGGCTAGAATGGCATAAACTAGAATGAAACAGGACAGCTGGTGGTGAATTTCACAACATGCACAACTCACAAAGAGTAGGAAATTTGAATTGAATTTAGAAACAGTTGCCAAAAGCATCGGTATGGTGGTGATGGCTCCACAATAGATCTCCACTGGACCAATTTTCATTTACAGAGAAGGAGAATAAGAAGTGACATGACAGAATTGGATAAAATTGGCATGGAGAAAGTGAATAGTCCCCCCCCCTTTCTTTTCCCCCTCTCTCATATAATACGACAACTCTTGGACATTCAATGAAGATGAACACTGGAAAATCGTGACACAACTCATAGTCAAACTATAGCGCTCACTACCACAAGAGGCAACAACGGCCACCATCTTTAATTTTTATTATTATCCTTGTTTTAACAACACTATAAATAAATGACATAGAATAGCAATAAAAACTGAGAATGCGAAAGAAAGAAAAAGAAAGTTATACTACAGCACTATAAAAATTAACAATTACAATTCCATATATACCTATCTAATATATAGATACTGTTATTACCCAAACACACACACATGTATATATGTATATATTTAACTTATTATATTTAATTTATTATATGTTGTATAAACCTGGGACGCGGATGGTGCTCTGGGTTAAACCACAGAGCCTAGGACTTGCCGATCAGAAGGTCAGCGGTTCGAATCCCCGCAACGGGGTGAGCTCCCGTTGCTCAGTCCCTGCTCCTGCCAACCTAGCAGTTTGAAAGCACGTCAAAGTGCAAGTAGATAAATAGATACCTCTCTGGTGGGAAGGTAAACGGCATTTCTGTGCACTGCTCTGGTTTGCCAGAAGCGGCTTAGTCATGCTGGCCACATGACCTGGAAACTGTACGCCAGCTCCCTTGGCCAATAAAGCGAGATTAACACTGCAACCCCAGAGTCAATCACGACAGGACCTAATGGTCAGGGGTCCCTTTACCTTTACCTTTATGTTGTATAAATGGTTCCAAATTTCATTATACTCATCCAGGCAAAGCCTATGTCTATAAGCAATGCACTCATAAGTACCAAGTGTAGTCATATCTTCAATCCATTGATTAAATGGGGCTGTAAATTTATCTTCCCAGTGCAGCAATGGTAGCCTTTTGGCCATAGCGGCCACCACGTTTAATGACTTTCAAAGGGGAGAAGACAAAGTCATGGAGGATAAGCCTATCAATGGAGGCTAGCCATGATGGCTATGTTCTGTCTCCATGCTTGGAGCAGCAATTCTTCTGAATAAAAGTCATTGGGTATCACAAGTGAGTAGATCCCTGTTTGTGGGCTTCTCCATGGGACACCAGGTTGTTGGCTACCATGATGGTCCTGCTTGCAGGTTTCCCATGGGCACCTGGTTTCCCCACGGTGAGAACGGGATCCTGGACTAGATGGACCATTGGCCTGATCCAGCAACCAGGTTCTTCTTATGCGATTCAATCCCTCTCCCTATTTTTTGGACAGCTCGTATCTGTTTTATCGACTCTCATACTCACGTTGATGTGCTCTTTTCCACCATACTTCGCCCTGATCTGAGGGTTCTGGATGAGGTCCAAGTTCGTGCCCCGCACTGTAATGGGTGTATTTCCACTGATGGAGAGATAAAAGGAAAGGAAAGGGGGAGGAAAATCAGCTGAAATCTCCCAAATCATGCCTATGGATGCTTACCCAGAATAAACTCAGAGAGTCCACAGAGATAGAAATCCACTCCCCTTGTTTTTTGTTTGACCTGGACCTAAACATTTCACTCCACTGCTCATCCCCCCATGAAAGTGGGGTGTGTGACATCATCAGTGACTTTTCGGGGAGTGGGCAAAACTGACATACTTTTGGGTGGGTGGGGTCAACTTGGACAATGGATGCAGCTCCATGGTGTGATTTGGAAATGCAGCAAAATTGCACAAACTGCTTAGTCTGTCAACCGTCCCTTATTTGGCGGGAAACTCCCTTATCCCAGCGCCGTGTCCCGCTGCTGTCCCTTATTGATGATGTCCCTTAAATTTCCCAGATTTCAAAGGAAGCAGCTCCTCTCCTCTCCCTCCCTCCCTGCCGGCCAGGGAGGAGGGAGGCTCCAACTGTGTTGCTTGGCTGCGTTGCTCACCCAATAAGGAGTCTAAGAACGACTGGGGGGGGGTGAAGCTTGCATGCCTTGTGCTGATCAAATCGGCCGCGTTGCCTGGGGACTCGCCTTTGCTCAGTGCTTCCCAGTGGAGAGGTGTCGGTGGTTTTCCTTGCTGCATCCCCTTTGCCAGGTTGCTGCGCTGTGGGAACCACCACTTGAGGCTTTGTTTGGCTGCTGGCTGGGCTTTCTGCCTTTGGCTCAGAGGCGCTCAGAAGTTGAACATACCTGTGCTGGGAAAATCCCTTCTTTTGGCTGCTGATCCCTTATTTTCAAATCTGTAAGTTGGCAGCTATGAGTTGACCTTCCCCCATGTCTGAATTCTGTTTGGGAAAGGGTGCCAGCTGCAGTGGGATGTATGAAACAGCTCAAGGCCAAAGGCCTCTCGCATTTCTTATCCACCTTCTCTTTCTCCAAAAAAAGTGTGAATGAGCATTGGTGTGGAGGGAGTATAAAGCCAAGGCTGCTCTCAGCAGCATGTTGCAAGGAGAACTGAACTGAGATTCTGAGTTGGATTAAGCAAATCTCTCTGTATATTTGGATCTCTACATTTTAACCTCTTTAACTCGGGTTAAGAACTTAATTCGTTCTGGAGGTCTGTACTTAACCTGAAACTCTTCTTAACCTGAAGCACCACTTTAGCTAATGTGGCCTCCCGCTGCCACCGCGCCATAGCCACACAATTTCTGTTCTCATCCTGAAGCAAAGTTCTTAACCCAAGGTACTATTTCTGGGTTAGCGGAGTCTGTAACCTGAAGTGTCTGTAACCTGAGGTACCACTGTAGAATAGTCCATGATGGACCCGCTAACCTGGAAGAGTTCCCTCGAGTTGAGAACTTTGCCTCAGGATCAGGATCAGAACGGAAATCGTGTGCTGGCGGCGCAGTGGCAGCAAGAGGCCCTTTTAAGGAAAGCACGCCTCTAGTTAAGAACAGTTTCAGGTTAAGAACGGACCTCCGGAACGAATTAAGTTCGTAACTAGAGGTAACACTTATAGTGTGTTTGACCTGCCTTGAGTCTTGAGGCAATAAACACTTTGAACTGAACTGGGTTTGCAATGAGTTTTCCCAACCATCAACTCTGGAAAGGCTGACAGCTAGAGAGGAAAAAGACTCTGATGATCTGCTAGACTACCGTATTTTTCACCCCATAGGGCGCACTGGCCTATAGGGCGCACCTAGGTTTTTTTTGGGGGGGGGACCCCAGCCCCCAGAACAGGCTGCTATCCGCAAGCCGTGGGAGAGCTGCGCGAAGCTCAAATCCTGGGGTGCAGGCAGCTCTCCGCAAGAGGTGGGAGAGCTGCGCGAAGTCGTGCAGCTCTCCCACAGCTTGCGGATAGCTTCCTGAAGCCTGGAGAGCGAGAGGGGTTGTTGCGCACCGACTCCTCTCGCTCTCCAGGCTTCAGCATTTGCCCCATAGGGCACACACACATTTCCCCTTCATTTTTGGAGGGGGAAAAGTGTGTCCTATAGGGCGAAAAATACAGTACTCTGCAGGAGCTGCAAATACTGTGCTGGTGCAGCAATAAAACTGCTAGCGCATTTGCAAAGCTAAGGAGGGTCCAGTATAGTTTCAAATTGGATGGGGGGGGGGGACCGTGGCTTGAGATTTCTGCAAAAAAATAAAAAACAAAAGCTTTCTTCTTCTCCTTCTTCTTCAAAAAAAAGAGAGAAAAAAGAGAGAAAGAGAAAAAAACCCACCTGCCACCTCATCTTTAAAGATAAGCCCTTGCCCAAAACAATCTTTGATCCCCTATTCTGCAAAAAAAATAAATTAATCAAAACTCTGAGAATGTTTCCTTCCCCCCTTCAGAAAAAATGAAATATACCATCTTTTTTCCAGTGACCTTTTTAAAAGCTTCCTTTGTTAAATAGCATACTTAAAGAAAACAGAGAAAATCGACCACATGTGACTTTGCACACAAAGACATCCGTATTCCTCAATACGGTAAGAAATAAAAACAGCCACAATCAGCCCATGCCAGTATGAAGTCTTTACCCTCTCTGCTGCCTTCCAAAAGAGAAGATTCCCTCAAGCTGCAGTCCCGGTCAGGCAAACTTGCCTTTGTACTTCTGATGGAGTGTAGCATTCTTCTTCAGAGTAAAAGGACTCAATAAACCTATGCCATATTGCGTAAAGTCTGTCCGGTTCCTCCTTGCCTGTCAGGAGCCTTTGGTGAGGAATCAGCCTTTCAGCCACTGCTATAGAGCAGACACTGCAGTACCAAAAGTCCAGATCTAGTCCTTCAAAGTTCCCTCCATTTCTGTGCAACGGACAGACAAGTTGCTTTTATCAAAAGTTGTCACATATCCTTAGGTTGGGACACGGGTGGTGCTGTGGGTTAAACCACAGAGCCTAGGACTTGCTGATCAGAAGGTTGGTGGTTTGAATCCCCGCGATGGGGTGAGCTCCTGTTGCTCGGTCCCTGCTCCTGCCAACCTAGCAGTTCGAAAGCACGTCAAAGTGCAAGTAGATAAATAGGTACCGCTCCGGCAGGAAGGTAAATAGCATTTCCGTGTGCTGCTCTGGTTTGCCAGAAGCGGCTTAGTCATGCTGGCCACATGACCCAGAAGCTGCACGCCGGCTCCCTTGGCCAATAAAGCAAGATGAGCGCCGCAACCCCAGAGTTGGCCACGACTGGACCTAATGGTCAGGGGTCCCTTTACCTTTACCCTTATCCTTAGGTTTGAACGAATGATTTTCACCATCAAGCATGTTTAAAAGAAGGAACTGAGGTGTGAATTCCACCTGCTCATCCAAAATTCTTGACTTTTTTTCTGTCCATTTTCCATCGATTCAGCACTCCCAGACTGCTAAAGGGTCTGGTGTATTTGATCTGTTGGCATGCAACTCAATATGCCTTTGAAACTGGTTATTCTTTCCAAAAGATTTTTAGGCAACCTGCAGGAAGAATTCCAGTTTTTATTTCTGTTTCGCAGCCTGGGATCTCTGCAGTTTGTTTTGCATGAAGTGTTGCACTCACAGTTGCACAGCATCATGGGCTCTGCTCTCTTACAACTGCCTGAGCAAACCTTGAAGGCATGCATTTTTCTCACAGCACTGCACCAAGGGCCGAACTGCCATGAGAATGAAGAGGGTCAGGATAGAAAGCCTGGACTTACATGAGACTGCAGGCAACATAAATACGTATTAATGCTTGCTCACATGAGTGTAACCTGCAGGCAGATTTCTACGGCAGCAGGAATAACATCTGGCTCTTGAGCAGAACCATTGTAGCATCAAAGTATATGAAATTGCTTCTTTACTGTTCTCCCCAACTGGGAAGTCCAATAACGTCTGCTTATGATCCCAAACATATTGATGTTAAATTAATCTTAACCTTTCAAACTCTTTGCAATCATTAAAGTGACTAATTGATTTGCAAAAAAAAAAAAAAAAGGACCTGCAAAAAAATGACTTGGTGAATGGCAGCTTTGGGTAAACTGACCAGTCATATTTTTAACTCTCACATAAAGAAACCAAAAGCATTCTTATTGGGCATTGTAGGAAGTGATATAAATAGTAAGGAATGTAAGCTGTTCTTATATGCAACAACGGCAGCAAGAATATTATTGGCACAAAAATAGAAGCAAGAAGAATTACTGACGAAAGAAGAATGGAGGATGAAATTAATGGACTATGCAGAACTGGATAAGTTAACAGGAAAGATCTGAAATCGGCGGGACCAGAAATTCACAGAAGACTGGAGTAAATTTACAGATTATTTGAAAAGTATTTGTCATGACCAGACTACGTTTGTAGGTTTGCAAGAAGTTTTGTGAGGAGTATTAGTGGAATTATTGCAAAAATGGATAAGGGGGAGGAGGGTTAGTTAAGATAATTCAAGGTAATAAGAATTTAAGAAACGCATAAGAAGTGGTTAATACGGTGGATCATCAGAGGTGCTGAGGGAAGTCCGAAAATAAGATTGCATAAATGATGAAGTTTTGTGGTATGTATTATAATTCACTGTATTTTTCGCTCTATAAGACGCACCAGACCACAAGACGCACCTAGTTTTTGGAGGAGGAAAGCAAGAAAAAAATCTCAGAAGCCAGAACAGCAAGAAGGATCGCTGTGCAGTGAAAGCAGCAATCCCTCTTGCTGTTCTGGCTTCTGTGATAGCTGCACAGCCTGCATTCACTCCATAAGATGCACACACATTCCCCCTTACCTTTTGGGAGGGAAAAAGTGAGTCTTATAGAGCAAAAAATACGGTACATGTTAAAATTAATAAAAATATAAAAATTAAAAAAAAATTAACTCCCACAGGCCTTCCATTTACTTTGGTTTCACAGCACAGCTTTAGGAAAGGGGCTGTAGCTCAGTGGTTAAAGCATCCGCTTTGCATGCTAATGGTCCCAGTTTGAATCCCCAGCATTCAAGGAAGGCTAGGGGAGAAAACTGCTTGAAACCTTGGAGAACGGCTGCCAGTCAGTGTATGCAATACTGAGGTGGATGAACTCAGTATAAGGCAGCTCTCTGTGTTCCTTTCTAGCCACTGATGTAAAGAGGAGAGAGACCAGCCCCACTCCTCATTTGTAAAATAATCTTAAAAGGAATACACGAAAGTTTAATGGCCAATTTTTCTCTCCACTGGGCCAGGCTTGGTGAAATTTACATATGTTTCAGCTCCCTCCATGCTCAGGGGGATGTGAAGGCTGCAGGATGTCTGAGTTCCAATTGGACCAAGCACCAATCTTCATCAACAGCCAGTGCAGAACCATTCCCAGGGCAATTATCTATTCCTTACACCGACCTAAAAGCTCATTTAAAGATATCCTCCATGCAAGCAGTTCCAAATCTGTTTCACAAAGAAGGGGGTGGGGAGCCAGGCTTTTGACTTATAAGGCAAAACTGAGCTGTAGCAGGGAATGTGTGCAAAGATGCAAAACTAGGCTTTTCTCCTATAAGGCTTGCTTCGTGAAAGCTTTGAATTGGAGTGACTAGAGGTCATTTAGTCCTGCCCGGCTCAGTGCAGGATCTGCAATGCAAGATACAATGACAACAACCCTGAGGTCCATCTAGAGTAAACTTTTTTAGCAGGGGGCCGGTCCACTGTCCCTCAGAACTTGTGGGGGGCCCGGACTATATTTTTTGAAGGGGGGAAAAATGAATGAATTCCTATGCCCCACAAATAACCCAGAGGTGCATTTTAAATAAAAGCACACATTCTACTCATGTGAAAACATGCTGATTCCTGGACCGTCTGCGGGCCGGATTGAGAAGGCAATTGGGCTGGGTGCAGACCTCAGACCTTAGTTTGCCTACCCATGGTCTACAGAGTCCGCCCACCTGGCGAGAGAGCCTCTTCCCAGACTCACTGGATGGCTTCACCCGCCAAATGTTTTTGTCTGATGGGAAGCAGAATCATAAAATTGTAGAGTTGGAAGGAACCCCAAGGGTCATCTGGTCCAACCCCCTGCAATGCAGGAATCTCAGCTCAAGCATCCATGACAGATGGCTATCCAACCTCTGCTTAAAAACCTCCAATGAAAATCCACAACCTCCCAAGGATGTCTTTTCCACTATCTAACCACCTTACTGTCAGAAAGTTTAATCAGAATCACCTTTCTTGTAACTGGAAGCTATTGGTTCGGGTCTATCCTCCAGAGCAGGAGAAAACAAGCTTGCTCCCTTTTCCATGTGACAGCCCTTAAGATATTTGAAGATGGGTCTCATATCTCCTTTATACCACTACACCTGTGTGGTGTAGTGGTTAAGAGCAGTGGACTCATAATCTGGTGAACCGGGTTCGCTTCCCCGCTCCTCCACATGCAGCTGCTGGGTGACCTTGGGCTAGTCACACTTCTCTGAAGTCTCTCAGCCTCACTCACCGCACAGAGTGCTTGTTGTGGGGGAGGAAGGGAAAGGAGATTGTTAGCCGCTTTGAGACTCCTTTGTTGTTTAGTCGTTTAGTTGTGTCCGACTCTTCATGACCCATGAACCAGAGCACGCCAGACACTACTGTCTTCCACTGCCTCCCGCAGTTTGGTCAAACTCATGTTGATAGCTTTGAGAACACTATCCAACCATCTCGTCCTCTGTTGTCCCCTTCTCCTTGTGCTCTCAATCTTTCCCAACATCAGGGTCTTTTCCAGGGAGTCTTCTCTTCTCACGAGGTGGCCAAAGTATTGGAGCCTCAGCTTCAGGATCTGTCCTTCCAGTGAGCACACAGGACTGATTTCCTTCAGAATGGAGAGGTTTGATCTTCTTGCAGTCCATGGGACTCTCAAGAGTCTCCTCCAGCACCATCACCAGCACCAGCACCAGCAAGCATCCATTCTTCTGTGATCAGCCTTCTTTATGGTCCAGCTCTCACTTCCATACATCACTACTGGGAAAACCATAGCTTTAACTATACAGACCTTTGTCAGCAAGGTGATGTCTCTGCTTTTTAAGATGCTGTCTAGATTTGTCATTGCTTTTCTCCCAAGAAGCAGGCATCTTTTAATTTTGTGACTGCTGTCACCATCTGCAGTCATCATGGAACCCAAGAAAGTATACTCCTTGGGGTAGTGATAAAGCGGGATATCAAATCCAAACTCCTCCTCCTCCTCTTTTCCATACTAAACACACCCAGCTCCCTCAACCTTTTCCCACAAGGCTTGGTTTCCAGACCCTTGATTAGCTTGGTTGCCCTCCTTTGCGCAGGTGTTGTTGTTTAGTCGTTTAGTCGTGTCCGACTCTTCGTGACCCCATGGACTAGAGCACGCCAGGCACTTCTGTCTTCCACTGCCTCCCGCAGTTTGGTCAAACTCATGCTGGTAGCTTCACAAACATTATCCAACCATCTCGTCCTCTGTCGTTCCCTTCTCCTTGTGGCCTCCGTCTTTCCCAACATCAGGGTCTGGTACCTTTGCACAGGTACCAGTTCTCAATATCCTTCTTAAATAGTGGCACCCAGAACAACTGGACACAGTGTTCCAGGTGTGGTCTACCATGGCAGAATAGAGTGGTACTATCACTTCCCTTCATCTGGACACTGTTGATGCAGCCTAGAATAGCATTAACCCTTTCCCCCTTTTTTTTGCTGCATCACACTGTTGACTGTGGTCCACCAAGACCTCCAGATCCTTTTCACATGTCCTACTGGCAAGCCAGGTGTCCCCTATCTTATATTGGTGCATCTGGGGTTCTTTTGCCTAAGTGCAGAACCTGACATTTGTCCCTATTGAAATTCACTTTGTTAGTTATGTGCCTGTGAACTCTGATCATCTCTCTTCCTTTCCTGGTTGGAGGACAGAAAGTGTGCAGAAAATAGCCTGCTGGACAAAAAAATGAAGTTCACATTTGTTGCTCTGCCCACTTTCCCCCTGGCCCCACCCACCACAGTCATGTGGCCCCTGAAATGCTGTCCAGAAAGGAATATGGCCCCCAAGCTGTAAAACTTTCCCCATCCTTGATCTCGAAGCTCCTAGGATTACTTGGGATAAATTCGACAACAGCTCTTCCTACTGACCTGCCCCTCAAGTTGTGCCACCTTTCTAAAGGTGCCATTACCTGACAATACTCCATTCTGGATCGATCTTCACGATGGTTGGGTCTGTCGTATATTCAAACTCCAGCTCCTTGGGGGACTTTGCCTTCTCCAGTTCCTTGTGGAGCCTTGCCTTGTCCACCTTCACAACCACGTCCACTACCATCTTCTCTGAGCTGCTGGTGTAAGCTGTGGTGTTGCAGATAATCCATTCTGCTGCTCTCCTGTCCCCGGAATGAAGAAAAGGAATCTGGTCAAGCAAGGCGGTTCCACAGACAAATCCTTTGGCTACATTTCAGCATGTGTTTTAGTGGGGGTATAAAGATTCTCCAGTGAATAATGGAATGTGTAAATGGCCCTAAAACAGGAGGAGCCAATGAGTTTTCCCCCAAATATTGGGCTCACTCACACTTTCTCTCTTTCTCACACACACATTGGTACCTTGGTACTCAAACGGCTTGACTCCCAAAGAAATTGGCTCCCGAACACTGCAAACCCGGAAGTACACTAGGTGTTCTGGTTTGCGAACGTTTTTCAGAAGCTGAATGTCTTATGTGGCTTCCAGTTGGCTGCAGGAACTCCTGCAGCCAATCAGAAGCCATGCCTTGGTTTTCAAACTTTTCCGGGAGCTGAACAGACTCCCAGAATGGTACCACTGTATATGTGTTGAAGGTTTTTAACACATTAAGCACTAAAATCCAAACACATTTATAAAAAGATAATAAAAAGCAATATATTGAAAAAGAAGAAAGGAAAATATAAAATAGAATATTCACGTTCCATACAAAACACACACAATAGATAGATATGGAGGCTGTCCGTCAAAGCTGTAGCTTGGACCAAGGCGGAGAGTCGGGTGGGGTCAATAACGCTGGCAGGGTGCAGGCAGGAACAGGCTAGCAAGAACGTTGCTCCCGCAACCTGGGACTGGGGCTGGCTTTTATCTGCCCCGAGGCATAGGGCGGCCCCTGTCCACAGGGGACTCGCCTCTCCTGGCCTGGAGGCAAGCACTCCTCCTGCGGGAACTTAGTTCCCTCCGCCTCTCTGCCCTGAGCCTCTGCAGCTCAGGAGTGGCTGGAGGGTTACCGGACCCAGAGGCAACCTCCTCTTCCCCTGATGGGGTTGAGAGTGGAGCACCTGCAGGCAATGGGTCCTCCATCACCTCAGGAGCCAGAGCAGACTCAGCTGGTGCCTGCACCTGAGGATCCAGCACAGGTGAGGACCCTTCACGCTTAGGCCCCAGCCCTGGCTCAGCTGGTTCTGGAGGCGGGGACTCCTATGCAGGCTGGGATCCCTCAGGTTCAGCACCCGAGTCCAAATCCCAGGCCATCATCCCCCGCTCCCTCAGGTCTTTGGGATGTACCTGTGGAAAATGCAGGGATGGTCTCCAAAGAGCACCGAGACATTGCTGCCAGCGTTCAGGTTCTTGCCCGTGATGGTGACTTGGGTTCCGCCAGATACCGGACCTCGCTTGGGATTTAGGTCAAAGAGAGTCAGCATCTGAAAAAGATTAACAACTGCAGTAAGAAATGAAGGCGCCGCCAAAACGGAATTAGCAGGATGGAATTAGCAGGGAGAGTAGCAACAGCTGCCGTGACAACTCTGAAATCGTTCATGGAGAGACGGTGATTGTTTTTAACCATTTTTCAGAATCTTTTGAATCTTATTGTTGCGCGCCAGTTCAGTGTCCGAGTGGTGTGAGATTGCAGGGGTTCCAGGTTCGTTCATGTTTCGTTCTGGAATAAGGTGCAGCGCCAACTGTGCTGTCTTTATGATATACGCTTTATATTATACAAAATTTAAAGGTCAAAACCAGCATCTTAAAAAGGGCTTCCCTTGAACTGGAGTTGCAGTTAGTGCAGAATGCTCAGTATCCCTCCAATTGCCAATGTTTGAGGAACCTATTGCTGTACTCAGGTCTGTGTGTATGTGTGTGTGTGTGTGTGTGTGTGTGTGTGTGTGTTCTTATTCTCAGGTGTGAATGTTGTGAGTTTAAACATTTCAGTTACATTTCAGGGGTTTGGGTCCTATCCAATTCTAGAATTCTGTGATCCCAACCCCAAACATAAATATCACAGATATTCAATCTCATTGCCAAGTTCATACACTAAGCCCTGGTTTAGCCTTGTTCCAGTTAAGTCTTGCCCCACCCAACAAATACGAAATAACAAGGCTTCTTACTTTCACTGAGTAACTGCCTAGCATCTGCATTGCAGAGAAAGACAAGGTATAGATGTTATTATAAATAAATAAAAATAAATGCAACCACCCTCTTTTTCCTTGCCGATTTTGTTTTAAAATCAAGATAAAACAATAATATTCAAGAGGGAGCAGATCATTGTGATACCAAACTACAGCAAGGGATCCCCGCTTTCTCAGAGAAATCTAGAGTTGCAGTTTCTTCTTTCATTAGCATTTTAATAGAAAAAAAACTTTCTGCTTGGTCCCAAGTGAAAAGCCATCATCTGCATTTAAATGAAAGGTCCCCCCCCTCTCTCACACACTTTTCCCTTTCCTCCCTTCCACTTTTAAAAAGGATGGTATGAAAGGTTTAAACTCTCCAATGAATGAGCAGGTACAATTGGCAGGATCTTGTTGTTGAATGCTGGAGATTATTCATGTCATTTTCTCCTTTAGCTAGCTCTTCCGAGTATGAAGGAGGCTTTGTGGAGGCAATTGGGGGGGGGGGGAGAGAATCAGGGAAGGATCTCCTTCTTCCTTACTGTCTGGGGCAGGATGGTGGGGGACGAGCCCAAACCAGAGGCCAAAGGTTGAGAGCTATTGGTTGGGGTCTATCCTCCAGAGCAGGAGAAAACAAGCTTGCTCCCTTTTCCATGTGACAGCCCTTAAGATATTTGAAGATGGGTCTCATATCTCCTTTATACCACTATACCTGTGTGGTGTAGTGGTTAAGAGCAGTGGACTCGTAATCTGGTGAACCGGGTTCACTTCCCCGCTCCTCCACATGCAGCTGCTGGGTGACCTTGGGCTAGTCACACTTCTCTGAAGTCTCTCAGCCCCACTCACCCCACAGAGTGTTTGTTGTGGGGGAGGAAGGGAAAGGAGAATGTTAGCTGCTTTGAGACTCCTTAGGGTAGTGATAAAGCGGGATACCAAATCCAAACTCTTCTTCTTCTTCCCAAGAATGAAGCTAGCCAGATGCCTATTGTAAACCTGCAAGAAGGATTTGAGTGCAAGAGCAGCACTCCTCAAAAGTGTTGCTACCTCCAGCTATGGCATGATCATTGTGGCTGGTAGTTCTTCATAGCCTTAAAGGTAAAGGGACCCCTCACCATTAGGTCCAGTCATGGCCAACTCTGGGGTTGCGGTGCTCATCTCGCTTTATTGGCTGAGGGAGCCAGAGTACAGCTTCCGGGTCATGTGGCCAGCATGACTGAGCCGCTTCTGGCGAACCAGAGCAGCGCACGGAAACGCCGTTTACCTTCCCGCCGGAGAAGGTATCTATCTACTTGCACTTTGACGTGCTTTCGAACTGCTAGGTTGACAGGAGCAGGGACCGAACAACGGGAGCTCACCCCGCCGCGGGTATTCGAACTGACGACCTTCTGATCGGCAAGTCCCAGGCTTTGTGGTTTAACCCACAGCACCACCCGCATCCCTATTCATAGCCTTAGCCTCCATGAATTTGCCTAATCCTCTTTTAAAGCCATCCATGTTGGTGGCCTTAGCTGCCTCCCATGGGACAGAGTTCCATAGTTTAACTGTGCACTCCATGAATAAGTATTTTCTTCTATCTCTCCTGAATAAAGCCCTAAACTGCCTCAGCCCAGTAGACCTGAAGGAGTGTCTCCACCTCCATCGTTCTGCCCGGACACTGAGGTCCAGCTCCAAGGGCCTTCTAGTGGTTCCCTCCCTGCAAGAAGCGAGGTTACAGGGAACCAGGCGGAGGGCCTTCTCGGTGGTGGCACCCGCCCTGTGGAACACCCTCCCACCGGATGTCAAGGAAATAAACAACTATCTGACTTTTTAGAAGACATCTGAAGGCAGCTCTGTTTAGGGAAGTTTTTAAGGTTGGAAGCAGCCCAGAGTGACTGGGGAGGCCCAACCAGACCGACAGGGTATACGTAATAAATGATGATGATGATGATGATTGATGAATCTTTCAGCGTTCAGCTCCATTGAATGTGCCCGAGTTCTGGTGCACATCAGACCCAGCCAGCTAATTCAATTGTCAGGAGAGGAGCTGAAGTCCATCAGCATCAGAGAGGGTACCACATTGCCTACATCTCCCCTAGACTAGGGGGCCTGCTGCCATTCCCTCATCCTTCCATACCTTACAAGGCCCTTCCATCAAGAGCGATCGAGCATCTTGGGGCTTCCTTTCGCATTTCTTTATAAATCCCCATCACCTGCTGTTCATCCCTACCTCCTGTCCCAGGAGAGAGCCTCTAAATGTCTGGAGGTGTTATGATAATAACACTGATAATAATTATCCATCTCATTTGCAGGCTTGTAATAAGTTGCAATAGTCTATTAATTATTCACAGCTGCCTTCACAAATTTCAGATGATATATTCACAACGAAAATAGGATAAGGGTGGAGGGAGAAATCGGCTATTAGAAACTATTTGCATTTTTCTTTTCAGAAAAGACTGATAAAACCCGAAAATAAAGTTAAGCAAATAGGACTAGAGGGATCCATCAAACAGTGAGGGTGGGTGCTCAAGAGTGAATGTAATACGAATTAACTACCCTTATGAGTTTTGGCCCAGGGAGGAGAGAGAGAGAGAGAGAGAGAGAGAGAGAGAGAGAGAGAGAGAGAGAGAGAACGTTCACATCCACCCCATATGGTATGCTGAAAGCACATTTAACACACATTTAAAGCCCATGGCTTCCCCCAGAGAATTCCAGAGAATTCTGGAAACTGTAGTTTAAGAGTGTGAGGGTGTTATAGTTCAGTGAGGGGCAAATTACAGCTCCCAAGATTCTTTAAAGGTAAAGGTACCCCTGACCATTAGGTCCAGTTGTGACCGACTCTGGGGTTGCTGCGCTCATCTCGCTCTATGGGCCGAGGGAGCCGGCATTTGTCCGCAGACAGCTTCCGGGTCATGTGGCCAGCATGACTAAGCCACTTCTGGTGAACCAGAGCAGCGCACGGAAATGCTGTTTACCTTCCCGCCGGAGCGGTTCCTATTTATCTACTTGCACTTTGATGTGCTTTCGAACTGCTAGGTTGGCAGGAGCAGGGACCGAGCAACGGGAGCTCACCCCGTCACGGGGATTCGAACAACCGACCTTCTGATCGGCAAGTCCTAGGCTCTGTGGTTTAACCCACAGCGCCACCTGCATCCCTGTCAAGATTCTTTGGGGAAAGCCAAAGGCTTTCAAAGTGTGAGATTCAATGCTAGTCCTACTCAGAGTAGAGTAAACCCATGGAAGTTAACAGGCAGAGTTAAGGCCCTGGGACCTTAAGGTGAAGGGCAGGTAATGAAGAAGTAGAAATTTCAGTGGGTCTGCTCTGAGTAGGGCTTAGATGACCCTCCAACCTCACCTCGAAATTTCACTTTGGATGAAACTCAAGAACATTTCTGGAAGCCTCCAGGATTCTCGAAACCTCTTGCCCATTCCTCCTCAATTCCCGATTCTCGCTCACAGACTTACCGTAAAGTAATAGAACTGGGAGGATTTGGCCATGAACTCTGGCTTGCACTCAGCCACGCAGATGTCCACATTTCCTGCATGCTGGCTGTGCTTGGCCTCGCCCATCTCGCACACTATTCTAGAAGGAAAGAGATTCAAGGGTCAAGAGATGCCCCTGTGGTCCTTGCAAAGGGTGCCTGCTGTGTGTGGGAAGGCTTAGAGCCAAAGTAGATGATGACAGGTAGGAATGGGCTTTCCCTAATGGTACAGATTGTTAGTTTCTGTTTCTCACTGAGCAGCTGCGTGGAGTCACAGGACTCTGTTTACATTCCTGGGATTCCATACTATTGGAGTCTCACGGGAAAGGAGACGGGATGTGACGTTAGTGGTTTTCCTGTTTCCTTTGTTCCTTTGTTCAGTTGCTCTCTACTTTCATAGGGAGAGGGTGTCTTTTCTGTTCTGCATAGTTTAGAAATAAAACTCTTTACAATGTAGCCAAACCTCTCGTCTCTTCCCTGTGCTGGGATACCCTGCTGGATAGAATTTCCTTGAGGCCTTATCAAAGGCTCAGGTCATTAAACACATCGGAGGCGATTTCAAAGGCTCAGCTCGGAGGAAGATGAGCGGAGATTCCGACACAGATCCCATATCCTATTTTGGGAAACCCCTTCTCCTTAAAAAGTAGACCTCTTTTCCTCAAGGCTCAAGTCATTCCATTGTGCCAGATCCAGGGGAAGCTAGGGTCATTGCAACTGGCCTCAAGCAGAGACCCACCAGTACAGAACCTCTTGTGGTGATGATGGACAGAGAGGCTACAGGTGCCTATTGTCTACTGAGCTGAGTTACAAGCAGGTGGGTAAAGAGCAGAGAAGAGTGAACCTACTGACTTTGGTTTCTCTCCATTCCCACTCTTCAGCTCTCAACATTGCCACATTAGTTTGCAAAGAACACTTTTTAGTCCTCATGAAAATTCATCAGCATTTCAGGGCAATTTCCCCCTCATCTGCACATCCCCCCCGAAGCACTTTCCCTTAATATAATGCATATCAATATATTACTATTTTCCACTAATATATGCACCTATATATTGTTACGATATAGAAGCAATGCAGCTGCAAACTGCTAGCTTGAAAGCAAAACATAATGGGAATATTGGGACTGTCCGTGGGAAACAGAGGGACAGTCAATTCACAGTGCGAAGCACCGGAATTAGCTCAGAGTGTAATATGAGCTCTTCCGTTTGTTCCTGTCCAGGAAGTGCAGGAAGTGTTTGTCACAACACTGCTGGAGTTTGAAGAGAGCAGTCATGTTTTTTGTAATGCTGCAAAGACAGAAATAAAAGCATGTAAATACGTTTCTGTCTATCTCTTTCCCCTGCCAGTGGGGGCAGGAAAGAGGGTGTGTGTTCTTCTCACGTTTGAGAAGAATTGCCTATCGAGACCTAGCCTGGATCTTGCTGGGAAATGCAGCCAGGGAGGTCAACAGGGAATCATGCCGGGTGCCTGGGAGAGTTGCCAGTTTCTCCTGATAAAGGCTTGATTTCCGACATATATACACCCACTTTGCTCCAGTGTGTGCATTTTTTGCACACCCTACCTAACGGGAGAACTGCGCCGCAAAATTCAGAGAAGTGCACAATTTTGAAGGGCAGCTGTGCTCTGATTTGTGCATTGTTTTGGGGCAGATAAGGTAAGTTTGCCTTTGAATGCGAACCAAACCCAGTTTCTCCCACACACCCCTGGGGAAATGTTGTTCGTCCTCACTTGTCATGCAAAGCAGAGGTGAGGGACATCAGCACAACCTGTAAAGCCAGGTAGAGCAACCTGTAGTGCTTCAGTTGTGGCTAGGCTCCAACTCCCATCATCCCTCACCATTGGCTATGCTGGCTAAGGCTGATGGGAACTGGAGTCCAGCATCATTAGGGCTAGCCACACCTGTATTAGTTACTGTCATATACAATCCCGCTAGGAGCAGGTAATGTTTTCTCTGTTCTGCTGAGCCTGGGAGGTGGCTGTAGCACAGGTGTAGGGGACCTCTGGCTTTCCAGATGTTGTTGCTGTTACTATTATTACCGTATTTTTTGCTCTATAAGATACACTTTTTCCCTTCTAAAAAGTAAGGCAAAATGTGTGTGCGTCTTATGGAGCGAATGCAGGCTGCGTGGCTAAGCCCAAAGTCAGAACAGGGAGACGGAGAGCCATGCAGCACTCCGTCTTGTTGTTCTAGCTTGGGGATGGCCATGCAAAGCCTCCGCAGGGCAGTGGGGTGCCTTCACCCCGCTGCCCTGCGGAGGCTTCGCAGGCTGTCCCCGAAGCCAGAACAGCAAGAGGCTATCCCAGAAGCCAGATCCCTCTTGCTGTTCTGGCTTTTGGGGTTCAGAATTTTTTTCTTCTTGTTTCCTCCCCCCCCAAACTGGTTGCGTCTTATCGTCTGGTGCGTCCTATAGAGTGAAAAATACGGTATTTACCTGCCCTCTACCCTAAGGTCCCAGGAAGGGTTACAACATGAAAGCACAAACTGCTGAAAAAAACTTACAATCACAAAAATAAGGTGGCATACACCTAAAAGCATACACCTCGAGTGTCAAAAGCCAAGGTAAAGAAGTGTGTCTTCAACATTTGCTGGAGGCTGCGCAATGAAGGTGTCAGATGCACCTCTGTGCAGAAGGAGTCCCACAGCTTAGGGGCCACCACAGAGAAGACCCTTTCCCAGGCCACACACACACACACACACACACATCGAGCCTCTGAGGGTGGAAGAACTACCAAGAGGTCCCTCTCTGCCAATCTCAGCATCCAAGAGGGTCTGTAGGGATGGAAGAGGTCTCTCAGGGATGTGGTTGGACTCCAAGTCCCATCAGCCAGCATGGGAGTTGTAGTCCGTCAACAATGGAGTGTCACAAGTCCTCTACTCATGCTCTACAGCGTCCCACTCCTTCCATCTATTCCACCTCATTTCAGGGCTCAGTGACCTGAGACTGGCAAGGAAAGTTGGACAAAGAGCAAGGTTGTCTCGCGTAAACATTCCTGCCCTAACAACAGAGCAGAAGGTCTTAATAAAGCATCTTTCACCCTGAGGACCTTACTTACTGCTCTGCTGGGATGTATCCATCCACTAAAGGGATGCACTCCACGCCAGCTACTTTGACATGCGATGCAATGTCCCGGAACTCCAAGCCCAAATTTTCTCCTCGGATGGTCACCCTGGTCCCTCCTTCACGAGGTCCCCTGGCCGGGCTGATCTAGGAGAAGAAAAAACTGGTTAAAGCAAGGTGAAAAGAAAGGCAAGGCCCTGTTCCACACCCCCACCAAAGGGGCACAGCTGTTTGTCAGTGTGGTGCAGTGGTTAGAGCTTTATTGTTTCGTTTGCTCTTTTCTGCACCATATATATATATATATATATATATATATATATATATATATGCAGGTTTTGGTGTCCTCGGGTGTCTTCCCGTGTAAAAGTTGGGGTGTCTAGGCGACGTTTCGACGAGGTCTCACTCGTCATCTTCAGGCTGGTGCTTTCGGCTTCTTGTTACTGGAACAGAGCGGGATCTCAATGTTTGAGTTCCTATAAATACTGTAGAGGGGGTGTGGTGTCTAGCCTCCAATGTTCTGGGCAGAGAGGAAGTTCCCAGGCTAGTGTGCCTTTTCTTCTTTTGTTCCTTAATTACTTGAGAGATACCTTGAGTGATTTCTTGAGTGATATCCTGAGTACCACTTAGGTGGGTCATTAGGTGTGGATTAGTTGCTAAAGTCTTTGTGTCTTGACCTCTTGAACTTTGTGAAGAGTTTTCCTGAGAAGATGGCTGTATTGCACTTAGTTGTGCTTTGGCTTGGCTTCGTGTATAGGGGCGAGCTGTGGTTTTGTGGCTTGTGTCAGCCAGATCTGTGTAGGGATTGCAGGGGGGTGCAGCATCCGGAGGTGCCACCATGGATTGGCTACTGGATGGTGTCAGTAATTCATCTGTGGAGAGGGTCTGGGTTTGGGTCTGGTGTGGTTGATTGGTGTTGGCGTTCTGTGTGCCTCTGGATCTGGTGTCAGTTTTTGTGGGGAGGGCTAATTTCCAGATGTCTGGCAAGCGGGATGTGTCGTCACGCTTGTTCATGTTGTGAGGGTGTTTCTCTATCTCGATGGCTTCCATGATTATTCTCTTGTGGTGATGTTCCGTGTTAAAGAGCAATTTGGAATCTGCAAAATTAATTTCGTGTCCTGTTTCTTTCATGTGTTGGAAAAGAGAGGAAGTTTTTTCTTCTTTTTTGACGGCATTCTTGTGTTCTGCGATACGTGCATTTATTCGTCTGTTTGTTTGTCCAATGTACGTGGCTGGGCAGACTTTGCAGGGTATTTCATAGATCCCTTGGTTTTCCAACTGGATTTTATCCTTGGGGTTTCTGAGGATATTGGCTATTTTTTGGTTGGTGCAAAAGGCTGTTTTGATATTGTGTTTATGGAGGATTTTGCTAATTTTATCTGTAGTGCCCTTGATATAAGGAAGGAGGGCCATGCCATTGTTTTCTTCTGTGTCTTGGTTTTTGGGGGGTGTTTCCTTTTGGATTAGCTTCGTAATCCTGTTTTGCTGGTATCCATTGGCAATTAACACATTTGAGAGATTCTGTAACTCAGTTGTCAAGTGGTCTTTGTCAGCCAGGCGTTTGGTTCTGGAGATGAGAGTCTTGGCTACGGAGTTTATTTGTGCAGGGTGGTGGTGTGATTGTGCATGTAAGTAGCGGTTGGTGTGTGTTTTTTTCTGGTAGATAGTGTGTCCTAGGGAGCCATCAGGTTTTTTGTAGATTAGGACGTCAAGGAAGGGAAGTTGGTTGTTGGCTTCTATTTCCATAGTGAATTGTATTTTGGGGTGTAAGTTGTTGAGATGTGTGAGGAAGCTATCCAGTTTTTCCTTCCCGTGTGGCCAAATTACAAAGGTGTCGTCAACATATCTGAGCCAAAGTTTGGGTTTGTGTTCTGACTTGTCTAAAGCATTGGTTTCAAAGTGTTCCATGTACAGGTTTGCGATGACCGGTGAGAGGGGTGATCCCATAGGTGCTCCTTCTATCTGTTTGTATCTTTGTCCATTGTGGATGAAGTTCAAGAGGTCACAAAGTTCAAGAGGTCAAGACACAAAGACTTTAGCAACTAATCCACACCTAATGACCCACCTAAGTGGTACTCAGGATATCACTCAAGAAATCACTCAAGGTATCTCTCAAGTAATTAAGGAACAAAAGAAGAAAAGGCACACTAGCCTGGGAACTTCCTCTCTGCCCAGAACATTGGAGGCTAGACACCACACCCCCTCTACAGTATTTATAGGAACTCAAACATTGAGATCCCGCTCTGTTCCAGTAACAAGAAGCCGAAAGCACCAGCCTGAAGATGACGAGTGAGACCTCGTCGAAACGTCGCCTAGACACCCCAACTTTTACACGGGAAGACACCCGAGGACACCAAAACCTGCATATATATATATATATACACAGTGGTGCCTCGCAAGACGAAATTAATCCATTCCGTGAGGCTCATCGTATAGCCCATTGACAGCTTAGCGGATTAGCGCTATTGGCGGTTTAGCGGCTTTTAGCGATCAGCTGATAAGCGGCTTAGTGGCTTAGGAAAAGGGGGAAAAAAGGGGGAAAAACCCGTTGGAACTCGCAAGACATTTTCGTCTTGCGAAACAAGCCCATAGGGAAATTCGTTTTGTGAAGCGCCTCCAAAATGGAAAACCCTTTCGTCTAGCGGGTTTTCCGTCTTGTGAGGCATTCGTCTTGCGGGGCACCACTGTATATGTTTTTTTAACATCTCATTTTCAACAGCAATTAAACATACTTTTACATCTTATTCAATTTTTTGACTTCCATCAATCCTGTCTGAAAATTTTCCAATCTAATCTCTTAGTATGCATTTCTTATCTTCCCTATTACATTTCAAACTCATAACCAATCTCTCTATCTTTTTCTACTTTGTAAAACTTCGTATATTTCTCCTTACAAAACTTATTGTAGTCCTACTAGCCAAATTTGTTGATTACAGTTGCTCTTCAAATAATTCATATACTTCTTCCAATCTTCTGTAAATCTCTGGTCCCGCAGGTTTCGAATCCTTCCTGTCATTTTGTCCAATTCTGCATAGTCCATTAATTTCGCCTGACATTCTTCTTTCTTCAGAATTTCTTCTTGTTTCCATTTCTGGGCTAACAATACGATCTTTGGCTCACTTCCGACTCTACGAATCTATGATTCTAGCGCTGGAAGTGAGCTTCAAAAGTGAGCTTTTATTTTTCTGCACCTCTTCTATAAAACGCTTTTGAAATGGGTGCAGCCAGTTTTCAAAATATGCCTATGTGCAAAATATGTGCAATTCTGGGCTGCATCAATAGGAGCATTGCATCTAGATCAAGGGAAGTAATAGTGCCACTGTATTCTGCTCTGGTCAGACCTCACCTGGAGTACTGTGTCCAGTTCTGGGCACCACAGTTCAAGATGGCCCTTGTCGTCTCTTCCAACTCTATGATTCTATGATTCTATGATTCTACCCTTGTTTTCTGCACCCTGCCTAGCCATGAAGACCTATGATCAGTGGCATAGCATGGGAAGGGGGTCACAGGGGTGGTCTCCCTGGGTGCTAAATTGTTAGGGGGCATAAAATTACAACCCCTTGTGCTGCCTCAATACAGCTGTGTGCTTCTATTGCTGTGCTCTATTGAAAACGGCTTCTCTGTGCAAACCAGGAAGTGACCTCTCCAGGCAATGGAACGACTCTTCTTTTCTTATCTTTATGGCTGCAATCTTTTGGGTGACCCTCAACCCTTGCTATGCCACTGGCTTTGATGGATGAGTAATAATCCACCAAATAGGATTCTCCTTCAGCCTTGCCACTCAACTGGAGATGCCAAGGACTGGGCCTGGGCTGTTCTGTATCCGAAACAGGAGCTTTGCTACTGAGCTATGGTGTTCGGCCCCCCTCCCAGATTCAGCTTTTCTGCGCAGGCAGCTTCCTGAGGTGTGGTCCTGCTCTTCGATAGTGACTTGCTGTCATCTGGCTCATGCAGGATGTCCTAAAGAACAAGGCTACTATAAGGATGGTCCTTCTGCTTCCTTCTGGTTCTCTGATACCAAGAACGATGGTCCCGCTTAGAATTCGCTTGGGCTGTGCACAATTCCTTCTCAGATGCTGTAACTCAAGAAGGATGGCTCCTCGCAGCTGTGAAAGTGAGCCCAGGAGACTGTGGTTTAACTGGAGCTGCTGTGCCAAACAGCTAGATCAAAGCGCTGCCTTGTATCATCCCTGCTCCCATGTCGCATGCAGTCCTCACCAGAGAGGATGCAGAAGTTCACAGGTTTCAAGAAGATTTGCCTTGGAAGCAGGAATGTCTCCAAAGAGCCTCTTTGAAGACTTGCCCAGACGTTGGAGGGGGGGAAGCAGAATCTTGGAGTGTGCTTTATTATTATTATTTTTTCCAGATAAAAATTGCAATTTGTTTTTCTTGAAATGCATCACCACAAGGCGCCTAGTAAGACGTTGTTCTCCATTCTGCCCTGAGTCTGCCCTCTGCGGCGCTCTTTCCATTCCGCTGCAGTTCGCCATCTGCCCCAAACTATGCTACGTGTGGTGGAATTCTGTAACCTAATTTACATAATTTTGTAACCTAATTTACACAATTAATTTTGTGAATTATCCCATTTAATTCAAGAGAAATGCAATTCAAATAGGGGAGGCTGAAACCTGCAACCAGAGATAGCACCGATCCTATTTGTTGGGTTGAATTTCGTTCTGGACAGGAGTTGAATAAGCGAACATTGACAATTTCTGCTCCTGTTTTCTGTTTCTTGCCAGAATTCTCTGACATCCCTAATCACCCCAGAATGATATACAGTCATACCTCGAGTTACAGGTGCTTCAGGTTGTGTTTTGTTGGGTTACGGACCTGCCAAAACCCGGAAGTACTGGAACCGGGGGTCGCACATGTGCAGAAGCGCTAAATCGTGCTTTATGCATGTGCAGAAGCACCAAATCGCAACCCGCGCGTGCGCAGATGCACCGCTGCAGGTTGCGAATGTGCATCCCACTCAGATCATGTTCGCAACCCAAGCGTCCCCTGTAGAGTTGAAATCCCTGGTTAGACAGGTTTCCCAGGCTTTTCAAACATATAAAAACCTACAAAGCCTTTTTGAGCAGAGAACATGGCGAGTCAGGAAGAATTAATTTAAGGTTCTGGTCTAGGGGTTCAAGTGCAGGTGAGAGAAGAAGAATGCTCCTTCAAACCTTTGTAAAATATTATCCTATGATATATATTGTACATACACATTAAGGCTGCAGTCTTGTACATATTTGTGAGAATAAGTCCCCTTGGACTTGATTTTGAGGAAACACATTGACAGTCCATCAATAAGCCCGCAAGTGAGATTTGTTCACTTCCAGAGACTAAAAAAATATACCCTTGATTTCTGAGAGACACAATGAAAACCTTCTAAATGACCCTCATTGCTATGCATGTGAATTAATATGCAGGGAACTTCATGTATAACACTGGTGGGATCTGAACTGCCTGCTGCTATCCAGGAAAGAGTCCTCAGGGTAGTGGTGGAGATCTCAGCGAAAATGTCAACGTGGTGTGCAGAAAGTGCATCCCAAGTAAGGGATTATTAGAAAAGGGATAGAAAATTAAAAAGGCCAATATCACGATGACTTAATAATAAATCTTATGGCATAGAATCATAGAATCATAGAATCATAGAGTTGGAAGAGACCACAAGGGCCATCGAGTCCAACCCCCTGCCAAGCAGGAAACACCATCAGAGCACTCCTGACATATGGTTGTCAAGCCTCTGCTTAAAGACCTCCAAAGAAGGAGACTCCACCACACTCCTTGGCACCAAATTCCACTGTCGAACAGCTCTTACTGTCAGGAAGTTCTTCCTAATGTTTAGGTGGAATCTTCTTTCTTGTAGTTTGGATCCATTGCTCCGTGTCCGCTTCTCTGGAGCAGCAGAAAACAACCTTTCTCCCTCCTCTATGTGACATCCTTTTATATATTTGAACATGGCTATCATATCACCCCTTAACCTCCTCTTCTCCAGGCTAAACATGCCCAGCTCCCTTAGCCGTTCCTCATAAGGCATCGTTTCCAGGCCTTTGACCATTTTGGTTGCCGTCCTCTGGACACGTTCCAGTTTGTCAGTGTCCTTCTTGAACTGTGGTGCCCAGAACTGGACACAGTACTCCAGGTGAGGTCTGACCAGAGCAGAATACAGTGGCACTATTACTTCCCTTGATCTAGATGCTATACTCCTATTGATGCAGCCCAGAACCATTTGATTTGTGCCCCCTTCCCATGCTACGCCACTGATCATAGGTCTTCATGGCTAGGCAGGGTGCAGAAAACAAGGGTATGGGGAATGGAAGAGGGAGTTTCAGGACGACTTACTTCTGTGATCTTGGGGTTGGTGCATTTGCCCCCAGCGCCAGAGAGCTCCAGCCACCGGTTCTCCAGGATGGGGCAATGGTGCTTCAAGGTGCACCGGTTCTGGTCTTCGCACCAGCCACACTCGTAGTCCGGGTCTGCTTTCAGGCACAGGCCGCAGCTGTCTCGCATGGCCCCACATTTGTACAGGTGGACTGTTGGGAGAGAAAAGCACAAGCCTGTTGAGGAGGCATTCACCCACGAGATCGCCTTACCCCATATATGCCCTCTCAGGTGCTTTGACCTGCAGAACTGCGGCAAAGGAGCAGCAGCCAATAAGCCTTCTGCGATCAAGTCAAACAATGCAGCAAGAGTCTCACTAGATCGGACCGGAAGTTTCATCTAGTCAAGAGTCCTGTTTCCCACCAGGGGGCAACCAGATGGCTGGGGACAGCCCACAAGCAGGGCGCTCTCCCACTGGTGCTCCCTAAGAACTGGCATCAGTGGCATAGCATGGGTGGGCCACGGGGCACTTGCCCTGGGAGCAAAAATTTTTGGGGTGCAAGATTTCAAAAGAAAATTAACAGAAGTAGTAAAAATATATTTTAAAATATTGTGCCATCCCCTCATTCAGAAAATCTCCAAATGACTGTATGGGTGGACTGAGGAGTGGATATGGGCAATGGTTGGTTTCTAGGGTGCCCTGCACATGGGCTTTATAAAGGTACCCTTTCCTGACCAATCCTCCACCGTTTTCCGCAGTGCTTGATTGCTGGATGGTCATTGGGCACTGCGGCTGCCACTCGGGTTAGGTCACAAGCTATTGCACCTTTTTTCCACACAATTGGTAGGTGATGCTAAGGATATTTGCCTTGCCCCGGGCATTGGCAACCCATGCTACACCACTGACTGGTATTAAGAAGCGCCTCTGATACTGAAGGTGGAAGGTATCCACTGACACTGACAGCCTTATATGAATTTGTCTGCTCTTCCAAAGTTGGTGACCAGCACCACATCTTGTGTCCGCAAATTCCATAGCTTATCTATGGAAGGTATAAAGATGCCAACAGCTAGGAAACCGATTCTGAAAACTTAAATCTTAACCTCATCACTGATACAGGGGAGGACTCTCTGACCGAAGATGTGCATAAGGCTTCCTCCCTAATGACTTTCCATTACCAGTTGAAAGTACCAGTTTCTCAGTGCAAAGAATCATGGAACTGTAGGATTGGAAGGGATGCAAAGGGTCCTCTAGTCCAAATACCTGTAATGCCTACAGGATGAATCGGGGGGGGGGGGACCTTTCCTGGTGAAACTGGCTGGTGATTTTGGGGGGCAAAAATTAGGGTGAGGGACTGAACTCACTGTACCTAGAGGGCTCCTTACAGCAGCTGACAACTGTGTGCCACTACACACCCCAAATTTTGATTTCCCGCCTCCCCCAAAATCCCACATCAAATTTTCTGCCTCCAGGAAAGGAGTGTGTGAAATCAGAAAGAGGGCGATGCGACCGAGCCTTATTTATTATTATTTTGAGTCGTATTTAAAAAAGAAGTTGCAAACTGCTTCAGCAGGAAAAAAAACAACCCAAAAACTTGGGCAGATCCAAACTAAGCTGCTGGCAACAATCACTGAAATGAGCTACTCAAGTCAAGAGGATTTGGAGAATAGAAAGTTTGGCTTTAAAATGCTCGGGGAGGGGGGGGCACGCGGAGCTTTATTTGTTTCAGGTGCTCAACAAGAAAGAGAGAAGGGAAGAAAAACAGAACATTTTTTTTAAAAGCAATTTGCAGAGAACATAAATAAAGCCTTGTAGCAGACGGGGAAGGGAAGCGTCGAGTGCTTTGTTAGGAAGTGTGCAGAGTGATGCAGCTGGTTGCTAAGGTTACCACTTCCAAGGACAAGTCGAAATGATTCGTTACCTTTGTTCTGCGCCGGGTTGTCAATGTTGAAATCCCCATTCCACACGACTGTCAGCTCCACTGGCAAGCTGTTAATCTCCGTCCCGTCGTAAGTGTACTAAAAGTAGGGGAAGGGAAGTACGGAGGGAGAGAAGGAAAGAAAGGAGAGAAATCACACCTGCTGCTCTGGCTACTAGAAACGGTGGTGGCAATTCTTGCATGTATCTCCCTCGACGCCATGGGAGGGATGGGATTCTAACACACACATGGAAATATCATGAGGATTTTTATCACTTCTTCTTGCCTGCTTTCCCTTGATATTCCTCAGGTGTTTCACTTCTAAAGGGACCCCTTCCCCACCAAATTCTCTTTGAATGTTACTAATGGGGACATAACCTTGCCGACAAAGATCCATATAGTTAAAGCTATGGTCTTCCCAGTAGTGATGTATGGAAGTGAGAGCTGGACCATAAAGAAGGCTGATCACTGAAGAATGGATGCTTTTGAATTATGGTGCTGGAGGAGACTCTTGAGAGTCCCATGGACTGCAAGAAGATCAAACCTATCCATTCTTAAGGAAATCAGCCCTGAGTGCTCACTGGAAGGACGGATCCTGAAGCTGAGGCTCCAATACTTTGGCCACCTCATGAGAAGAGAAGACTCCCTGGAAAAGACCCTGATGTTGGGAAAGATGGAGGGCACAAGGAGAAGGGGATGACAGAGGACAAGATGGTTGGACAGTGTTCTCGAAGCTACCAGCATGAGTTTGACCGAACTGCAGGAGGCAGTGGATGACAGGAGTGCCTGGCGTTCTCTGGTCCAGGGGGTCACGAAGAGTCAGAAACGACTAAACGACTAAACAACAACAACAACAATGGGGACTAGTGGGTACAGTAACACTGCGGCTTTCGGATGACCACAGTTCACTGCAGATCTTTTGAAAATTAGTACGGTTTGGCTCTCCACTCCTTAATTTTGCTTGACGTGGAGAGGAACTACCGTATTTTTTGCTCTATAAGACTCACTTTTTCCCTCCTAAAAAGTAACGGAAATGTGTGTGCTTCTTATGGAGCGAATGCAGGCTGCACAACTATCCCAGAAGCCAGAACAGCAAGAGGGATCGCTGCTTTCGCTGCGCAGCGATCCCTCTTGTTCTGGCTTCTGATATTCAGAATATTTTTTTTTCTTGTTTTCCTTCTCCAAAAACTAGGTGCGTCTTATGGTCTGGTGCGTCTTATAGAGCGAAAAATACAGTAGGTGTTTTGAAGGGCACTGATGCCCAGGTTCCTGATCAAGAATTGTCTCCTTCAGCCAGCCTTCTGCCTTTCGATATTTTATCAGGCTTTCCTACCTATAGCTTATCTTCTCTTCCACGACGATCGGAAACTTATTTATTTATTTATTTATTATTTTAAAAAAACGAAAGCTAATATTCTCTGGAAGCTTGGTACAGTATAGCTTGGAGAGACCCAAAGCTCCAAGCCTCAGGCAGAGTGTCTACTAATCGGCATGCAATTGCAGGGCCAAACATACCCTGTGATTTCTGCACATTACATTACGGCGAATGCCGAGTTACACCGCAATTTATCTTTGAGCAAACCAAAGACAATTAGCTGACAATTGGCGGGGGCCTTGCGAACAGCATCTCAACCCCGCCGGTTTCCCCCCAGCATGGTTTCCATGGATGTTAAGTGCACTTTCTAGAGAACTAGGCTCTGTAGAGTTTGCTGCACTCGTTTTCCTCATGCACAGAAAGAGCATTTTGATGAGACTGGTGCATGCAGTGAGAATCACAGAAATATAGAGTTGGAAGGGATCCCAAGGGACATCTAGTCCAACCCCCTGGAATGCAGGAATCCTTGGGACCTGGGTACACAAAGGACTGCCTTCCTCCTCACAAATCTGCTCTAAATTTCTGATCTCCTTTGATGTCTCCCCACTGGATGCTCTCATCTTCAGAGGTTAAGCAGCTAGCAGGGGTCGGCAAACCTTTTCAGCAGGGGGCCGGTCTACTGTCCCTCAGACCTTTTTTTGGGGGGGACTATATTTTGGAGGGGGGGAGAATGAATTCCTATGCCCCACAAATAATCCAGAGATGCATTTTAAATAAAAGCACACATTCTACTCATGTAAAAACATGCTAATTCCCCGACCATCCACGGGCAGGATTTAGAAGGCGATTGGGCCGGATCCAGCCCCTGGGCCTTACTTTGCCCACCCATGAGCTAGGCAATGGTGAGATGGCTTTTTCGGAGGTGGCACCTGGTTTTCAGAGCATTCCCCCTGGAAATATTCAGAGCAAGGATGGAGAACTGTGAACCACCAGATGTTGTTGGACTCCAACTTCTATCATTGCTGACCTTCTTGGTTGGAGCTGATAGGAACCAGGTGTCCAACAAGATATTGAGAGCTACTGGTACTCCTCCTCTTTTATATGGTCCGAGGCCATAACTTAAGACCCATTTATTCTCGGAAGCAATTGTTGAGCAACTGATGCTTGCTCCTTTTTCTGGCATGTTAGTCTTAATTTTATGTGATGTTAGCCTGCATTTCCTGATATTGATGTGGACTTGGTTGTACTTTTTTATTGAGAGCATTAGATATCTATCTATATCTATGTCTATATCTATGTCTATGTGTCTATATCTATATCTACGAAAGCAAATATCTATATCTATATCATCTATATCTATATCTGGAGTCACAGAATTGCAGGCTTGGAAGAGAGACTGATTCTAGTTCAACCCCCTGGAAGGCAGGAATATACCTTGCCCAACGATGGAAAGAGGAGAAAATGCCAACAAAAGTGGACTGGCAGATGAAATTATTAGAGTATGCAGAGATGGCAAGACTGACAGGGAAACTCAGAAATCAGGAGGGAATGGAACAAATACAGACTGTACTTAAAAGAACACTGTAATCACTTGAGCTCTTTGGCAGGCTTTTAGTAACTCCTGCAATGTTACAAAGACTCTGGATATTTTGGAGGACCATAATGTGGAAGAACTATAATATGCAGTTTATTTATAATGGACCCATGGAGCGGAGGAGGAAAGTCCTAAGATTTGGAAGAATCTTGTTTGATTTCAAAATTTAAAGGTGAGATTTATTTTGTAAAATCAATAAATATTATTTCCAAAAGAAATATGCAACTGTCCCATATGGGGAACGAACCTGCGACTTTGGCATAATCAGCACCAAGCTCTAACCAACTGAGCTAGAGAGCTTGCTTGCTAGATAGAGCTAATTATAAACCACACTGGCTATTTTAATAAAAAAGCAATTTATACATATTATAAAATAAACAATGAGTTATTTATACAGTGCCATGAATGTACACGGTCCTTCGCAACAGTGATGGGAAACCAGTTGGCTCCCAAATACTGCTGGACTCCAACTCCCATCAGCATCAGGCAGCATGCCCAATGGTCAAGGCTGATGGGAGTTGGGGTCCATAGCATAGTTATATGGAGGGAGAAATTTTCCCCTGATAATGTCTGCTGATGGAGTTCAGTTCAAGTACTAGTCCCTGCCTCAGGGAGTTTATGATCTAAATATCATCTTTGGGGGGAAGAAGATGGGGGGAAGCATGAGGCATGGTGTGGATGTGTTCTATGGCCCAAAGAAGGTGCTAAGGATAATAATAATTTATAATAATTTATTATTTATACTCTGCCAATCAGGCTGGGTTTCCCCAGCCACTCTGAGAGGCTCCCAACCGAATAGTAAAAACACAATACAGCATAAAACATTAAAAACTTCTCTAAACAGGGCTGCCTTCAGATGCCTTCTAAAAGTCAGATAGTTGCTTATTTCCTTGACATCTGATGGGACGTTGTTCCACAGGGCGGATGCCACCACCAAGAAGGCCCTCTGCCTGGTTTCCTGTAACCTCACTTCTCGCAGTGAGGGAACCGCCAGAAGGCCCTCGGCACTGGATCTCTGTGTCCGGGCTGAATGATGGGGTGAAGGCGCTCATTCAGGTATACTGGATCAAGGCCATTTAGGGCTTTAAAGATCAGCACCAACACTTTGAATTGTGCTCGGAAATGTACTGGGAGCCAATGCAGGTCTCTCAGGAACGGTGTTATAGGGTGATAAATCCATGCAAGTGTATCTAGAGAATGTGGCGCTGGCCTCTCGCGCCATCCGTTTTCACTCTCCCTGGGCCCAGAGAAACAGCCTCGGAGGTAGCAGCTGGGGAAAAAATATGTTGCAAGGCCGAGAGATGAGTAATTAACCCAAGGCAAAAGTATGATGTGAGGAAGAGAGGAATGGGACTGGTCTTTAACCGGGTCCATATGTCTCCCGACTTGATTTAGCATCAGTTCCCCTCGACTGCATCGCACACTCCTGCGTAAACCCGAGCAGAGCTTAAGGCTATGAATCCTTCATGGATTCTATGGGGATTTTATTACCACCAGTGCCCTTAATTAAAAGAATAACATCTGTCTAGCAGGCAACAAGCAGAGACCGGCAGGCCCGCACGACTCTGTGCGCTGAGGCGCATGCACAGAGCAGCACATGGGAGTGCAGATGGAATGTCTCGGGTGTCCACAGAGATACGCCAAGTCTCCCAGGATAACTCAGAGGAGGCCTTTTCCATTGCACCAACAACTCATTCAAATTCCTTGCTGTTTCAGAACATGCTACGGGGCTTTTTCAGTTCGTCACTCGCTCTTTTGTTATATTTCTGCCATGCCCAATTCCAAGCGCTCTCTGTGCAAACTTAAAAACTGAGCACATCCAACAAGTCGACATGATATCTAATTATTAAACGAACAAGGCCCAAATTTATATTAAAAACAATAACAGAAAAACACGTTAAATATTTTTTTAAAAACCCACAAAGGCCAAATTCAAAGTCATTTAGTAAACACATCCCATCTTTGTCCTGTAAAAACAGGCAGGGAGAACCACCTTCATCCCATGAGCCAAATTTATCTGGCCCACAGAGCCATTTTCTCCAAGTGTCCATCCCATCCCAGATAAGGAAGGCACACGTCTGACAGTTAACCCTTTACTGGCAAAAGAAACGCTTACAGCAGCTTCCATGGTGCTCTGGATAAACACGGAGCTTTCTAGCCTCTAGGCAGCTGTCCACATGTCTGAGCCCAATGGCACAACGGTGGCAACAGTGGAACCCTGCCCTGCCACCTAGGACTGGCCTGGCTCTCCCTCCTGCCTTGAAGGTGGCAAATACCCTCCAACGCAACATGGCCCAAAATCGCCATCTCCCAGGTCTGCACTGCTGTGTGAGTCATGTGACCCATGCAATTGCAAACCCAGAAAAAGTGCTTTGGTGGGTCACGGTACCCCAAAACACACATTTTGGGGTGCCATGCAAGATTGCAGACACAAAAAAACACAAGATCTCACCCCAAAATCATGCAAGAGCATGGCACTCAGTATTCTCACTGTGCTCTCATGGGGCGGGGATGGGATGTATGGTGATATCCAACTCCATAAATCACTTGTCCCCTCTCCTGGGTCACCACCCAGGTCCCCTGCCTCACCACACACTCTTCGGAGCCCTGCCGGTCCCTGCAACCAGGTCACAACTGCCTTCCTCACATCCCACATCATATATGGGCCCATCATCCTAAACACAACCTTTCTCAACCTGTGGGTCCCCAGATGTTGTTGGACTACAACTCCCATCACCCCTAGCTAGCAAGGCCAGAGCTCAGGGATGATGGGAGTTGTAGTCCAACAACATCTGGGGACCCACAGGTTGAGAACTGCTGCCCTAGCAGCACTATCATTTCCGTATATGGTGTGGGGAGCTGGAATGAGCTGGCAGGTCAAGTCCTTCAACAGTTCACCTGTCAGTCACCTGACGTCATAATGAGCAGTGCCAACAGGGAGACTTGATGGCAAAGAGACAATCAGGAGCTCATGCTATGTTCATGTTAAGTTCACGGTCATTCCCCAGGAGCCACATTCATTCCTGGCTCACAACTCACTCAGAAGCTGAGCAGATGGGTATGGCTTTGAGGAAGGTTTTCATGGGTGAAACTGGGTCTAGCCAGGCCCGTGAAGCTGAGGTTCCCCAAGGTGGCTTTAGAAAATTCAGTACAGTGGTACCTTGGGTTACATACTCTTCAGGTTACGTATGCTTCAGGTTACAGACGCTTCAGGTTACAGACTCTGCTAACTCAGAAATAGTACCTTGGGTTAAGAACTTTGCTTCAGGATGAGAACAGAAATCGTGCTCCGGCGACATGGCAGCAGCAGGAGGCCCCATTAGCTAAAGTGGTGCTTCAGGTTAAGAACAGTTTCAAGTTAAGAATGGACCTCTGGAACGAATTAAGTACTTAAGCCAAGGTACCACTGTACCTCCATTGGATTAGGAGAACCATAAATGCGGCAGGTAGGGGTAAGAGAAGCTCGCCCCTGTTACTTCGTAGGATCTTTCCACCTTGCTGAAAAGTGAACATGGCATGAAATTGATTTTTTTTTGTTTCTGTGCACTTGGGATTTTCCCAATTCTTATGGAACAGCTAATTCACACATGATTACTGCACATTATCCACCTCCTTTAAAGGCACAGAGAGAGCTGGCTTAATTGCACTTGGTTCATGATCAAATAGCACTGAGAGCGGGGTTTCATTATGCATTCTCTCAGAACTGGTTGCTTGCTCCCTTTCTTCATTGCCCCCACCACATCGCCAGCTTGCTACCTACTCATCATGGTCCCCCACAGAAAGCGCTGGCTGCCTTGCTGTTGCTCATAGTGCACTTCCATAGGCAAAGTGCCAAGGGTGAAACGGCCTCCTTCGTCTGGCACAGGGCGCCACGACACTCGCGTATAATCAGAAGCCCTTCAAAAAGCAAAACCTACATGGGGCCTTACACAGAGTCAGACCATGGGCCCAACTAGCTCAGGGTTATTTGCACTTGTTGTTGTTCTTTAGTCATGTCCGACTTTTCGTAACCCCATGGACCAGAGCACGCCAGGCACTCCTGTCTTCCACTGCCTCCCGCAGTTTGGTCAAACTCATGCTGGTAGCTTCGAGAACACTGTCCAACCATCTCGTCCTCTGCCGTCCCCTTCTCCTTGTGCCCTCCATCTTTCCCAACATCAGGGTCTTTTCCAGGGAGTCTTCTCTTCTCATGAGGTGGCCAAAGGATTGGAGCCTCAGCTTCAGGATCTGTCCTTCCAGTGAGCACTCAGGGCTGATTTCCTTCCGAATGGATCGGTTTGATCTTCTTGCAGTCCATGGGACTCTCAAGAGTCTCCTCCAGCACCAGAATTCAAAAGCATCCATTCTTCGGTGATCAGCCTTCTTTATGGTCCAGCTCTCACTTCCATACATCACTACTGGGAAAACCATAGCTTGAACTATACGGACCTCTGTCGGCAAGGTGATGTCTCTGCTTTTTAAGACGCTGTCTAGGTTTGTCATTGCTTTTCTCCCAAGAAGCAGGGGTCTTTTAATTTCGTGGCTGCTGTCACCATCTGCAGTGATCATGGAGCCCAAGAAAGTAAAACCTCTCACTGCCTCCATTTCTTCCCCTCCTATTTGCCAGGCACTGATTGACAGCAATTCTCCAGGATTCCAGGTAGATGACTCTCCAATCCCTACCTGGAGAGGCTGAGAGCTGAACCTGGGACCTTCTGCATGCAGGGCAGGTGAACAATGGCAGGCGGCTGAGAGAACGAGAGAAAGAGAGACAGAGAGGCGGAGCAGCCCCTATCCTACAAATGCAACACACAGTATAATTGAAACTGCAGGGATGGAAAGCTGGGAGTGTGTTTGCAAAAGCAGCAGTGACCATGGCCAGTATCAGCACTCCAGCCCTCTCCATAAAACTGCCCCAGAAGCCATGTGCACTGCAATTCTTCACGTCTGCTCAGAGGGACACATCAACAACACCGGTGGGACTTAATCCCAGATAAGCACATGGTTTGGTTTGCACTCTTAACCTTGTGGAGCTGACCCTGGGTTAGACATGTTCAGGACCCCAGAGCCAGCCTTGCCTGATGCTGTTTGAAACAGCTGCCACCAACCTGCTTGCGGATTCTGAACTGAAGGATTGTCATGAAAATGCTGTTTAAATGCATGACTAGGAAGGTTGGTGCTATGTCAGAAGAGTCTATTGCTCTTCAGAAGGGCTTGCTTTTATTGTTTATCGTATTGCTTAATGGCAGCATGTGAACATTGTCAAAGCTCTGGGGCTGGAGCAATAAAGTCAATCGATCCAGTGCCTTTTGCTTAATGGCAGAGATGGCCTTGCATGCTGATCAACAAGCCTGGCTTCTGAGCAGGGGTAGCCCTGAATGTCTAACAAGGTGTGACCTCTAGTGAATTCTACGATGGCTTGGTCAGGTCCGCAGAATGGAAAATGGCAGGATTCCCAAGGACTGCCTCTGTAGGGAGCTGGCTTCAGGCACCAGGCTCGTTGGCAGACCAACTCTGCATTACAAAGAAGTCTGCAAATGTGGCATGGAGGCTGACCACATCAACCCCGCCATGTGGGAATCCCTTGCAGTCAGCCAGAGGGCTTGGAGACAGTCAGGTAGTGCATCCACGGCAATGACCAGAGGAGGAATGACTGCAAGGAGGAGCACAGAGAGAAGAAGCGCCATGGTGCATCTGCAGCAGCACAACTGGGTGCCATCCTTTGCCCCAGCTGCAACAAAACATGTCTCTCCTGTATCGGTCTCTACAGCCACAGCAAGCACTGTAGCCTTCCAACAGTTTGACTTCGTCCCCAAAGGTGCACTTCCCTGTTGTCTCCTGAGACAGACTGATGCCAACCAACCAATAATCCAATTGATCCCTGTGTTCCAATCTGCATAAAATTACAGTGGTGCCTCAGGTTACATACGCTTCAGGTTACAGACTCCGCTAACCCAGAAATAGTGCTTCAGGTTAAGAACTTTGCTTCAGGATGAGAACAGAAATCGTGCTCCGGCGGTGCGGCTGCAGCAGGAGGCCCCATTAGCTAAAGTGGTGCTTCAGGTTAAGAACAGTTTCAGGTTAAGTACGGACATCCAGAACGAATTAAGTACTTAACCCGAGGTACCACTATACAGGGGAAATGAATTGGATCAGTTCACTTTTAAACGTGGACTGAACAGCTTTCTCCTTCATCGCTCCTTCATTATTGTGCCAATATTTGCATTCCTCTGTTCTCTTCTCGTTAAATAAGTTGGAGTTCTTGTTATTAAATATACCAAGAAAAAAGCACAAGAACTCTGGCCAATATAAGTTTCAGTAGTGGGAATGGTCCCTACTTGCAAATCAATAGTCAATTGTAACAAAAACTAATCCAGTCAATTATGGATCAGAAACCATGTAATGTTTAATACTTCCAGCTGATGAAGGTGAATACATCGAAACAGGGCCCTGTCCTGGTTTCTGATCCATAACTGACTTCTGACTTCTGCTGAATGACTGAAACTAAGACCTTCACGTCGAATCTGACTATGGACTGACATGAACTTATCTCTACTCATAAACGCTTATCTCTAATTCTGTAACGAATTATTGTCTTATACATATCCTTATGAGTTTTAGTTTGTAATCTCTATTTGAGTTTGTAATCCTTGTCAGAATACATACTTTCAAATGGATTAGTTTTTGTTACAATTGACTATTGATTTGCAAGTAGGGACCACTCCCACTACTGAAACTTACGGTATATTGGCCAGAGTTCTTGGTATGCTTTTTTCTGTTCTCTTCTCTGCTGGAAGAGGACTCCGAGAGCTGGCCAATACAATTCCAGGTGATTCAGTGGGCTTGTTGTTTGTTGTTTAGTCGTTTAGTCGTGCCTGACTCTTTGTGACGCCCTGGACCAGAGCACGCCAGGCACTCCTGTCTTTCATTGCCTCCTGCAGTTTGGTCAAACTCATGCTGGTAGCTTCGAGAACACTGTCCAACCATCTCGTCCTCTTCTCCTTGTGCCCTCCATCTTTCCCAACATCAGGGTCTTTTCCAGGGAGTCTTCTCTTCTCATGAGGTGGCCAAAGGATTGGAGCCTCAGCTTCAGGATCTGTCCTTCCAGTGAGCACTCAGGGCTGATTTCCTTCAGAATGGAGAGGTTTGATCTTCTTGCAGTCCATGGGACTCTCAAGAGTCTCCTCCAGCACCATCAGTGGGCTACATTCCTGCAACTGGCCATATGGAAGCAAGAGGAGGTTTGCTGGATCAGGCCAAAGACCCATCTAGTCCAGCTACTTGTTCTCACAATGGCCAGCCATAAGCCCCTGGGAAACCAGCAAGTGGGATTAAAGCACAAGAACGTTCTCTCCTCTCCTCTGGTTTCCAGAAACTGGGTTCTGGATTCAAGGCGCCTTGGAGTCGCTGATGACAAACCACACTATCGTGTTCCCAGAGCTTTGCCCTTGACCTCTATGGTTTCCAGCAGTTATCTCTAAGAATGTTTTCTGCCTGTGACTTTGTGGTTAAAATATCCATCCTTGTGGAATCTGTTCCCTGCAGTAACTCCCACTTGGAGCTTAGTTAGAATGGGCGGGGAGTGGAAACGATCTCCTGGGATGAAGTACACAGCGAGTTATTTAGTAGCACTCCCCTACCTGGCAGGGTTAATTAGCTCACACGCCACATCACACTTTGAAGAGGAGAAGGTGGCAGCAAATATGTATTATTATCACGCCGGGGGACTGATTGCTGCTGCGGCAGGAACACGGAGCCATGGGATGCTTTTAGCAAAGAAGCCAAAACTCATCTTGGCATTTGAACAACTAGGATGTTTCAGCTTTACTTGAACAGACAGGAAAGTACAACAAACGCATCCCTGAGTCAAAAATTTAAAAACCCACAAAGTTGGGGGGGGGGGAGGCACTGAACACACTTCTCCACATTTCGTGAAAGCCTCACAGGAGTTTTATACCTCCTGGGGTAAAGGGGTGCCCCTTAATGACAAATGGTTGGGTTTAATAATAATAATAATAATAATAATAATAATAATAATAATAATAATACTCTGCCCTTCCCAGTTTAAAAACCGGGCTCAGGGGGGCTAACAGCAAATATAAAACATTGATTAAAATGCGACTTAATAACAGCATAAAACAGCATAAAATGCAGCATAAAATGCAGCATCAATATCAATAAAATTCAAAAATTCAGGGGTCATTTTTTTTTGGGGGGGGATATTTATGCCAATATAATATGCTTCATGAAATGGTGACTTCCAGACTGGGTTACTGCAATGCATTTTTGCACAAATTTCTCCCAATTGAACTTTTTTTTGTATGCCGTTTTGCCTAAGAAGTTAATTTGTGCGATGCAATAGTTCCTAATACAATGTGTTGCATTTTTGTGGATTTTTAGGCTCATTTCACTCAACTGTAAGCAGTTTTAACACGTTCCTTGTCTGGAGCTCTGCAATGCAAAACTGCAGCAATAGAAAAGGGCAACTTTCAAAGGATGGCTGTGGGTTGTTTTTTTTAATCACATATCACTAAAAAAGTGCTTATTTGCTAGATTTGCCTTGAGTTGCAAAATGAGTCAGATTCCTCCTCTACTCCTACTAGTGAATCCGCTACAGACTTTGTACAGCTCATAAGCCACTGAGCACATTACAGCCGATTATATGCATTTCCCCCCGTTTCTAACAGTCTAGGTCGGAGGCCGTGCTCTGGGTGCGACTTCTGCCAGGGGTGAGGCTGTTTTGATGGTGACACCCCAGTTATGGAATGACCTCCCCAAGGACATGGGGCTGGCGACTCTTTTGCAAGCTTTGCAATGCCAGGTGAAGACAATTTTCATCTCCTGCACATTTTAATGGATCATTTGTTTTGTTCCTTCTGTTTCTCTGGTTTTTATTGCTGCTCTCGCTGCAATTTTTATTGTTGTCGTTATTGCTGTTTTGTGATTTAGAAGGGGGAAAAACCAAACACATTTTATTTTTTTAATGCAAATGCTGGTGTGGTGTTTTGAAATAGACCAGGGACTGTTTCTGGGATCGTGAACACCATTCTTGGGCCTGGACGTGTGTGGACGGACCTGAAGGTCTGTCCACCCAATTTTATCCACATTTTATTGGGAAGGGGGAAGCACTCCAAAGAGTAGGGGAAAAGGGTGGACTATCAAATTAGAAGAAAGGAGATTCCAACTAAACATCAGGAAGAACTTTCTGAGCTGTTTTGGCAATGGAACAGTCTCCCCCATGTGGTGGTGGACTCTCCTTCATTGGAGGTTTCTAAGCAGAGGTTGGGTGGCCGTCTGTCATGGGTGCTTTGGTTGAGATTCCTGCATTGCAGGGGTTTGGACTAGATGACCCTCGGGGTCCCTTCCAACTCTACAGTTCTATGGTTCTACGATCAGGTGGGGCTTCTATTTATTTGCACACTAGATGTCACAGAATCAGCCCGGCTTCCTTCCTTCCTTCCTTCAACAGCCAAATCGCAGCTGGCATTTTCCAAATGTAAAAGAATGTGTGTTTGTGTGAAAGAAGCTTTTGCCACTTTGAATAAAGTGTAAGAAAGACTCCTCCCACCGGAAACTCGCTCTACTATTCCCTCTCCAAATTTCCAGAAGAAGAAGAAGAAGAAGAAGAGGAGGAGGAGGAGGAGGAGGAGTTTGGATTTGATATCCCACTTTATCACCACCCGGAGGAGTCTCAAAGCAGCTGACAATCTCCTTTCCCTTCCTCCCCCACAACAAACACTCTGTGAGGTGAGTGGGGCTGAGAGACTTCAGAGAAGTGTGACTGGCCCAAGATCACCCAGCAGCTGCATGTGGAGGAGCGGGGAAGCGAACTCGGTTCACCAGATTACGAGTCCACCGCTCTTAACCACTACACCAGACTGGCTCTCAGAAACTCCATTCCCCACCTTTGTGTGAGGGACCAAAGTTCTGGTGATGATGGGGTGTGGACACACAAGCCAGCCCAAAACTTGTACATGGCAAAGGAGCATAGGAAGCTGCCTTACACCGAGTCAGACCAATGGGTCTACCTTGTACGGTCTGCACTGGCAGAAGCTCTTTGGAAATTTACGCAGGAGTTTCTTGTCATTTTTGTGGCAGCTGCCCACTGCTGTGGACCTAACAACCAGCAAAACAACAACAAACAAACCTATGGTCATGTAAAGCATCCTCAATAAACACACGAGACGTAACCGGCTGTGTTCTTAGATAAATTAGGTATACTATTTGTGTATCAAATAAATTTCAATGGAAGTAACTCATAAAGTTCAACAAACAAACAAAGCAGAAGACCCAGTGGATCAGATCATTCTCTAATCAGTTCATGCTTAAGGTCCATCTGTGTAATAGTGTCTATTCCACCTGTCTGTTCATAAGGTCCAAACAATCCACATGAAAGGTTGTTACAGTTCCACAAAATCCTTTCAGGGAGTCTAAGACAAGGATTTCTGGAATATTGGCCTTGTTTCACAAATATTAGCAGCTACTACTATGCCAGGGACACGGGTGGCGCTGTGGGTAAAACCTCAGTGCCTAGGACTTGCCGATCGTATGGTCGGCAGTTTGAATCCCCGCGGCGGGGTGAGCTCCCGTCATTCAGTCCCAGCTCCTGCCCAGCAGTTTGAAAGCACCCCTAAGTGCAAGTAGATAAATAGGTACCGCTTTGTAGCGGGAAGGTAACGGTGTTTCCGTGTGCTGCGCTGGTGCTGGCTCGCCAGAGCAGCCTCGTCACGCTGGCCACATGACCCGGAAGTGTCTTCGGACAGCGCTGGCTCCCGGCCTCTTAAGCGAGACGAGCACGCAACCCCAGAGTCGGACACGACTGGCCCGTATGGGCAGGGGTACCTTTACCTTTTACTACTATGCCATAAGATCCACTGTCCTGTAATATCACATATGAGCTTTAACTACTGATGAAGCCCAGGATGACGAAACAAGGCCAATATACCTTATTTATCTAAGAACACAGCCGGTTATGTCTCGTGTGATTACAACAACAACAACAACAACAATTTTATTATTTGTACCCCTCCCATCTGACTGAGTTGCCCCCAGCCACTCTGGGCTGCTTCCAACATATATAAAAGCATAATAAAACATTAAATATTTTTTAAAACTTCTCTATACAGGGCTGCCTGCAGATGTCTTCTAAGAGTTGCATAGTTATTTATCACCTTGACATCTGATGGGAGGGCGTTCCACAGGGCGGGCGCCACTACCGAGAAGTCCCTCTCCTGGTTCCCTGTAGCCTCGCTTCTCACAGAGAGGGAACCACCAGAAGGCCTTAAGAGCTGGACCTCAGTGTCTGGGCTGGATGATGGGGGTGGAGATGCTCCTTCAGGTATACAGGGACGAAGTAGTTGGGGGCTTTAAAGGTCAACACCAACACTTTAAGTTGTTCCTGCCCTGTGGAATGCCCTCCCATCAGATGTCAAGGAAGCAAGCAATTAGACAATTTTAGAAGATATTGCAGCCCTGTATAGGGAAGTTTTTTAATAGTTGATGTTTTATTGTGCTTGATGTTTTAATTTGATGGAAGCCACCCAGAGTGGCTGGGGAAACCGAGTCAGCTGGATGGCATATAAATAATAAAGGACGATGGTGATGCTCTTGGAATACTACCTAGATTATACCACTGCAGGTGTTATGTACTGAGTTGAACAGGATCCAAAATGCAGCAGTCTGATTGGTCCTAGAACAATAGGATCCAGAATGCAGCAGTCTGACTGGTCCTAGAACAATAGGCTCCAGAATGCAGAATTCCACAGGAGCCACCCAATCTAGCTCCAGGTGGAAGTGAATCTGCAATCTGATTGGCCTACAGGAGAATCCCGGAATTAGCTAATCACGTGGGGCCCATTGTGTAAATAATGTATACAAAGCAGACATTCTGGGGGAACTTCCATTCCTCCTCACCACTATGAGCTGAATAAAGAGCATGAAATCCACCCTCGACTCCGAGTATATTTCAGCAGGGCTGTGGGCAAAGTGGTTGAAATGATGAACTGGAAAGTCCCAGCGTCTTAGGCATGTGTCAGTCTTTGGAAGGTGACACCAAGACACTTGATGACACAGTAAGTTGGGTGAGGAATATTTACCAAACAGAGGAAAGGAAGACACCATTAAGAGGTTTCCTTATAGCTCAGGGATGTTCTGTTATGTAACAGGGGTTTGCATCACACCAAGTGTACATGAAGATTGTACGCTACAGTCCCTCATATGGACACATCTAACCACATAGTAAGGTGTGACAGGAGCTCCTACTAAGATGTTATTTAACACCATGATGCCTTCCTCAAGATCAAGATGGTCCATAAAGCCACGTTGCACTTTGGGCTAGCGGCTATAGCAGCCTCTGGTTTGGGGTCTTCAGATGAAGGATGGGGCTGTTCAACAGGTGTGTGGTGTTCATCGACAACTATCACCCTCTCTCCCTGTTAAGACTCTGCAGAGATTTCAGCTTAGTACTGGTAAGATTACTTCACTAGAAAGATCTGAGGAACTGATACAGACATATTGTCTGGGTTCTTGGTTTGGGTCAGGTTTCCTTTTAACTCAGAATATTGCAATTCTTTTCTTTTTTAAGAACAAACAAGCAGCCCAAAAAGGTTCATAAAAAGCATCCTTAATTTTTCAAGCCATAAATCCCAGTGAGATCCTGAGCTTCGGCACTCACAGGCCACTAACCAGTAATGGAATCTGGGAGCAAAGCAAAGTGAGATGATGGCACGCTCATTTGTAACAGATCGTAAAACTGGCAAAAGGCCCATAATTGGAAACATGGCGTTTAATGCCACAGAAAATGGGCTGCATGGTTTTAATGACAACTTCCTGCAATGGGGCAGAGGAAGGACAATGAAGCCTACATTCTTTGTGAAAGGAACATCATCATCATCAACAACATCAACAAGAGGAAATGATTAGTTGAGGAAAATCGGAAGAAAGCATCATGGAAAAACAAGTACAAGCTAGTAGTCCTGATATATTTTGAAACTCACTTCCAGGCCTAGAATCATAGATTCGTAGAGTTGGAGGTGAGCCAAAGATCACCTCGTTCAACCCCCTGCAGTGAAGGAATCACAGCTAAAGAATCTCTGGCAGATGGACACCCAACCTCCATTTAAAAGCCTCCAATGAAACAGAGTCTACCACCTTCCGAGGGAGTCTGTTCCGCTGTCAAGCAGCTCTTACTGTCAGAAATTTCTTCCTAGCGTTTAGTCAGAATCTCATTCCTTGCAAATTGAAACCATTGCTTTGGGTCTTACTCTCTGGAGCAGTGGAAAACAAGCTTGCTCCATCCTACACTGGCTCCCAGTATGTTTCCGAGCACAATTCAAAGTGTTGATGCTGACCTTGAAAGCCCTAAACGGCCTCAGCCCTGTATACCTGAAGGAGTGTTTCCACCCAAATCGTTCTGCTGAGGTCCAGCTCCGAGGGTCTTCTGGAGGTTCCCTCACTGCGAGAATCCAAGTTACATGGAACCAGGCAGAGGGCCTTCTCGGTAGTGGCACCCACCCTATGGAACATCCTCCCACCAGATGTCAAAGAGAACAAGAACTACCAGACCTTTAGAAGACGTCTGAAGGCAGCCCTGTTTAGGGAAGCTTTTAATGTTTAATAGACTATTGTATTTTAATATTCTGTTGGAAGCCGCCCAGAGTGGCTGGGGAAACCCAGCCAGATGGGCAGGGTATAAATAATAAATTATTATTATTATTATCCTCCATGTGACAGCCCTTCCGATATTTGAAGATGGTTCTCATATCACATTATCAGTCTTATCTACTCCACGCTAAACAGGTTGTTGAATGTCTCGTGGCTCTAACACCCTTTCCCATCTTACATTCCAGAGAAAAAGCGAGGGCATAACACAATAGCTGCCATGGTAATGAGTGATGTCATAGAAGACTACAATAGGAAGCAACAAGCAGGGGAGAGGAGTACAATGTACTTAGTGACACCGTCACATGGGTGAAAAAATCCACCCAAATAGAATAATAATAATAATAATAATAATAATAATAATAATAATAATAATAATTTATTTATACCCTGCCCTCCTCGGCCAGAGCTGGGCTCAGGGTGGCTAACACCAGTAAAATTACAATAAAAACATAATAGAGAGGGGGAACCAGTTTTTTAAAATATGGGTTAAAATACAATTTAAAATGCAGCCTCATTTTAAAAGTAGACCACAGATCAAAACCATAAAGGGAGGGAAACATAAGAGTCAGACTGAGTCCAAACCAAAGGCCTGGTGGAACAGCTCTGTCTTGCAGGCCCTGCGGAAAGATGTCAAATCCCGCAGGGCCCTAGTCTCTTGGGACAGAGCATTCCACCAAGTCGGGGCCAGTACTGAAAAGGCCCTGGCCCTAGTTGAGACCAATGATTTCATCCAGCGCTATTTTTGTTTCTATGAATTTCTGTTTATCTGCTATCTTGTAATAACTGCCATATTACCACTTTTCTACAAGTTTCTATTAATATTTTTCCTTTACATATTTCATCTCATTACCGCTCCATCAGTAGACTCTGAATCTTAGGTCTGTGGGTTCGAGTCCCACTTTGGGTAAAAAGATTCCTGCATTGCTGGGGGGGAAGGGCAGGGTGGTTAGACTGGATGACCTTGGTGGTCCCTTCCAACTCTACAATTCCATGATACTACGAGCATGCTCAGTTGTGTGTTCTCACAGCTTTTGAAATACTCTGCATATTCCAGAGCGCTTTGGAAGGGGGGAAAGTCAGTTGCTGCATCATTTGCTGTGCAAATCCATGTTTGGTTCCACCCCGCTGAGTTTTACTCTGGAGTCTGTACACCCAACCAGAGAGAGCGTAACTCATAGGCTGATCTTACATGACAAGCTGGCACCGCTGCAGCTTGAGTCAACACAAGCATATGGGTGTACATCAGCCATCCAGCTTCATCAAGCAAACAGGATGGCATTATGCAATGATGCTCAACCAGATGATGCACTGAGCTGCGCATTGTTGTCAGAGAGCTTTAATTAACACAGAGAAACAGCCACATGCCTGCCAGTGAGTTTCTCCCACTGTTTGTGATGTTTCCGATTTATTTATTTTCCTTAAATGTGCTCCCAAACTTGTGACCAATGCCAAACTATTCATGGTCCTTTGTTTTGACTGTTTTCGCAGTGCCCATTTTTAAATTTTGCACAACGCGCACTGGTACATCACAAATGTTGTGATAACCATATAATAAAAGAAGATGCCACGCGCAGAATCATACATGCGCTAGAGTGAAATAATAAATAATCATTAACGAGTGTATTTTGGTTGTTAATTATAGCTTACGTCTCCATTCTAATGCATCTAAGCTTGAAGAGTTCCCAGCGGAGAACAGGGCTCTATATCATCTTGAACTTTATTACATTACTATATGGTGTCTTCTGTGTTATTGTATATACACTTGCACGCAGCCATATTACATTGCATTAATTTGTGGTATAGAAATACTTTTATAAATAAATAAGATTTGGACAATTTTATTGGCCCCTAATCAAGATTCCCTCTCTCCCCCCCCCCCCTCCTTCTCCTGCTTTTCTTTTTTCTTAGGTGACAGAAATACCCCAGCTCCCAGCTCTGGGCAAGGAAGGAGGCTATGGGAAGTTCAACCACACCAGCCAAAGAGGTTTCCTTCCACACCAAGAGCCCAGAACCAAATATAAACTGACTTCTTCCTTGATGGAGCAAGCTTGCTTTCTGCTGCTCCTGAGGGATAGGACCCTGTGCTGGGCCCGGGGGTAACCCATGAAACGCGGTCCAGGACCAGTCCAGAATCCAAAGGTTCCGCTGGGAGTCAGTCTGACAGGGCCAAGGCAGGAAACCAGTCAAGGGCAAGTACAGGATCTCAGGCAGGATCTAGCATACAGCAATGTTGCTCCCGCAACCTGGGGCGGGGTGTAACAGCCTTTTATCTTTGTCGGGGTAACGGCCGGTCCAAGTTTGAGAAAAAACAGACAGAAATATTCAAGCATTTCAGCTTTTCAAAAGAGGAAAGTGTGGCTTCACTTTTAGAACTTGAAAACGCTTGAATTGGCAAAACTAACTGTAGTTATAAGGTACCAATCAAATCAGAAATTAAGACTACAATGGAAATGGTTTGAAGATTATATGTCCAAACACTGCTCAAAAAATAATACATTGATATGTTTGGATTAATGCTTGTAAAGTCGAATGAGAATAAATAATAGTAAGTTAAGAGAGATAAGAAACAAAGATATAAATTGCAGTGGGAAATATAATAATATTGTACAAATGAAGGCGAATGTTGGTGGAGGGAAGTCACAAGGGTGTTTTAATGTTTGTCATTGGTGTTAGTAGCGTTTGTGAAATATTTGTGTTTACCTGTTTGTTTGTTTGTTGGTAAATAAAATAAAATAATAATTAGGAAAAAAGAAAATAAGAAAAGGCTTGAATGATTTCAGTTCTTTCTGCTTAGCACCTTGATTCCTTGCGGGGCATGCAGCCTTGGCCAAATTGGACCCCCTACGCACATGTGCGCACACTGTGTATCTCATGGGTAAGCAAACTAAGCCCCAGGGGCCGGATCCGGCCCAATCGCCTTCTCAATCTGGCCAGTGGATCCGGGAATCAGCATGTTTTTCATGAGTAGAATGTGTTCTTTTATTTAAAATGCATCTCTGGGTTATTTGTGGGGCATAGGAATTTGTTCATTTTTTTCCCCAAAATATAGTCCGGCCCCCCACAAGGTCTGAGGGACAGTGGACCAGCCCCCTGCTGAAAAAGTTTTCTGACCCTTGGTATACCTCTTTATCTATCTTGCATCTTGAATCGTTCAGGAATTAGAATAGAAACACCCTATGGTTGGGTGCAGCCGATAACAGGCAATAATGTTGCTAGCATCCTGCCTGTGCAGCTTTTTACAGGAATTATCCCTCTCTCTTTCTATCCAACACCCACCCCCCAAAAAACCCTGAATTAGTATTCATTGCAAGGAAGGCACGATGTGATGTGCCTCAGATTCCTGCCTGTCTGAAGAGTGGCTTGACTTTAGAAAGCTCTGCTCGGGAGAGGAGAATAAAAGTTTGCAAAATAAATTAAAACCTTTCAGCCGAGTCCTTCCTGAGGCAAAAAGGAGCCTCTGAATGACACAGAGGGGAGCGGAGGCGAAACACCCAGATCCAGATTTGGATATAGGATTTAAATGGAAAAGAAGCTACATGTGCTGCAAAATTCTCTTAGAATCATAGGATTGTGCAGTTGGAGTCCATTCCACTGTCAAACAGCTGTTCCCACCCAGAGGTTCTTGCTTAGTGTTTGGTTGGAATCTCCTCCCTTGACATTTGAATCTCATCATTTCTGGTCCTCTCCTCTGGAGCCAAAGAAAGCAAGTTTGCTCCATCTTCCACATGGCAGCCCATCAGATATTTGATATTTGAAGATATTTCAGATATTTGAAGATGGCTGTCATATTGCTTTGCAGTCTTCTCTTCTACAGGCTCATATCCAACTCACTCTACTGATCCTCATTAAGGCTGGACTTAAAGACCATTTAAGGGACGCAGGTGGCGCTGTGGGTTAAACCACAGAGCCCAGGACTTGCCGATCAGAAGGTTGGCGGTTCGAATCCCTGCGTCGGGGTGAGCTCCCGTTGCTCAGTTTCTGCTTCTGCCAACCTAGCAGTTCGAAAGCGTGTAAAAGTGCAAGTAGATAAATAGGTACCGCTCCGGCAGGAAGGTAAACGGCATTTCCATGCACTGCTCTGGTTTGCCAGAAGCGGCTTAGTCATGCTGGCCACATGACCCGGAAGCTGTACGGGGCTCCCTTGGCCAATAAAGCGAGATGAGCGCTGCAACCCCAGTCGGCCACGACTGGACCTAATGGTCAGGGGTCCCTTTACCTTAAAGACCATTTATCATCTTAGTCATGCGGCAATTATCCCAACCAGGAGAAAATGCCTTTAAAACTGCCAACCTGCTAGTAGGTGGAGCAGAGACCAACATCTTAAGAACATGTTGGATCAGGCCAAGGGCCTGCCGAGTCAAACAATCTCACATTGGACAATCAAGTGTCTGTGGGGAACCCTGAAGCAGGATTCGAACACAGAGAATTCTCCCCATCTGTGATTTCCAGCAACTGGCATTTGAAAGTATTGCCTCATCACGTGGACCTACTAGAACATAGATAGATTGCATGCCATCGATAGCCTTCACTTCGACCTACGCCTCTCCAGCCCATGCACATCGTTTGACTGGAGAATTGCATCACAAAAATTCAGAGAAGCACGGTTCTCAAACGATAGCTCTGTTTCGGTCTTTGTGTTGGTTCGGAAAGTCTCCCATTAAAATGCAAACAAAATCACAATTGTCCCCAGGGCCGGATTTAGGTTTGATGAGGCCCTAAGCTACTGAAGGTAATGGGGCCCTTTATACGACAATAACAAATTGTCGCTGTTTTTTGTGTTGAATATAAGCTATACGGTAATTTATGGACCTCATAGGTATCTTAAGCCATTTGTACATAACATTTTCAACCAGTCCATGAAGAATGTAGGTACCCTATATATAGAAAGGAGCAAACCAGTGATATTTTAGGGAGCAGGCTAGCAGGCGGGGCCCATGACTTACACCATAGAAGCCTACACAACACAAAACACTGTTGCTGTATGTAGGTTTTATTTCATTAGTTTTTTATCTTATATTTTGGAAATGTACATCCAGGTTTTTTCCCTTTAATTTTTTGGAGGAGGCTCCAAGAGAGTAGGGCTCTAAGCTATAGCTTGTTTGACTTATACGCAAATCCGGCACTGATTGTCCCCTATCTCAACCTGCAGTCCAGCCCCCCTCTTCCCTTTCCCATGGCCCAGAGTGGCAGGGCTTACTCACTGAAGTGTTTTGGCACTGGACGCTGGAGCTGTTGAACCGCAAAGCAGGCACCCTCTTCTCATTGCCCTGGATGCTGATGATGCACTCGTAGCCCCGCTGCCCGGACTGAGGCTGAGGAAGGTTCTTGGCCTTCAGCGTGATTGGCTTGATGACGTCCACAGGCACCAAGATCTTACTGACGTGCAGCAACTGGGGGCAGTCCTGGAGAAAGCAGGGAGGAGGAGGAGGCAGGATGGGAGGGGAAAGAAAGAAATTGTCCCGTGCAAGTTAGTAAAATGCTTAGTTACAGGAGCAGAGGAAGTTACAGATAGGTAGCCGTGTTGGTCTGCCATAGTCAAAACAAAACAAAAAAAAATTCCTTCCAGTAGCACCTTAAAGACCAACTAAGTCAGTTCTTGGTATGAGCTTTCGTGTGCATGCACACTTCTTCAGATACGAAGCAGGAGCAGAGGAAGGTTAACAAAGATGATAAATTGAAATTGAAATACTTTATTGTCACTTGTACAACTTGTATACAGTGAGATTACACGAGAGCCCCCCACTCAGCTCTCTTAGTCTTAATTCCCCTCGTTTACTGACACACACACACCAAACCCGAAAGTCAGTTGCCCTGTTGTTATCTTTTCATTCAGCAGCCTAACAGCCCACAGATAGAAGCTGTTCTTTGCCCTGTTGGTGCGACTAATCGTGCTTCTATATCTTCTGCCCGAGGGCAGGAGATCAAGAAAGTGCCAGCCAGGGTGTGAATCATCCCTGAGAATTTTCCTCACTCTCCTGAGGCAACGTTCTTCCGCTATTTCATCCAGCGGATTCACGGGGCAGCCCATAATATCTAGTGCTGTCTTCACCACCCTCTGTAGGCACTTCCTATCAGTTGATGTCAAACCAGCGTACCACACCGTGATGCAGTATGAAAGGACACTTTCTATTGTGATAGAAGGAGATCATCAAATGTTGATTGACATCGTTCATGAGTAGGTGAAGGATTGGGAAGTAAAGTAGGTGAAGTAAAGGGTTGATAAATAGTTGCGGGAACTGGCCAATAGTTGTTAAGCCTGGGGGAAAATACAACTCTATGTGTTGGAAAGGACCTCAAATCCTGCAATGCCGGAGTCTCAAGTAGATCATACATGAGAGATGGCCATTCCATCTCTGCTTAAAAACCTCCAAGGAAGGAGAGCCCACCACCTTCCAAGGGAGACGGTCCCACTGTCGAACAACTCTTACTGTCAGAAAGTTCTTTCTGATGCTTGGTCAGAACCTCCTTTCTTGTGACTTGAAGCCATTGGTTTTGGTCCTACCCTCCAGAGCCAGAGAAAACAAGCTTTCTCCATTTCCCCTTTAGATATTTGAAGGTGGCTATCATATCTCCTCTCAGTCTCCTCTTTACCAGGCTAAACATCCCCAGTTCCCTCAACTGAGAGGTGATGTGATAGCCTTCTTCTGATATCTGAAGGGCTGTTCCGTGGAAGATGGAACAAGCTTGTTTTCTGCCACTCTGGAATAACAATAATAATAAAATTTTATTTATATCCCGCCCTCCCCAGCTGAAGCCGGGTTCAGAGCGGCTAACAACAATAAAAGTAAAACAACATTCTAAAATCAATTCAGTTTAAAATCAATTCAAAATCAAATTCATGGCAACCATTGGGCTAGAGTTCTGTGAGGATTACCAAAGGCTGTGCCTTGGCCAAAGGCCTGGTGGAACAGCTCTGTCTTGCAGGCCCTGCGGAAAGATGTCAAGTCCCACAGGGCCCTAGTCCCTTGTGACAGAGCGTTCCAACAAGTCGGGGCCACAGCCGAAAAGGCCCTGGCTCTGGCTGAGGCCAGCCTAACCTCCCTGTGGCCCAGGACCTCCAAGATGTTTTTGTTTGAAGACTGTAAGGTCCTCCTTGGGACATACCAGGAGAGGCGGTCCCGTAGGTACGAGGGTCCTAGTCCGTATAGGGCTTTAAAGGTTAAAACCAGCACCTTAAAGCTGATCCTGTACTCCACCGGGAGCCAGGACAGCTGGTTTAGCACCGGGTGAATGTGATTCCCCGTAAGGAGTCTCGCCGCGGCATTCTGTACCCACTGCCTTATTGTTTTTGAGACAGGCCATTGTTCATAAGAAGGTAAGAAGGGCCTGACGGCCAATGGCCCATCTAATCCTGCACCCTATTCTCCCAGTGGCCAACCAGGTGCCCCAGTGGGAAACCTGCAAGCAGGATCCAAGCACAAGAGCCCTTTCCCCTCCTGTCGTCTCACGCAATCGGTATACAGAAGCATTACTGTCTCCAGCTGCCATCCATCGATCGCCCTCTCCTCCATGAATTTGGTCTTCTAAAGCCCTCTAGTTTGGTGGTCATCACCACGGAGCAAATTTCATAATTTAACCATGTGCAACGTTAAGATGTGTTTCCTTCCATCTGCCCTGAATCCTCCAACATTCAGATTCAACCAAGGCCTTCTTTAGCATACGCGGCACCAGAGTGCAAAAAACTGCCCAGCGCACCCCATTTGGGGGGGGGAGGCCAAAGTTGTTGAGCAATTCTCTCCCATGCCGCTGCAGGTGGAGGGAGGACAGCAATCCCCGCAGAGGCTTGGGAGGGAAGCTGTGCGCCATGTGTGAGCAGCATTTGTGCGCTGGGCGGGCTTCTCGACGGCCCGCCAATCCCAGGCGCATAGGAGGGCAGAGCCGGCCGGCTGCCTCATCGCCCGCAGCAGAAAAGCCTGTGGCGCTCTGACGGGCTCTGCTCCGCTCAACAGCGGCTGTCAGCTGGCCTGGTTCTTCAATCCCCAGACTCCAAATCTCAGCCCCGGACTCTCGGCCTGGCGCCCCTGAGAGCCCTACACCCAGGTGCCCTGCACCCCTCGTGCCTATGGGTAAGCCAGCCCTGGATTCAACTACCATCTACCTTAGCCCACCTTGGTCCATCTAATTTAGTGATGTCTGCATTGACTTGAGCAGCTCTCCAGGTCTCCAGGCAGAGAGATGGCCTGGGATGCGTACTCGGAGGCTGAACCTGAGGAATCCCAGCCTGCACAGGAGTCCCCGCTTCCAGAACCAGCTGAGCCGGGGCTGGGACCTGAGCCTGAAGGGTCCTCACCTGTGCTGGATCCTCAGGTGCAGGCACCAGCTGAGTCTGCTCTGGCTCCTGAGGGGATGGAGGACCCATTGCCTGCAGGTGCTCCACTCTCAGCCCCGTCAGGGGAAGAGGAGGTTGCCTCTGGGTCCGGTAACCCTCCAGCCTCTCCTGAGCTGCAGAGGCTCAGGGCAGAGAAGCGTGGGGAAATAAATTCTCAAAGGAGGAGGGCTCGCCTCCAGGCCAGGAGAGGAGAGTCACCTGTGGACTGGGGCCACCCTATGCCTCTGGGCAAATAAAAGCCAGCCAGCCCCAGTTCCAGGTTGCGGGAGCAACATTCTTTGGTAACCTGTTCCTGCCTGCACCCTGTCCTGATCTTCTGCCAGAGTTCCTGACCTCACCCGACTCCCCGCCTTGGACCCAGCCGCAGCTTTGATGGACAGCCTCCATACCACACCCTCAATTTGGAATGGCTTTGGACCTCGCCGCACGGTTAACCCTCGGGACTAGCACACCCGCTTTACCTGCAATTGCCACTGGGGCCTTTTGCATTCAAAGCAGCTGCTCTACTAATGAGCTGCGCCTCTTCCCCCCTTTTATGTTATGCAAGAGAGCTGCCCTTTAATTTGTCCTCACCCCATTCTAAGGAAAGGTAGAAGAGACAGCAAAGCGGCACATTCTGTGGGGGGCTGATTTCAGGTGCCCGATTTCAAGAACTGGCAATGGGAAGGAGGGACGAAGGGAAGGAGTGACTCAAAGCACTGGGAGGGGGAAGCAGAAAGACGTGTGACTTTAGAGAGAGATGCGGGAGGTATCTCTCCTCACAGCAGATGGCGGACGCGCCTCATGGGCACAAACAGTTGAGCAACACCAAGGAATGGATGAGCTGTGGAACAGCTGCAGTTACCCTGACTAGGAATGGCATTATGGAGACTGTCAGTCATGCTGTTCTGTGGGTGAGATGGACCACAACTAGCATCAGGTGTGTTTGCAAGGAAAATATGCCCACCATGCCAGGCTCTGATCAAACGGTATGGAATTCCCCAAAAGCTTGCAACACACTCACCCACAGCATTTGTTGAATAATGCAATGCTATTTTTAAAAATACAGAAATATGTATTTCCCAGAACATTTTATATATATATATATATATATATATATGCTTTCGTAGATTTTCACGGGTACAGGAATGCAGGTTTTGGTGTCCTCGGGTGTCTTCCCGTGTAAAAGTTGGGGTGTCTAGGCGACGTTTCGACGAGGTCTCACTCGTCATCTTCAGGCTGGTGCTTTCGGCTTCTTGTTACTGGAACAGAGCGGGATCTCAATGTTTGAGTTCCTATAAATACTGTAGAGGGGGTGTGGTGTCTAGCCTCCAATGTTCTGGGCAGAGAGGAAGTTCCCAGGCTAGTGTGCCTTTTCTTCTTTTGTTCCTTAATTACTTGAGAGATACCTTGAGTGATTTCTTGAGTGATATCCTGAGTACCACTTAGGTGGGTCATTAGGTGTGGATTAGTTGCTAAAGTCTTTGTGTCTTGACCTCTTGAACTTTGTGAAGAGTTTTCCTGAGAAGATGGATGTATTGCACTTAGTTGTGCTTTGGCTTGGCTTCGTGTGTAGGGGCGAGCTGTGGTTTTGTGGCTTGTGTCAGCCAGATCTGTGTAGGGATTGCAGGGGGGTGCAGCATCCGGAGGTGCCACCATGGATTGGCTACTGGATGGTGTCAGTAATTCATCTGTGGAGAGGGTCTGGGTTTGGGTCTGGTGTGGTTGATTGGTGTTGGCGTTCTGTGTGCCTCTGGATCTGGTGTCAGTTTTTGTGGAGAGGGCTAATTTCCAGATGTCTGGCAAGCGGGATGTGTCGTCACGCTTGTTCATGTTGTGAGGGTGTTTCTCTATCTCGATGGCTTCCATGATTATTCTCTTGTGGTGATGTTCCGTGACACAAGCCACAAAACCACAGCTCGCCCCTACACACGAAGCCAAGCCAAAGCACAACTAAGTGCAATACATCCATCTTCTCAGGAAAACTCTTCACAAAGTTCAAGAGGTCAAGACACAAAGACTTTAGCAACTAATCCACACCTAATGACCCACCTAAGTGGTACTCAGGATATCACTCAAGAAATCACTCAAGGTATCTCTCAAGTAATTAAGGAACAAAAGAAGAAAAGGCACACTAGCCTGGGAACTTCCTCTCTGCCCAGAACATTGGAGGCTAGACACCACACCCCCTCTACAGTATTTATAGGAACTCAAACATTGAGATCCCGCTCTGTTCCAGTAACAAGAAGCCGAAAGCACCAGCCTGAAGATGACGAGTGAGACCTCGTCGAAACGTCGCCTAGACACCCCAACTTTTACACGGGAAGACACCCGAGGACACCAAAACCTGCATTCCTGTACCCGTGAAAATCTACGAAAGCAAATATATATATATATATATATGCTGTTTTGGAACAGCTGCATTTGTTGCCAGTTTCTGGCCCAATTCAAGGTGCTCCTGTTGAGTGTTTAAAGCCATAAATGACTCGGCCCCCAAATTTCTGGAAGATCCCCCCTTCTCTGCAGACCCCATTGGGGATTCAGATCAGAAGAGGGGATGTTTTTGTAGGTCTGCTGCCCTCAGGAGAGTGATGGCAGCCTAGGAGAGGGCCTCCTCTGTGGCAACTCCTAAGTGAACATGAGAACAGACTTCTGGGTCTGTCCAACCCAGCATGCTTTTCTCACAGTGACCAACCAGATGCCCTTGGAAACTCACAAGCAAGATTTGAGCATCATCATCATCATTTATTTATACCCTGCCCATCTGGCCAGGCCTCCCCAGCCACTCTGAGCAGCTCCGAACAGAATATTAAAAACACTACAAAACATCAAACATTAAAAACTTTCCTAAACAGGACTGCCTTCAGATGTATTCTAAAAGTCAGATAGTTGTTTATTTCCTTGACACCTGATGGGAGGGCGTTCCACAGGGTGGGTGCCACCACCGAGAAGGCCCTCTGCCTGCTTCCCTGTAGCTTTGCATCTTGCAAAGCCCTCAGAGCTGGACCTCAGTGTCTGGGCTGAAGGATGGGGGTGGAGACACTCCTTCAGGTATACTGGCCTGAGGCAGTTTAGGGCTTTAAAGGTCAGCACCAATACTGTGAATTGTGCATTCTTCCCTTTCTGCTGGTGGCTTCCAGCAAGTGCTATTCAGAAGCGCTGCCACCTCCAACTCTGGGGGCCAAGCATAGCTATCCTGGCCAGTAGCCATTGATAGTCCTCCCTTCCATGAATCTGTGGAATCTTCTTTTAAAGTCATCTATAAAGCCCATTACTGCCCCCTTCAGGAGCGAGTTCCATACATTAACTATGTGCTGCATGAAGAAGTACAGTGGTACCTTGGGTACTTAATTCGTTCCAGAGGTCCGTTCTTAACCTGAAACTGTTCTTAACCTGAATCACAACTTTAGCTAATGGGGCCTCCTGCTGCCACCGCACGATTTCTGTTCTCATCCTGAAGCAAAGTTCTTAACCCAAGTTACTATTTCTGGGTTAGCGGAGTCTGTAACCTGAAGCGTCTGTAACCCGAGGTATCACTGTACATATATTTTTAAGAAGTGAAGCTCCTGCCACACAGAGGTGCATCTGGTACCTACATGGTATAATTTCCAAAAGATAACCTGGGATAGCTCAGTCAGTAGAGTATGAGACTCTTAATCTCAGGGTTGCGGGTTCGAGCTCCACATTGGGCAAAAGATTCCTGCATTGCAGGGGGTTGGGCTAGCCAGTGTGGTGTAGTGGTTAAGAGCGGCGGACTCGTAATCTGGTGAACTGGGTTCGCTTCCCCGCTCCTCCACATGCAGCTGCTGGGTGACCTTGGGCCAGTCACACTTCTCTGAAGTCTCTCAGCCCCACTCACCTCACAGAGTGTTTGTTGTGGGGGAAGAAGGGAAAGGAGAATGTTAGCCGCTTTGAGACTCCTTTGGGTAGTGATAAAGCGGGATATCAAATCCAAACTTTTCTTCTAGATGATCCTCTACAATTCTGTGAGTCTCTATGCTGAAGACTCATCTCTCCCCCCTGGCCTTTGGCACCTGAGATGTGTGCTTTCCTGTGACTGCAATTTGTCTTAAACTGCTTCTAATGTTGCATTTTAAATGGTTGAGAGCCACTCTGGGAGCCTCAAGGTGAAGGGAGGTTAATAAATCAAATCAATAATAATGAAAAATAATAACCATAGGTGATCGAAGGGTTTTGTTTTTTTAAAGGAACCCTGGGATGGATTCCAGGAGCGGAAACTCAGAGCCAGAGCACAAAGACATGCAAGAAGACCAGGGGGGTTAAGAAAAAGGGGCAATGTGAAGAAATTGGGAGATTTCCTTCTCGCACGCCACCCCAAGCCGGCGCCATAACCTTTTTGATCATCCTTGTTTCAAATTCATTAACAAGAGGCAATTGCAGAGGCCCCAATAAAAGGATTCGTTAGCATATAAAAAGGTTTGAGGCTCTGTTAGGAAGTTCATTATAGATAATTGAAGAGGCGAGGGCCGTTAAAAAGGCGAAATCCTCTTCCCAATGTGTGACTTTATCTGATTGACCTAATGTACTTCCTAATTGAAATTTTAAAAGGCAATTTCTTGGAAAGATGGGGTACAAGGGAGTTGTGGGTCTCGCCCTCTGTGTCCAAGCCTTGGGTACGGCCCAAGATGAGGAAGAGAGAACTTTTAAAAAATGGAGATCCTTCCCTAAACCACCTCCACCCCTATACTGAGCCCAAGAAATAAGCCATAGGGACTAGAATATACAGTATGCAGTTGGGTAATGTTGGACTGGGACCTGGGAGACCAGGGTTCGAATCCCCACTCAGCCATGCAGCTCATTGGGTGAACCTGGGACAGAGGCGCCATCTTGTGACCAAGACGGGTGGAGGGCTGATGTGCGTTATGCATGCGTGGCGTCATGCACACATTGTTCTAGATATAGGTAGGTAGCCGTGTTGGTCTGCCATAGTCAAAACAAAATAAAATACCGTATTTTTTGCTCTATAAGACTCACTTTGTTCCTCCTAAAAAGTAAGGGGAAATGTGTGTGCGTCTTATGGAGCGAATGCAGGCTGTGCAGCTATCCCAGAAGCCAGAACAGCAAGAGGGATTGCTGCTTTCACTGCGCAGCGATCCCTCTTGCTGTTCTGGCTTCTGAGATTCAGAATATTTTTTTCTTGTTTTCCTCCTCCAAAAACCGGGTACGTCTTGTGGTCTGGTGTGTCTTATAGAGCGAAAAATACGGTAAATTCCTTCCAGTAGCACCTTAGAAACCAACTAAGTTTGTTTGTTGATCTCTAAGATACAATGCATTGTGTAAGTGCCGTGTGTTTGACATCACAAACGGGCAACGCACATCACTGGGAGGAAGCTGAGTGGGGAGCCCAGCGTGGCACAGCTCCCTCTCTCACACTCAGGAGGAACCAGCCGTTGAATCGCTCTGTGTTTGGCCTCCTCTGCTCCCTCAACATCGAGGGGGCCCACCCCCCTTGCCAGCAAATATTGCTGTGGTCAAACAGTCCTCTACCCCCTAGGAGCTGGTGTGCCTGCTGTGGAACCAGTTCCTGTCTCTCAGTCATTAACCTCCCTCTTTCCTCCGCAGGGTCGCTGTGAGGACAACATGAGGATGTTGAGACTCCTTTAAAGCCCTAAACGGCCTCGGTCCAGTATACCTGAAGGAGTGTCTCCACCCCCATCGTTCAGCCCAGACACTGAGGTCCAGCGCTGAGGGCCTTCTGGTGGTTCCCTCACTGCGAGAAGCCAAGTTACAGGGAACCAGGCAGAGGGCCTTCTTGGTAGTGGCACCCGCCCTGTGGAACATGCTCTCACCAGATGTCAAAGACAAAAACAGCTACCAGACTTATGGTATTTTAATATTTTGTTGGAAGCTGCCCAGAGTAGATGGGGAAGCCCAGCCAGATGAGCGGGGGTATAAATAAATTATTATTATTATTATTAATTATTATTATTATTATTTGCACAACAGCTCGAGCTCTTGGAAGGAAAGGTTTGGGTATAAATTTACTGAACAAAACCCCACAATTTGCATTCATCTGTAAATAATAATAATAATATATTTTATTTATATCCCGCCCATCTGGCTGCGTTTCCCCAGCCACTCTGGGCAGCTTCCAACTGAATGTTAAAAATGAAACAACGCCAGACATTAAGGCCCCAAGCCACCACGTCACTCCCAGGAAAGGCGCCTGACTTGGGCACTCTGCAGGCCAGGCCCCGCGGTAAGTGCTGATTCCCACGGTGTGCTATTTTGTCACCTCCCTCAGGGATGACACCCGGGGCAGTCCGCTCCCCCCTTCCTACGCCCCTGGTTCTGCCGCTGTACATGCATGCAGTGGCAGAACTAGGACCAAACTGGGATCAGACCAGCATCCTAAATCTGACCAAAAGCTGGCTAAGGGGCTTAGGATGCCGCATAAACGCTGTTGCACAAGCAGAGAGGGACTCTACCAGCAGGGTAGCACAGAGGTACCTCAGGTTAAGAACTTAATTCATTCCAGAGGTCCATTCTTAACCTGAAACTGTTCTTAACCTGAGGTACCACTTTAGCTAATGGGGCCTCCCGCTACCGCCGCGCGATTTCTGTTCTCATCCTGAAGCAAAGTTCTTAACCCGAGGTTCTATTTCTGGGTTAGTGGAGTCTGTAACCTGAAGCATCTGTAACCCGAGGTACCACTGAAGTCCAAAGGGGCACCACCACCAAAACTTCTGTAGGTGCTGACGTATTTTCAATCTTTGTTGGAAGCCGCCCAGAGTGGCTGGGGAAAGCCAGCCAGATGGGTGTGGGTACAAATAATAAATTATTATTATTATATTACCTACCAGCAGGGATTTGCCAGAGGTACAGCCAGGAAGGCCATGAGAGTCTTTGGGTCCCGTCCCCTCAAAATGGCAGAAAACGGCACCAGTAGTGTAGTGATTTCCCCTCTGAACCATGCCAATGCGAGGAATTTAAGCTATTCTCAATATTAACTGCATTTATCACCTCACCTTTCCCTCCAAGGGGCTCACGGGGGGCGTACCTGTTTTTTCCCCCCTTCCTCCCTTCATGCCCACAACAATCCTGTGAGGTCGCTTAGGCCAAGCACTTAGCTTGTTGTGATTTCTTGGGGCAAATGCCATTTCCCCCCCCTTTTTCCTTAAACTGCAACGCGTCTCCGACTGCGAGCAACAGCAACAATTTCCAAATGCATCCTGGCATTGCCTGAGTTTGTTTTTGTTTCTTGGAAAAAGAAGTACAAGAAGCTGCAAACTAATGTGCCGGGGAAAGCAAGAGGCAGTAATAAGCATGCCATGCGCCGCGCATAGCTCCTGATTTACAGCTCGCACTGTGTTTACATTATTACACTACTAATTTCCACGGTCATAAAATCATATTTATATTTTATGCCACAGAGCAAGGGAAGGGGACTAAAGAGATCTTATTAGGCCATAAAAGAGGAATCAGGTCAGTGATAACACAGGGAGGGCTTCAAGCCCTGTAAATTTCCTTTGTATCTTTTTGCCAGCCTCGCCACATCTCTCTCTCTTTTTCTCTTTCTCTCTTTTTTCCCTCTCTCTCTCCCTCCACCCTTACCAACTCTGCCATTGCCTCCAAAGTCACACCCTTCCCTTGTGCAACAGAACCAACCCAGGAGAGGCTCCAGCCGGTCAGAGGATCCTTTAACGCACCATATATTTTATCTGCATTTCCTAAAAGTTTACGGCGCCATTAGCTTGATGGATGACGTACATATTTATTGGCACAGAAGTAATAATGGAGAAGGAGAATGCCCATAACCTTAAAAGGTAACTGAGGAAAAGAAGTGCTGCCTGGGGGATTTATGGAAGGCATAAACGTCTGTAGATAACAACAGAATAATTGAGTATTGGACTGCTGGTGGCTCCGACAGGCTCCATCCTAGTTAAGGGGGCTGTCAGGGACTCCTCCCCATAAAACCGGTTTTATTATCTTTGTTTATTTTTTAGTGCTGGCAAGAAGCGTCTGTGAGCAAAAGCCTGAGGGTGCCCTCCCCTCTCTCTTACTCTCCATCCCAAGATAAAGCTCAGGGGTCCCCAAACTAAGGTCCGTGGGCCAGATAAGGCCTCAGGTATTCGTTTATCCAGCCCGCGGCAACCCCCGCTGCCCGCTGGCTGCTCTTACTGGTGCTGCACTGGGAGGCTGCCCACTTCCAGGTCGGAGGAGCACCAGAAATAGCTTGTGCGCATGCGCAAGCGTTATTTCTGGTGCACATTTGGGTCTGAGGAGGCCCGTGCACATGCGCACAAGCTATTTCCGGTGCTCCTCCGACCCGGAAGTGCACCAGAAATAGCGTGTGCGCAAGCATATGGGCATGCACTCCCCCACCCGCCAGCCCTAGCTAACAGGACCAGCAGTCAGGGATGATGGGAGTTGTAGTCCCAAAACATGTGGAGGGCCGAGTTTGCCTATGCCTGGTGTAGAGTTATGCAAACCCCAAGCCAAGGAGAAAAGGAACTATTCAACCTTTAGAAGACATCTGAAGGCAGCCCTGTATAGGGAAGGTTTTGTAAATGTTTAATTGTGGGTTGTGAAACACAAGAGCAGTCAAGCAGAACATTCCTAGAGTGAACATGTTTACACATGGGGAGGAATGTTTGTCCAGCCAGCAGGTTAACTTCATGTTCCCTTCTGGGCTGGGACAGACTTCCTCTGCATGTGACTAGAGGTGGGTGTGGCCTTACCTGTGCAGGTAATGACAAAGGCACAGGGCAGGGCAGCCATCTCTCTCTCTTTGGCTACATGCATCAAAGAAGCAACATCTGCTTAGCCAAAGATGCTCTCTTGGCTTCCAGCCAAGAGAGGACAAAGGACTGTCTCCTTATGAGAAAGTTAATGTAATTGAAAAATAAGATAAATTGTGGATAAATGGTACTCTATAATTAACCTTTGACAAGAGAAATTTAAAAGATTAAATTTGAGATTTGAATATTGGGAAATTTTAATAGATAAATTAAATTAAGTTAATAATTTGCTGGTAAAACTTACGAGTTTAGAGAGTAGGAACAAGAGGCGTGAGGAAGTCCAAGGATGTTTATGAAATGAGGATATCTGAATTTGGTATGTTTTTTTATATATCTTTATTGTCAAACAAAAATTTAATAAATATTATAAAAAAAGGACTGTCTCCTTATGAGATAGTTTCCAGGTGTATGTTACTTTTCTAAGCTAAGTCTGCCTTCTGGGATCCGATTGTGAACAGAATGAAGTGTGAGTAAACCTTTTTATACTTTTATAGAAAAATGTGTCGTGTCATATCTTTTTATGAGGGAATAAGGGGGAAATACCAGAACAGTTATTATAGAGGCTTTAGCGAGCCTGAGCAAACACATCCGCTGTGAGTTTAAAAAGGGGAATGTTACTCTGCTAAATTGTGAACTTGTTAACACAAGTTGGAAAGGCTATAATCAGACAACATATCCTCTCCTGCATCCCTGAACATTCCCACATTAATGGGTGGTGTATAGATAATAAAATGATGATGATGATGATGATGATGATGATGATGATGATGAACTAGGATGTCCCTATATTCATTGGATAAATGTTGGAGAGTATGAAAGTGCTGCTGTGGTGTCAGGTCCTGCTTGCCATTGAAGCACCCGGTTGGCCACTGTGAGTGCAGGATGGGCCTGATCCAGGAAGCTCTTCTGACGTTCTTATTTATCTATTGCTCTTTAGTCTTTCTCCTCTCTCTGGGCAGCTTGCAGAGCAGCCTCTGCTTGGCTGCCCAAGGCCTGCTCCCTGGCTCGTTCTTCTCGCACCTGTTACGAACCCTCCTTTCTCCATCTGGAGAGCATCCATTCCGGAGACCCAAGAGGGGCGGCAGATCTCGCTTCTTAAGTGGAGGGAAAGGGACAAAGGAAATCAGTGCATTTGAACCTGAAGGGTCTCTTAAAGGCCTGCTAACATGCAGCAGCTGTTCCTGGGGAAAGGCACAGCCTTGGGATCTGCCAAATGCTGTGATGAATTAATATTTGAAGCCTTCATTCTTTTGTGTCCCAAAGCATGAATGAGCTGGCATGAAGTACTTGCAGCAAACAAGATATTTCTTCTTCTTCTTCTTCTTCTTCTTCTTCTTCTTCTTCTTCTTCTTCTTCTTCTTCCCCTCTCCCTCCCCTTTTCTTTTCGGCGGCAAAATGAACCCCCCCCCATCCTTCTCTGAGCGGAGAGGGTGGGTGGAATGAGCAACCACCTGAAAACAGCTACGCACGAAAAGATGAAAAACTCCTTCAAGGTAATTAGATGATTAAGAACCTTTTAAGCCCAGGACCTAACAGATTTGTTATCTGGAGCTGCTCTTTTTACACATTCCAAGCTTTTATTCTCTGCTTACCACCCGCCTTATTGCAATCCGCAACCCCCCCCCATCTCCCGCTGCTGCCCTGCGCCACCCACTTGGTTCCTACTCATACAAAGCTGAAATCCTTTTCAGAGTCCTGAACAAGATACTGTTCATCTCTCGCAAGGCAAAAGAAATGCAGGCAACAGAGGCTTACTTCTTCATCCCATCCAGTCAAACCAGGCTAGCTTACGGCATGCGCCAGCGATACAGGAGGGTTGTGATGCTAGGAAGGAATCGTTGAAAGTAGCAATGGGAGAGGTTTCGGTGGGAGAAAGAGGTCTTTCTCACTCCCATCAGGGCCAGATCAGAACATAAGAAGTGAAGAAGAAGAAGAAGAAGAAGAAGAAGAAGAAGAAGAAGAAGAAGAGGAGGAGGAGGAGGAGGAGGAGTTTGGATTTGATATCCCGCTTTATCACTACCCAAAGGAGTCTCAAAGCGGCTAACATTCTCCTTTCCCTTCCTCCCCCACAGCAAACACTCTGTGAGGTGAGTGGGGCTGAGAGACTTCAAAGAAATGTGACTGGCCCAAGGTCACCCAGCAGCTGCATGTGGAGCAGCGGGGAAGCGAACCTGGTTCACCAGATTACGAGTCCACCACTCTTAACCACTACACCACACTGGCTGGATCAGGCCAATGGCTTCTCTAGCCCAGCATCCTGTTCTCACAGTGGCCAACGAAATGCCTGTGGGAAACCTGCACACAGGATCCAAGCAATAGAGCAACTCTCCCCTCCTGGGGTCTCCAGCAACTGGTATTCAGAAGCATCGCTGCCTCTGAACATGGAGACAGAGCCTAGCCTTCATTGCTAGTAGCCACCAATAGGCCTCTCCTCCAAGAATCTGTCCAATCCTCTCTTAAAGCCATCTAGCCTGGTGGCCATCTAGTGGGAGGGAGTTCCATAGTTTAACTATGCACTCTTACTTGAATTCTGCTTACAACATCACCTGCGTGGTCACAGGTCTGTCATCCTTGCCTTCTGATATGCTGACAACCACAAGAAGGAATGTAGGCCTTTCGTTGCATTTTCCCCCTTTCAAATCTTAGGGAATGCATAAGTTGGCATGATCTCTCTATTAAGAACCCATTGCTCCATTTCTCTGCTTCTTAATAAATATCCCAGTCCTAAGCATGGTTCTGTCTTTGTCCTCTCGAACACCACCTTTCCTTTCCAACAATTCATTCCACAAAGGATGGAGTTGCCAAGTGTGTTGTAAACCAGCAGGGCTCAATTCTCCCAAGCCTCCGTCGCAAAGGGAAATTATACGTCAGAGTGAAGTATCCCGGTCACAAATCATCCCACCATATTGTCAGCCTGTTTTGATTGAGCTCAACGGCGGAGGTGTAAATATTCTTGCTTTATTGCCAAGCTGAAGTTCTGAACAAGACGCGGACAGGCCTTTCCAACGTCTGCGCTTTGTGTGAGCAATGGCGATTTGGATCTTAATCAGGTGAACGAGTGAAAATGGACTAATCCGATCTCTTGTAAAAGAAGACTTGTCTTCAACTGGTCCATTAGGGGGCAACTGTTATTGAAGATACAATATAGAAGAAGCTTTGGGATGCTGTACCATTATGCTCCAAATCTGCTCCAGGTCTGAGAAATAATGCTAAGAAGTGTTTTTGAGGTGCCATTATACACCTGTAAAGCTTTCTTTACAGAAACGCGGGTGGCGCTGTGGGTTAAACAACAGAGCCCAGGACTTGCCGATCAGAAGGTCGGCGGTTCGAATCCCCACGATGGGGTGAGCTCCCGTTGCTCGGTCCCTGCTCCTGACAACCTAGCAGATCGAAAACATGTCAAAGTGCAAGTAGATAAATAGGTACTACTCCGGTGGGAAGGTAAACGGCGTTTCCATGTGCTGCTCTGGTTCACCAGAAGCGGCTTAGTCATGCTGGCCACATGACCCAGAAGCTGTGGGTCCCTTGGCCAATAAAGTGAGATGAGCGCTGCAACCCCAGAGCGGTCACGACTGGACCTAATGGTCAGGGGTCCCTTTACCTTTAAAGCTTTCTTACATTTCAAGAACAATGGCAATATTCCACCAAATAACCATGGAATGACTTCTGCTTACACAATGAGACTTGTCCCACTCTCTCCTCTCTGTATCTCCTCCACAATTTATTTTGGGGTCTTCCCCAACCTTCCCAAACAGATTTGGTAATGGCATGTGATGCTGACTGGAAAAGGAGAGGGGCGTAAGTCATTTTCTACAAGCAGAAGTTCTTGCACTCAACTAATTGTTTTATTGAATACCACCCAATATCTTTGTTGGTGAAGTGGGGAAAATATGGGGCTTCCCTCGCCCTTGATCGGGAGACAGCAGCTAGGGCAGAATGCTGCACCCGATTGCTGACAGTGATGAGGCCTGGTTAGCAGATTTGGAATATCTGATTGTTTTGATTTGTTGATTTGTTAACGAGGGCCATGTGATGTTTCCTAAGTTCCATGCTGCGTTACAGAGGCAGTCGAAACTCCGAGTGCTGTTGCCCACCAGAGATACTTCTCAGGTGTTGTATTGTTGGCCCAGAAATGGAAGCAAGAAGAAATACCGACGAAAGAAGAATGGCAGATAAAATTAATGGACTATGCAGAATTGGATAAAATGACAGGAAGGATTCGAAACCTGCGGGACCAGAGATTTACAGAAGATTGGAAGAAATATACGAACTATTTGAAGAGCAACTGTAATCAACAAATTATGCTAGTAGGACTACAGTAAGTTTTGTAAGGAGAAACATATGAAACATATTGCAAAGAAGAGAAAGAAGAGAGACATTAGTTATGAGATTTAAATGTAATAGTGTAAGCAAGATATGTATATTAAGTGAAAAGATTGGAAAATTTTCAGATGTGATTGATGGAAGTCAAAAAATTGTATAAGATATAAAAGTATGTTTAATAATTGTTGAAAATGATATGTTAAAAAATTGATTTTATATATATATGATACTTCTCAGGTGTTGACTGCTGCTGCAACATCTTTGGAAGGCAAAATACTGATGCTGTTACATAGCAAATATTTTCAGGATATTATTATTATTATTATTATTATTATTATTATTTAGAACCCTCCTCCTTTCTCCAAGGAGCTCAAGGTTGAAGAACAATGGTTCTCCCACTCCTCATTTCCTCCCCACGATGACCCTGTGAGGTAGGTTGGGCTGAGGGGCAAGAGCCCAAGGTCATATTCAATGAACTTCATGGCCGAGTAGGGATTCGAACTCTGCTCTCCCAGGTCCTAGCCCAAGTCTCCAACCGTTCTACTACCACTGGTTCTGTTGGATATTGACACATTCACATTGACACATGCGAACACACCCAGAGAGGCTATTTGGAGGCTATCCACCCAGAAAGATTGTGATGAGAAAGGAAATGGAGTCCATTATTACCAGAGACCAGATAGATGATGGTTAAATTTATTACCTGCCCTTCATCAGCATTGATCGTAATGGGTTACAACAATTTTAAATACTGAATTAAAAGTAACCAAAGCAAATTGCAACCACAGGAATAGGGTGGGCCTGGAAGACACACATCTCAGGTGTTAAATGGCAGGCGTTTCATAGAATCATAGAATCTTAAGAATTGGAAGGGAGCCAAGAATCATCTAGTCAGACCTGCTGCAATGCAGGAATCCCAGCTAAAGCATCCATAACAGATGGCCTGGAAGCTGGGTAGGGAAGAAGCCAGACACGCCCTATGTGAAGGAAATTCCACAACTTAGGGGCTACCACAGAAAAGGCCCTCTCCTTGGCCACCCGTCTCCCCAGCCTGGAACTTTCTCAGATGAAGCCAACAAATTTCTAAAACTCTCTCCATGTTTCCTCCCCACCCATTCCCCTCAGAGGGATGATGGTGGACCCTGGCAAACATCCCACAGGGCATTCCTACCTCAGGAACCTTGACTCGTCCTTCCAAGAAGTGGCAGTTGAGGGGTTCGTGAGTACAGACATGGCGGTATTTGCACCAGTGGCACCGGTAAGGACTCTCCACGCAGGACAGGCACCTGGGCAGAAGGGAGAAGAGGAGAAGGAAACGGAAAGATTTCAAATGCAAAATATGATCTGGACATTTAAAGAAGGCACAGGGAAAACAACCACACCATGGGGAGGGGGAGCAAAGAAAATTATTATTATTATTATTATTATTATTATTATTATTATTATTATTATTATTAGCATGAATATTTATTTGCTGCTTTTTCACAAAAGTGACTCAAAGTGGCTTGAAACAAACATTAATGCCCAGTACAAGAACAAGAATAAAAGAGGAAACTGAAATAATCATTAAATATATATATATTATTTGTTGTCCACCTAATTCTCCAAGGACTCAAAGCTCTCCCCCACCTCATAAATACCCACAACAGTCCTGTGAGGTAGGTAAGGTGGCTGAATGGCAGTGTCTAGCCCAAAGTGACCCAGTGAGCTTCCTGAGTGAGTAGAGATTCAAACCCAGGTTTTTCCCGGGTCCTAGTCTGAAGTCTAACCACTACACCACACTGGCTCATAAAAGGCAGATCCCACTTAACCCATGCCGTTGAAAAGACGAGCAGCAGAAGAGGCCACAAATATACTTAAGTCCTGTCCTCAATGAGGACCAGAAGCCTGGGAGAATAAAAATGTTTCTGCCTCAAGCCTGGACACAGACAAGGATGATGCCAGGCACACCTTTGTGGGCGGGGCATTCCATGAATGGGGAGCCACCACCGAAAAGGCCCCATCCTCATGTCCCTACCCTTTGAAACGCCTTCAGAGGAGGCACACAGAGAAGAGCTTCAGATGACGAATGCAAGATATTGGGGTCCTGAGCTGAGTAAGTCTTTAAAGGTCAAAAGCAGCACTTTGAATTGAGCCAATAATCCAATTGGTAGCCAAGACTGGTTTTGTTTTTATGTTAAGAAGAAGAAGAGGAGGAGTTTGGATTTGATATCTCACTTTCTCACTACCCTAAGGAGTCTCAAAGCGGCTAACAATCTCCTTTTCCCTTCCTCCCCCACAGCAAACACTCTGTGAGGTGAGTGAGGCTGAGAGACTTCAGAGAAGTGTGACTGGCCCAAGGTCACCCAGCAGCTGCAGGTGGAGGAGCGGGGAAGCGAACCCAGTTCACCAGATTACGAGTCCACTGCTCTTAACCACTACACCACACTGGCTCTCCCATCCTGCCGTATTCAATAATCTGTTCGCTGAGTTCTGCAGAAGCTGCAGCTTCCAAACCATCTTCACGTACAATGTATTTCAGCAATCTAACTGAGGAGTAATGTTATGCAACTGCTGGGTGGTTTACAGCATATATATAAAAACTGTAAAACATCAGACATTAAAAATTTCCAGATACAGAGCTGCCTTCTTCTAAAAGTCAGATAGTTGTTTATTTCCTTGATATCTGGTGGGAGGGCGTTCCACAGGGCGGGTGCCACTACCAAGAAGGCCCTCTGCCTGGTTCCCTGTAACCTCAATTCATGCAGGGAGGGAACCGCCAGAAGGTCCTCAGAGCTGAATCTCAGTGTCCAGGCTGAATGATGGGGATGGAGACGCTCCTTCAGGTATACTGGACTGAGGCCGATTAGGGCTTTAAAGGTCAGCACCAACACTTTGAATTGTGCTCAGAAACGTACTAGGAGCCAATGTAGATCTTTCAGGACCGGTGTTATATGGTCTCGGCAGTCACTCCCAGTCCCCAGTCTAGCTGCCTCATTCTAGAATAGTTGCACTTTCCGAGTCACATAGCATAGCTGTAGGCTCTAAAACATTGCATACAACAGATGAATCCGGCCAAAATTTCTCAAAGAATTTTTGGACTGGGAGGGACCCCACGGGACATCTAGTCCAACCCCCTGCAATGCAGTAACGGCAGCTCAATTGGATCAAAACTGGATTGCTGAGAATTTCAGTGTTCAGGGTTTTAACCCTCAAAGGAAGCCTGGCCATGACGAAGGCTCAGAAACAAGAGGACAATGCTAGGATCAGACCCCAGCACCCGCAATCTTTCTGCCCTCTCCTTGTCGCATGAACTCCCTGCTTCCCTTCCTCGCTGCAAATGTAAGCCCAGACATAAAAGCAAATATCTCATAATTGCTGTGTACACATTTTTCTTTTTGTAAAAAGAAAGAAAAAGGCTAGGGAACTCCCTGGGTTATTCCTATTCTGTCTGTATCCCCGATGCAAACACTCCACCTCCCTCTCCCGCTGGTGAAATCTGTCTCTGCTTCAATCCACCGAAGACTCGGCTGTTCTTTAAATTGATAACAAGCTCCAGCTCTGATAAATCAAATTAAAAATGGATAGTGTATTATAGTTTGTCAAGTCGGAAAGCAAAACACGCCATAAATATTTAAACGCCAGCATCTCTGGGTAGCTGAAGTCGGGTTTCCAACCGCCTCCCCCTTCTCTCCCCCCCCCTTTCCAATTTCACCTGCGCTGCTGTTTGTCAAAGTGGCAGAGACGGGGAAATAAGATTTGGCGTCGCTTGCGAATTGCTGAACTGATGCAAAGATCCCTTCCTGGTGCAGCTAGAGCACACTTTGGGGGCGATGAAGTCTGCGATAGAGCACCAGTCGCGGAAAAGGGTGGTGCAAAAATCTGGGATGCTAAAGATACGGTGGGTGCATGCCATAGGAACGCTAGATCTCCCAGAACATGTGAATTGCACTGTGGGTTAAACCACAGAGCCTAGGGCTTGCCAATCAGAAGGTCGACGGTTCGAATCCCTGCGATGGGGTGAGCTCCTGTTGCTCAGTCCCTGCTCCTGCCAACCTAGCAGTTCAAAAGCACGTCAAAGTGCAAGTAGATAAATAGGTACTGCTCTGGCGGGAAGGTAAACGGCGTTCCCGTGTGATGCTCTGGTTCACCAGAAGCGGCTTAGTCATGCTGGTCATATGACCCGGAAGCTGTACGCCGGCTCCCTCGGCCAGTAAAGCGAGATGAGCGCCACAACCCCAGAGTCGGCCACGACTGGACCTAATGGTCAGGGGTCCCTTTACCTTTACCTTACGTTTGTACAAAGAGGGACGCCACCTGATATGCGTTTAAAGCAGGATCATTTCTCCAAAGGATCCTGGGAGCTGTGTTTCATTATGCGTGCTGGGAGTTATTAGGAGACACCCGTAGTCCCCCAAAAGCATACCGTCCAAGTGCCCCTATTTTCCAGGCACAGTTCCAGAATTACGAATGCCATCCTGGCATCTGATATGATCCCAGAATGTCCCTATTTCCTTTGCCAGTGCTGCCACCGCCCAGCTCAGGGATGAGGATGAGCTGGAATGTTGGAGGGTGTGCGGAAAGAACTACAATTCCCAGAGTTTGCTGGGGAGACGGACTGGTGCTTAAACCCCAAACTTACGAGTTGTGGACGCTGCAATTGTAGAAGACGAAACTGGTGCTGGCAAAAGTCATCCCTGTTTCCTTGGATTTGAGCTGGAGCTGGACAATGTGGTGGTCTCCTGGAAGTGGAAGAAGAAACAGGGCTTATTACATCTAGTTGCATGGCGAGTCCGTCCCTCCCCCCCCCCATTGGAACTAAAGACACATGACACAATTATTAAGGTTAATGGGCTAAATAAGGCCACAACTTTATTGGTTACAGGTGATGAGCAATATTGGCTTAGGCATTGGTCCTAACCGACTACATCCAGCTTCAGCCCATCCGCTAGAGGTCCGGGAAGGGTTAGCCACCAGTAGGGGGAGTCTTGCTGATGCACATCAACTAGGAATTCCCCCGGGGTCACCAATAGGGGGCGTGCCTTAAGCCCTCACCTCCCTAGGCTTCGGACAGGGCCATGCCCCCCAGAATCCTTTATCGGATTACCCTTCAATATGTGGGGCAGGTGATGGCGCTACCTCCTCTCTTCCATCTACAGAACAATACCAATGCCTAACTGCCGATACCAAGAAAGTTATAGGAGGTAGGCGAAAACCAAGTGGCTGTTGCCAATTTACCAAGTGGAAAAATTCCTACCAGGCCCCTCAACGGCGACCAACCAAGATCCATAGCAAGGTCAAGGAACAAAAACCTTATAGGGCGGGAGGGTGCGAAAAACCAGAAGAGCTGGCATGTGGCAAAGCAAAGAGGGAGAGCCCCGGCCGCGTCTTGCTTTAAATAGGGCAGGCCATGCCCCCAGAGCCAACCAATTGGTTGGCCAGAGGATGACGCGGCCAGGAATCCCCCCAATCAAGTGGGGCAGGGCTCCAGCCGCAGCACACGTGGTAGGGCCGTGAAGCCCGCAACTCCACCCCCTTCAAGGGCGGAAGTGGCTTTCTAAAAGAGGAAAACAATCCACACTCTGTTCACAAGGAAGTTCTCCTTGCTGCCTAACTTGGCTCCCTTTCCAGCTGCTATCAAGATGCAACCCTCAACACACGGCATTCCTTAAAGAATCATGGGAAGTCCGCTCACCTTTTAATTGGTGGGGGCATTGTAGCCAGACAGCCAAGCCTCAATAGTTTTCTGGCTTAGGGGTGGAGATATGCCCCCTCCTTTCTATGTCATCTGTGCTGGGGGACAGCCCCTGTCAATCAGCTGGCAGGGTGGGTGTGGCCGCAGGTAATTTAACTGCGGCACAGCCGGTTGGCACCTTCTTCTTGCCTCTTCGTCACATCACCCTACCCACCCACCCTCTTTTCATGCTTTTCTCTGATATGACCTGGTTATGGCAATTGTCAGTCGCCATGTTGTTGGGGCTGCATAGGAATTTTTCCCACTTGGCAAATTGGCACCAGCCATTTGGTTTCTGCCTACCTATTAGCAATTGTCACAACCTTTGTGAGGTTAGGCATTGGGTAAGCCTTTGTTTGGTTGGAGGGAAGGTTGTTGTCTTCGCCTGCCCCTCCTCAGTAAAGGTATCCTGTTAAAGGGATCCAGGGTGTGAATCCTGTCCAATGCCTGGACGTGGGCTAGGGCCATGTCAAAGCCCCTATGGCAGCCTTTCTAAACCTGTGGGTCCCCAGATGTTGTTGAATTACAACTCCCATCATCCCTAGCTAGCAAAGCCAGAGCTCAGGGATGATGGGAATTGTAGTCCAACAACATCTGGGGACCCACAGGTTGAGAACCGCTGTCCTATGGGGACCCCACAGGTGCCACTATCTGATGTAAGTTATAGGGCACCCCCTATCAGTGGGTTAACCTTCTGTGTACTCCCTGCAGACAGGCAGGAGTCAAGATACAGCCTGGCTTCACTCCAATGTCTAAGCCAGACATGGCCAAACTTGGCCCTCCAGATGTTTTGGGACTACAACTCCCATCATCCCTAGCTAACAGGACCAGTGGTCATGGCTGATGGGAATTGTAGTCCCAGAACAGCTGGAGGGCCAAGTTTGGCCATGCCTGCCCTAAGCCAAACCACTCACATCTGTAACCAGCAAAGTTGTGTCATATTTGAACCCTTAAAGCAAAATACTCTGTGTCAGTGTGTTTTATTGTTCTCCTGGGAACTTAGTAGTTCGGGTGCCTTGGCACACAAATGTAGCTTAACCCTTCACAGAAGTGAAATTCCTAATACCCTAAAGAAACAACCGTTCTCAAGATCCTTTGGGGCGGGAGGGAGATCTCTAAATGTGCATCGGATGTGCTTTAAAACAGAGACTCATAGAATTGTAACATTGCAAGGGACCCCAAAGGGCATCTAGTCCAGCCCCCTGCAATGCAGGAATCACCTTGTTTCATAGGAGCCTTCCTGCCCCCTTCTTTAATTCCATCCGCCCCATTCCAGTAAGTATAGGCCACAACCTTACTCCCTTTCTCCCACCTCACATCCCCGCCTGCCTAACAGACCAGGATGCTGGCTGATGACAGTAATTGCAGGAATTTCATAAGGAAGGTGCACATGTTTAATGCAAAACTTTAACCCGTCTGCCCTCTTCCACCTCTATTATTTTCTTCCTCACCTGAGAGAGTCATTAATCAATCACGCCAAAGGGAACCTGACAACAACTCATCACCGCCAGCCTGTACACACACATGCACATGCACACTCCTGCATACATTTTGCCATCGGAGTGCCCCACTGCTGCCCATCTGCCATGCTGATGACTTTGACAGCTCAGTTAAATGCGTTGCATTTAATAAGAGCTACTCTTCCCTTAGGGACACGGGTGGCGCTGTGGTCTAAACCACTGAGCCTCTTGGGCTTGCCAATTGGGAGGTCGGCGGTTTGAATCCCTGCAACGGGGTGAGCTCCCGTTGCTCGGTCCCTGCTCCTGCCCACCTAGCAGTTCGAAAGCATGTCAAAGTGCAAGTAGATAAATAGGTACCGCTCCGGCGGGAAGGTAAATGGCGTTTCCATGCGCTGCTGTGGTTCGCCAAAAGTGGCTTAGTCATGCTGGCCACATGACCCAAAAGCTGTCTGCAGACAAATGCCAGCTCCCTCAGCCAGTAGAGCGAGATGAGCGCTGCAACCCCAGAGTCGTCAGCGACTGGACCTAAGGGTCAGTGGTCCCTTTACCTTTACCTTTTACTTCTCCCTTGCTGGGGACTTCAGAGGGCTGGACAGAGCAGTGGGAGCAACATATGCCTGCTTGCCCCCCCCCATTTAAATTTGGGCAAGGGGGAAGAGAAGGTCCACTTGGATTCAGCACATGTCAGAAATGATCCCCTCTCCTGTGCCATATCAGGATATTCAAGGTCAGCTCTTGGGTTCACTGAGAAGCATTCTTGATAAGTGGCCCCCAAACTTGTGGCAGGGTTAAGTGCCCTCCCCAAATGCCACAGTTCGCCTTCAAAAGGAAAAGGGAAATACCAAGAAATTTGGGATGGGTACATCTTTCCATTTCCCTTCCTCCCCCCCCCAAACTTAAATTCTTTTCTCCGCATCAGTTTGCACTTTTTTTAATTAAGGAGAAGGAAAAAAACCTCATGAAAATGTATCACTGTGAATTTCTGTGTTTGTGTACGCAACGTTGCTTAATGTGCACCTTTTTACAAAGCCATTTCCCTTAAAAGAATGAATTTTGTATGGCTTCCCCCGCCGATATGCACAATGTTTAATGCACACTTTACCCAACCTCGTGCGTTCTTTGTGAGCATGCACTGGCAAAATTCAAGAGACGTGTGGGTTTCAAAGGACGGCTGGTGCATCCTTGCGGCAACAGTGAATTGTGCAGGTGGCGGGCTTTGAGATGGGAGATAAATTCAGTTTCTGCCCCCTGCCTCTGTAACAACATCCTGGGTGGAGACTCGGTCGGACTCACCGTTCGCTGTGATGATCTTTGGCACCTCCTTGGCTGCGGGGGACTTGCACTGAATTCGGCTCCCCAGCACCACGCCGTCCATTTCCGACAGGTCCCCAAAGGTGCAATTGACGCCGTCCGACAGCTCCGGGACATTGTAAGTCTCCAGGACCAGCTGCAGGAGAAACGGGGAGAGGAGAAGGAAGAGGTGGTTGTTGCAGGAAGCCCAGCGAGAGAGGCAGAATTACACTGGCGGCGCTAAGACAAAATGCCACTTGCTCAATAAGTGGCATCCTTCGACAGAAAGCAGTGCTCAGGGTGGGGAAGGGGTGCGATGCAGATGTAAACACGAGGTGGCAATGCAGGGATTCCTGGCGCAGCGCCGTGCTGGGGTGGGTTTGCCTGGTGGTGGTTAGGAGTGCTCTGCAGCGCTCATGCAAAGTGGGCAGCCTTTGGGGAATGCCGTGAAGATTCGAGGCGGCTCGCCGGCACGAGCGGCGCTTCTGAGGAAGGCGGCTAGTTACTCACAAGAGGCACTCTGCGGACTACAGAGAAACTGCAATGCTGCAGCCTAACTCTCTACGCCTCCTCTCCTAGCACCACCAGCAGAGGGAGCTCTCTGTGTCACCAACAAGGCCCTGCGCATAAAGGAGTCTACATTATGAAATAGATAAATAAATGGGGCCCACAGGTACAATTCACGTCCTCACAAACTCATGGGCGTGTGTGCATACGCTGCCATTATTCATACGGATGTAAGCCATTTCAGCCGAGAAGCAAGGTAATAAAAATTGCTTTGAGCGGATAGATAGAGCGGCTGCACAGGAGCCTGGTCTGTTTCCAGGCACAATTCAAAGTGCTGGTGCTGACCTTTAAAGCTCTTCACAGCTTGTGACCAAGGTACTGAAACACACAGCCTCTAATAACACAAATTGTTCTGGGAGTCTTTGAGACGTTATTTTTAGTTGGCTCTGATAACGATTTGTCCTGTAAGCCCACTAAGTGGGAAAACAGTGTATTAATATTGTATAGTGAAAGGGGGGAAATGCCCAGTTTATGGCAAGAGCGCAAGGTGTCGGGGTGGGGGGTGGGGTTTAAAGCCCCCTTGGGTGCCCAGTTGCATCATTAGATGCTCAGAGAAGCAACTGATTTCTAAGTCCGGGCATTTAAACCATGGCTCCCTCCAAAGAATCCTGTGAACTGTAGTTTGACCCTCACAAAACTATAACTCCCAGCTCCCTTAAGAAACTGCAGTTCCCAGGATTCTGGGAAGCATGCGATGTAAATGTGCTTTAAATCATGGGTAGGCAAACTAAGGCCCGGGGGCTGGATCCGGCCCAATTGCCTTCTAAATACGGCCCGTGCACAGTACAGGAATCAGCGTGTTTTTACATGAGCAGAATGTGTCCTATTATTTAAAATGCATCTCTGGGTTATTTGTGGGGCATAGGAATACGTTCACCCCCCCCCCAATATAGTCTGGCCCACCACAAGGTCTGAGGGACAGTGGACTGGCCTCCTGCTGAAAAAGTTTGCTGGGCCCTGCTTTAAATGTTTGCGGCCGATGTGACGCGGGGCTCTTAAATGGGTCTGAAATATGCTCCCGTCCCACAAATCTGGTGACTGAATATATGTGGGGTGATTTTCCAAGATAGGGAGTGACTCACAATCTGAGCAACACAGAGTTTTTTTTTGCCTGCTGTAAAAGAAAGAAAACTACAACTGGAAAATGACCTGCTGATTATCTTTTGTGCGCGGTGAATTCCTGTTCTTACTCATTTGTTTAAAGGTACAGTATACGTCTGTGCGATTTCATGTGTGTTTAATGCTTAAATACAGTGGTGCCTCGCAAGACGAAAAGAATCCGTTCCGCGAGTCTCTTCGTCTTGCGGTTTTTTCGTCTTGCGAAGCAAGCCCATTAGCGGATTAGCGGATTAGCGCTATTAGCGGGTTAGCGGGTTTAGCGGATCAGCCTATAAGCAGATTAGCGGATTAGCGGATCAGCTGATAAGCGGCTTAGCGGCTTGGGAAAAGGGGGGGGGAGGAAAAAAACCCCGCAGGAACTCGCAAGACATTT